>NC_060123.1:375531843-376156843 GCF_021461395.2 Schistocerca americana | reverse complement strand
TGACAGACCGCCGACAGTTGAAGAGGGTCGTAATGTGCAATAGGCAGACATCTATCCAGACCATCACACAGGAACTTCAAACTGCATCAGGATCCACTGCAAGTACTAGGACAGTTAGGCGGGAGGTAAGAACACTTGGATTTCAGGTCGAGCGGCTGCTCATAAGCCACACATCACGCCATTAAATGCGAAACGTCTCGCTTGGGGTAAGGAGCGTAAACATTGGAGGATTGAACAGTGGAAAAAAGTTGTGTGGAGTGACGAATCACGGTACACAATGTGGCGGTCCGATGGCAGGATGTGGGTATGGCGAATGCCCGGTGAACGACATCTGTCAGAGTGCATAGTACCAATGGTGGTGCCTACGGTAGTGCAGTGGTGTTATGGTGCGGTCGTGTTTTTCATGGACGAGGCTTGCACCCCTTGTTGTATTGCATGGCACTATCACTGCACAGGGTTACTTTGATGTTGTAAGCACCTTCTTGCTTCCCACTGTTGAAGAGCAATTCGGGGATGATGATTGCATCTTTCAAAACGATCGAGCGTCGTTCATAATGCACGGCTTGTTGCGGAGTGGTTACACGACAGTAACATCCCTGTAATGGACTGGCCTGCGCAGAGTCCTGCCCTGAATCCTATAGAACACCTTTGGAATGTTTTGGAACGCCGGCTTCGTGCCAGGCCTCACCAGCCGACACCGATACCTCTCTTCAGAGCAGCAATCCGTGAAGACTGGGCTGCCATTCCCCAAGAAACTTTCCAGCAGCTGATTGATCGTATGCCTGCGAGAGTGGAAGCTGTCATCAAGGATAACGGTGGGCCAACACCATATTGAATTCCAGCATTCCCGATAGAGGGCGTCACGAACTTGTAAGCCATTTTCAGCCAGGTGTCCGAATACTTTTGATCACATAGTCTATAAAACATTTGTTGGATGTTATTTTTCTTTAATGCATGTTATTCCTGGTATTGTCCAGAGATCGTGGGGCCACACCAAAGCGGCAGCTCAATCCAGTACCACAGACATTAGCGAGGGCTCGCCACAATCCACAACAGCCAATGGGAGGCAGTCCAGAAGACACGTCTTCCCTCTCAGTATAGCAGTGCCCTCGCACTGAGGTCTGTATAGTGTCGAGCATGCAAGAGCTTTGTGATAAGAGTCAGCATCACAATGTAGGACAGTATTGGAACAACCTGCATTCTGCGCCAAAGTACCGTTATCCAAGATGGCGGCGATACTTCACCCAATATTGCGGCCATGACCTCAGTTGATGACGCAAGTACCATTATCCAAGATGGCGGATTTTGGCGGGAAGTGTGAATTTTGGCGGGAAAGTGCCACATCCCCCCACCCCAGAAAAATGGCAGGATATTCAAATTTCAAGACGATTACATACCACACCATAGTTATCTCTACTAAGCAAAGAATATCGCGGGAAGATAGCCCACTTGGCCTACTTCCACTAAACTATGTCACCCGACCGCCACTTCCTCCTATGAACTGTCGCCAGTTTTGAATTTTGGTGGTAAACGAAGCTCACTTGCGGTTTCGCTGCTAATTTAAGAAAATGACACCAAAGAAAGGACACTTGTACTAATCACAGTCACCCGACCGCCACCTCCTCCTAAGGATTTGTGGGAAGAAAGGACTTGTCGTTATTATTTAACCAATTTCAAGCAGGTGTGTTCGCCACTGGGTCCAGAGTCCAACTGACTTAGTACATTTCGTCGCTGCCAGAGGGCGCTACCATGACGTCAGATGATGAAGCAAGTAGCATTATTCAAGATGGAGGCAGCCAGTGTATTCACCATGTGGTCTAGTTCATATCGCGTCCATCAGGGAGCGCTGTACTGACATCAGCTGATGACGCAAGTACCATTATTCAAGATGGTTAAATACATTTTGTTCGCCATGTGCTCTATGACACAGCCACTGCACAATCCCATTACGTAATTCAAGACCGGCGCTTGCAGTGAGAGAGAGAGAGAGAGATGCTGTAATGCTTGCTCCCTCACGCGTCTACAGCGGCGTGTGCCACGCGTGTAGAGCCCGCGGGCGCCATATGTAGTCTTCTGGAAGTATGCTAGCGAATGTAACTGAACACATATGACACCCACATAGCGCATCTAACGTATCAATTACCTAAGTACTTAATTCCATGTACCAATTCGATATTCAATTATGAAATGACAATTTTCACATTTTCCCACTAGGAGCGCAGTGTTCATTCATTCATGACGTAGCACCCCCCACCACTAGAATGTTGCACTCCTATTGGCTACTACATTAGTCATGTGATTCTACATCATAGAACTCCAGAAGGTCGTCTGTAGGGGGAAAGTGGCGCGAAAATGACTCGGGCTGCGCAGGGCTGCTGGGATGAGTAAGGAAGGAGTGCAGTCTATTTATTTTGGAACATTTTATTTATCACACTGATACATAACACATGCTTGGGGTCACGTCACACAGCCCACAGCTCTGTAAACTACTCCTAAATAACGCTCTGCAGACACGCAAACATCACCTAATTTACCCAAATATACTCCTGGAAATGGAAAAAAGAACACATTGACACCGGTGTGTCAGACCCACCATACTTGCTCCGGACACTGCGTGAGGGCTGTACAAGCAATGATCACACGCACGGCACAGCGGACACACCAGGAACCGCGGTGTTGGCCGTCGAATGGCGCTAGCTGCGCAGCATTTGTGCACCGCCGCCGTCAGTGTCAGCCAGTTTGCCGTGGCATACGGAGCTCCATCGCAGTCTTTAACACTGGTAGCATGCCGCGACAGCGTGGACGTGAACCGTATGTGCAGTTGACGGACTTTGAGCGAGGGCATATAGTGGGCATGCGGGAGGCCGGGTGGACGTACCGCCGAATTGCTCAACACGTGGGGCGTGAGGTCTCCACAGTACATCGATGTTGTCGCCAGTGGTCGGCGGAAGGTGCACGTGCCCGTCGACCTGGGACCGGACCGCAGCGACGCACGGATGCACGCCAAGACCGTAGGATCCTACGCAGTGCCGTAGGGGACCGCACCGCCACTTCCCAGCAAATTAGGGACACTGTTGCTCCTGGGGTATCGGCGAGGACCATTCGCAACCGTCTGCATGAAGCTGGGCTACGGTCCCGCACACCGTTAGGCCGTCTTCCGCTCACGCCCCAACATCGTGCAGCCCGCCTCCAGTGGTGTCGCGACAGGCGTGAATGGAGGGACGAATGGAGACGTGTCGTCTTCAGCCATGAGAGTCGCTTCTGCCTTGGTGCCAATGATGGTCGTATGCGTGTTTGGCGCCGTGCAGGTGAGCGCCACAATCAGGACTGCATACGACCGAGGCACACAGGGCCAACACCCGGCATCATGGTGTGGGGAGCGATCTCCTACACTGGCCGTACACCACTGGTGATCGTCGAGGGGACACTGAATAGTGCACGGTACATCCAAACCGTCATCGAACCCATCGTTCTACCATTCCTAGACCGGCAAGGGAACTTGCTGTTCCAACAGGACAATGCACGTCCGCATGTATCCCGTGCCACCCAACGTGCTCTAGAAGGTGTAAGTCAACTACCCTGGCCAGCAAGATCTCCGGATCTGTCCCCCATTGAGCATGTTTGGGACTGGATGAAGCGTCGTCTCACGCGGTCTGCACGTCCAGCACGAACGCTGGTCCAACTGAGGCGCCAGGTGGAAATGGCATGGCAAGCCGTTCCACAGGACTACATCCAGCATCTCTACGATCGTCTCCATGGGAGAATAGCAGCCTGCATTGCTGCGAAAGGTGGATATACACTGTACTAGTGCCGACATTGTGCATGCTCTGTTGCCTGTGTCTATGTGTCTGTGGTTCTGTCAGTGTGATTATGCGATGTATCTGACCCCAGGAATGTGTCAATAAAGTTTCCCCTTCCTGGGACAATGAATTCACGGTGTTCTTATTTCAATTTCCAGGAGTGTACTTTAAGGACAGACATGCAGACTCCTCCCAAATAATGCAGCACAGTGATGTGTAGAAAAGCTCAGTTCAACGTAAACTGTCCAAATAACGCATAGCACAGCGTACAGATCTGCTCACAAAGTAATGCAATCAACGTGTACAAGCACCTTCCGCCACCCCTGTCCAGTAGCGCACAGGTAACCACAACGAAGTGGCACGGCCGACAGCTGTCAAACCACGCACAGGCCCCTGTCCGGATCCCGCAAGCATGAGGCAGTGACATCTCATTCATACTTCCTTTCTGAGAAATTCCTGTGTAAATACGTGTTCACCTAGACACACGTGCTGACGCGATCGGGTGGGAGCGCAAACGCGAGCCACCGCCAAATGCAGGTAAAGTTGTATCTAGGCGCCGTTGTTTACGCGATCAGATGCACACTCCAAGCAGGGCCACACATCCTCGCTCTAACTGCAGTCCAGCGAAGACGTTGCAGAAATCAATTCCACAATAGCACAAGCTGCTTTGTCCTTAGCGATTCTAACGGACCATACGTCACAGTTGACTGATGCTGCAGCCTGTGTAGCTACTTACCATGGCAAGTGCGTCTAGCAACGTTCTCAGTGTTATACTGAAGCCGCATAGCTATCTAACATAACCAAGTCGAACTGTAGTAAATTGCATAGTCACCCAGAAATACTTAACGTGCGCTTTTGTAGTAGTTTTCGTCTTCTATCAGCTTGTATGCACGAAATCTGTTGCCCTCATACAACCTCTTTAAGAAAATAGCGCAGGAAAACATCGAATGCAGTCTTCCTCGCAGACCTAACATGCTTCCCACTCTGTCACGTGCTACCCCTCCTGCTTTCAACATACGCATATGTTCTCACAGCTGTGTAGAGGCTCCCATATCCCAGCACAAAGGATGTGAATGAATCGAGCATTACGATTGGCTCTTATCGAATTTACTCGCCGAATTACTAATGCCTTCAGTATCCAACCACCATCCACCTCTTCTTTCTGGGACCTTCAGCGCTAAAATTATTTTGCACTGATCGCTAAAGTGCATTGACAGTTAAACCCATAAATTTGTCTATAGATCATCAAATACATACCAGACTCACAAAAATATTGGAAGCCAGGAACATATCTACCAGTGTAACTACAGTTAAATATTACCATTGCTGCTACAGTCTGCCACCGATCTATGTACAGGTAATGTCTCCTATTCACAGCTGTTGTTCTTGAACCAATCTCATTATCTACAGTGCACGTAATTTTACACATAAAAAATCTCTCCCTTTTATCTATGTGCTGCATCTATACATCCCTCACGATAGCACGCACAGTCATCCTCTCTAGTCATGAAACAACATAAACAACATTAACTTTACAATACGTTATATACACATTTTACTCAACATAAGCCACAGCAACTTTACAATCCAATATTAAATACACATTTTACGCAAACAGTGCAGTTATCTTTTATATCTGTTCAGCTCCTGAAAAAATTATCCTATGCCTACACTCACATAGGCTGTATGCCACTGTGCTCCCCAGTCCTAGGAAAGCACCATTCACCTTTTCTTTCTTTCCATAGACGTGATGTTCAGCCGCAATAAACTATTTTACACTTATCGCCATATTGCAGCGACAGCTAAACCTCACAAAGTGTCATACATATCGTCAAAGACGGAAAGACTCTTAACGCAACTACACCGTTCTCCCACTGAGCACAGGAGCTTGAATATTGACCTACAACGGCTACACGACAGAATGAATTCCAAGTGGTATAAATGGTTCAAATGGCTCTGAGCACTATGGGACTTAACATCTATGTTCATCAGTCCCCTAGAACTTAGAACTACTTAAACCTAACTAACCTAAGGACAGCACACAACACCCAGTCATCACGAGGCAGAGAAAATCCCTGACCCCGCTGGGAATCTAACCCGGGAACCCGTGCGTGGGAAGCAAGAACGCTACCGCACGACCACGAGCTGCGGACCAAGTGGTATACTTCAAGGGAATGTTGTCACATGCACTAACGTGCACTCGTTTCCGCTCGGCACAAACACATTACTGTTTCTGCTTCCTTGCTTGCTCGCTTTTCTATGCACATCTCCAGACTCGGGGATTACAAGAACACATGTATTTTCGCATGGTCTGCCATAATACTATACCATTTTCGCTGTACTTCTCGATATCAAGCACACAGCAGTAGCCTCCCGACCGCTCACGCAACATAATTCCCAAGATATAGACTGGTCAGTCAAACGTGATACATGGTTAATGAGAATCGCTGAGGAGAAAGCAGCTTGTGCTATTGTGGAATGGATTTCTGCAACGTCTTCGCCAGACCTCAGTTAGAGCGAGTGTAGCGATGGACCCATGCGCGCAGCCCTCTGTACATAAGTCTTTGCCCCCGTCCGATCGTGTCATCAACGGCGCCTAGATACAACTTTCACCTGCGTTCGGCGGTGGCTCGCGTCTGCACTCCCACCCGATCACGCCAGCGCGTCTGTCTAGGTGAACACGTATTTAGATAGGAATTTCTCAGAAATAAAGTATGAATGAGATGTCTCCACCACATGCTTGCAGGACCCGAGCGGCAGCCTGTGCGTGGTTTGACAGCTGACGGCTGCGCCACTTCATTGGGGTTGCCTGTGCACGCTACTGGGCAGGGGTTGGCGGAGGGTGCTTGCACGCATTAATTGCCCTATTTTGTGAGCAGGTCCGTAGGCTGTGCTATGCATTATTTGGACAGTTTACGAGTGCTGAACTTGTCTACACATCACTGTGCTGCACTATTTAGAAGGAGTCTGCATGTCGGTACTTGAATTATTTGGGTAAATTAGGTGGGGTTTGCGTGTCTGGAAAGCGTTATTTAGGGGTAGTTTACAGATCTGTGGGCTGTGTGGCGTGACCCCAAGCACTTGTTTTGTATCAGTGTGATAAATAAAATGTTCGAAAATAAATATAGTGCGCTCCTTCCTTACTCTCCCCAGGAACCCAGCGCAGCCTGAGTAATTTTCGCGTCACTTTCCCCCTGCAGACGACCATCTGGGGTTCTGTGATGTAGAATCACGTGACTAATGCAGTAGCCAATAGGAGTGCAACATTCTATGGGTGGGCGTGTTACGTCATGAATGAATGAACAATGCACTACTAGTGGGAAAATGTGAAAATCGAAATGGTACATTCTTTTATGGAATGGAAGGTAATTGACATTTATGGAATGGAATGGAAGGTAATTGATACATTAGATGCGCGATGTGGGTGTCACATGTGTTCAGTTACATTCGCTAGCATACTTCCAGAAGACTATCTGTGGCGCCCGCGGGCTCTACGCGCGTGGCGCAAGCCGTTATAGACGCGTGAGAGAGAAATCATTACAGCATCTCTCTCTCTCTCTCTCTCTCTTTGTGCTTGAGTACATGGGTGACGTTTGTTTGACATACTGAGAGCGACAGTCTTGGAATATGTAATGGCATCGTGCAGTGGCTGTGTCCTACAGCACATGGCGAACAAAATGTATGCAGCCATCTTGAATAATGGTACTTACGTCATCAGCTGATGCCACCACAGTGCTCTCTGGTGGACGTAATATGAACTAGACCACGTGGTGAATACACTGGCTGCCTCCATCTTGAATAATGGTACTTGTGTCATCAGCCGACGTTCGGTAGCGCCCTCTGGCGGCGACGAAATGTATTAAGTCAGTTGGGCTCTGGACCCAGTGGCGAGCAAACCTGCTTGAAATTGCTTAAATAATAGACAAATCCTTTTTTACCACGAATCCTTAGGAGGAGGTGGCGGTCAGGTGCTTCAGGTTAGTACAAGACTCCTTTCTTTGGCGCTGTATACGTATAGAGAGAGAGGGGGGTGGGGGAGGGGTAGAGCGAGAAAGAAAGAGAGCGCGACTCTACGATTGCAGACATAAATTTATTCTGTGGGAACCATTTCGTTACACGAAGGGTCAATATTTATGAAGACTACCTGCAAATGAATAAATTACAACTACTGTCACCAAATTCAATTTGAAAGAATCAAGGTTTCCTAACCACGACGGTAGTTTCTTGGCACTGCATTGATTACAAAGATATCTTCAGTAATATATTTGTTATGAATATCTCATTTTATACTTTTTGTGCTCATGTGGTTCTGTAATATAGTTATTTTTGTTAGGTAATGTATTACTTAAATGTTTTGCTAGGCCTCAGTGAAATCGTTATTCTTACCTCTGTCAACCTTGAATCGTATCACTTAAAAATTTGAATCATTTCTTTTAAAACTCACGTTAAGATAGAGAGGTTTTAGTATGCCATTGCACTTATATTTTATCAGGACGTCGTGTGTCCAGTCGGCCTCCAGTCCACATTCCCTACAAGTTAATAGGAAAGGTGATTCCAGAAAACTTGTCGAACAGTGGCTGGTACATTTCAACACTTCCACACTTCAACGAGTGGAAAAAAGATTTTTGCAATTAGAGTTCAAATTTACGAAGGACAGCTGCCCAAAACAGACACAAATCATAGGCCACTTAAATAAGGAACGCGTACAGTTCCCTCTGTTGCAGAAACATCTTGCGATACATTTTTCCTTCTACACCATTCAGTGAAGAAAGAAAAGCTAGGACTTGCGAGATTGAGGATTATACACGACGATATATCACTTGAGAACGTTGCACTTCAGAGAATGGTTTGTAGGGCCACAACGCACTTCTATGTTATTCAGAAGTAATCTGTAAACACTACCAGTCATTGTACATTTCAGCTTAGCCTACCTACAGTTCCTGTTGTATCGGAAGGAGTGGGATCTCACGACGTATCTGTGACGTATTCACAAATTCGCAAAGGAATTACCACTTCACACGAGAGGATCTCGTAATGCTACACTAGACTACTTTTCGAACTTACATGAAGCTTGTTTTCTACCGTGACCATGCTAAAAAACACTCTTGACACAATGTACAAACAATATTTTCCCTCAGCAGCTTCACTTTTCGAGGAGAGCATGTATAATTACGATTTTGTAGTAAGTGCTGACCACGTGATCAATTTCAAGTTTAGAATTCATAGATTGCAACAGTGTACCTACGGCGAATTGTGGCTGAAGCTCAAGCCAACTGACTGAAATACACTGAAGCACCAAAGAAACTGGTGTAGACATGGCTATTCAAATACAGAGATATGTAAACAGGCAGAATACGGCACTGCGGTCGGCAACGCCTATAATAGACAACAAGTGTCTGGCGCAGTTGTTAGGTAGGTTACCGCTGCAACAACGGCAGGTTATCAAGATTCAAGTGCGTCTCAACGTGGTGTTATAGTCGACACACGAGCGATGGGACACAGCATCTCCAAGATAGTGATGAAGTGGGAATTTTCCCGTACGACCATTTCACGAGTGTACCTTGCATATCAGGAATCCGGTAAAACATCAAATCACCGGTATCGCTGCGGCCGGAAAAAGATTCTGCAAGAATGAGACCAACGGCGACTGAGGAGACTCGTTCAAAGTGACAGAAGTGCAACCCTCCCGCAGATTGCTGCAGATTTCAATTCTGCAGCATCAACAAGTGTCAGCGTGAGAACCATTCAACGAAACATCATCGATATGGGCTTTCGGTGCCGAAGGCTCATTCGTGTACCCTGCACACCAAGCTTTACGCCTCGCCTGGGCCCATCAACACAGACATTGGACTGTTGATGACTGGAAACGTGTTGCTTGATCGTACGAGTCTCGTTTCAAATTGCATCGAGCGGATAGAGACAACGCGCTCGGGCAGTTTCAGTGATATGGGACCCCTGACACGTCTAGATATTGCTCTGACAGGTGACACATATGTAAGCATCCTATGTCATCACCTGAATCCATTCATGTCCATTCTGCCTTCCGACGCACTTGGGCAATTCCAGCAGGACAATGGAAGACGACACACGTCCAGAATTGCTACTGAGTGGCTCCAGGAACAATCTTCTGGGTTTAAACATTTCCGCTGACCACCAGACTTCCCAGAGATGAACATTACTGAGCATATCTGGGATGTCTTGCAACGTTCTGTTCAGAAGAAATCCCCACCCACTCGCTCTCTTACGGAATTAAGGACAGCCCTGCACGATTCCTGGTGTCAATTCGCTCCAGCACTACTCCAAACATTAGTCCATTCCACGTCGTGATGCAGCACTTCTGCGTGCGCGCGGGTGCCCTACACGATATTAGGCAGGTGTACCAGCTCTTTTGGCTCTTCAGTGTATGGCAGTGTGAAGTTGAAACGTCCCCTTAGAAAAATTGTACAAGACTGTGCTTCAACTGACACACAATATTTTTGGCGCAACGCAATCTGACTTCCAGTAATCCCTACAAAAGAATGGCCCTGACTAACATTAACCTATACGTTTCACAAATCACTTACCTCACAAAAATCTTCGTTACTCGAACTACTGCAAAACAGCGAGCGCCACTACTGCCAGCTAAATAAAAGATTCAAACTACGGAAGGCACTAACTACTGGTAGGCATAGTTAGCAAATGAAAGATTTTAATAGAGAACAAACAATGTATTTACCTTAATAGTCATAATACATATAGCAGTTCATGACATCCATTCTTACAAATCTACTGTTTCTGATGGACACACCTCCAGATTATCCATTCTCAAAAATCCGCCATCTCACTTCCCCACATCCACCACTGCTGGCGGCTCACCTCCAACTGTGCAACGCTACGCGCTGTTAACTTCCAGCTGCCCAACACTACAATGGCAGACAACAATGCAAACTAGCCACAGACTGCACACAGCACAGCCAGTGATTTTCATACAGAGCGCTACGTGGTGTTACCAATAAGAAAACCCAAACAGCCTACTTACATAGCCCCCATGCTCCCCACAAAAAATTTTACAAATTGTTTTGGGCACTGGCCAATACATATTTGTTAAAAAAATTTTCACAATTACAATAACAAAGAAATCATATGCACACTCTTATTGATACAATGTTGGTCAAAAGATAAAATTTTCTGACAGTCCATAAAGACAGTCCTGATCGTTCATCACAGTAAAATAGCAGTGTTTTTCTCAAAGTCTGAGCAGTAAAAGAAAATGCACACAGAAGTAGTGGATTTCCATGCAGTCTTGAAGAAGTAGTGTTGTCCTTCCAACGGAAAGACAGTGCTGACTCTCGACATGCAGACAGGTAATGGGCCACAACAGAGCAAACCCACCGCAGAGTCAGTCGAAGTTTTGAAGAATATTGGTAGGTAGGTCATCACAGAGTAGACCCACTGTAGTCCTGGTAGAGATTATGGTATTGGTGGGCCACCAGAGGTGCAGACCCATTGAAGTCCTTGTAGAAATAATGGTATTGGTGGGCCATCAAAGATGCAGACCCACTGTAGTCCTTGTAGAGATGGCCAGCAGCCATCTGTTGCGACTGTGCAGGTGCACAATCACCATCGAAGAGTCTTGCGGAGAATATAGCAAGTCCATAAACCACCACTTGTGCACTCAAAAATTTTTTTTTTTAATTGTCCTTAGAACCAGCAATGCTGTTAACCAGTCCCTTGCTGAATTATTAACACACGTGCTAACACTATCAGTCCCTACTTCTCACATATTGTCCATATACTATGACCAACAGAAACATGTGCAGTGAAATGTAACTTACAAGTTACTTAATTTGATGAGCTGGTGCCAAATACAATTTTATAACATAAGAATACAATAACAAAGGTACAAAATACATCATTAAAGAACATAACAACAGAGATAATTGTAGTAATATGGGCTTTACAAAAGAATAGAAATAAACATATACATCAGTGTTACAGGAATTATGACATAAGTAAATACATAAAAGATCAGAATAACTTTTGAAACATCAACTTCACACGTGAGCATTAAAACAAAACAGAATAAATAATGTCTAAACATCTTTACAAAGTAAATAGCACAGTATTTGAAAAATTTTACAACATAAATCTTATTAGTTAAACACTTAAAGACAGGAAAAAGACAAATACACAAGGGTACATAAACACATAGCGGAATAAAACAAAACGAAAGACTGGGTTCGTTTTCAGTGTGACATTTGATACTGCAGTCCAACCCAAAACTTCGTTCTGTAGATCTTTCCCCTTATTTCAACATTTGTTTCCACCTAAAAAAATCCTATCCAAGCATGCTTTCTGTATTCTGTTCACATCCTCTTTCAAAATTCTTTTTTGGCCAAACCATTTCCTTATAGCTTCCCAATGCATTTCTTCCAATTCATCACAACTCGTTCTCACATATAGCCTACCCCATCTTAAGCTAACTTAAATCTACTGAGCTCAGATGCTAAACTAAGGGACGAGGCAATGCAGCATCACAAAACAATTCACACAAACAGCAATGACAAAAAATGCAAATTGGCAAACCTAGATACAGTAAATCTAAATTACCAAGCAAATGCAACATTACAACTAATATGAGCCAATGTGCAGCAACAAGAAAAATAAATCAGTAGTAAAACTAGCTTAACAGAGTAATACAAAGTGAAATTTAGTAGCACTATGCCTGGCAAACAGCAGCAGAAAATGCAATAACTTATATCTAAACATGACAAAGCTTAAGCAGAAAAAATATTACAGTAAAAATGGCCATGTTTAATATCTATGTCACATCTTAACACTAGAGTGATGCATCACCTTGACTTACTGTAGCAGACAAGTTACCAACCTGTTAAAAAATTATTTTTGCAATTTCTGTGAAGGGAAATGTCTATTTGTGCTCTTTTTTCTACGAAAGTACATCATAAAATCATTCTTTACTGGGTCTGTGGACAGAAAATAATGATATTAGTACATCTATTAAATTTTATTTTAACCAATGCTGCTGCAGCTAGAAACTTGATATTAAACAAAATGAGCAAACTCTCAACTAGAAAGACAATAGATGTTTCTCATCATTTCATTAGGCATTTTAGTAAATATCTAAAATTATGGGCTCCACAGTATAATTATTTTTCAAGTTTGAGCATGTCGTATTTGCAATGCTTTCTACAAAGAAATGTCAATAGCGAGGATAATGGCCTCTTTTTTTTCTTCTTCTTCTTCTTCTTCTTTTTCCCCTCCACCTGTGCCTCTGAAAGGCACACACTAATGGCTTTTTTCCAGGCGATTGTCGCGCAGCTGGGTGCCCACGACGCATTACTTGAAGGTGGTCACTTCTTTCTTACCGAAATATTTACGACAGCAGTGACAGTCTCATATAAAAATTTCACAGGTCGAGAATTTGCGTTACGAATGTGTAGAAACCAAATCCTATCAATATAACAGAGTCCAAAAAATTTTCGGCGGCATTGTGATACATTCACATATGTACACACATTTCATAACTCTTAAAGTACGATTCTCAGCTTATTGATCATAAACATACCTCAACAGCATAATACACATCGTCATCGCAATAATATCATAACAGATCAGTCACATCTCAGAATCGTCACAGCTTCTTTCAATAATTTCAAGACCTTCAACAAAGTCATCTACCTCAAACGTACTTAAAAAATCATGATCCCTTACCAAATACATCATTCTAAGCTCTCATATCACAATGGTTCAGAAAAAATATGAACAGTTCACAATGTACAGACAAAACACAATTTCATAAGTGTGAAATTATCCAACTGTGTAATTGCGTAAACATGTGTCACTGACATAAAAAAAAGTTTTTGTTTCTCTGTTAAATAATCAGATAGCTGTGTAGTTCTGTGTTCAAGAAATATGGTACCGACGTGTAAAGTTGTATAAGCAAATACCATATTAGCTAGGGCTCCTTGTGCTTGCCATACACATGGTACACAAAGTAAGTGTGTACCCCCCTGAGGATTAATGTAATTATACCCTCAGGTGTTACAGATTACAGCAATGGAATAAAATGTATCATGGAAAACTTTCTTTGTAATTCAAAAATCTTGAAAAATAAATGGTTTAAGTACAAAATTAATCACTCAAATGCGTGTCCTGTAGTGCTAAATGTGCGTCTTGCTGTAAGATAATTCTGTGGAACTGTCGTAGTTATCGTCCTCTGTAAGCAAAGTTCTGCTGAAGTCAATGTACTTACTCCACCATAAACGAAAGTGAAATGCTTTGTGTATAGATATCGTAGTTATTACGTACCTTACCGTGATCAAGAAAGTACTATAATGTAACGTATTGTTGTGCTACGAAAAAGGCTGTCTCATTGTAGCTATACCACAAAAGTTACTACTAAAACATGTTTTACTTTCCAGAATAATGCAGAAAAACTGTGAATATATAAAACAAATACAGCGCAAAAGCAATAATATAAATTGTGTCACTCATTAGTAGCGTCGTGATATAATCGTGTAGCTGTCAAATAAACTAACCACTGTGTCATCTGATATCTCTCAGAAAATACTTTAAATCCAGATTGTATTTTCAAGTAAACCAAAATGTTGCATTAAAATCTCATTAGCAGTACCAGTACATGTTCTAAGTATGTGAGCCTTACGGTCATTATGTAATCGTGCCACTAACAAGCAAGAATGTACACACACAATAACACTGTATCGTCTGTTCACTATAACAATGCATTCGCAATTACTGTCGAAATATGTTCCCTAGGTTATAGACTGGATAGTTTATTTTAAAACATAGTTACATGTTAACAGTTTCTAAGTGTAACAAAGAGTACTAGTAATGTGAAGTGAAAAATTTTATAGTAAAGACTAAATTTAAAAAAAAAACAGATTATCTCTCAATAAACGGTTTTACATGTGAAATGTGGTGCACTCCTTTACTCTTTCTAGTACGCAGAATTTAAAATTCAACGCAATTATCATGTGGTATATGTCGGATTCTGTAAGGTCCATTGTAAATCAGAAAGAATTTGTGACTCAAGTGTTTCTTCTTATGTGACAATGAATGAGCTTTAATGAGAACTTTCTCACCAATATATAATTTCTTTTCATTTGATTTACTGTGTAAGTTTTTCTTTTGTCTGCTGCACATTTTATATTTTTAATAGCCAAATCAATTATGTCTTTGTGTCGAAGTTTACGTGTATTCGGGAAAGGTACAAGCTCTCTGATTCTGTTCGGTGGTTCTTCATTCTTCAGTACAAGAGTAGGTGGCAAAGCAGTGGAGTCATGAGGCATTTCATTCAGCACATTTTGAAATAAGTGTAAATATCTGTCCCAATGCTGATGCTTTCTGTGATAATAAAGTCTGCAAAGCTTATTGATTTCTTTCATAATCCGTTCAGACGGGTTACAGTGTGTTGAGTACAATGAAATAAAAACAGGTTTGATTTTATGGTTCCGAAGCATGCGTGACCAAACAGCAGATCTGAATTGCAGTCCGTTATCTGAAATAACTTTAGCAATGTGGCCAACTTCACGTAAGAAATTTTGAACAAAGGCATTGGATACAGACCGTCCAGTGGCTTTACGTAATGGAGTGAAAGAAACAAATTTTGAAGTAAGTTCAACAGAACATACGAAAATCCATTCAATGTTCTGACAAGGGGTCCCAAGAGATCAACTGCAGCAAATTCTTTTAATTTAGAAGGAGTGATAGGAAACAACGGAGCACGATGTGAGATAATAGATGGTTTCGCCTTTTGACAAAGTTTACAAATAGACAAGACTCTTCGAATTCTCTTTTCCATATTGTTAAAATAACAAGTCGTTCGAAGAATATGATAACATTTTCGTGGACAAAAATGTGCGTAGCTGAAATGAATGTACCAAATGAGCTTATTAACAAAATCGTCTGGAATGCAAAGTACCCACAGCTTGTCATAAACAGTGCAGCGTTTGAAGAGTATGTTGTTTCTAACCAGATAATAATGCCGAATTTGAGTGTGCGTCTTTTCATGCCATTTACTTTTGATGTCTTTCCAAACCGGATCTTTATCTTGTTCATGAGCAATGTCCTTTAAAGATGTGGTGATGAAGTTTTCAAAGGCGACTTTCTGAATGTAAAGAATACTGAAATTTTTCTCGAGGTTGCCTTCTGTGTTACTTTTCTCCAGCCCAGCTGGTGTGCGTGACAGTGCATCCGCAACAATGTTCTCCTTGCCGGGAATAGACTATCGTGAAGTGGAATTCTTGCAGAAACAATGCCCAACGTTTTAACCTGTCATGATTTAATTTTGAAGACATAAGAAATTCTAATGCACGATGATCACTGTATACTTTTACGTGCTTGCCAGAAAGAAAGAAACGGAATTTGTTAAATGCCCAAACGATAGCTAAAGCTTCTAATTCAGTAACGAAATAATTTTTTTCAGATTTTGTTAGCACTCGGCTAGCAAAAGCAATGGTTTTCTGAACAGTAGTGTCATTTTCTATGGCTTCTTGAAATAAATGGGCACCAAGACCGACTTTAGAAGAATCCGTGCTAAGGCAGAAATCTTGTACAGATCTGGATGAGCTAGTATTGGCGCGTTAAGTAGCGATTCTTTCAAAGAATTGAATTCCAACTGTGCTTGTTCGTCCCAGTTCCAAATAGTATTTTTTCCAATGAGAGAACAAAGTTTTGGTGTAACTAGAATTTGCAAATTCAGAAAACGACGGTAAAAATTACGAGACCTAGAAAACTGCGGACTTGTTTTTTTGTGGATGGAACTGGAATGGCTCTGACTGCTTCTAACTTTTCAGGATCCGGCTGAATGCCTTCAGAAGAAATAATATGTCCCAAAAACCTCACCTTTGACCTACCAAATTCAGACTTTTCCAAGTTAACTGTAATTCCAGATTCTGCAAAAACACGTAACGAACTGTTGAGGATGCGATTATGTTGTTCCCATGAGGCTTCTGCTCTCAGAATATCGTCCACACATAAGGTGATGTGACATTTTAAGAACTCAGGTAATATGGAATTTAGCCCGCGAATGAATGCTGCCGAAGAAATGTTCAAACCAAAAGGAAGTTCCGAAATTGATAACAAACGCCGAAACAAAAAAGCTGTGTATTTTCATTCTGGATGAAGTTCGATCTGATAAAAGCTGGATCTGAGATCAATAGAAGATAACACTTTTACACCATTAAAATTTTGAAGAAGTTCTTCCATCGTTTGCGGCCTGTCTGTTTCAGGAATAATGATAGTATTGATTTGTCTCGAATCTAAGACAAGTCTGATCGATCCACTTTTCTTCTCAACAATATGTAATGGATTGTTGTATGAGCTTACTACAGGCTCAATAGCGCCCTCGTCAAGCATAGATTGTATTTCTGTTCTAACACGGTCCCTATAATGTGCTGGAATTACGTATGGTCTAACACAAAATTTAGTATGCTCACGAACACGAAATTGGTATTGAAATCCCTTGATTGTTCCTATTTTGTGAGTAAAAACTGTGGAATGTGCTTGTAAAATCTCAAAAAGGTCCTGCCTATCAGTGTCATTACAATTCTCAATTGTTTGGATTTTATTCCGAATTAACTCATTAGTTTCAAATATGTCGTCGATATCATCCCTGTCAGTACTTGCAGAGTGATTGTTAGTGTCTAGTTCCGTAGAAAATTCCGAACTGTTGTCTAACAGAAGGTAAAGCCGATTAATTTCCTCGTCATGGTTTGAGAGCCAATCTTCAAATTTCAAAGCTATTGACTTACCTTCTTTCTCTAAACTTATTTCAGCATCGTGAAAGTTTAAGATTGCTTTGTATTCATTCAAAAAGTCTACTCCCAATATAATTTCCGTCGACAATAATGGAACAATAAGAAAGTTCATAGAGAAGCTATGGCTTTGACAAAAGAATTCTACGTTGGTTTGTTGGCGTACATTTACACTTTTTCCAACCATCGCATCTTGTAATTTAATCTTACGTAACGAAAGTATGGGGCAATCGTTTGATTTGTGGCATTTGCTACAGGCTGTTTCACTAATTACTGAAACGGGACTGCCAGAGTCAAGTACTGCCGTAAATTTTACGTCATTTACTGTAATGTGAATCACAGGATATGCAATGTTGTTATGTTTTACGTCGTGTTCCTGGAGTAATATGTCCCTAATGTCTTCCATTTTTACGTAATTACTAGCTACGGCAGCTGCATCGTCAGTTTCACAAGTACGTTTTGTGGCTGCCAGCGATGTGAGTCATTGCCTATTGTCTCTTTGTTGGCGCGCATCCTTATTGGGATTTGGAGACCTAACTTCTGCAAATTCACCTTGTCGAGAGGGCCCTGCCCTGTTTGATTCCCGCCAGTTCTGATGCAATTCAGGTCTGTCGTTACGATCATATCGTCTGTCGTCATGTCGGTAGATTCCATAGTTTCTTTCTCGTCGGTCACATGGTGGAGAATTTCTCCCTGAATCGTAACTGCGCGCTGGACCGTTGTGTCTAAAGTTATTCTGTCTCCCTTGATAATAATTATTTTGGTTCCCATATTGTCTGTTTCTCTGATTGTCTCTGTGATAGTCACTACCGCGAAGAGGTGATCTTTCCCTGTAATTATTACTACTCTGCCAACGGTTGTCATACGGGTGATGTCTGTTTTGGTCACGATTTGTGTTGTGAGAATAGCCTTGTTGTGTCCAGTTATTATTTCTTTCATCGCGGAATTGCGATGGATGTGACCTGTAATTGTTGTGTTCCTGTTTTCGCGTTCCGCGATTGTCAGTGTCAATTTCTAATTCTTGTAAGAGTCCCTGAAAAGCTTCAACGTCGTCTTTGCAACGTCCTGCCAAAATAATATGTCGTAAATGTTCAGGTAATTTGATTAAGCAAATGCGGATCAGTTCTGTGGGGCTGTATGGGTTTGACAGGTACTGATTCTTGTGCAACATGTATTCAAAATATTTCACAAGACTGGAAAATTCAGATTGTTCGAAATGTTTCATCATTATGATGCTATGTTTTACCGGTCTTGTGTAGCTTGAGACCAATATGCTGAGAGGAAGGCATGGTAAAATTCTCCTTCAATGTGGCAATCGTGAATGACCGATCGCATTCGTACAGCTGGTTCATTCTCAAAATAGCCACACATAAATTCTAATCTGTGCTCTAATGACCAGTTGGGGGGGGGGGAAACAATGAGAGAATTTATGAAGCCACGCTTGTGGATGAATGTCGTTGCCAGAATTCTTAAATGTCTTGAATTTGCGTGTAGTAATGAACAGCTTATAGTCAAAATCATCGTGTCGGCGAGTCGCATGTCGGTCATTGTTACGACGTTTCGGCGGTTCCATTTCAAAATTCGGTGCACATTGCCAATTTCTTTCATAATTTCCGAAATGCACTGTGTTATTATTTTGCGGCTTTTCCGTATTTCTAAGTCCCTCTTCCCGTGTTGGAGTGCGAGTGTCCTCTGAAATACGTAATTCTTGTATTACATGTGTCAGCTGATCTTGTACTTCCCGGATTTCTCTTTGGTGTTGTGTATTAATTTGATTCTGATTTTGTTTGAATTTCCTAATTTGTTCATACTCTTTTGTGTCATTAAAGACTACCAGTCTTGCGTCATTCAGATTATCATCTACCTTCGTAGATAAATTATTTAGCTGATCCGAAAGTTCGACTAATTTCTCTGATAGTGAACTAATTTCCTCCATGTGTCTTTCTGATCCAATTTTCAGAGTATCTACTGTGTCCTTTAAGTTTTCCTGAGTTTTTGCAAGTTGCGTAACCGAATCGGTAGATGCAACTGAGTCAATTTTAGCTTGCAAGGTCTCATGATTTTCATGAACAATAGTTTGCAGTTCTTTTATGGCTGCTTCGTGATTCTGTAATGCATTCTCATGCCGCGAAAAAATTGGTTGGAAATGCTCACAAATTTGTGTTTTTACGTCATTACAGACTTTTTGACATTTCACTTCGATTTTATGTAACTCAGTAGTTAAATCTTCACATGTTTGTTCAAGCGTGGTGTCTAACTTCCGAAGATTTTGTTCCATTGTGTCTAACTTTTGAAGCTTTTGCTGTGTTTGTCTCTGATTTTGTTCCATTCTGTCTAACTTTTGAAGATTTTGTTCCATTGTGTCTAACTTTTGAAGATTTTGTTCCATTGTGTCTAACTGTTGCTGTGTTTGTCTCTGATTTTGTTTCATTTGCTGCATTAATTGCAATAATAATGTATTATTGTCTGGAATCTGTTCCTCTATGCTTTCTGGCAATGCATTTGCACCAGCAACATTCACATTTTGACGAGCAGAAAATGTGTGTTGACTTATTTGAGAAAACGGTGAGGACCCAAAACCTGAGTCTACAGTATTTGCAATATTGTGTTCTGTCATTTCGGATTCCTGAGGCGAGCTGTTCACTACTTGCTTCACTGTCTACACCATTATCTGCCGCCCGCTCTATTTCCCTATGCACAATTACCAGATTACTAGTTTGAGCATTAGTTAATTCATTACATGGAGGCGCTAACACACTGCTTTCGTCTTCACTGTCATTTCTCAGTTTACTTTGGAGCATAGTATTACGTTTTTCACATGCCATTATTGTCACAATATTTCACATGACAACACAGAAAAGCACAATTTGAAGAGCAAAATAAGAAAACACATTATCATAGCACTGAAAATAATATCTAGTTAATTGCAAGTGCAGCTGCGAAATACTTGGTGCAAATCTACATGCATGCCACAAGTGTTTTACAGTACAACAATGCAAAACTACAACTACAAAGGAAATTCTCTCTATAATTATGCACTAGCAATAAACAATAGCTACACTAATTACACAAACTACAAGAAAAAATCAGAAGATTCCAGTGAGGTATCCTGGCAGGGTCGCCATATGAAACGTCCCCTTAGAAAAATTGTACAAGACTGTGCTTAAACTGACACACAGTACTTTTGGCACAACGCAATCTGACTTTCAGTAATCCCTACAAAAGAATGGCCCTGACTAACATTAACCAATACGTTTCACAAATCACTTACCTCACAAAAATCTTCGTTACTCGAACTGCTGCAAAACAGCGAGTGCCACTACTGCCAGCTAAATAAAAGATTCAAACTACGGAAGGCACTAACTACTGATAGGCATAGTTAGCAAATGAAAGATTTTAATAGAGAACAAACAATGTATTTAACTTAATAGTCATAATACATATAGCAGTTCATGACATCCATTCTTACAAATCTACTGTTTCTGATGGACACACCTCCAGATTATCCATTCTCAAAAATCCGCCATCTCACTTGACCACGTCCACCACTGCTGGTGGCTCACCTCCAACTGCGCAACGCTACGCGCTGTTAACATCCAGCTGCCCAACACTACAATGGAAGACAACAATGAAAACCAGCCACAGACTGCACACAGCACAGCCAGTGATTTTCGTACAGAGTGCTATGTGGCGTTACCAATAAGAAAACCTAAACAGCCTACTTACAAAGTTAACTGTAAACACTGCCGTTAGGGCATTCGACTAAGACATTCAGCATTGTCTACCAAAATATCACCGATAATAGTGCAAGCACCCTGGTACCAATCGTCAGGGCCGGCCGAAGTGGCCGTGCGGTTAAAGGCGCTGCAGTCTGGAACCGCAAGACCGCTACGGTCGCAGGTTCGAATCCTGCCTCGGGCATGGATGTTTGTGATGTCCTTAGGTTAGTTAGGTTTAACTAGTTCTAAGTTCTAGGGGACTAATGACCTCAGCAGTTGAGTCCCATAGTGCTCAGAGCCATTTGAACCATTTTGAACCAATCGTCAGGTAATTGTTAAGTACTGGCGAAACTCTAAGATCAAGTGAACATGTTATCTCTTGGGTCCTTTACCCTTAAAATGCAATGCTGTCCACAAAAATGGCCACACCACTAAGGCGACAACGAATGTCAATCTAGCGTGAAGTCCATGCTTGGATATGCAAATAATTAGTATTTCAGCACAAACACACACAGCAGATGGACGCAACGCCATCTGAACTACGCAGTGGATTTCTCATTTAGTCATTCGCAAATCGCATTTTATTCTTAATCGTTTTTTAGATCATCATGCCATGTACACTCCTGGAAATTGAAATAAGAACACCGTGAATTCATTGTCCCAGGAAGGGGAAACTTTATTGACACATTCCTGGGGTCAGATACATCACATGATCACACTGACAGAACCACAGGCACATAGACACAGGCAACAGAGCATGCACAATGTCGGCACTAGTACAGTGTATATCCACCTTTCGCAGCAATGCAGGCTGCTATTCTCCCATGGAGACGATCGTAGAGATGCTGGATGTAGTCCTGTGGAACGGCTTGCCATGCCATTTCCACCTGGCGCCTCAGTTGGACCAGCGTTCGCGCTGGACGTGCAGACCGCGTGAGACGACGCTTCATCCAGTCCCAAACATGCTCAATGGGGGACAGATCCGGAGATCTTGCTGGCCAGGGTAGTTGACTTACACCTTCTAGAGCACGTTGGGTGGCACGGGATACATGCGGACGTGCATTGTCCTGTTGGAACAGCAAGTTCCCTTGCCGGTCTAGGAATGGTAGAACGATGGGTTCGATGGCGGTTTGGATGTACCGTGCACTATTCAGTGTCCCCTCGACGATCACCAGTGGTGTACGGCCAGTGTAGGAGATCGCTACCCACACCATGATGCCGGGTGTTGGCCCTGTGTGCCTCGGTCGTATGCAGTCCTGATTGTGGCGCTCACCTGCACGGCGCCAAACACGCATACGACCATCATTGGCACCAAGGCAGAAGCGACTCTCATCGCTGAAGACGACACGTCTCCATTCGTCCCTCCATTCACGCCTGTCGCGACACCACTGGAGGTGGGCTGCGCGATGTTGGGGCGTGAGTGGAAGACGGCCTAACGGTGTGCGGGACCGTAGCCCAGCTTCATGGAGACGGTTGCGAATGGTCCTCGCCGATACCCCAGGTGCAACAGTGTCCCTAATTTGCTGGGAAGTGGCGGTGCGGTCCCCTACGGCACTGCGTAGGATCCTACGGTCTTGGCGTGCATCCGTGCATCGCTGCGGTCCGGTCCCAGGTCGACGGGCACGTGCACCTTCCGCCGACCACTGGCGACAACATCGATGTACTGTGGAGACCTCACGCCCCACGTGTTGAGCAATTCGGCGGTACGTCCACCCGGCCTCCCGCATGCCCACTATACGCCCTCGCTCAAAGTCCGTCAACTGCACATACGGTTCACGTCCACGCTGTCGCGGCATGCTACCAGTGTTAAAGACTGCGATGGAGCTCCGTATGCCACGGCAAACTGGCTGACACTGACGGCGGCGGTGCACAAATGCTGTGCAGCTAGCGCCATTCGACGGCCAACACCGCGGTTCCTGGTGTGTCCGCTGTGCCGTGCGTGTGATCATTGCTTGTACAGCCCTCTCGCAGTGTCCGGAGCAAGTATGGTGGGTCTGACACACCGGTGTCAATGTGTTCTTTTTTCCATTTCCAGGAGTGTATTATATAAGGAGAATCGTCTACCAGCATTCGGCAGAATGCGACGGCATCAGGGTTGTGGCCTGTTGAGACAGGTTTTCGTTCCGCGAAATTGTTGCTCACGTTGGCCAGAATCTCATGATTGTCATGGAAATATCGAATCGATGGGTTCAGGAAGGCCATACTCAACGCCATGTAAGTTCTCAAAAGTCCCAGACGCCTAACGTCCGAGAGGAAAAAATATTGTTTGTTCGGACATTCTGGATCGCACACCTTGAGTCAGATAATGCCCTTATTTGCAGCAATACATCAATCCACACTGACAGTCACGAGATTTGGGGCACCACGGGCTGCCCGACCGCACTTGACATGACAGCAGAGAGTGCTGTGCCGACAGTGGCGCGTCCGTCAACATTTGATTCAGGAGTGGCACCGCGTAATCTTTCCAGGTGAGTCACAGTTCTGCGTATTATACCAACCTAGTTGACGTGTCTGTTAGTGAGACTCCAAGAGGAATGGATTATACCAGACTGGATTTGTCGCCTTCATACGGGCACAGCACCGGGCGTGGAGTGCCATTGGGAATACGTCATGAACACTGTGGTTCTCGTAGCCAACAATTAGACAGCAGGTGTTACATTTCTGACATGATGGTATCCTCTCGTTGAAGTCTCTGTGACGTTGTGTTTCAACAAGATAACGCAAGTCTGCACATTACCTGTGCTACCCTGACCTGCTTCGATACAGAGGGTGCATAACTGTTTCTCTGGCCAAACTGTTGTCATGGATTGTCAAGAAGCTGACATGTCACCTCTCATCAGCCCCTGTGATTGATGAACTCTGGCACAGAGTAGAACCAGTATGGAATAACATACCTATGTCTGTCAGTCAAGGTAAGGTCGATTCGATTCATAGGCTGCTTGGTGCCGTAGTTCCTGCCAGAGATAGCAGCTCCATATACTATATTCTCACCTTGTGAACCTCCAGATCATATACTCCAGGTCATTTACTCTTCACGCACAATAACTAAATTTTCATTATTATCTATTGACATGTGGCGCGCCATTTTTCGATTAGGCTTGTACTAGGAGGGACTTGCTCTTGATCGATGGGTGTATTTTCTGTGGATGTATCCAGCTGGTATGCGGAATGAGCCGTGCGTGGCTAATGTGCCCGCCATCATGTATTTTACACCTTGTTTTTTACTTCCACCTCACTACGTTAATTTAAATTACTACTGTCACTGAGTTGCTGCCTTACCTGACCGTGAGCGGCGTAAGCAGCGCGTATCGATATATCCCCTCTCGTAGTATCTTTGCTTGACTGCTATTACTTCCCGGTTGTCGTCTGTTCTGAAGTTAGTTGGTCGCAGTTCGGGTTGCGAGTTCGGGTTCGCAGTCAGTTGGAACGTGTCTGGAGCACAGTCCGGACCTGCCACTAGGGGAGTTGCAATGCAGCACTAGTGCAGTCGGGTTGGAGCAACAGTGAGCTCTGCATCGACATGGCTCGCCCGACCATTGCTGCCACGCATCATTTGAGCCGGGCCACGGTCTTGGTGGATGGTCGGTCGGTCGTCCCACCGGACGACGTGTTTTGGCTCGCCGATCGTTCATGAGTCGGCTATGTGTGCGTGCATCGACTCCCGATTTGTCTTCGTGTGTGTTTAGTTACTGTTGGGTATCGTGCAGTGCAGTGTTTGTCAGGTTGTGTGTGTACTTCGCCTTATTTCCTTGACGAGTTACCTTAAATGTTGTCGGCGTACTGCCTCTGAGAGGTCGGTCGTCTCATTGAGCGACGTGTAACTGGTTCTCAGAGCGCTTCTTGGCCCCTCAATTACTATCTTGTGGAACTTGGGTCGGCCCTTTCCTGGTGCAGGTATGTCGTTTAGCCAGTTGGCGTGTTTCCTCTGCATGGTTGGGTCCACACCAGTATTTCCGCCGTCGTGTGCCTGGAAGTGAGTGCGGGCAGGTTTTTCGATGAGCAACACCGAATGGTTATACTGCTGAGATTTAGCCGCCATGTGGTGCAATTAGCTATTTTGGTCGACTACGATTTGAGTGCACCAGTGGAATTTTATGTCTTGTGCCGTTAGTGTTCTGGTTACCTGCCCTGGGCACTAACGTAATTTGAGGCAGCGTCCTTTCCTCACCTGTTGTCACTGTCCAACATGGTGTGTAATTTTGACAGCTAATACATACTCCATTGTGGATTATCACGTTTGTAACATTGCCGGTTTGAGTTCTCATGTGCTGATTGATGGGAAGCAAGTCTTTGTGAGCAATAATTGCTTTCGGTTGGAGCTGTTTCTAATTAAATTCATTCTGTTTTAGATTATTTCCTATAGTCCACAGCTGACGTCTTTTATCATTAAATAAATAACATTTATTTAAATTGTTACGGTTTTCGTTAAACGTCCTCCGCCTTACCACTCCACCATCTAATCTCCTACCATTTCGACTGTCCTTCCTCATGTCGCAATTTTAGTAATTAGCGGTGAACCTTACAGACCAGTTCGTTAAGAGAAGTTTAATGGATGGAAGTCAAATACCTGTTGATCTTGGGAGACGATGGCAATTTGGTTCAAATGGGTCTAAGCACTATGGGACTTCTGAGGTCATCAGTCCCGTAGAACTTAGAATTACTTAAACCTAACTAACCTAAGGGCATCGCAAACATCCATGCCCGAGGCAGGATTCGAACCTGCTACCGTAGCGGGCAGTTTGGACAGACGCACATACCCCGGTGGATTAGTCTCTCAGAAGTCGATAAACCTTGACTCTATGTATTTGATAACACATCAGGATAGACCTATGGACCACTTCTTTGTGCACAGTGGATCATTTCAAATATGGCCTTAGCTCCACGCTTTTGTAGCACTGTCAAGTCACCAGCGTTGCAAACAATTAACATTTCAATCATGCATTCATTCATTCATTCATTCGTGGACCTACCACCTTTTACAGAGTTAGTTTCCATACCACCTGGTAGTGCTGTTACATAATCTGCCTCCCGCAGCTACGTATTCTGCCGACAGCCAACACACAAAACGCAATGCCTTGAGCAAGAGTTGGTAATCAACAAATGGAAAAACATTCCAATTTGCTTGTCAAGTTATTGGAACTGCAATAAATTTTTATTTTCAGTAAAACATATAACTGAAATGTTATTCTGGTAGCTACACGGAACATAGAAATCTTTGGAATTTAATTTTGATACTTATGTTATTTGAATATTGTACTATTTACCACAATTATTACTTCTACATACAACTATCAAGTTCATCTCCCTTTCATAAATATTCTTAAGTTAATTGCCAAGGTCTATATCTCTTCGATGTAAAAAACACCATATGTCTCTCATTTGTTCTTCGAAAAATTTCACTTTCTCTGTGCCCTTCAAAGATTCTGCTGTTCATTCCTCTGTGGAATTCTGGCGAAGGAGTAGGTATTTATTGCCTTTGGCCACTACGTTGTCCTGTGTTGGGTAATATAGTTCTCTTCGCTCTACTCTACTATGACATTCTCAGAGCACACCTCCTTCATCTAGTCGTAACATTTTACGTTGCAGGCTCAGTGACAACGTATTAAAAACACAAAAACAAATTTTAGAATAAATTCTTTGGTCTTCGTAGAGACATTCCTCACTCACTCCCAAATAAAAGTGAAAAGTATGATAAGATTTTTGGTAATATTTACTCACACCAGGGCAGGGTGTGATCTGAGAGTCCAAACAGACTGGATCCCGTCAAGGGGGTCATTCTTCCGCCGCTGGCACTTCTAGCAACACTACTGTGCTTCTGAGAAGTGAAGAGGAGAGACGCTGGTCTTGTCGCACTGTAGCCCAAAATTAGAACGGATGTGACACTAGAGGATGGACAACCTTAATATTCAATCGTATTACAATATATATAAAAGACCTAGTAGGTACTGTCGGAAGTTCCATGCTGCTTTTCGCGGATGATGCTGTAGTATACAGAGAAGTTGCCGCATCAGAAAATTGCAGTGAAATGCAGGAAGATATGCAGCGGATAGGCACTTGGTGCAGAGAGTGACAACTAGCCCTTAACATAGGCAAATGTAATGTATTGCGAATACATAGAAAGAAGGATCCTTTATTGTATTATTATATGATAGCGGAACAAACACTGGTAGCAGCTACTTCTGTAAAACATCTGGGAGTATGCGTGCGGAACGATTTGAAGTGGAAAGATCATATAAAATTAATTGTTGGTAAGGCGGGTACCAGGTTGAGATTCATCGGGAGAGTCCTTAGAAAATGTAGTCCATCAACAAAGGAGGTGGCTTACAAAACATACGTTCGACCTATACTTGAGTATTGCTCACCAGTGTGGGATCCCTACCAGGTCGGGTTGACAGAGGAGATAGAGAAGATCCAAAGAAGAGCGGCGCGTTTCGTCACAGGGTTATTTGGTAAACGTGATAGCGTTACGGAGATGTTTAGCAAACTGAAGTGGCAGACTCTGCAAGAGAGGCGCTCTGCATCGCGGTGTAGCTTGCTTCCAGGTTTCGAGAGGGTGCGCTTCTGGATGAGGTATCGAATATATTGCTTCCACCTACTTATACCTCCGGAGGAGATCACGAATGTAAAATTAGGGAGATTCGAACGCGCACGGAGGCTTTCCGGCAGTCGTTCTCCCCGCAAACCATACGTGACTGGAACAGGAAAGGGAGGTAATGACAGTGGTACGTAAAGTGCCCTCCGCCACACTCTGTTGGGTGGCTTGCGGAGTATAAATGTAGATGTAGACTGAAGAATGCATTGTAATGGATGCACTATCATCTCCCCCTGTAACTATAGCAGTACACTGTTAGGCATGATCCTGCTAGATTCCTTCCTCTCACGAAAATATTGTAATATTTATACAACTCGCAGGAAGATAAATATTTTACAAAAACATGTTTCAGAAATGCGTCTTGTACGACAACATTTGGCTATCTAGCACGCAGGGAAGGAAGAATTACGGAAATCTCTAACTGAATCCATATATGGATTGAGGAGGCCAGAAAGATTATAGAATTTTGGTGCGAGGAATCGTTGGTCAAAACATTCCGATGGAAGGAAAAGGACAAACGACGATTCTGTACACCCAATAATTTTAGAAATTACTCGCCGATTAAAACTGTATGCTTGACTCGGGACCTTCTTTCTGGAAACAGTAATTTTACGTTGAACAAATTTATGTAGAAAAGGGAAGAAGCTTCACTAAGACATTCATACTGCAGTTCGCGATTTTCAACATGTTTTCCACCAGAAAATAGGAAAAACCTATGGAATGTAATAAAGCAAGAATTTTCGAAGCACGTGATAGGATCTCCCGAAGTCTTTATACTAGTACTATCATCTGAGTAAAACTGGATGTACACCAGTCACAGGAAGTTAGAACTAATCAAAGCCTGTCGTTCTGACGTTATGGAACATTTACACTGATTTTGAATCTTAGGCCTAACCGTGAGTGTCAACTGAGATAAACAAGTGTAATGAGTCCAAGTATTATCTCCCAGTGGTCTTCATCTAAACTGGATTTAACCCCAGTTGCCTCAGTGTGCCGGCCAAAGATGCTCATACTTCGTTTCATGCCCACCTACAACATGGCTAGTGTCGCTAAGAAGGAAAAGAAAGTAATTTCGGGTCCTGCAGTCACAAGAGCCTCCCACATGGCATGTACCAGACTTCTAGAGAAGAAAAGGATGACTTGCGAGAAAAACAGATCTGTTGTACCATTTCAAAAATCTCATGTGGCATGACATACTGATAACAAAACCTGTTCTACATTATTTATGTTCTACATTACTTGCGATTTACTCACACATCTCGATGTCGTACAAAAGAACTCCATGAGGTACAACGGAAGCCAACAAATTACTTAGAGAAGAACTTATTACTTTCGAACATTTTAACCTCTTTCATATAAGATCAATATATGTTCTTATCCCAATTTTAAATGATAGCATTTATTTTCGGTGTGCTACAGACTTTTTCTGAAATTAGATAAATTACCTAGAAAAATAAGGTTTTTTCAAACGTGAAAAATGTTCGAAGGTATAATATGCTCATGCGCTTAGGGACATTATTTAAACTGAAATTTAAAAGTGCAGCAATCGAGTAAATCTTGCCAGTACTGTTTTTAAAAGTCTACCTGTTACATTACTCTGCTACGTACCAATTAAACTGTTGCAGATGGAGACAGAGAACTAGGAGTAATATGGAGATAAAGATGGGAGCTGTTATGTGACACAGAAGATGGAAAGAACATATTGAAGACCTGTAAAGTGTTGCGGAAGTTGGAAGTTTAGAGGAGTGTATCGTAGATGAAAAACTAACTGATGAAAATATAAAAGACCACCGATAGCAAAAGACTTTTCCTTGCACTAAATAGGTTGAGATCAAATAAAGCAACAGGTGTAAATGAAATCTCCGCAGAGCTCCTATAAAACAATAAGACAACATCAAAAGAAAATTGTTAACTGTGGTATCTAAAAGTTATGAAACGGGTATCATACCATGGTTTCAGAGTAGTGTAACAAATATTACTGTCAGTAACTACAAGGGAGATTGAAAAGCAAATATATCTGAACTTAGCCAAAGATAAATATGCCTTCAGATTAGGGAAAGAAACAAGAGAACCAAAACTAGCACTACGTCAGTTTTTGGAAAGAAGTTTAGAAGTAAACAGAAAAAAAACATATACAGCATTGACAGACCTAAGGGAAGCATCTGATATGGTTGATTAGAAATTATTACTTGTATTTAAAGTAATGCCCAAAGGAAGACTTGACTGAAAGGACAGGCTATTTATTATTGAGGATATACAAAAGCCAAAGTACTAAATTGGACATAATTAGCAGCAATAAATAAGCAAAAATCAGAGGAGAAGTGCCGTGTATCACCTTAATTCTTTAACATGTTCACTGAGAAGGCAATAACATCAATGAAAGAAGACAACTCGAATCAAAATTATGTTATTCATATTCACTGCGTCAGATTTGCCGCTGACACTGCAATAGTGACAGACTCAGAAGAACTAAATACAATGCTTAAGGTCTTAAATCAAGAGATAACAATACTAAAACTAAAAATAAGTACCAACAAGCCAAATTCATGGTTGTAGACAAGAACGGAGACGGAGTCAAGGCTGTCATAAAAATAGACAGTGAGAAACAGGAGGAAGTAAGTGAAATTCACTATCTCGGGAGTATCGTGGAGGAAAACATTACAGTGCCCCAAGAAATTCTAAAGAATAATGGCACTGGCCAAGAGTGCCTTTCAAAATATGAATTTTCAACTGAACAAGACCATCGGCTTCCACACTAATAAAAGATTTGTAAAGACCTTTGTTTGGAATTTCCTTACATAAGGATTTGAAAACAGGACGTTAGCAAAGCAGGAGAACCGCTCCTTGAAGCTGCGGAAATCTGGTTTTCGAGGAGAGCACAAGAACTAGAAAAACGAATGAGTTGTTTCTGTAAGAAATAGCAGGGAAGAGAGAATTACAGAAAGTTATAAACCAATGCAGAGCAAAACTCATTGTACACTTAATTATACATTATATTTATCCACAAAACACTTTCGAAAGCAACATCGCTGAGAAAATAAATGAGTAGACGACCGAGAATGTTATTTAAAAAAGATATGATCAGTGAGTTGGAATGTTCTTCATACATGGAGATGAAGAGAACTTTTGAAGAGAGGAAGCTGTGGCTGCAGAGACAAGTCATAGCCTTCGAAAGAAGAAGAAGAAAAACCAATAATCAGTGAGTGATACCAAATTATATAAATGTACAAGTCAAATACTTTCTGAAATAAAAATTATTGAAAACCAACAGAACCTCGATTTACAAGAGAGGTAAAATTAAGACATTAAAGAAACAGTTCATATACAAATATCATGTGTTCCACAGTAAAAGACATTCTTGCATTTCTGGGTACAAGACGGTGCATGATCGAGGAAGTATGGCTTAACTGGCCACACGTTACGTAACCAAATTTACGCACTTATTAAGTGCAAACTGGTATTAAGACTTATAAGTCCAGCTACATCTCAGTCTAAAACCTAATACATATTTACAAACTTGATATCTGATGTGATGCACTGTGTACTAGCATTTTTGCTGCCATTTAGCGCCATACAGACACATATTGTAAATGTGACATATTTCTTTCAACAGGCCATAAAATATCGAGTTTATACAGGGAAATTATATGTATTTATGAGTGGCACAGGTGCTTTATTTTGGCAACACAGATACTTGTACAAGGTAACAGATAAAGGGCTTCGGGAACAGTGTTGCAAATGCTTGTCAATTTCCTGCAGTATGTTGGCAGTAAACATACAAAGTGCGCAAATATATCTGGTGCGCTAAATTTTCTGTTATTGTTTGTAGAAGCAAAACCACGATAGTGATTGTAAAATTCGTAGGTTACATATAAGAAACAATTTTTCTTGATACATAAGAGTCTTCTAATGAAGTTAAAATCTCGTGCTGACCTGATAATTTCCAGCTTGACTCACTTTTATAGTCCATCACATACTGTTTACGCTCTGAAATGTGTAAATAATTCTTAATCATGTACAGAACGATGAAATGTTTTGCCAAGTTACACACGGTAATCGGTGCAGACGACATGTGTCTACAGACAGTCTGGCTGAGGTTCTGCACCCAGCAGTACGGAGATCACTGATGTCTCCACTACGATAATCAGATATCTGCACATACATCACCTGCTGTATTTATTTAAAATTTACGAAACGTAGATGTTTCTTTCTGGGTAATTTGTAACTTACTCGAGGGATAGAAGGCGAAAACAAACATTTGTGTATCAGAAACTTTATAGTATCTGAGGTGCTTTCTTTGCATATTATTTGGTAATTTGAATACCATTATATCGTATGCACACTAAACAATTCACCACTAATGCACTGATATATGCAGAGGCTTAGAGTTTTAACAAGTGCAAAGACTTTATGAAATGAGAATGCTAACAATATCACCGAATTATATAAAGCAAATATCTCTATTTTTATTCTGTGCATATGAGGAAGTGTGTGTGTGTGTGTGTGTGTGTGTGTGTGTGTGTGTGTGTGTGTGATCTACAGGAGGATGACAATCCCTGATATATGCACAGATCCTGGAAACTTGATTTCATCTCAAAAGCATAAGGCAGCCATGTGGCATCTCCAGTTAAGTATCAGTGGAAAAAGAAAGAAAGGGGAATAAAGAATAAAATGTGAAAATCTACGTTCTACATGATAAAATGGAACAGTAAATAGAAAAAAAACTGGTAAAGTATGTAGTGACCATTTAACTGAATAAGTGATGCGTGCTGCACTATGTGCCAGAGGAATGCAGGGACACCACATAGAAATCTGATCAAAGTGTCAAGCTCAATGCCCAAAGCGCACAAAAATCAGCGGGCGATAAAGGAAAATCTAATGGTAGGAAAACCTAAAGTGCTACCCTTTAGCATTATCACAGTTCCTTCAGACATTAATCCAACAGCGTTTCGTCATGCATCTGCAGAAAGAACACACTGAACAAGTTTATCTACAGAATCGGCATTTGCCGGAAACTACTTTACAGCACATAACAATATTAAACACATATCTCAGTGCATTATTTATGTGCCATCTACTTTAATCAGTGAACTATGTGTGGTAGTTATTTGACGTGAATGATGCCTTCTCGCCAACCCAATTTTCCGACTTGCTCTCTTAGAAACATTGTCATTTGTCGTGGTCTCAATTAAAAAAAAATGGTTCAAATGGCTCTGAACACTATGGGACTTAAATTCTGAAGTCATCAGTCCCCTAGAAATTGTAACTACTTAAACCTAACTAACCTAAGGACATCATGCACATCCATGCCCGAGGCAGGATTCGAACCTGCGTCCGTAGCGGTCGCGCGGTTCCGGACTGTAGCGCCTAGAACCGCTCGGCCACCCCGGCCGGCTCAGTTAACACTTTTTGTACTGCTTGGTTGCGTTTAGTGACTGAAGCATTACGCAGGTTACTGTCAAACATACATCAGTCACAGTTCAAATGTTATACGTCTCTACGCTCTCCGGCGGACAGTCATGTTCGAATCATACTATGTATTCCTGCACATCCAGTGTACAAATTATTCTTTCCTCCTTTTGCAAGTTCATTCAAGTGGTTATTGTGTATCCGTAGCATGTAAATTCGTGGTGTCTCACAGTCTCTGCATTTATTATGGAAATAACAGCAGAATGTACACAACGAGAAGGAAACATATTGGGGAAATTAAGAAACCGCGAAGAGGAGAAAGAGATGCGTAGCAACTGCCCAACTCTCGACTAAACTTATTCTGAGCTCGGACAACGCAGTTGGTACTAAATCACTTGTATATCATTTCCAAGCAGTTAATTTAACGTTATGTGAAAAGTTTCGCCATTAGTCGGGTGCGACAGGGGAGAGTTTTATTCCTTTGCAAGTCCGGTCATTGATTTCTGGACCTTGGCCCTCCGCTTGTCTCATTCTGGCAAAATTCAGCTAATTCTTTCCTTTTACCTTTTACAAACATTTTACGTGTCTATGAACGTGTCAACAGTTTAAACATCATTTCAAAATTACTTATAACCACACAGTCATAATTTCGTGAAACTTTACTTTGCTATTTAATATGTATCGAAACCAGAAGACAGGCAACAGCTGTTCTCATTAATAGCTGTACAGCTATGTTCCATAACAAATAATTTAAATTTGTGCCATAATGCTTAATAAATAGGAATAACTAATTCTGCGTTCGCTTCTGTTCCTACACTAAGCAAAACGAACAATAGGAATGCAAACCCATCATCCTCAACATCGCTAGACACACAGGTCCCACAATGCTGCGTATTTTTTCGAGGCAGTTATCTAACGACTAAAGTGACATGTTAAGGACAGTAGCTAAAAAATACCTGAAGACAAATTATACTGAGAGAATTGAAATAACAGTTTACGTTACACAGACCTATCGTAATGAATACAGAGTATGAATTAGACAAACTTCGATTTGAGCCTATACGAAAATACGCATTTTATTTTGCGAAAATTCAGTGTCTATTATGTAATGTTTTTTCAAACCACAACAAAACATGTTTACTGCGATTCATTATATGTTTGTTCATGTTAAGCTGAACTTAAATTAATGTTGTTTCATATCGCTACAATGCACGTCGACAAAAGTAAGTGAAACAATCCACAGATTTCCTACAACAATGGCGACGAGTGTAATATACGCAAGGAACACTGATGTCGGTTTTACATTACTAATAAATGAAATGTATTATATTGATGGTTGGGATTCCATCTAGGGCTTTAGCGGCTTAAGTTGGAAGTATTTTCTTTATTCGTCCCATCCTGACTCTGTGTATTGTTGCTAAGTGTAGCTAGGAATCTAAGTGGACAAGTGTTGTGCTATAATTCCAAAGGTTCTAAATCCAACCCTTCGTCGGTGTTCAAATTGTTTCCCTCAGTTATCGATTCTTTCCCTCTGTCATTGCTGATGAGGCAAAACTTTGTCCACTACCCACTGTGAGATTGACTGCCGCCTGGTGACGTCATGGGCACAAGATGCTGTAAGGAAAATAGTCGGGGCAGAGATAATATGGACTCATTCTAGCGGCGATACGGGCTGCAAATAGGGAATTCCAATGACATAAGCGACTTTGATAAAGGGCAAAATGTTGTAGCCAGGCAGCTAGTCGGCTGTTGGTGTGCTACTGTCGTGAGCACCTGCGGAAAGTAGTTGGAGGATGGTGAAATAACGAGTAAGCGACAAGGTATTGGACAGCCACGCTTCATTTCCGAACTTGGAGATAGGAGGCTTTCACGATCACTCTTACAGCAGGATAAGCTATTTTCTGTGATAGATCTGACGGCAGAGTACAATGCTGGTGCAGACACAAGTGTTTTGGAGCACGCCGTTCAGCGCAAATTGTTAAACACGGGGCACCGCAACATATGACCCCTAAGTGTTCCCATGTTGGCCAAACGGCAATATTATTCTGGACTTAAAAATGGATGGTGCCATTTTGAAGCGTATGGGGAGTCACCAACGCGAGTGCGTTACAGTAGAAACGCGTAGTTTGAATTCTGGAATTATTTTCGGCAAAGGAGCCAAATACACAAGTTCTTCTACATAAATTAACATAAATAAATCTAAGGGTATAAGATCTGCAGATCTTAATGGCAGAGAGCAGAACACAGCGGCGTCATGTCTAGTACGAACGATCCAAAAGTTTCAAGATGCTTCAAAAATGCGCGGATCTCCACGTCTCGATGTGGCGGTGCCTCATCTTCCTGAAAGATGTAACCCGTGGAATCCGTATGAAGTTCTACCATCAATCATTGCTCAAGCATGTCCAGGTTTATTGAAACGCTTTCCTCGATGTAGAAATATGGGCCATACACACAAAACACGTTAACTACAGGTGAGTCACACTAATGTTCAGTTGCATACGTAGGATTTTCTGTTCCCTGTATTCGGATGTTGTGCCGGTTAACATGGCGACTTATGTAGGAGGCTGTCTCATCGCTGAAAATGAGACGTGCAGCAAATGTTTCTTTCCCCATGGCTTCCAATACTGTCGTGGAATAATTCGTACATTTGACGTAGTCTTTCTGTAAAACTGGTATTACGAACTGTTTCATTTTCAGTTTCGTTTTGAGAACACGCCGAACCGTTCTTTGCAGCGTTTGCAGCTCCCTGCTGATTTCGTACATCGATTTCCGTGGTCTACGCTCAAACAAAAGGCAAATTTTTTCAACGTTTTTATACTGATACACATGGCTGCCTGATACTTGTTTCTTTACGTCAAACATCAGGTCTGCATTCAAGGTTCGGTTCTGGTAGACGACAGGAATCGGGTAGAGGGTGTGACAGTTCGTTACTGCCCATATCCGTCACCTCTTCTCCCAACACAACTCGGTGTCAGCCCCACGTTTAACGTGCCACGAGTCCCTATGGTTTAGGCAGTAATAACAACAATAAAACTTATTTAAGAAATAAGTGTAGTAATAATACTAATTCGTTTACATGAGTGTTTAGTACATCACGTTAGCATAACTGCAACACGCAGAAATGCATCATCTGAAATGCTTCATCCGACAATGCGAGAAGCGCAGCTAATACGCAATTTATTGATTTATGAATTATAGTAGCAACAGCTTCCGCATTAATATCGCACTGGAAAAATATGTTGTCTTATCTCACAACAGAGACACCCTCGAATTTTACGCGACCTAAGAAAAGAAGTGTATACCTGCCATTATCAGTATTTACCCTAGCACTACAGTATTGTGAATACTGGTTTTGCAGAGTATGACTAAACAAGCGTATAAAAGGAGGAAATGCTGGTTCTTTCCCAATTCGTTCGGGGAAGTCAGTCTTTCTGTCACATTTTTCTTAAGGGCCCTTTATGTGTTCAGATATTTGCACCAATTTGGTGTACAGACAGTGTTTGCACAGACAATTCGTTGTCTGTGATTTAACCACCGACCGAAAACTTGTCTGAGCAGACCGTGTTCGCAACGACCCAACCACAATCAGCTAAAACGCAATCCTGATCAGTAGCCCGAGAGTGCAGAATACTTCCTGACAATGGCCAAATAAAGTAAATTTGCTTATAATTATTCTGCTTAGTTTTATTACGTCATAAGCAATAAAAAGAAAAACCTTACGTTTAAAGGCTCCACTGTTGACGCATGACCCGTGTCACATTTATTGTTGTCAGCAGGTATGGTCAGCCTTTCCTGTCCGAAACGTTTGCTGCTGCCGGTCATGTCGCAAGCCCATCTTCATGGTGGGCAAGCCCTCAGACAAGCAACTAAAAAATATTCTGCACACCTTGCAGTTTCTTTTTTAAATCCTTGCCATTTTCTTCATATTTTTTTTTTTTTTTGCTACTTAGTTCTCCGAAAGTCATCTAAGAAATTAATAATAAAGCAAATTCCCTGTATGCGTTCACGATAACTGTGAATCTATTGTAGATAGCCATGCGGGGTAGCCGCGCGGTCTCAGGCACCTTGCCACGGTTCGCGCTGCTTCCCCCATCGGTGATCCGAGTCCTTTCTCGGGCGTGGGTGAGTGTGTTGTCCTTAGCGTAAGTTAAAGTTAGATTAAGTAGTGTGTAAGCCTAGGGACCGATGACCTCAACAGTTTGGTCCGATAGGAACTTACCACAAATTTCCAATCTTTTCTTTTTTAGATAAAACTACGACACTTAATGAATTTCTTTATTTATTAAACCGTTTTGATAATTATTATTATTACGTATCTGCAGTTGAGATTAAAGGAAAGTGCAGAGCAACATAAAATAAAATTTGAAAGCAAAAAAATGGCTCTGAGCACTATGGGACTTAACATCTATGGTCATCAGTCCCCTAGAACTTAGAACTACTTAAACATAACTAACCTAAGGACAGCACACAACACCCAGCCATCACGAGGCAGAGAAAATCCCTGACCCCGCCGGGAATCGAACCCGGGAACCCGGGCGTGTGAAGCGAGAACGCTACCGCACGACCACGAGATGCGGGCTTTTGAAGTCAACGTTCCCCTACACTCTAAGCTATAATTACGTCTTTGTATACTTTTTGAGCCAAGTAGTTAGTTGGCGTCACGATATATATTAATTTTGGTTGATGTTACATAAGAAACGCCTGTTGCTGTTTCTGTTCCTTGAATCTTATTTGGAGATATCTGCTGATGGAAGTGGCCAAAGTGGATTAGTAAATAAAGAAATTCATCAACATATCGACGACTAAGTCCGAGCATAGCTTGGACCACAACGCTGTGCTCAGAACACCGCACCCGAGTACAGCTTGTGCCACCTATCGCTCAAAAACTGAGCTCAGTTTTGTATGAGAACAATGTGAGGACGTCTTGCTACATGTGTGTCTTTATAGGTGATACCCTCTGTTGTCAAATTCTAAAATAATTATAAAAAAAAGACGGTGGCGAACGTAAAAGATGTTGTCGTGACTGTCTGAGCCAATGTGTGCTCGCTTTGTCGTGAGTTTCGTACGTGTACTCGTTAGCTCTTGCTGTATGCTACAAACATGTCACGTCTGTGAAGTGTGCAAGAGAGTTTGGATTCCCGTTAGGGGGGAGGGGAAAGGAGAATTCAATAATTCTGAATTGGAGGAAGAAATATCTGAAGACGACTCATTTTCAGGTAAGCTGCGGTCTACAATTTTTCGTCGTTAATATTGTTGCTGTAGGTGCTGCTGCTGTAATTACCGTCTTATTCTGTTTTACCTGACTTAACCACGTCTTTCTACAGATGAATCTCATGACGAAGCAGCATACAAAACGACATAGGATTCCAAGATTTTATTGCACAAGAAAAGACAGTTTCCTGCCAAACCAGACAGAAAAGAAACAAACTAATATTGTCCTGATTGCGACACATGTCTCCCCATGTCAGAATACCTCAGACTTTCCCATCCAAGGCCGATTACGTTTGTAATTGTTCAAGTCCTCACCTTTGTTATTTTTAGTAAGGATAAATTATAATTCCTGGCATCTTAATTGTAAAATATTTACTCTATCAAAGAATTAAAATAAACATGAACTTTCAAGCATGGTCTTTTTCAGTGTGTATTTCCCTTTAACATAGAGGGGAACCCAGGGTAGAACGGGGTAACGGAGCAGAATGAAGACGTATGTATTTTCGTGTCAAGGAGGTGCTGCCAACGATCGGCAGTAAGTAGAATTACTTCAGACATTTACTGCTCAACCTTGGCAGCCATGTTTGTTTGATTTTCGAAAGCGTTGGATCGTGAAGTTCTTGTTGTGATAATTCTGCTCGTTCCTTGTAACTTCCGGTGAATTGGAAGCAAGAAAAGGTATACCTGCTTATTTACAAAACGACTATTGTTAGTAGATGCTTAAAATATGGTTATAATCTTTAGTTTCATGCGGTTAAATGATTTTTTTCGTATCCTTGTTTAGTGGCCTTACCTCCATAACCTAAACCACGTAACTGGGGCGGAATGGGGAATTACCCCATTCCGCCTCACTACATTTTTAACAGAGAGATCGCTTTTATTAGTCTCCTAATCTATTTTGCTTTCCATTTCAGATGGTTCGAGTATATAAGAGAAAAACAAATAGGCAGTCATGGTCAACTGAACCATGAACAATGCTGTGGAGGCAGTTAATTCTGGCCATTGTGGGTATTTGAAGGCTTCAAACCAATTTGACGTTCCCCAGACTACTCTGCAAAGATACTTTAAAAAAAGAAGGGAAAAACCGGACGACAAAATTGATAAAATGACTGGAAAGTTTAAAAACGTATCTACAGAAGAACAGGAACTTGAGCTCGTTAAGTACTTAAAAAGTGTGCAGGCTAGGTTATTCGGCTTAACAATCAAATACTTGTAGCCTAGCTTATCAGTTGGCTGTAAGAAACGGCATTATTCATAGATTTAAAAATGAAATTGCAGGCGAAGATTTGGCCAACGGATTCCTTAAAAGACATCCTACTTTATCTGTTCGCAAACCCGAAGCAACATCTGGTGCAAGAGCCATGGGTTTTAATAAAGTAGTTGTCGATAGGTTTTTTCGTTTCTAACAAATGTAATTGACAAACACGAACTAATGGCTTCTGAAATATTTACTTGAAACAGGTGTTTCGGTTAACCCTAGCCGCGCGGGATTAGCCGAGCGGTCTGAGGCGCTGCAGTCATGGACTGTGCGGCTGCTCCCGGCGGAGGTTCGAGTCCTCCCTCGGGCATGGGTGTGTGTGTTTGTCCTTAGGATAATTTAGGTTAAGTAATGTGTAAGCTTAGGGACTGATGACCTTAACAGTTAAGTCCCATAAGATTTCACACACATTTGAACATTTTTGGTTAACCTTAAAACCAATCAAAGATCACAGCTTGCAAGGGGAAACGTCAAGTAGGATCGTTTATATCTTCAGAAAGGGACGAAACTGTAACCTGCCTCATTTGTATGTCAGCAATCGGAGCTTACATGCCTCCAATGCTTATTTTTGCACGCAAGAAGCAGCAGAAAGAATTTGAGTTAGGACTGCCACCAGGAGGTTGGGCTGAGGTCCACAGCACTGGATGGATGACCACAGAGTCATTCTTTGTATGGTTTCAAAAATCTGTGGAATTTTCTAAGGAATCAAAAGATTTCCCAGCTTCTTATATTAGATGGCCACTCAACACATACCAAGAACATTGACGTTATAGACTACGCGAGGGAGAGTGGCGTTCCGTTTCTATGTTTACCACCACATTGCTCTCATAGACTTCAGCAGCTTGATGTTTCTTTTATGAAGCCTCAAGGTCTTCATTATAGTGATGAGCTTCGAAAATGGCTGCGAAGCAACCCAGGAAAAGTTCTAACACTCTTTCAGATTTCATCGCTTTTTGGTTCAGCTTTCATCAAAAGTGCAACAATGAAAAACGCTATTAAAGGTTTCGAAGCTACTGGAATACGGCCCACGGACCCTCCCATATTCACGGATGCAGATTTTCTCCCGGCAGACACAACTGACATCGGACTTGATAGGCCGTCAGATAAAGAGGTTATTATATCTGGAGCTGAACAATTTGATTTGCCTTCACCTAGCACACCAGCTAAAGAACACGACGCCAACGGGTTGGATGATCAAGCTAGCGAGGTTTCAGCGAATTGTAACAATGAACTGCCGCCTAAGAACGACAAAGTTATTGAGGCTAATTGTTCTAGTTCTGGGTGCTCTTGGATGACAACTCACAACACGGCCTCCTCATGTCATATTTTACCTGAAATTCTGATGCCCTTGCCAAAAGTTAACGAAAGCACGAAAAGGGCGAAACGGAAGAGGGGGAAGACTGTTGTTTCAACTGATTCGCCGTACGAAAAAGAGTTAGACGCCATTTTTAAGGAAAACGAGGAAAAGAATTTTGCCAGAGAAGAAAGAGCAAATAAAAAACTATTTGTGAAAGAGAATAAAATTAAGAGTTCAAAAAAGAAAGGAAAGGGCCTGAAGATAAATGGAAAAAAAGGAGAGCATCCAATACTAACGAGAGTGATTATGAGGAAAGTTCTGACTGTGAATGTTTATATTGTGGTGTGTTTTATTCAAAATCAGTCGTAGGTCTGGTCTCTTGTTCCATGTGCAAAAATGAATATACGGTTCTTGTGCAGGAATAGATAGCGACGATGAGTCTCTCCTCATATGTGAATTTTGTAAACAGCCCTAAGACAAGGATACATTACATGAAAACTGTAGTTTGACATTAACATTCACTTTAAACTAAATAAATACCGAGCAAGCCAATATTTTCTGCATTTCCGATAATTTTATACGTTTTTATAATCACTTGTACTTGTACTTACCACCCCAATCTGCCCCGTGCACGGGTCAGAATGGGGCAAACGCCATACCTTTCTGTTTTTGAGTGAAAAAAATATCGTTCTTTTATTTTATGGAAATGTTCTTGTACTTTTGTAATTAATGCATCATAATGTGTCCATATAAAAAAATCTTATTTAACACTTATGTACCTTTAATCAATGTACAACATTGTACCCCGTTCTGCCGGCCGGAGTAGCCGAGCGGTTCTAGGCGCTACAGTCTGGAACCGCGCGACTGCTACCGTCGCAGGTTCGAATCCTGCCTCGGGCATGGATGTGTGTGATGTCCTTAGGTTAGTTAGGTTTAAGTAGTTCTAAGTTCTATGGGACTGATGACCTCAGCAGTTAAGTCTCATAGTGCTCAGAGCCATTTGAACCATTTTTTTTTTACCCCGTTCTACCCCGGGTTGCCCTATGTCTTTGAAAATGTGCCAGTGACATTTTAAATAATAACATAAATGGATGGTTTTCTGGACCTGAAATTTTTCTAAGTGGCGTTATCTTGATGTTTTAAGCTACCTAGACTGTTTTATTCACAAATGCTTAGCTGTGAGATTTTGAAATTGGTATATGCGAAAATATAGACGCTTTGAATAAAATGTTCTCTTGGAGATGGTGTCATGACACCCTTGATCCCCTTTGATCCTAGTCAATAACCAGTTTCTTGAAATTGGCGATATCACCTTCGAATGTCGTTGGCATTTCTAGTTGTTTCATTGTGTCGCTGCGCTGACGAAATTGTTTTTTTAACTATATTGACGGAACGACAACTGCTTTGTTCTAACTTCAGAATTCATTCTGCTCGGGATCTGCCATTTTCACTTATGAGAGGCAACTTTACTTAGACATCACCGCGCATACTCGGGCTGCTGATTCGCTGCGCTTGCGCAGCGCTCGATTGCGGTAATGCTAAGCATTAAATAGTTGCAACCGTTTCAGGTCGCTATACTCATTTTGTATTGTCCTGTATGCGCACCAGTGAGCGAATTATTAGGTGGTGCATTAGTTCGTAGAGTTTCTGTTTTGCATGTTGCTATAGGTTTAGTTAGCTATCGTCATTTTTTATTTGCAGTTCACTATTGCTATTTGAGTTTACATATCGTCATTTTGTCGTTTGGAGATCGTGAGTGGAGCTGTGGACGCTATCTAATGGAGTATCAAGTGTAAGATTTCCGACGTATTCTCCTCGGTGAGTTCAATAGAGGGGTAGCAGCAACGGATGCAGCCAGAAACATTTAAGCCACGTGTGGGGACAAATACCATTGGACGGGGCATTTTTTAGGAGGATCCTTCAACGTTAGAGGCACTGTATATTCAGTAAGACCTTCGAATTTTGATGAAAATCGTTTAAATGCACTAATCCATAATGATCCACGTCAGTGTACTCGAGAACTTGCAAATGGGATGAACTGTGCTCATTCCACCATCGTACAACATTTGCATGCAATGAGAGAGGTTAAATATCGGGTGTGTGGATACCGCATGCTCTAAGCCAAAATAGCAAAAATCACTGGGTGGTCCTATGTGCATCTCTGGTTGCTCATCATCAACTGGCTCGTGTACAACACCGACCATTCGTATCCTGTATCGTTACTGGTGACGAGGAATGGTGTCTTTATGATAATGTAAGAAAAAGGGAGCGATGGCGCAGCCCAAACAAAGCAGCAACTCCCAGCACAAAGACCCGCAAAAGATAATGTCGTGCGTCTGGTGGAACAGCGACGGTGTGATGAATTACGAATTTCTTCCGCGGGGTATAACCATCAGTGCTGACATTTGTTGTCAACAACTGAGACGTCTTGCAGACGCAACCCAAGAACAACGACCAGGAAGACTGCATGAAGTGATGCTACTCAAAGAAAAAGGCCTCTCGCATTCTGCCACACAGACAAAGCCCTCTATACAGGAGTTGGGTTGGGAAGTCACCCCGCACTCATCTCCTTCATCTGATGTTGCGCCCTCAGATTTTGATCTGTTCCACGCTTTATCGAACAACTTTCAAGGAATTTCTTTTCCGGACAGTGCGCATGGATCCTCAAAACCATATGATTTCTACAGTCGCGAAATCCAAAACTTAGCACAGCGATGGCAAATTGTTATAAATTGTAATGGAGAACGCATTATTGATGACAAATGTATCTTACCAATAACTGGATGTTCCATCAGTGCTTGGCAAAACATGATGGCAATACGTTCTGCAAAATTATATTTATTTGGGCACGAATCGGCTTTCGGCTTCTCAGGCCATCTTCAGGTGACAACTGAATGTCGCAAACACAGATAAACATGATGTGCGACATACACAGATGCTATTTGTTCAGAAATTACAAAATGACAATGTATATACATAGAAAAATATTGCAATAAATACATTAAGTAAAAAAAGAGGGAGGTAAACAGTTTTTATTTGGAAATACATATAACAAATGATGAGATATAAAATGTCATTCCACCATTCATTTTATTTCTCGTCATTTGTTATAGCCACATAAAAACTTTATCATCTTTTTTATTTAACATAATTATTACATTTCCCTATGTAAACACTTTGTCATTTTTGTACTTTCTGTACAAATAACATCTGTGTAAGTTGCACATCCTGTTTATCTGTGAAATACACTACTGGCCAATAAAAATTGGTACACCAAGAAGAAATGCAGATGATAAACAAGTATTCATTGAACAAATATAATAAACTAGAACTGCCATGTTATTACATTTTCACGCAATTTGGGTGCATAGATCCTGAGAAATCAGTACCCAGAACAAACACCTCTGGCCGTAATAACCGCCTTGATACGCCTGAGCATTGAGTCAGAGCTTGGATGGCGTGTACAGGTACAGCTGCCCATGCAGCTTCAACACGACACCACAGTTCATCAAGAGTAGTGACTGGCGTATTGTGAAGAGCCAGTTGCTTGGCCGCCATTGACCAGATGTTTTCAATTGGTGAGAGATCTGGAGAATGTGCTGGCCATGGCAGCGGACGAACATTTTCTGTATCCAGAAAGGCCCGTACAGCACCTGCAACATGCGGTCGTGCATTATCCTGTGAAATGTAGGGTTTCGCAGGGATCGAATGAAGGGTAGAACCACGGGTCGTAACACATCTGTAATGTAACGTCCACTGTTCAAACTGCCGTCAATGGCGAATAAGAGGTGACCGAGGCGTGTAACCAATGGCACCCCGTACCATCACGCCGGGTGATACGCCAGTAACGCGATGACGAATACACGCTTCCAATGTGCGTTCACAGCGATGTCGCCAAACACGGATGCAACCATCATGATGCTGTAAACAAAAGCTGGATTCATCCGAAAAAATGACGTTTTGCCATTCGTGCACCAAGGTTCGTCGTTGCGTACATCATCGCAGGCGCTCCAGTCTGTGATGCAGCGTCAAGGGTAACCGCAGCCATGGTCTCCGAGCTGATAGTCCATGCTGCTGCAAACGTCGTCGAACTGTTCGTGCAGATGGTTGTTGTCTTGCAAACGTCCCCATCTGTTGACTCAGGGATCGAGACGTGGCTGCACGATCCGTTACAGCCATGCGGATAAGATGCCTGTCATCTCGACTGCTAGTGTAAGAGGCCGTTGGGATCCAGCACGGCGTTCCGTATTACCCTCCTGAACCCACCGATTCCATATTCTTCTAACAGTCATTGGTTCTCTACCAACGCGAGCAGCAATGTCGCGATACGATTAACCGCAATCGCGATAGGCTACAATGCGACCCTTATCAAAGTCGGAAATGTGATGGTACGCATTTCTCCTTCTTACACGAGGTATCACAACAACGTTTCACCAGGCAACGCCGGTCAACTGATGCTGGTGTATGAGAAATCGGTTGGAAAGTTTCCTCATGTCAGCACGTTGTAGGCGTCGCCACCGGCGCCAACCTTGTGTGAATGCTCTGAAAAGTTAATCATTTGCATGTTACAGCATCTTCTTCCTGTCGGTTAAATTTCGCATCTGTAGCACGTCATCTTCGTGGTGTAGCAATTTTAATGGCCAGTAGTGTAATTAAATCAAAACCCTAAACTGTCGACAGGCGTTGATATACATCAACGGGGACAGTAGAAAATCTGTGCCTCGACCGGGCTCGAACCCGAAAGGACAGATACCATCTTCATACTTCTTATGTGTTTAACTGTGTTTACGACATTGTGTTGGTACCTGAAGAAGGCCTGAGAAGCCGAAAGCCGGTTCGTGACCAAGTAAATATAATTTTACGGCCTGAGAAGCCGAAAGCCGGTTCGTGACCAAGTAAATATAATTTTACACAACGTTGGGAAGTGTTTCCCTTTTCAATTCCTAAATTTCTGTTATGTGGATCTTACGAATAAACGCTACGAAATTCTGCACCGATCTGATAATTTCATCGGGCTATGTACTGGGACAATATTACGCAGTTTTTCTCCTCAAAAAGACAAATTCTTGCAGAAGAGATCTGTGCTTGGACTCCGTGTTGCTTGCAGGGGAAAGTAGGACCCAGGTGGCTGTATAATGGCGAAGAAATAGTGCGGCGGCGTGATCTCCTTGGCTGTGCGGCACGCGTCGTCCGCTGCGGGATTCGGCAGAAGCGCCGGCCGCCGCTCAGCGTGCGGGCCACGGTCGCGCCGGTATGGCGGTGCGTGACCCGGGCGCGCAGGCCGTGTTCATGAAGAATTCACGCCGCCCCGCCGCCCCAGCCAGTCCCGCGGCCCCAGCCACCCTCGCCGCCGCCCAATGCCGGCCACCGCTTCGCCGCCCAACTCGGTGCGCAGCCTCCGTCAATCTCGTTAGGCGTTTCTCCTGCCGGCCAGACAGTTGGCCGAGTTAGCGCGCCTAACGAAGCGGCCCGGAGTTAGCAGCCGGGATTATTGACTAAACTCGCGCCGTCCTAAGCGCTCGTGTTCTGCCGCCAGTGTCAGCGTAATGGGCCGTGATACTCCCCGGGGACGGCCGAGTTAACGAAATAATATTAACAGTTTTTAACGTTCGCCAACTTCTCGGCAATTTCTGGCGCGTGGATATTGAATCGAAAATGGAGGTGATTTCTTATTTCTATCAATTTTAAATTTGTTCTGCGTATAGGTACTAACTGATTAGTTAGAGAAAATTTCGTTTATCTTCTCGTTTGTATTTCAATGGAACATTCAACACATTCAGGGTGTAATCGAATAACCGGTTGTAGAAATTTCGTATTTGGTCTGCTTCCGTGAGCTATACGGCGTCTACTATGTCATGTCCCTCCATGAATCAGACTAAGCACGTAATATCGGGAAACACAGTATCAATAAATAGCAACCGGTAAAATTATGACTTTTAATTGGTAATGATAATAATCCGTTGTGATTAAGATTTATTTCTCCAATATAAATGGTTTGTGAAAGCCTGTGACATGGAAAACAATTGGTTTGTTCCTAAATAACTTTACTGCTATTAGTCACGATATAGCTTGATAGGTTCCCGGGAATTACGCCGAATAATATTGTAGAAACCGCACAATATTTCAGCGAGACAACTGCTCGCCATCTTCAGGTGCTACCTGCTGCTATTATCCAGCGTAATTCCCGGGAACCTATCAAGCAGATGCAGCGCCAGGAAAGCCTCAAACAGCACAGTCACGATTTTGTTTTATTCATATTTTACACGACACGTTTTGGGAAACGATTCCCATTTTCAAGTGCGTTTTATATGTGTACTATGCCATTTTTTCTTTTATCATATTTCACAGGTCACATTTCGGGAAATGAGTCCTTTCTTCCGTTTTCTCATTGTTTGAAATAGCAGCAAACAACGGCTATCCTCATACCTTAGTGGACTCAATAATGCACAAAAAGCGGGAACAACAGGTGTACACTCTTCTTTACCCTGTCATTGACCCACCATCTCAAGAACGCAATACATGGTGCACTGTTCCATTCTTAGGAAAAGTCTCACTGGATGTAGCCAGAAAGCTTGGGTCCAGGAACATAAAAACATTTTTTGTGCACAGCACTGCTGGACACTTCTTGCCCAATGGTAAAGACAGCACTCCAGTTTTGGAAATATATAAATATGCAAAGCTACCTGTAATTGCGGCAAATTGTATACAGTACAGGTCAGTCTAGCAGAGCAATATGTATCCGCTTGAAAGCACACAACAGAACTTGGAAACTTAGAAAAGGAGACTCTACTTTTGCAGACCATCTGCTTTGAAAAGGCCATAGTTACAATGTGAAACATGAAGTATTACATCACATCCATAAAGGAAGGAAGATGAACTATCTTAAAAGTTTGGAAATTAGTGAACGCACGTCCATTAACCCAAGCTCAGTACTGAATGACCGGACACAGTGCACTTACTCGCCACTTCTACCTGCAGATACTACTCATAATCTCTTCCAGGCCACGTCGTAATTTATCCCTCTTACTCACATGCCACATTTTCCTTGATTTCAGTTACTGTAATTTCTCTCATTGTGTTAAAAGATTTTACTTTGTATAATCACAGTTGCTTCACTCACCTACTTAATATCATTATTATACCATTTAGGACCAATTAAAGACAAGATTATTTCTTCAGCCGTATCTTTGAAATATGTCACCAAAGTTTATTGTTAAATTATTTTCTTCTATGTACAACTCCTGTAGAATCTCTATAGTTCATTAGTTACTGTGTCACATATCTTAATTAAATACACAAATATCACATTTGCGATGAAATACTCCCCCAGGTTTTATTCCTAATTCTACCATTAACATTTTTCACCTCTGGAAATCAAGATACCCTGTAAATGCACTAGTTTAAAATCTTTGATCAAACCGAAAACCAGTTCGTGTAACAAATAATACATACATTTTGTTTATACCAGACGGAACAATGTTAAAACGACCGGAGGCTCCTGGCCGCCAAAAAGGCACAGACGAGACTGGAGGTGCTGACAAGAAGGAGGGCAAATCGGAACTGAACATCCAATGAATTTCTATAGATGTCAAAGAACCATCTTCGATTAAAGTTGATTATTTGCTCGAATAGGAAGTTGTGAGATTATTCATACGATGTTTGCAAATTTCAAGTTCTTCAGGTATATCTAAACCTATACCTTTCGACTCAGAATGCAAGATGGACATCGCGCTTTCAATTGCTCCTAGAGAATGATTCTCGTTACCTAAATGACAGCCAAGGGCAGAAGCGTTCTTACCACTGAGCTCTCTAAATCTACTACTGAAGTCATGACCAGTCTGCTCCAAGTATATACGATCACACGATCCACGTACAATTCTGTAAACACCTGACTTCGATAATTTCTCTACGTTTTCGTCTACTGAGGTGCGTAAGACGGAACTCAGTTTCTTCTGTGTACGGAAGCCAATCCGTACTTTAGCTTTTCAAATAGCATTAGCGATTCGTTCACAAAACTGACCTGAATATGAAACGGAGGCATACCCAATGTTGGAACAGGACTGGAAGGCCGCTTATCAAAAACAGGTTGGCCTATGTTACAAAGAAACTCTTCCGTACACCCATTGTCCAAACCTATTTGCACAATAACGTCAACTTCCCTATTATGCGTTCCCTATTAAGGCTCGGTTTTGTAAGTCTATATAACACTGAACGAAAAAATGCTCGTTTGCGTACGCAGAGGAAGCACGAATCAGCAACACTGATTGTTTGTAGCAGTAGGCTTGCGAAAAATTTCTAAACCGAAACCTGTATCTTCCCTTTTAACTGTCAGCTCAAAGTGGTTGACGCATCCATTACTTACTATTTCAACAATAAATTGTGCAAATAGGTTTGGACAATGGGTACACAGAAAAGCTTATTCATAACATAGGCAAAACTGTTTTGGTAAGTAGACTTCTAGTCCTGTTATAACTGATGACAACATCACGTATGCCTGAGCTTCGGAGGCGAACATTACTGTAATAGGGATATCGATAAATTTATTTCAACAGGTCTCATGTCGGCAAACGCCGAAACGGATAATTTTGCATTCAGTCAAGGACTTTTCTCTTAGCGACCTATTCATTACATAAGGATGGGGCGATAGCCGCTAGAGCAGTCGATATATCGATAGTTCAGATCTATCGATGGCCCTATTAAGCACCATAGTGCTTATGCTTTTATGCCGTATTATTGGAAATCGAAAAGTGTTTTAATTTCGCTACAAGACAACTATGTCTTGTGTAATTTCATTTCGGCGATACGACGGTCCAGATCCCTCGGACCCCTACTTTGGCTGTGTCCTTGAGTCCTTCGATCTGGTGTAACACGAAACAGGATACTCCCGACCGGCTGACACGTTTCCAAGTGTAATATTGAATGGACCGATTTTCTTCCGTGGATGTCGACTTGGTTTCAGTCTTGACGTTGCCCCTGGGAGTAATGGTAGTGGATGGTTTACTCTCGTCATCGTCCGATGTGAGAATGCTTCTCTACCTGGACTCGAATCATTCACTGACCGAGATGTCATAGCTTACAAGACCTGGCATTGTGGAATAGATGCTAAGACCCAATCTAGACCTAGTTTTGCTTATAGTAATATGCCTTTTATTCTGTATACTCGTTCGTGTAGGAAAGTTTCCATTGATCGACAGTCCGGTTTGAAGATCCCGTGCCCATTGCAATAGTAATCGATATGTCGCTGGATCGGCTGAAGATGAACACTAAGTGACAGAAATAGTATACAATTGATAAGTACTTCACCTGGCCAGCAAAGGTAAGAGAATGGAACTATGAGAAGAAACCGAAATTTATTCTCACAAATGTGCATCCCCAAATCACATTCTAAATGACCAGAGTGGCTCAACAGTATTTTTCTAAAAATTTCCATAATTTATATACATACTCACACACCAAATAGAGTCCGAAAAATCAATAATTCTAATAATAAATAACAGACATATGTTTGTGTTCCCTCAAATGTGAGCCCATGCACTGTATGTTGTAACTCTGTATAATGCATGTCTTTTGTTCTGCCTTTAATCATTCGAAATGTTAGCCCATAACATCAGTTATTAATTATTGTAAATATAAATCTAAAATGCGCTGCATTACTTCTGCAATACTTCAAAATAATATAGTTAACAACGTGTATCAGTTGTTAAAGTCATATTTAAAAGAGATCTGTAAAATAATGTCGACTAGCTCAGTATACTGCATGCTAAGCAGTTTAAACTTTTTAGTCAACGGAAGCTTAAATTATATTTCGAGGGCAGCAATATTTAATGTATTCACCCAATTAACTTCAGAAATATTAACCTGTAAGCCAAGTGTGAATTTGACTTGAGACGTAATTTTCGATGTAACAAACATGTCAGTCGGCAACCTGGTGAATGCTGCGCCTACTTTGTGCATCAGACAAAGAAAACGTGTTTGTTCCACTACGATAAATTCGGAAAATTGGAGTGACAACAAGCAGAATAGGAAGTACGCGTAGCTGGTAATAAATTGTAGTACCTAAACAGTTATTTTGTTAAGTCGATGTGTTAATGTGTTGCTGAAGAAGATTTAAAATTATGTATTATACCAATTGAAGGTGGGCGAAAGCCCACAACTCGAGTTGGGTTAAACAAAAATGTGTAAAAAAATGTGGGTGGTTGTTGTATTTCGTAAAGTAATACACCGAATTAAAAAAAAATTGCAACACCAAGGAAAAGTTGTGCGACATAAACGAAAGTTGGTAGGCGGGTTTCTACTTCTGGAAGGCGCTAGTAGCGCCACACGAATACGGAAATCAGATATGCTTTAAATACACGCTGTAACAGTCGTGAGCATTAGTTACCTCTGAGACTGAGCGTGGTGAGTTGGTCAAGAATGCCTTTAAGGCGACAAAGACACCGTTATCAGCATCTCTGTGAGTTGGAACGAGGTCGTTAACAGGGTTACGAGGAAATGATATTCCTTCTACAATGCAGCAGAGAGTCTTGTCAAGAATGTAGCCATAGTACGTGATTATTGGCAGCGGTGGTCACGAGAATGTACGGTTGCAAGAACACTTGGCTTCAGACGGTCACGTGACAGCACCAAGACAGAAGAGGCGTTCGGCGTATGACTCTGGCTCATCGTACTACATCTGTAGCAGCAATCTGAACAGCAGTTGGCATCACAGTGACGTAACGAACTGTTGCAAATCGCAGTGGGGTCAAGCGAGAGTTCATTGGAGGGCACGGTGCAGGTTTGTTGCGTTTTCTGATGAAAGCTGGTTCTACCTAGACGCAGATGATGGCCATGTGTTGGTCAGAAGGGGGACAGTTGAGGGCCTGCAACCAACCTGTCTGCTTGCTAGACACACTGGAGCTACACCTGGAGTTGTGGTCTTGGGTGCCATTTCGTATGACTGCAGGACGACTCTCGTGGTTATCCCACGCACCCTAATTGCAAATTCGTACGTCAGTCTGGTGATTCGAACTGTTCTGCTGGCATTCATGAACAGCAGTCCAGGGGGTGTTTTCCAACGGGATAACGCTCGCCCACTTGCAGCTGTTGTGACCTAATATGCTCTACAGCGACATGTCGCCTTTGCCTGCCCGATCATCAAATCTATTTCCAATCGAGCACATAAGGGACATCATCGGACTACATGCTGACACAAACTGACGTTCGGCACCTGTAGAGCATAATGCATCCACGTTTCCATGCTTCTATTCAACACACTGGTGGTTACACGTGTTATTAATGTACCAGCATATCACGTTTGCAATGGCTTATCTCGCGCTTACGTTAATCTGTGAAACTGTAGTGTTACACACATAAGTGTGTTACCCAGACAAATGTATCCCCGAAGTTTCATTACTCTACATTAATTATTTTCTGGTGTAGCGATTTTTCCGTCAGCCACGGAGCTCAACAACCAGTAAAAGTGACAAATTCAGTCGGGAATGGTGTCACAAGTTAATATAATCGAGCTTTCCTTCGTCACTAACATAATTTGTAAGAGAAAAGAAAAGAGGCAGTCTTTCAAACACAGGAAAGAGGTTAATGTACACTATTTGCTAAAAGTATACGAATAAAAATATCAGTGGCTCCACAGACAAGAGCACACTGTTCCAGAACGCAGAAGTGTAGCTTGTTAGGTCGAACTAAGAAATATAATACTGACAACTCGATGTCAAATGGTTAGATATTGAGAAGACATACTGAACTACAGTGAGAGAGGACTGGTTAGAATTTGAGGCTACTACTGTTTGATGTCTCATCCTCCTCTTGTTTTAGCTTACGGATACACCCAGCTGTGCTTTTTCACTTTAAAAAAAGGAAGGAAAATGCATTGTGTTAATGATTTAGCACATTTATAACAATAGTTTGTGGCTTTATAATAGCGAAGCACTCCTTTGTTTGGAAGAGTAATTTCGTTGTTCGGTCAGAGCAGGTAGAGCGCCAGCTGGCAGTGCCAGTGCGCTGTTCTTGGTGAGCGTCCAGCGCGGGACTGTGCTTCTCTATCTAGCATCTTTGGCCACCGATCAACCACGTCACAGTTTTCTAAAAGCGTTGACTGAAACCGAAACATTGCCTAAAATCTGTGAATGATTTTCTTTCCTGAATGTCTTCCCAGACTCACTCCAAAGCTTGTATCCTGATAACGAATCACGTATGTCGATGGAATTTGTGTTTCCAGACAGCACATGACGATTTTGTTAGGTACTTCAGGTTATTGTTTAACGATGCCATGGTTACGATCACTACTTATTTACTGCTTTTAAATTTCTAGTGATCTTTAGAGTAGCAAATATTGTATAAACCATGTAAAGATTGTTGGGTCCTGCCCACTCGTCTCGTATATGCTGCCCAAGGGATGCTGCGTCCTCGGAATGCTATACAATAATTCAAGCAAATAACATTAGTACTTTTATTTCTATAAATCAGATTGACAAAACTTAACTTGAATGAACAATGGTGTCGCAAGCTATGGGCGACATGCAACATATATCCGAGTCCTTACTATACACAATGTTCAAACTAGCAATGAATTTGGGTCACTACAGCCTGATATCGTAGCACTCTCTGGTAGGCCGTGCTAATACTCGGCGAATCCTGTCCACCAATGCTCGTATACCGAGCCGATCTGAGCGGCCGAGGCTGGCAGGAGCGGCGCTTATATTCTTTTGTTGTAGATACCGCTCCTGTCGTGGTGCGGTCCTATTCCGCCTACCACTGGCCGACGTCGTTTCACTGCCTTCTCTGGTCTTGCGTTCTTCGACTTTGTTCCGGCGCTTGTGGTTACGCCAAAACGAAAATATCGACTATCTCTCCTCATTTTGTAGACTCTACTCCTTTGTTGCTATAACAGCAAAGTTCCGTTTTAGCAAACTCATTGACCCACTGTAAAATTTGAAGGTTTGCCAGGTTCTACGTAAATTTCTATCGCTGTTACAATACAGAGAGAAGAGACAATATTGTTCTGAGTGAAGTGGGTACTTACAAAACCGATACCGCTGATCTGAAGTAACTACATATTGCCCTATATCTTGGAAGATGAAACGTAATTTTTCAGTATGCAGCCGTTTCTGACTGGCTACATCGCCAGCACAGCAAAAATCTGTGGTGGCGTCTTAGTGAAGTCTACCAATCGTCTGTGTGTGATCTTGTTTTCTTATTCAGTTATTAGTGACTAAAAACAGCGATATGAAAATTTCAACAAATTACGGTTCTGTCAACCCATTGATGTGGTTATGTGCATAACTATTTCTCACATTTATTTCATGAAATGTGGGCATTAAATATGGTATTTTCCACTGCATTTTTTGTTGTTGAACACAGTGAAAAAAACATGTACAAGATATATTTTTTTCCTTTTAAGCCAGTAGATATGTACGACGGTCACTCCAAAAGAAATGTACACTATTTTTTTTAAATCCATCTTTTATTCTACATGTTTGAAAGTTTTACAGTGTGTAGATACATCCTTTAGGAACAATATTTTCATTTCTCCACGTAATTTCCATCCCTCTCAACTGCCTTACGCCATCTTGAAACCAGCGCCTGTATACCGGCACGGTAAAATTCTGGACCAACCTGTTGGAGCCACTGTTTGGCAGCGTGCACAAGGAAGTCGTCACCTTCAAACCTTGTGCCATAGAGAGAGAGTTTCAGTTTGCCAAAGATATGATAGTCACATGGAGCCGGGTCAGGACTGTAAGGCGGGTGTTTCAGTGTTGACCATCCGAGTTTTGTGATCGCTTCCATGGTTTTTTGACTGACATGTGGCCGTGCATTGTCGTGCAACAGCAAAACATCCTGCTTTTGCCGATGTGATCGAACACGACTCAGTCGAGTTTGAAGTTTCTTCAGTGTCGTCACATATGCATCAAAATATATGGTGCTTCCACTTGGCATGATGTCCACAAGCAAGAGTCCTTCGGAATCGAAAAACACCGTAGCCATAATTTTTCCAGCAGAAGGTGTGGTTTTGAATTTTTTTTCTTGGGTGAATTTGCATGACGCCAATCCATTGATTGCCTCTTCGTCTCTGGTGAAAAATTATGAAGCCATCTTTCATCACCTGTCACAATTATACCAAGAAATTCATCTCCACCATTCTCGTACTGTTCCAAAAGTTCGCTACATACCGTTTTTCTTGTTTCTTTGTGAGCCACTGTCAACATCCTGGGAACCCACCTGGCACAAACCTTTTTTAACGCCAACACTTTCAGTATTCTGCTAACACTTCCTTACCCATTCCCAACGTAGCGGGACAATTGGTACACTGTGAAGCGTCTGTCAGCAGTCACCGATTCGTTAACTCTCTGCACACTGTCTGGAGTGTGTGCACCACGAGGCCTGCCGCTGCGACTACAACCCTCAATATTGCCTTGCCCGCTTTCATCACGTAACCCGCTTGCCCACCGACTAACTGTACTGCGATCGACAGCAGGATCTCTTGTGGATGTTTCCCACTGTCTCTTTTTCACAGCACAGGAATTCTATGACAGCACGTTGCTTGTGACGAACGTCAAGTGTAGCAGCCATCTTGAAGACATGTTGTGACGGCGCCACTTTCGGGAAAAGATTGAACTAAGTTTGAAAACAAGCGGGAATGATGTATCTACACACTGTAAAACTTTCACACACGCAGAATGAAATCTGTATTTTTCCAAAAATAGTGTGCATTTCTTTTGGAGTGACTCTCGTATATTTCAGTTGCATAGTGCTTCCTGAACGTATGACAGAATGCATCTTCAGGAGACTATAAGAGACGTCCCGTCTGATGGACAGATAAGATACCACTGATCCTTAATACAAAGGTGACCTGCACTTCACATGCCTATGGCTCCAATGACATAGTCTTATTTTTTTATTATTGGCATTTAACCATCTCTATACGTATAGCAATCCAACGGGCCTATACAGGATGATCCTTTGATGATACTACAAACCTTCAGGAACGACAGGGAGCGGTAAATGTGTCAATTTGAGGTAAGGGTAGCTGGTCCGGAAACGACCGAGTTTAAAGTTGTAAGTGAAAGTCTTTCTGATACCTCTGACAGTAGAATAAACGTATCGGTGCTGTTGTTACTAACACTGTAGTATAAGGTAACCAACTTTCAGAGACGATACTATGGACCAAAACAAGAAACAATGTCTAGTAGACATGGATTCTAAAATGTATAACTTTAAGACGTATAACTACTCCACCGTCGATGCTGTGAAACACATCTCTTCGGATGCAAGATCTTTGTCTTCCAAATTTTTCAGGAGGTGGTATGGACCAAAACAGGGAACAAATGTACAGTAAACAAGGGCTCTTAAGTCTACACCTTGAGACACGAATGTGCAATCAGTGGCCCGCGGACCGAATGCGGTCGGCAATTAGTTTCAATCCGGGCCTCAAAAGAGGTTCTTGGAAGAGAGAGCGAGGCACTCGCATTGTACTTCGCCGGGCCAAGATGCAATTTCGGATATTTCGGCCGACGCTCGGCTTACCTCGGGTTTGCAGCTCATGACACAGACCAGTGAACGTTCTGCTTCATCTGCGTATGCACAGTGCCATTTCGTCGCCACTAATATCTCTGAATAACTAAGAGAAACACGTTTCCAGTCAGCGCGAAGTTAAGGCCCATGGGCTTAAGAGCGTGCACAGAGTGGTGGAAATAGCTCGCTTGAAGGTTTGCAGAGAGAAGTATTATCACCTCAGGATCAGTGCTAACAACACACACACTTTATTTACTGCATATTGCCTATCTCTGTGCGCTTTAACGGACCTCAAACGTTAGTAGTAAGTGACAGTGGCATGGAAATTACTGACTAGTCTTGAAATGAAATGTGCCAACTTGAACAACGGCAGCAAGAGCCGTAACTTGGGGAACACTTTATAAGTTATCGCTACACATGGGAATACCATGACTCGGCGATGCAATGATGTTTATAAAAACAGTGCGCTTCTGTGCGGGGTGATGATGGCTGATTGGCGTGCAAGCACAGATCAGTTTGAGTATATGTTCTATAGACGCTGGGGCCGAGGTATCTATTTCGTTCGTGACGGCCGAGGGCGCCGAGGGAGGACAACGCATTGTCTTTTTCTACCCCCAGGGCGAATCAGATGTTGCTGTTAATGCTGCTGAGATGTTCCAAGAAGCCGTCAAGTTTCACGCGTCCGTGGAGCCAAGTGCAGAACAAGTCGTCAACCTATCGGAAGAAACAACTAGGCCTTAATGGCGCCATATCGAAGGCAGTATCTTCGAAATTTTGCATGAAGAGGTTTTCAACAGCTGGGGCATCTTACGTTAAATGTTGAAATTCGACAGGATACAAAATATATTAAATCTGAGTACAAGAGGGCAAATAATCCGGCCGGCTCTAAAAATAAACCATGGATTACATAAAGAATAAAGATATCATGTGGGATAAAAAAGAAACTGTACTATATAGGAACACCTCTGATGTTAGCATTATAAAACATTTAAAAGAATACTGCAAAATACTGAAGCAAGTTATCCCGAAATCTAAGCAGCTTTGTTATGAGAAAAGCATAATTTCATCAGGCAACAAAATAAAAACTACATTGGGTACAGTGAAGTCAGAGACAGGTGAGGCCAGAAAGGAAGAGGAACAGATAGCTCTAAAAATAAATGAGACATTCGTAACAAGTGCATGTAGTGTTGCAAACCTCTTAAACAAGTACTTTGTTCCTATTACTGACAGCTTGACGTCAACAGATTCAGTAAAGAGTGCAATGGAAGAAGCATCGATCATAAAATCCTTACAATCAAGGTATTCTGTTATGGTAAAATATCAACGAAGTTAATCAGAGTGTTCATGTGAATTGAGCTCTGTCTTAAGTTATTTCTGTAATCAATCTCTCACCAGTGGAACATTTCCAGACTGGCTAAAATGTGATGAAGTTAAGCCCCCTTAGAAGAAGGGGGATAAAGAGATACCGTCAAACTATCGACTAAGTTCATTTTTGCCGGCTTCTTTTAAAATTTTTTTTTTAAAAGTATGTGCTCAACCATCTTCTTAAGAATTTGACTGCAAATAATATATGATGCAAGTCACAGTTTTGGTTCCTTAAGGTTTCCAATATAGAGAAGGCTATTTACATGTAATGTGAGAATGTACTTAATTCATCAGATAACAAATACTGACATTTTCTGTGTCCTGTCAAAAGACTTTGATTGTTTGAATTACAGCATTCTCGTAACTCAACTAGAATATTATGGCTCATTGGCGGTGCTGCAAGACTCTTAACGAATTAACAGGAAACAAAGGGTGTCGTTGCGAAATTCGAGTGGAGTAAGCAATCAGTCTTCAACTATTGGAAATTAATCGCAGTTGTTGTTCGTCAAGGTTCCATCTTGGGTCCATTGCTTTTTCTTGTGTACTTTAAAGACCTTTCGCCTGTTACATTGCCAGATGCTAAGGTTGTTACGTTTGCACGTGATAGAAACATTGCCATAAATAGCAAGTCAAGTACAGAATTAGAAAGTGTTGTTAATCAAATTTTCACTGATATTAATAAATGGTTTAAAGCTGACATTAAACTATAAAAAGACTCACTATATGCAATTCTGAACCAGTAAGAGATTTCCTTCCAGCTTGTGTATAACATATGAAGACATGCAGATAGAAAAGGTTGGCAGCGTTAATTTTCTGCGACTACAACTCGATAATAAATTCAGTTGGGAAGGACATACCAAAGAATTGCCGAAGCGCCTGAACAAATCTGTATTTTCATTGCGAATGATGTCAGATGTAGGAGACATGAATATAAAAAAAAACTTGCTTATTTTGTTTTCTTTCATTCTATTACGTATTTTGGGATCATATTTGGGGTAACTCGTCAAATCAAGCAAATGTTTTTATAGTTCACAAGCCCGTAGCAAAACTCGTTTGTGGTTAAATTCAAGAACGTCATTTACAAACTTGTTCGATGAACTGGGTATTCTAACCACTGTTTCTCAATATATTTATTCCTTAATGAAATTTGTTGCAAATAAGTCTCTATTTCTAACCAATAGCTCAATAAATAGTATCAATACTAGGAATAAGAAGAATCTACATAAAGACCTAAAATACCTTATCTTGGTCCAAAAAGGGTCCAATATTCAGGAAAACACATTTTCAATAAATTTCCAGCAACAATTAAAAATTTGGTTCCAGATAAAGAATAGTTCAGAGTTTGAAAGACTTTTTGTTAGGTAACTCCTACTCTGTAGATGAATGTCTTAACAGCCACTGTTAGACCAGCTTAAGTAAAAATAACTGTTAGATTTCAGTTTCGACAGCACTTGGTCCCAACAGACAAGATTAGGCATTTTGTGTACGATGAATTTATTAAAAGTGCATAACTGTGTTTCGTTCTGACAGTGTATTAATTATATAAATATTAACAGTTCCAGTTTATTGTAATATATCCACTCTAGTCGAACGATGTCGCTATCCTGAAGGAAGTCATTCACAAGATGTGTACGTCGGGGGCGCGAATTGTCGTCAACGAAGAACGAATGCCTCGCCAATATGCTGCCGATGTGGTTGCACTATCTGTCGGAGGATGTCATTCACGTATCGTACAGCCGTTATGACGCCTTCCATGACATATGCGGCGTACGTCGGCCCCACATAATGCCGCCTCAAAACAGTAGGGAACCTCCACCTAGCTGCACTCGCTGGACAGTGTGTCTAACGCTTTCAGCCTGACCAGGTTGCCTCCAAACACATCTCCGACGATTGTCTGGTTGAAGACATATTGGCCGGCCGCGGTGGTCTAGCGGTTCTAGGCGCTCAGTCAGGAACCGCGCGACTGCTACGGTCGCAGGTTCGAATCCTGCCTCGGGCATGGATGTGTGTGATGTCCTTAGGTTTAAGTAGTTCTAAGTTCTAGGGGACTTATGACCACAGATGTTGAGTCCCATAGTGCTCAGAGCCAAGACATATTGTCGCGAATAGTAGAAGATAGAATTAAAATCATGTAGGCTGTAGGCTGGAAAATTATTGCTACAGATCAAGCGAGGCGGACGTGACCAGACTATCTCATGTGTAATGTGTAATGTGTACTCGACTAACAAGAGCGGAGTATGCAGTATCACGAGGCTCAAGCACAGTTAGTGGCAACCCTTGGACACAGCAAACAGTGGAGAATGGCTAGTTCATCACGAAGGCATCACATGCTGCCGCGTGACTAGCCTACTCAGGGCTCAAAGTTCGGGGGTGCTAGAACCTTCTAGAACAAGTGGTGCCGGGTGCACTACCCCCTATAAAAGCGGATAGCCGCTAGATCGAAGGACAGTGATGGAGTGAGGTACTTAGGACGCCGGTCCACGCTAGTCTGCGTCGGGATGCTGCAAGAGTTGCAGGAGAGTATTGAGCACAGCAACAAGTAGGGACTTAGGCTGAATCGACACAGCTGACACTTAGTCTGGTGCGCTCGCCTCTGCTGTATTAGGACTTAGGTTTGGGAAGTTAGGGATGGCAACTGCATAGCCAGATAGACAATCATTGGAGACTGTATATAGAATCTTATTTAAATCAAAAGTGCCAGGGGTACTTCCAATATAATCGTTCTATGCATCGAGTGTTCATACATGAAAGCTTCCCTAAGATCCTATCCGAGTTCCGTACTCTAGCTCACCTTGCAGCCTTCTCTACAACGGAGCAGTGAGGAGTTGGCGGCCCACACCACCGAGACCTCATGCCAAGTAAGTTCTCTGACGCGCACCAACGCAGTCCTTCCACTCCCTCTCAGGACACGTCAGTGGGACACGACAATGTGCGCCACTCACCGATGAAGAAAACGTGATGCCAATACTGAGCGGTCCATTCAGCATGTTGTTGGGCCCATCTGTACCGCGCTGAATAGTGTTGTGGGTGCAAAGATGGATCTCACCACGGGCGTCGGGAGTGAAGTTGCGCATCATGCAGCCTATTGCGCACAGTTTGAGTCGTAACACGATGTCCTGCGGCTGCACGAAAAGCATTCTTCAACATGGTGGCGTTGCTGTCTGGGTTCCTCCTAGCCATAATCCGTAGGTAGCGGTCATACACTGTAGTAGTAGCCCTTGGCCGGCCTGAGCGAGGCATGTCATCGACAGTCCTGTCTCTCTGTATCTCCATATCCGAACAACATCGCTTTGGTTCACTCCGAGACGCCTGGACACTTCCCTTGTTGAGAACCCTTCCTGGCACAAAGTAGCAATGCTGACGCGATCGAACTGCGGTATTGACTGTCTAGGCATGGTTGAACTACAGACAACACGAGCCGTGTACCTCCTTTCTGGCGGTATGACTGGAACTGATAGGCTGTCGGACACCCTCTGTCTAATAGGTGCTGCTCATGCATGGCTGTTTACATCCTTGGGAGGGTTAGGTGACACCTCTGAACAGTCAAAGGGACTCTGTCTGTTATACAATATCCACAGTCAACGTCTATCTTCAGGGGTTCTGGGAACCGGGGTGATGCAAAACTTTTTTTGATGTGTGTGTAATATTCACAGGGTTCCACATGTGGAGCGAGGAGAACTGGTCCAGTACTTCGCCACTTTGTATGCTGGTGAACCAGTGGTGGATACGATGAGGCGGAAGGGTGGGTAAAGCAAAGCATTAGGTGATGTAGCTGCCTGCCGGTGGAGATTATTGACCACACCATCTTGCGCCGAAAAGTGCTTATGAAGCTCCAATATCTTTCTTATTGTTCTGGATGGTGGGTCACGTGGGAGTTTCCAGTAAGTACCTTCGTTCAGTAGCGCGCAGATCTTAGAATCGTAATCAATGTATTCTATGATTATGGCTGCTTTGTCCTTGTCGTCAGGAAGGACCTCAATGCTTTCATCATTGGGGAGTGCACGCAGGCCATTCTGCTCAGCCCAGGTCATGATGGGTGCTCGTAGCTCTGCTTTCGTCAGAATACAGCCCTTTTCATGCTGCATTTCTTCAGCTGCTTCACCGAGGAGCTTGCAGACTGCCTGTTCGACGCTACTTATTATTTCACAGACAGAACTGTACCCCGGTGAAGGTACGCATTTGAGTCCTTTCTTATGTGCTGACGTTGCATCGGTGCCTATGTCTGTCGCCATCAAGTTGATAACGGTGCGTTCTGGGGAGCTGTGGTCCGCACTGTGTTGTTGTTGCGAAAGGTGGCTGAACTTCCGTTTCTGCGTCTCTGTCGTTCGTTTCTGTAACCACGTGTGGTGAGAAACCATAGCTGCGTCGACCCAATCCGTGAGCATCCTTTGTAGTTACAGACGCAAGACCATAAGGGCTCGTCCAGCTATATCGAGCTGCTGCCTAGTGTTGTATATCCTTTCTCGTAGTAGGACGAAGCTGGCATGACGAAATATCCTCCTGGAGGTGGCGGCGTTGATGTGATGGGATACCATAGCAAATAGTGAAATAGGCTTCTCGTCAAAGCAGAGCAGAAGGAAGGCTAGCGAATTCAATAAATAAGGCTTCTTGGTGTGCAGTTTCCCCAGACGTTTAATGCCGCAACACGTTTCCTCCCCATAGAGGTACGTACACTTAGAATGCAGTCTCGTGGCGGTAACACAATAAAATGCTCTCGGCCCTCTGGACGTGACATCCGATTAAAGTTTCATGAGCTTTCGACCAAGAAAACTGTAGCCTTTGTCAAATAGTGGGCTGCTGGACGCCCTTATGTACGCTAGCTGCTCGCCGCGTCGCCTTACGTGGGCATGTTCGATGCGCTCGCTTTAACTTCGCAATCGCTTGACTCCACACCGTGATGAACTACAGGGCACCGCCTCTGTTAAGGATGTTGCCGGTGGTTTTTATTCCGATGGCTTCATTAATTGCACAGTCCCCGAAGCTGTTAGTGCGAGCCACAACAGAGGTTTCGTCAAATTTTATCCGGTGACTATACTGTAAAGTGTGCTTCTTGGACTTCGCAGATGTACTGTGTCCCGATAAAGAAACGAGCTCGAGCAAATAAGTTTATCGCGATGAACAGTAATTGGCCAAATTGGTAGGGTGTCTTATGCCATTGAAAAAAAGTTTGAGTGATCGTGCTGTCATATTCGAAGCATTTGCGATAGCTTTGGACGAGAGCACTGATTTGTCAGACACAGCTCTGTTAGCAATTTTTGATTGTGACGTAGACGTTAAGTTCGACATAACGGAAGAATTATTAGAAATTACAGCCAGTAGCACGAACATCGTTTCTTTACCAAGGATGATGCAGAATTTTTCATCGGAAGTTTTTAAGGCAGCTGTTGAAAACGTAAGTAAAAAAACACTCTTCTCGACGTGTAAATAAATGTAAATATCTAAAGGTGGAGTGAACATAAAATGAATGTACCCCCAAAATGCGGGGGGGAGGGGAGGGAGGGTCGGTCCACCACCAGGGGGGGGGGGGGGGGGGGGAGCCGAACCGCACCACCACCGGGGGCCGAACCGCACAACAGCCCTGAAAGAATGCTTCGGTGTGGGGCGGCGGAGGGGTGAAGCAGATTGCGGTAGCCATCGTGGGGTTGTGGACCACTGCGGCTGCGGCAGGGACAGAGCCTCTCCGTCGTTTCTAGGCTCCCGGTTAACATACGATACAATACAGTACAACGCACGATACTGAGATATGTGTCCGACCCTCCGGAACGCCCGAAACAGAGTGACTAGCGCAGCCGAAGTACTTAGTCTCCCAGGCGCACCAAAGCGACCCGAAGGTATCCGAAGCACTTCGGTTGCAATATAGTTACTCTTATGTTTCTCGAAACTAAAATTTAATAAACAAAAACGATAGACTCGTAGGGTAACAACGAGAGACTGTCGTACTAAAAACGGGGTTAAATACAGTGAAAAGTACATAAATAATTAATAAGAGAAGTTAGGCGTTTTGGCGCCTTGCACCCGAACTTACCAACCAGTCAGAAGCAAGTTCAGTACAATTGGCGGACTCTCCCACGAGACTGGTACATACTGTACCATCTGTCGCTTGTACCTCACTCCACTTTTGTACCATACGCTACTTCACGTCTATCAAGCTGCATCACGGCGAGCTTCTAGTAAAATAAGATACTGGCAGCCAGAGCCAGGAACGTCACTGTATGTAAATGATTAGAGTAGCAATTATTTGTAAGATATGATGGCTATGAGAGTGCTTTAGTATGTTAAGTGTTTAGTATTGTTAACAGGCTTGGTAGAGTATATAACAGGCACGAACAGCGTCGTATGATGAGTGGACACTGAAGGACACTGAGATACCGTGTGCTCATGTGAGCCAGGTTTATCAGTACCTGACATTATTAGAAATAGACCTCATTGTGGATTTTCTTTTGGCCGACTGGTCGATTAGTCCAGTATCCAAATTTTTGGGGAACTCTGGCGTGACAGTGGCCCATTATTGAACTGCCTAGGAACGTGAGGGCATGTATACTTGTAAAGGTACCAGCTGATCACGTCTTGACACCACAAGAGCGGGTCTTACTACTTTGCACCAAGCAAACTGTAGCCTCTCTACACCTGTGCGGCCATCCGAGAACAAGCAGCATTCTGTGTCATCTCATTCCACTGCTTGGAGACTATCAGCAGCCAGACTAGGAAATTACCGTCCCGTCCATAGGGTGCTATTAACACAGGGAAGCATGGATTGCTGATGTAAGGCGTTGTATTGTGCTCATTGATGAATGGGGTTTGCACTACACCTTCTGCGAGTGTGGTGGCGACTTGGGTAGAGGTTCCACTCTTCCAATATTTTGGAGAGGCACAGCGCTATTACTCTTGGCGTCATGGTGTGGGGAGAAATCAGATATGGCTTCAGGTAATAGCTGGAGTGATAGGGAGAACTCTGGCAGCACGACGGTTCGTCACAGATATCCTACGTCCTTTGAGTCACCTATGGTGTGGCAGTATCGTGGTGCAATTTTTAAGACGGGCAACGCTAATCCACACTCGGAACATGTCCCTATGGACTGTCTGCTTGATGTCTGCATGCTCCGTGACCAGCAAGTTCCCCAGATTTGTTGTCCCCCATGTGTCAGACCGGTTCAGACGTCAACCTTCTCCCAGTGCCAGTACCCAGGGTGTATAGCGTTCTATCCGGGGCTTCCCACAACGCCACCAGCCCTCAACGTCGCACCGCTATGCGGGTCGTCGCTCCAGCTCCGCGGGCGCACCGGCTGAAGTCAGACGGACTTCACCTGGTCTGCAGGAAGCAGGCTATCCTCCGTTAGTCGTAAGAACAAACCTGATGTAAACATTACGCCATGTATTCTTCCGCATTTGCTTGAATCTCATTGGATTTCGTTTCACGTGGAGCGGAAACCAAGTTGCGACCAGTACAGTCAAGCACGATCATAAGGGTACGTTTTGTGTTGTGTTACACGCACATAGACTGAGCGATAACGCAGAACAACAGCTTTACCGGCGCATTAAACTTTGACAGCACTGGCCAGCCAGCGGTCCAGGTAACCTGCAGTGGTATGAGCAGCTGCAGCGCAGACGTAAAAAGAGACGAGCAAAGAACCAACACAGCTTCGAATGCCATTTAGTTTTTAAAAAGAATGAAATAGTATTCGGAAAAACTCCAGCACTATAGCGCACTTCTTAGATGACCAGACGGAAAGCATTAAATGCTCTCGTTCTCGCCTGAAATAGTATTCTAATTACAAACAAAAGTGATGAAATTCCTACAAACACAGGGCAATTTTTCTAAGCTAGCTACGTGTGATGCAAAACCGTACTGCAGCGACTTCACTGTAATGTTGAATACTAAACATAATTAATGTATTAAGTACAGTCAGTCGAAAGGTAATCTCTTAGCTCCTTGCTTATCCGAATCCGAGAAATACATTTCCGATCTGGAAGTGTCACCTGCTACGTTGATAACGAGCCTGCAAACAACAGAATCCATGAAGCCAACCAGGCGCAGCATTCTCTCTTCTTCTTTTATGACGAGCCGTTCTATATCCCGCTAGCGTTCAGCAGTAACGTGTGAAAAAGCTTGGTGCGTTAGTTCCAGTACGTCTGGCAGCTTCTCGGGCCAAATCCCGTGGCTTGGCTTCAGATCAGTTTTGTTGTGCTCATATTGTAATGGTACAGTGGCAAATGTAAAAATGCAGCATTTGTACAGTGTGCTCGATGCTGTGAAAATGATTGCTTTCCATGTTTCTACAACACTTATGTACATCTGTGGTATAAAACAATGGACATAGTCCAAATAAAGAGCATCTGGGTTTTCAATTTTGGATTAAAAAATTAAATTTTTCTGATTTCTTAATTTAAGCAAATGGAAACAGGAATTTCGCGTGCAATATGTGATTAGAAACAAGCCGATGTTCATTATTCATAAAAATGATGAATTTTATAACTACGAAATGTAGGTATTTCAAATTGAACGAGGAAAAAAATGGCTCGGGTGAGCTTTTTTCTTTTCCATTTTTGTTCGTTGTTGTTCATTGTATTTGGTCGTAGCGGACGCCACCTGACATCCGTTGAAGTTTTTTTTTTTTTTTTTTTTATTAGAGAGATTAGCCAAGTCTCCGACCGAACACGCTGAGCTACCGTGCCAGCTGGCTTTGAACCAGCGAACCATGAACTGCAGAAATTGTTAATGTACTCTGCTACCGATGCCGATATATTCCCAACCTATGTTTCAGTCTTTACTGTACATAATACTCCCTCGGAAAACTCCAGAGCCGATTATCACTGTAAATTTATGAAAAATATTAAGAACAATCTATTTCTCGGCACTTTTTAACCATGTTCCACACGCGTGTTTCACTACGGAACTTAAAGCAGTTATTTTCATGCTTCGTATTAACAGCGCAACAATCGGAGCACAACAGCGCAGAGGCTGTGACTGTAGACGAGTTTTTAAATAAAAGCTACACAGCTTAAGCATGATTAAGAAATACGTTGATGGCTGTTAATACGAGGGTTAAATGAAAAGTAAGGAACGATCGGTCGCGAAATGGAAACCACAGTGAAAATCCGATGTAGTTTTGCACAGATGTGTTGGGCAGTGTCTCTAGTATGCCTGTCGATCGCGTTACGTCGTTCTTTTTAGTTCCGAGCACACAGGGAGCACATAAAGATGCCTAGAACAGTAGTGTCTCCCGCCAAGTACGAGAGCCTGGTGACAAATTTCGCCTGAAGCTATGCAGCCAACATTGCATAATTGTCGTGCGTTTTCTTCTTCAAGACAATTCTCAGCAGCATTTTGCAGGGGCAATGAAGATGCTCATGCATCATTTTCAATTGGAAATGTTTGATTACCCACAATACAGCCTGTAATCGTCTCCCTCTGAGTTTCATCTCTCCCCACATGAACTGCTGGCTATGAAGACAACATTTTGGCACAGACAACGAGCGGTAGGCCAGCGTAGAGAATTGGCGGAAAGCACTGGCGGCTGCCTTCTATAACGAGGATATTGGAAACTTGGTACAACGCTACGACAAACGTCTAAGTCGGGTCGGCGACTATAGAAATAAGTAGCTGGGAGTTGTAGCTAACTGTTGCAAATAAAACAGTTTTGATTTTTACTGTTGTTTCCATTTCGCGGCCTATCGTTCTTTACTTTCCGAACAGCCCTCGTACATTCGAATACCTTAAAGTTTCATTTAATGTAGCTTAGTAATAATATGTCTCATACATAAGTAGGTCCTACTTCCAAGAAAGTAACGCCACCAGTATACATGTGTTGCGGCTTTTGACCAATCATCGCGTGTTTGTTTACTGTCACATGGGACCACCGCGCATGGCGACTCTCTGCTGCGGCTGTGGACTCTGAGGCTGGAACTCCTTTACTTTTCTGCCTGCTGTGTGTGTCTAAGAAGATAATCGCTTTCGTTTTGCAAGAGAACTTTTCAGAGGATAGTCTCACGCAAAGCATTTATTTATGTTGTTTTCCAATAACTTTAAGCTGTCAAATAAGTCATTCCTTTATTTTCAAGAAGAATTTTATCTGTTTTGAACTTCTAACAGAGCACAGAACTTACGTTTATGAACATAAACTGCTTGTGTCAATAACTTGATTTTTGAGTGTAATCATTGACTTACTGTAAAAGTGCCCCAAGCCAGGACACATCACTATCGAAGAACAAATGCAATAGTTGTGGGATAGTTTCCCTCAGAAGAGGATAGAATGACTTTGACATCCTTCCCAACCGAATCAGTGAATCAGTCCAGACTGGAGGAGTTGCACTGTCATACAGATAAGTGGGCTCGTACTGCCAAGGTCCTTATACATTTGGCTTGGTTTAATAACTGCAATGAGACCACATTTTTTCTCAATCCGTTACGTTTCATTCCTTTTTCTCTCCCTTTGTGGGTGATTCACTTTTTTTGTCAGGCACTGCATTATCCTACTTCCACCCACGCCGGTTTTTGCTATTAATTGTGAAGTACCCTGAATATGGGCTTTTACATAGAGAGGGGACAGGTAATTGGCTGTGGCGCTATAGAAGGATACATCCCGGCATTTACTTGAAGCATCCAGGGAACTACAAGAAAATGTGAGCGAGGATGTCCAGACGGGCATTACAGTATCCATGCCCCCAAATACCAAGCCCATCTGTTTTTACAGCGCGACCCTTTTCGGTTTAACTCTAACACACATCGATGTTTTCTTTATGGCTCATCACAATAAAGTTATTTTATAACGTAAAAATCTAATAGCACAACGTTCATTCATTTCTCAGAATCAGTCTCTGCACGTATTACACGATTTTACAATTTATTCTGTGTGTTACAACTTCCCATTTGCTTGTTTTAAGTACGAGTGAGATATTTTATTATTACTGTCTACTGTTATATTTTTCTCTCAAACGCCCATTACCGAGCGATGTGGAGCAGTGGTTAACACACTGGACTCGCATTCGCGAGGACGACTGCTCAAAGCCGCGTCCGGCCATCCTGAGTTAGGTTTTCCGTGATTTCCCTATGTCATTTCACGGCATGGTTCCTGTGAAAAGGCACGGCCGATTTTCTTCCCCAATCTTTTTAATCCGATGTGACCGATGACCTCGCTGTTTGGTCTGCTCCCCCGAATTAACCAACCAACCAAATTCGTATTTTGTGTTATTTTTGTAATCGTGCACTACATACAAGTTATTGATTAACACGTGTCTCTCATCTCCCCTTTTAAATAAGTGTGCTTTAGGTAATTTAGTGTACTTTTATTCTCTCATACAAAATAGTGTTTTCATTTTTTTTTTATTATTTCGTGGTAAATGTAAGTTCAATTTCTATCTTGTTGCATAGTCCTCGCGAGAACTGTCTGCACAGCAATTATGAATGTTTTATGAAAACAGTGTTCCCATTTAATACGTTTGTCCCCCCCCCCCCCCCCCACTCCCTAGAAGAAAGGGACGAAGGAAGATTGGGTTTAACGCCCCGTCGACATCGAGGCCATTACATACGGAGCAGAGGCTCGGATTGTGTCAAGAACGGGGAAGGAAATCGGCCGTGCTCTTTCAAAGGAAGCATCCCGGCATTTGCGTGGAGTGATTTAGCGAAATCACGGAAACCAAATACGAGCCCAGTGCGATAAACTGTTTCAGTCTGGCATCTACTTTTCATACTGTTTGTTTTATGTTTTCATTCCACTTACGGTAGCACCGGATAGTTATTCCTATATATTTTATGGTAGTCACTGTTCCCAGCAATTTGTCATCTACAGTGTTATGTACAGTAACTGATTTTTTTCTCCTATGTATACGCAATAAGTTGCATTTATTTACGTTCAGTGTCAACTGGCAGTTCATGCACCATTCGTCGATACTCCGAAGGTCCTTTTGCAGTTCTCTGCAGACCTGTGAAGTTGATACTTTCTTATAGGCAACTCCGTCCGTCCAGATAGATGAGTGGTCAGCGTGGCGGATTGCCATCCTACGGGCCTGGGTTCGATTGCAGTCTGGGTCTCCGTTCAGGGATTGGGTGTTGTGTTGTGTTTTCTTCATCATTTCATTCCCATCCGGCGCGCAGGTCGCCCAATGTGGCGTCAAATGTAATAAGACCTGCACCAAGGCGGCCGGGCAGAGGCCTGCACCAAGGCGGCCTCCCGGCGAATGACGCCGAACGCTCATTTTCATTTCCATAGACAACTCCTGGAAACAGTCTCTAGGAGTTTCTAATGTTATACACTAGATCATTTATGTGTATTATAAACAGTAACAGTCTTATCACACTTCCTCGGGGTACGCCTGAAATTAATTTTACACCTGTCTATTTAGTTCTATTGAGAGCGACGTGTTGAGTTCTGTCTGCAAGGAACTCTTGAATCTGATCCGTTAGTCGCTAAGCACGCAATTTCTTTACTAAACAATAGTACGGGACTGTATCAAATGTCTTCCTGACGTCAAAATATATGGCATCAATTTGAGCTCCGATGTCTACAGTAATATGGAACAGAGTGAGTTGAGTTTCACAAGATCTCAGCATGCGGCATCCACTTTATAGGAAAGATTTTTGCTCTCTAAAAAGTCATAATACATGAACACAAAACATTCCATAATATTCTTCAAGAGATCGACGTCAGCGATATAGGCTTACGGTTATACGTGTCTATTCTACGACCCTTCTCGGAAACAGGAATGACCTGCGCTTTTTCTAGTCGCTGGGTAATCTTCGTTGCTCCAGCGATCTACGATAAACTGATGCTAGAAGAGGAGTAAGTTTTTCCGGATAATCTCTGTAGAATGTTACACGTAACTCAACCGTTCCAGATACCTTTCCACTACTAAGCGATTGTAATTGCTTTTCTATTCCGCCATCACTCATCTCAACACCTGCCATTTTGACGTTCAGTGGAGGGAAACAATTTTTGAAGCTCGAATTCATTATTTCGGCTTACTCTCTGTCGTCTTCCACTCCGGTACCAGCATGACCACCGACTGACAGAATAGACAATTTCAAACGGTTTACTGACTTAACGTAAGACCAAAACCTGTTAGGGGTTTTCGTCAGATCGTTTGGCACTATTTTACTTTCAAAGTCATAGAAAACTGCTCTCATTGCTCCCCTTACTCTCATTTTGGTTTCACTCAGTTTTTGTTTGTCAGATAATGTTTGAGTTCCCTTCAATTTGTAACACTCTCTTCGTTTATGTAGAAGGTTTCTAACGTGGCTATTAAACTACGTCCCACCTCCTTTTGCAGGTGCGAGTTTACAGAAAATTGCTGTATGTACAGTGCTGAAGTAGTATTGTATTTCTTGTTAAGGTAGCCACGAGTTGAGAAACTCCGTCATATTACCACATTGAATTGAGAAGAGATATCGTTTGTCTGACAAACATGTCTCCGCGAAAGTGATATTATCATTGTGTTGTGGTGTTCCCAAGATTTCACCTTACTACACAAGGAGGAATTGTGCGACATAAACGAAAGTTGGTAGGCGTGTTCCTGCGTCTGAAAGATAAGATCTATTCAGATTTCGCACCAGCTGAGTAAGAGTGGCGCTGGTAGCGCAAGTATAAGAGCACAAATCAGGTTTGCTTTAAATACATGCTGTAACAATCGTGAGCGTTATTTACCTTTGCAACTGGACGTGGTGAGCTGATGTTAGTCAAGAATGTCTTTGAGGCGACACAGACGCCATTATCAACACCTCACTGAGTTTGAACGAGACCGTGTAATAGGGCTGCTAGAAGTTGGCTGTTCCTTCTGCGATATTACAGAAATACTTGTCATAACTGTAGCCACTGTCCATTATTGCTGACAGCGGTGTTCAAGGGGATGTACTTCACAAGAAGAGCGGGTCCGGACAACTACGTGCTACTACCGAGAGGGAAGACCATCGTGTTCAGCGTATCGCTCTGGCGCATCGAATTGCATCTGCAGCAGCAATTCGAGCAGCGGTTGGCACCACTATGACACGACCAACTGTTACAAATCGGTTACTTCAAGGACAGCAACGAGCCAGACGCCCTGCAGTGTGCATTCCACTGATCCCAAACCATCGCCATTTGCGATTTCAGTGGTGTCAAGCGAGGGCTCATTGGAGAGCAGTGTGGAGGTTTTTTGCGTTTTTTGAGGAAATCTGGTTCAGCCTCGATGCCAGTGACGTACGTGTGTTGGTTAGAATCAACCTGTCTGCGTGCTGGACACATTTGACCTACACCTGGAATTATCGGCTGAGGTACTATTTCGTATGACAGCAGGAGGACTTTCGTGGTTATCCCACGCAGCCTGAGTGCGAATCTGTACGTCAATCAGGATATTCGACCTGTTGTGCTGCCGTTCATGAAAGCATTCCAGTTGGTGTTTCCAAAATAATAGCGTTCGCCCACCTACGACTGTTGGAACCCAACATCCTGTTACAGAGTGTCGAGATGCTGCCTTGGCTTGCTTGATAAACATATGTCTCCAGTCGAGAACATATGGAACAACATCGAACGACAATTCCAGCGTCATCCACACAGGGCATTAATCGTCCTTGTACTGACCGACCTAGTGCAACAAGCACGAAACTCGATCCTACACACTGACATCCGGCACCTGTACAACACAATGCATGCACGTTTGCATTCAACATTCCGGCTGTTACACCGGTTGTTAATTACGAGCATTTCACATTTGCAATGACGTATCTCCCGCTTACATTAACCTGTGATCTTGCAATGTTAATTACTTAAATATGTAACCTACACGAACGTGTTACTGAATTTCATTATTCTAGACCAATTATTTTTTGGTGTTGCGATTTTTTTTCGTCTGTGTATTTGATCTTGATACCAGGGGGTTGAGTATCTTCATCCAACGTGAGAGTTTCAGATCTAGTAATCGAATTAATTTCCACTGCATTGAATAACTGATAGACTGTCTCACCCTCGATATGTGTCGGCCACAACGTGGTTTCGTCTCGTAACGAGTGTGGGAATGGCTCTTCCTCTTGCACGGTAGAAGTGTATGTCATTGTAGACTCCACACGTTTCTGTTTCACTCATGTCAATTTTCGACGTTTATTATGATACATCCTGTACAAGATTGTTTTTGTTCTTAATCTGTCCTACCATGACGTGTCCAACATACCTGTAAAAGTGATCAGCGAATAAATCTGCCAGAACTACTACTATCGTTGCTGCTGCTGCTGCTGCTGCTGCTGCAACTGCTACTAGTGCGCAGGCTGTATGGGTGAGGTTTTGTGTTACAATGTACAAAAGAAAGAAGCCTAATCGATGCATACAGCTCTCAAAGGCGCAGCCAGTCTGAAATACGAGTTCCCAGCTCTCTTGGAAACCATTGTACTCTTTGCAGCAAGTGCGTGGGCGCACCGTTTGTGTCTAGCGACCTACAGACTGTGAGCCGAGAACAGAGGAGCATACTTCTAGGATCGTCAGGTGCTTTTGGCTTCACATCAATAGAAGCCTTTGGGTGGCTCTGGAGACTTGCCCTATCGATATCACTATCCGCCACAGAGCAGCGGCTGAAGAGGGGCAGAGACGAGGAGGTTCCAGAAATAACATGGGAAAACATTGTAGACATGCGTCGATTAAACAACTGGTGCCTTAACACATGGCAACGGGAGTGGGGGACGATAGACAATGGCCGTCGCGCTTTCTCCTTCTCGTCCAGTATACGGGAGCGGCTGAATCTGATGCATGACCGGTCACGCCCCATACCCACCACATCTAAATCGCGTGGGCCTTAGCCAGAGTACTACGTACACATGCAGGCCACACGGTTCTCCTGAACACGTGGCATTACACTGCAGCACCCTCACACATGTAAGCCCTGTAGGAGAATGTAATGACACCAAAGAAATATTACGTGACCCAGACAACTGGTGTGCTCCACGTAACATACACTACTGGCCATTAAAATTGCTACACCAAGAAGAAACGCAGATGATAAACGGGTATTCATTGGACAAATATATTATACTAGAACTGACATGTGATTACATTTTCACGCAATTTGGGTGCATAGATCCTGAGAAATCAGTACCCAGAACAAACACCTCTAGCCGCAATAACGGCCTTGTTACGACTGGGCATTGAGTCAGAGCTTGGGTGGCGTGTACAGGTACAGCTGCCCATGCATCTTCAACACAATACCACAGTTCATCAAGAGTAGTGACTGGCGTATTGTGACGAGCCAATTGCTCGGCCACCATTGTCCAGACATTAACAATTGGTGAGAGATTTGGAGAATGTGCTAGCCAGGGCAGCAGTCGAACATTTTCTGTATCCAGAAAGGCCCGTACAGGACCTGCAACATGCGGTCGTGCATTATCCTGCTGAAATGCAGGGTTTCGCAAGGATCGTATGAAGGGTAGAGCCAAGGGTCGTAACACATCTGAAATGTAACGTCCACTGCTCAAAGTGCCGACAATGCGAACAAGAGGTGACCCAGACGTGTAACCAATGGCACCCCATACCATCACTCCCGGTGATATGCTAGTATGGCGATGACGAATACACGCTTCCAATGTGCGTTCACCTCGATGTCGCCAAACACGGATGCGACCATCATGATGCTGTAAACAGAACCTGGATTCATCCGAAAAAATGACGTTTTGCCATTCGTGCACCCAGGTCAGTGATTGGGTACACCATCGCAGTCGCTCCTGTCTGTGATGCAGCGTCAAGGGTAACCGCAGCCATGGTCTCCGAGCTGATAGTCCATGCTGCTGTAAATGTTATCGAACTGTTCGTGCAGATGGTTTTTGTCTTGCAAACGTCCCCATCTGTTGACTCAGGGATCGAGACGTGGCTGCACGATCCGTTACAGCCATGCGGATAAGATGCCTGTCATCTCGACTCCTAGTGATACGAGGCCGTTGGGATCCAGCACGGCATTCCGTATTACTCTCCTTAACCCACCGATTCCATATTCTGCTAACAGTCATTGGATCTCGACCAATGCGAGCAGCAGTGTCGCGATCCGATAAACCGCAATCGCGATAGGCTACAATCCGACCTTTATCAAAATCGGAAACGTGATGGTACGCATTTCTCCTCTTTACATGAGGCATCACAACAACGTTTTACCAGACAACGCCGGTCAACTGCTGTTTGTGTATGAGAAATAGGTTGGAAAATTTCTTCATGTCAGCTCGTTGTAGATGTCGCCACCGGCGCCAACCTTGTGAGAATGCTCTGAAAAGCTAATCATTTGTATATCACAGCATCTTCTTCCTGTCGGTTAAATTTCGCGTCTGTAGCACGTCGTCTTCGTGGCGTAGCAATTTTAATGGCCAGTAATGTAGTTGATAAGGTTTCAAGAATACTGCATGTCGCCTACAGACAAGAAAATCCGTCGTGCAGATCTCGAACAGACACACAACAAACACGACACAAACTCAGTAGCAGCCACAGACACAGATATAGATGCAGACGGAGAAAATGACACAAACACAATAGCAACATGAGACACAAAAAGTATAACACCTAAAATAGATAATTATAAGTTAAGCAGACATGGCACGTTATTGGTTAATGTATCCAAACTGCGTTTTAAATATAATTAAATAATGTTAGGGGAAAACGGCTAATGTAAGCAACGAGACAATCATTACACCTAAGGAATACGACATAGGGGAGGCGAGGCTCGAAGTTAAACTTCCAAGACTTCTCTCCAGCCTATGACCTGCTCATGAACTCAATCACACAACATAAAAGCACAAAAAAATGTTCAAATGTGTGTGAAAGGTTATGGGACTTAACTGCTAATGTCATCAGTCCCTAAGCTTACACACTACCTAACCTAAATCATCCTAAGGACAAAGACACACACCCATGCCCGCGGGAGGACTCGAACCTCCGCCGGGACCAGCCGCATAGTCCATGACTGCAGCGCCTCAGACCTCTTTTTTTTTTTTTTTTTTTTTTTTAATTGTTCTCATTTTGTTCAATATTGTTCGTTGCATTTGTTCAATGCGGATGTCCCATGACACCCGTTCAAGTTCAGTGTTGAGCCGTTGACTCAGTTTTTTTATTACAGAGGGCAACTAACCCTCTGACCGAACACGCTGAGCGACCGTCACCGCTCGGCTAATCCCGCGCGGCAGAAAAGCACACATACAACGTGTAGAGCTACATTTATATATTAACACAAATAGTGCAGTTGGTAATCGCTACATTGTGCTACTTTCTTAGACAGTAGAAACAATTACACACAGAGTCACACATGATGTATTTCATTTAGTAATGTAAGAATATAAAGTTTGTACACTACTTCACACTGGACAGGCTCGGTGTTCCTGCCGAGGCCCTCTCATATGAAATAGCAACACGAAACATGATTTATAACAAATGATAATTAAATCGACACCATAGCTGCGAACAGGTATTGATATACATCACTAAGGAGATGTTGAAAATGTGTGCCCCGACCGGGACACGAACTCGGGATGTCCTGCTTACATGGCAGACGCTCTATCCATCTGAGTCACCGAGGATAGTGCAAGGGATAAGTCCCTGCAGGTGCACAATCCTCTGTGCCCTCGGTGGCCTGCCATGTAAGCAGGAGATCCTGGGTTCGAGTCCCGATCGGGGCAAACATTTTCAACATGTCCCCACTGATGTATATCAACGCCTGTTCGCAGCTAGGGTGTCGATTTAATTATCATTTCATCCTAGAGAAGCTGCACGGTCACAATGGTATCTGTTCTTTCGGGAACAAATATTACCTTCATATGATTTATATGTTATGTTTTGTTTGAGCGGTAAGAAAGATGCTGATCGCCCATTTGCTGTCTTCCTATTATTTTCTTATAAATTACTAACACTTATTATTTCAACACTCCGTTTCCTACAACTAATCTAATTTTCTTTGTAGCTCATTGTTATTACCCTTGTCTTATTGTTCAAAACAAATCTTGCTGCTAATGAATGTGTGGTGTCACCGCCAGACACCACACTTGCTAGGTGGTAGCCTTTAAATCGGCCGCGCTCCGTTAGTATACGTCGGACCCGCGTGTCGCCACTATCAGTGATTGCAGACCGAGCGGTGCGACACGGCAGGTCTAGAGAGACTCCCTAGCACTCGCCCAGTTGTACAGCCGACTTTGCTAGCGATGGTTCACTGTCCACATACGCTCTCATTTGCCGAGACGACAGTTTAGCATAGCCTTCAGCTACGTCATTTGCTACGACCTAGCAAGGCGCCATATTCAGTTACTATAATCTGAACAGATAATATTGTGAATCATGTACCGTCAAGAGCGACGTTCATTATTAATAGATTAAGTATGAAACTAATTACGTCCGCTTTCTGAATTCTCATTCCTTGTCATGTTCCAGACCTCACGTCAGTATAGTTCTTCCCTCCTCACGCCAGCCTGCGTGAGCTAAAACGCGTGCATTTCGGCCTCCACTAGTAACACGGTGTTGGCTCTTCTGCCAACACAACAGAATGTAAGACTGTATTATGTACAACCTGCTTTCTAAACTCTCAGGCAACAGGTCTTAAAATATGCAATAAATGAAATGAATACTCAGTGAACTGAATTGGTATCGCTCCTGTCTCCGCGTAGACAGCGGCAGCCGTGAGGGCGAGACGACGTGGGTGGAGGAGCGGGCGCCAGCTGGGCAGTGTTCTCCGCCCGCCGTGTCTTGCCCGGACTCGGGGCAATTACGCCCCAGTTAGCGCTTCGCTGAAGGTGATTTAATTGCTCGCCCGCGGCCGACAGTTCGTTCCGCGCGCTCAACTTGTGCCTGCAGCGCCAGCCGCGCGTAACTGGAAGACGAGCCGCGGCTGAAGTTGCCGCCGCGTCGCAGCGGACCGGTGCCCGCGAACGCCGTGTTTAATTACGGCCACCCTGCCTTCTCGTGCAAAAGATTAATTGCAAGCACCAGAGATTGTTTTCAGTAGCTCTCTCACCCGTTCCTTGTGACCTCTCTTCTGTTCTTATACGCACAAGGGGAGGCCACGACGTTTGGATCCCAGATTTACTTCAAACTCAGTACGACTTTAGTAGGCCATTAATAAAAGATAAAGTCCAAGTAGTAAGGTGCACTACTCTGGCAATTTCGAGAAAATCGCACGAGACGTTTTAAGCGTCCATCATGTACACTACTGGCCATTAAAATTGCTACACCAGGAAGAAATGCAGATGATAAACGGGTATTCATTGGACAAATGTATTATACTAGAACTGACATGTGATTACATTTTCACGCAATTTGGGTGCATAGATCTTGAGAAATCAGTACCCAGAACAACCACCTCTGGCCGTAATAACGACCTTGATACGCCTGGGCATTGAGTCAGACAGAGCTTGGATGGCGTGTACAGGTACAGCTGCCCATGCAGCTTCAACACGATACCACAGTTCATCAAGAGTAGTGACTGGCGTATTGTGAGGAGCCAGTTGCTCGGCCACCATTGACCAGACGTTTTCAGTTGGTGAGAGATTTGGAGAATGTGCTAGCCATGGCAGCAGTAGAACATTTCTTGTACCCAGAAAGGCCCGTACAGGACCTGCAACATGCGGTCGTGCATTATCCTGTGAAATGTAGGGTTTCGCAGGGATCGAATGAAGGGTCGTAACACATCTGAAATGTACCGTCCACTGTCCAAAGTGCCGTCAGTGCGGACAAGGTGACCGAGACGTGTAAGCAATGGCATCCCATACAATCACGCCGGATGATACGCCAGTAACGCGATGACGAATACACGCTCCCAATGTGCGTTCACCGCGATGTCACCAAACACGGATGCGACCATCATGATGCTGTAAACAGAACCTGGATTCATCCGAAAAATGACGCTTTGCCCTTCGTGCTCCCAGGTTCGTCTTTGAGTACACCATCGCAGGCGCTCCTGTCTGTGATACAGCGTCAAGAGTAACCGCAGCCATGGTCTCCGAGCTGATAGTCCATGCTGCTGCAAACGTCGTCGAAATGTTCGTGCAGATGGTTTTTGTCTTGCAAACGTCCCCATCTGTTGACTCAGGGATCGAGAAGTGTCTGCACGATCCGTTACAGCCATGCGGATAAGATGCCTGTCATCTCGACTGCTAGTGATACGAGGCCGTTGGGATCCAGCACGGTGTTCCGTATTACCCTCCTGAACCCACCGATTCCACATTCTGCTAACAGTCATTGGATCTCGACCAACGCGAGCAGCAATGTCGCGATACGATAAACCGCAATCGCGATAGGCTACAATCCGACCTTTATCAAAGTCGGAAACGTGGTGGTACGCATTTCTGCTCCTTACACGAGGCATCACAACAACGTTTTACCAGACAACGCCGGTCAACTGGTGTTTGTGTATGAGAAATCGGTTGGAAACTTTCCTCATGTCAGCACGTTGTACGTGTAGCCACCGGCGTCAAACTTGTGTGAATGCTCTGAAAAGCTAATCGATTCCATATCACAGCATCTTCTTCCTGTCGGTTAAATTTTCCATTTGTAGCACGTCGTCTTCGTGGTGTAGCAATTTTAATGGCCAGTAGTGTAACTGGTGTGTCAGTGCGCAGGTGCCGGAATGACGAGCACCGCCTGGTGTGCAGTTCGGCGAGAGGTGTCTGGTTCTCGGTGCGACAGATGTTGTACCTAATTACCCGTACGACTCCTCATCAGATACCTACTCAACTGCTCCTCTTCCCGAACGCGGGATACTTCCCGCAGGCGAAGAGGAGATTCAATCCCATGAACGTCGTCCCTCTCATAGTAAGGTAATTGTAGAGCTACAGAATGATTCTAAGTTATTAAGAAAATTAAATTATTTGGAAAGGTAAATTACATAATGTGGTAAAAGCAGTGAAGCCCCAGCCATTTTTGCCACCAGCCGCCTCTGCTTGCACTTTGTACCCTACCACAATGGCCACAGGCCACAACGGTTCTTCTTTGACCACAGCAAAGGTTACACTACTGTTGTGATCATGTTGTGCATCACGAGGTGAGTGTGTCTCTGTGGGAACTGTGACTTATGTAGGCCAGGTATGCTGTTATCACGTTTCTGTTGTGCAGGGAACAGGCGCCCAAAGTGGAGCGCGAGTGTACAGGTTCCTTTCTGCAACTCGAGGGCTGTAAGAGGAAAGGGCAGAGAACGGATTAGGGACTCTATTTTGGAAATTATCTGTAAACATGCACGTCTGCTTGACTGCTGGACGGCGCTGAAACCACCGTCACTCCAAGAACAAGGCGTTAATTCAAGTAAACAGCCTGACAACCTAACAGACTCACGTTATTTGGTGACCGTGAAAGGTATGTGCTAAGGTGCGATCAGCGTAGCTCCAGAAAATAGTCGGTAGTTGCCAACCGCAAGGTGGAACGATTATAATATCTTTGAGTAGGAGGATCTTTGATGGTTAAGAGAGCCGGGCGTGTGCAGTAAAAAACCAGGGAGTCACTGGTAGGTGCCCGGAGGAAGCAGACGTGTGGTGACAGCGTTAAGGTAGGTCGCTGCCCCTGACCAAACTTTAGTACGTAAATGAGAGAAGATATATAATCATTCCAAATTGGTTTTTGTTAGATAATGTTCAGAGTTAGGATTTGTATGTCCAAGATTTGACGCAGTAAGCGTTTTGTAAAATTTTTTGTAATAGTGATTCGTGTTACGAAAATGTTTGAAATAGTAGGTTTTGTGTATGACTTAAAATTTTAACAATATATGTATTGAGATCAGCACTGCGTTTAAATCTAACAGCCTGAATCATAATCCACATCCTTTGCTTGTATTGAATATGAAAATGAGAAGTAAAGTAAAGTTGCCCACTAATGAAAGAACCAAGTAAACATCAGGGCCAAAAGTTAATTTTCCAGTACCATCTTAATGCCATTGCACAAACGGCATTATTCTCTTAAACTTGATTGCTGAGTCAAATACATGATGCATTTCCGGCAAAACGGAGGAGTGCAAGAAACAAGATCACAGACGCAGTCAGATGCAGGTTTGTTGAATAATTAATTTAGAACAATCTTATCAATAATACTTTCACTGAATAAAAGGATACAATTTTGGTTAGATACTTTCAACCACTAACGCCACTTTATTTTCCGTCGCCCTGCACAACGTTAGAATTACTATCTGCAGGAAATGGTGTACAGTACCAAATGCAGGACAGTTACCACAGAGTGTCACAGAAACACTGAAATCCTGCAACTATAGCATTTCCTTCTATGTGAAGAGCACATTTTCAATAGCAGAGATCAGGCCCAATTACGAAACATCAGTGGGGTATACAGAATTATTTGTCCTTGTTGTGATAAGTTTTGTATTGATCACTCAGGCAGAAACATAGCAGCTAGGCTGGCTGAACATGAACGCAGGCAGACGTTGTAGAATTATGATGCCACTTTTGCTGAGCATGTACTAAGTGAGGGTCACAACTACCAGTCACAGTCCGATGTCCTTCACTTAGTAAACAGAGGACAAAAAACGCAACCTGATGGAACTCCTGGAAATCAACGAACGTCTGGCCCCTGATTTAATATTAACTAAGCAAACACAGATCAGTACTTCTTTTCTTCTAAACTTCATTTAATCTTTCTTTTCCATTATTTACCAAACTGTATGTTCCTTCCTATTCCTCAATTGTCCTGTTTTTATTTATTTTCATTTTACTGCGATTGTCTATGAAGTCCACACCGACTGTTGTTACACTGTCAATTTCATCTTTTACTCTGTTTCTGTATCAGGTTCTGTACGTAACTCCTCTTCAACCTAGTCTTTCATAGTCTTTTCAGATACTAATTTTATTTCTCTGGGATTGTTAATTTAATGTAAATTGTTATACGCACACTGTTATCAGAGTTTAGTGTTAATAGTTCCTAGTTTGGTCCACAATATTTATTTATTGTTCAACTTTTACCTTCCTAATTACATTACCACCGCGCTTTCGATCACATTTATTGTGCGTGCCTCAGTTCAGACGAGTAACGTGTCTTCCAATGATGTTTGAAATACACTCCTGGAAATTGAAATAAGAACACCGTGAATTCATTGTCCCAGGAAGGGGAAACTTTATTGACACATTCCTGGGGTCAGATACATCACATGATCACACTGACAGAACCACAGGCACATAGACACACGCAACAGAGCATGCACAATGTCGGCACTAGTACAGTGTATATCCACCTTTCGCAGCAATGCAGGCTGCTATTCTCCCATGGAGACGATCGTAGAGATGCTGGATGTAGTCCTGTGGAACGGCTTGCCATGCCATTTCCACCTGGCGCCTCAGTTGGACCAGCGTTCGTGCTGGACGTGCAGACCGCGTGAGACGACGCTTCATCCAGTCCCAAACATGCTCAATGGGGGACAGATCCGGAGATCTTGCTGGCCAGGGTAGTTGACTTACACCTTCTAGAGCACGTTGGGTGGCACGGGATACATGCGGACGTGCATTGTCCTGTTGGAACAGCAAGTTCCCTTGCCGGTCTAGAAATAGTAGAACGATGGGTTCGATGACGGTTTGGATGTACCGTGCACTATTCAGTGTCCCCTCGACGATCACCAGTGGTGTACGGCCAGTGTAGGAGATCGCTCCCCACACCATGACGCCGGGTGTTGGCCCTGTGTGCCTCGGTCGTATGCAGTCCTGATTGTGGCGCTCACCTGCACGGCGCCAAACACGCATACGACCATCATTGGCACCAAGGCAGAAGCGACTCTCATCGCTGAAGACGACACGTCTCCATTCGTCCCTCCATTCACGCCTGTCGCGACACCACTGGAGGCGGGCTGCACGATGTTGGGGCGTGAGCGGAAGACGGCCTAACGGTGTGCGGGACCGTAGCCCAGCTTCATGGAGACGGTACGAATGGTCCTCGCCGATACCCCAGGAGCAACAGTGTCCCTAATTTGCTGGGAAGTGGCGGTGCGGTCCCCTACGGCACTGCGTAGGATCCTACGGTCTTGGCGTGCATTCGTGCGTCGCTGCGGTCCTGTCCCAGGCCGACGGGCACGTGCACCATCCGCCGACCACTGGCGACAACATCGATGTACTGTGGAGACCTCACGCCCTACGTGTTGAGCAATTCGGCGGTACGTCCACCCGGCCTCCCGCATGCCCACTATACGCCCTCGCTCAAAGTCCGTCAACTGCACATACGGTTCACGTCCACGCTGTCGCGGCATGCTACCACTGTTAAAGACTGCGATGGAGCTCCGTATGCCACGGCAAACTGGCTGACACTGACGGCGGCGGTGCACAAATGCTGCGCAGCTAGCGCCATTCGACGGCCAACACCGCGGTTCCTGGTGTGTCCGCTGTGCCGTGCGTGTGATCATTGCTTGTACAGCCCTCTCGCAGTGTCCGGAGCAAGTATGGTGGGTCTGACACACCGGTGTCAATGTGTTCTTTTTTCCATTTCCAGGAGTGTATTATAACTAATTTGACGACGATAGTCAGTTAAAGAGTGATGATGGCCTGTAAACCGAAAACCGGTTAACTAAATAAATTAATTCCGTAGAACATATACCGTATTGGGCTTCTCACTTATTATGATGTTCTACCTACAAGCGACGGAAGAAACGTTTACCTTTAGAAATACGGCTTAGTATAATCATAGTCATATATACAAGTGTGTGACAGTTAATTTATCCATGTTAATAGTGGATGAGTTCTGTGTCTGTGCATTGAACTTTTCGAGAAAATACAGCGCTCAGAAACATTTCGTACAGTTTTATTTACGCCAAGAAATGTTTCGCGCTGTCACCCTTCATCTGGCGCAATACGAGGGCAATTCTAAAAAAATTTCAGTCAATTTATATGAAAAAGCCAGCACAATAGTAGCGTTTTATCATACAGGGTGTTACAAAAAGGTACGGCCAAACTTTCAGGAAACATTCCTCAGACACAAATAAAGAAAAGATGTTATGTGGACATGTGTCCGGAAACGCTTAATTTCCATGTTAGAGCTCATTTTAGTTTCGTCATTATGTACTGTACTTCCTCGATTCACCGCCAGTTGGCCCAATTGAAGGAAGGTAATGTTGACTTCGGTGCTTGTGTTGACATGCGACTCATTGCTCTACAGTACTAGCATCAAGAACATCAGGACGTAGCATCAACAGGTTAGTGTTCATCACGAACGTGGTTTTGCAGTCAGTGCAATGTTTACAAATGCGGAGTTGGCAGATGCCCATTTGATGCATGGATTAGCACGGGGCAATAGCCGTGGCGCGGTACGTTTGTATCGAGACAGATTTCCAGAACGAAGGTGTCCCGACAGGAAGACGTTCGAAGCAATTGATCGGCGTCTTAGGGAGCACGGAACATTCCAGCCTATGACTCGCGACTGGGGAAGACCTAGAACGACGAGGACACCTGCAATGGACGAGGCAATTCTTCGTGCAGTTGACGATAACCCTAATGTCAGCGTCAGAGAAGTTGCTGCTGTACAAGGTAACGTTGACCACGTCACTGTATGGAGAGTGCTACGGGAGACCCAGTTGTTTCCGTACCATGTACAGCGTGTGCAGGCACTATCAGCAGCTGATTGGCCTCCACGGGTACACTTCTGCGAATGGTTCATCCAACAATGTGTCAATCCTCATTTCAGTGCAAATGTTCTCTTTACGGATGAGGCTTCATTCCAACGTGATCAAATTGTAAATTTTCACAATCAACGTGTGTGGGCTGACGAGAATCCGCACGCAATTGTGCAATCACGTCATCAACACAGATTTTCTGTGTACGTTTGGGCAGACATTGTTGGTGATGTCTTGATTGGGCCCCATGTTCTTCCACCTACGCTCAATGGAGCACGTTATCATGATTTCATACGGGATACTCTACCTGTGGTGCTAGAACATGTGCCTTTACAAGTACGACACAACATGTGGTTCATGCACGATGGAGTTGCTGCACTTCTCAACAACAGATTCGGTGACCGATGGATTGGTAGAGGCGGACCAATTCCATGGCCTCCACGCTCTCCTGACCTCAACCCCCTTGACTTTCATTTATGGGGGCATTTGAAAGCTCTTGTCTACGGAACCCCGGTACCAAAGGTAGAGACTCTTCGTGCTCGTATTGTGGACGGCTGTGATACAATACGCCATTCTCCAGGGCTGCATCAGCGCATCAGGGATTCCATGCGACGGAGGGTGGATGCATGTATCCTCGATAACGGAGGACATTTTGAACATTTCCTGTAACAAAGTGTTTGAAGTCACGCTGGTACGTTCTGTTGCTGTGTGTTTCCATTCCTTGATTAATGTGATTTGAAGAGAAGCAATAAAATGAGCTCTAACATGGAAAGTAAGCGTTTCCGGACACATGTCCACGTAACATATTTTCTTTCTTTGTGTGTGAGGAATGTTTCCTGAAAGTTTGGCCGTACCTTTTTGTAACACCCTGTATACAACGCTAAGCTACAACTGTCAGCTATTCTTTCTACGTAACTGCCCCCTAGAAGAAGGTACTTGTTATACCGAGGACGAGTTCTTAAATGCCACTGTTGCGCAATGGCGTCCTGGAAAGTAATGCCTCAAAAATTCTTATGTGAAAACTGTTAAAGATTTTTAAATGAAAAACTTAATTAACATTCTACATCTTTATTCTTTCCCACCATAGTTAACCTGGCGACGAATAAATTTCTACCAACGGGAGACCAGTTTGTTCATACCGTCACTGTAGAATCTTTCACTTCGTTGACTCAGCCACTACCTCACCCCCGCTTGCACTGTTTCAGTACTACCAAAGGAAAGTCCTTGAAGATGTTCTTTAAGTTTTGGGAACAGACGAAAATCGAATGGGACCAAGTCGGGACTCTATGGAGGATGATCGATGACAGGGACTCCAAGGATTCAGATTCTTGCAGATCTCGCAGAGCTCGTGTGTTGTCTGATTTTGTCAAGCTGAAGGAGGGGATGCTCTAGTAGTACATTGCAGAGTTTATGGTGGTGCCTTTACACATGAATTCCAAGCGTACCACACCTTCAACATCCAAGAACACTGTTAGCATGACTTTATTTTTGCTGATGGCATGGCTGTGAACTTTTTAGTGTCGGTGATCCTTTGTGGCGGTACTCTATTGATGCTCTCTTGTTTTCAGGGTCAAAATAGTAACCCCAAATTCCATCACCTGTCACAGTGTTGTCAAGGGACCATCACGCTGAAGCTGAAAACGCAAAAGAAGTTGTTGATAGATGTACAGTCTCATCTGTTTCATGTCACAAGTGAGCATTCGAGGACCCACCATGCCGACATTATGTTCGTCAGTTCTGCAGTGATGGCCTGTACACGCTCTAGTGATATTGCCACACTTACCTGAGAGCTGTCTCTGTGTTATCAGATGATTTTCTCTGGTGAATTCATCAGCTCGATTCCGATGAGTCTCGTCGACTGCGGTACGCCTCGCGGAGTGGCCGCGCCCTTAGAGGCCATCTCAACAATCGTGCGGCCCCTCCCGCCGGAGGTTCGAGTCCTTCCTCGGGCATGAGCATGCGTGTGTGCGTGGTTCTCAGCATAAGTTGATTTAAGTAGTGTGTAAGTCTAGGAACCGATGACCTCAGCAGTTTGGTCCCTTAGGAATTCACACACATTTGAACATTTTTTGGGTTGCCGTAGGCGGTCGTCCACTCGGATCTCCGTCACATGCTTGAGATTAGCTCCGCCGTTTCCTTCATTACGAATACGAACAACTCAACGTTGCACATTATTGATGTCGATACTATCGTCACCGCACACAGCTTTCACTCTTCTATGGATTTCAATTGCAGGCAAGTTTTCTGAAGCTAGAAATTCGATAGATACACACTGTTTCTCTCAGGCACCGACATAGTTACGTTATAAAAAACGGTTCAAATGGCTCTGAGCACTATGGGACTGAACTTCTAAGGTCACCAGTCCACTAGAACTTAGAACTGCTTAAACCTAACTAACCTAAGGACATCACACACATCCATGCCCGAGGCAGGATTCGAACCTGCGACCGTAGCGGTCGCGAGGTTCCAGACTGTAGGGCCTAGAACCGCTCGGCCACCCTCGGCCGGCCAGTTACTTACACACCGCCACTTTACGCGCTACAGTTTGTAACCCTCTAACGGTAGAGCACTGCAACCTGCGTCAGTGAAGCGAGGAAGTCGACCGAGTAATATGCGGGACATGTAATACGCCAAACGATACTGAGAACACAATAAGAAATTTGGAGGCATACCTTTCACTACGCCCTTGCAGAATTCTTTCACCTACGAGCTGTGACCGCTTTGATTCTTCAACTTTCGTCGTTTTCAGACTGCCGTTTTTTCATCTTCGGATATCACTGGGTGACAAACCACGCCTGTGCGGAGAATGACCATACAGTTCCAAGTTTAAATTGTTAGCCAACGTTTGTGCGCGGCAGTATGTTTCCTAGCATTTGTGCACATGAATGATGGTAAACCTCGACGTGGCTCGGCTATGGTGCCGTATGGCTCTTCTGAACTTGTTTAGAGTTTCGTAGTTCATTTAGTGTCTCTTTCTACAGAGTCAATAAGCTTTATTCCCTTTCTATTCCAAAATAACAGTTCCCGTAAGTTTTCGTGCAGGAAATATTTGGTAGCACTTTAATGGTCAACGTGGCGAGCTAGTGAGGCCACATTCCACTGATTTGTTTTTTGCGTCTACGTTGATGTAAGGAATCCATGTTTCATTGCCTGTCACATTCTGATTGGTGGGTGGTGTCGCATCAGACAAGATCATTATGTGGGCATCAGGCAGAAGGTTTGGGAGCTATCGTACACAAAATTTGTGATAATCAAGCTTATGAATCACAAGTTTGTACAGCATTGTCCTTGATACTTAAGGTTAAAAATAACTATATAATCGAGATTCGACGATGTTCTCTGATTATGTCATTAATCTTGCAGCAAGCTGATTTGTTGCAACACTTCTTTCATCATCATGAAAGAAGTGTTGTTGAAGCTCAAATTGTTGTAGGTACGGAAAGATGCTAAAGCCAGATATAAGTTCAGCCGCAATTTTTTCGAACGACCTAACAGTTTTCTGAAAGGATAGATTAAATACAGTTGGTGGTGGTGTATTTATTGCTGTCAGAAGTAGTTTACCTTGTAGTGAAAGTGAAGTAGATACACTATGTGATCAAAAGTATCCGCACACCTGACTGTAAATGACTTACAAGTTCGTTGCGCTCTCCATCGGTAATGCTGGAATTCAATATGGTGTTGGCCCATCCTTAACCTTGATAATAGCTTCCACTGTCGCAGGCATACGTTCAATCTGGTGCTGGAAGGTTTCTTGGGGAATGGCAGCCCATTCTTCGCCGAGTGCTGGACCGAGGAGTGATATCGATGTCGGTCGGTGAGGCCTGTCACGAAGTCGGCGTTCCAAAACATCCCCAAGGTGTTCTATAGGATTCAGGTCAGGACTCTGTGCAGACCAGTCCGTTACAGGGATGTTATTGTCGTGTAACCACTCCGCCACAGACCGTGCATTATGAACAGGTGCTCGACCGTCTTGAAAGATGCAGTTGCCATCCCCGAATTGATCTTCAACAGTGGGAAGCAGGAAGGTGCTTAAAACATCAATGTAGGCCTGCGCTGTGGTAGTGCCACGCAAAACAACAAGGAGTCCATGAAAAACACGACCACACCATAATATGACCGCATCCGAATTTACTGTTGGCACTACACACGCTGGCAGATGTCGTTTATCGCGAATTCGCCACACCCACACCCTGCCATCGGATCGCAACATTGTGTTCCGTTATTCGTCACTCCACACAACGTTTTTCCGCTGTTCAATCGTCCAATGTTTACGCTCCTTACACCAAGCGAGGCGTCGTTTGGCATTTACCGGCGTGATGTGTGGCTTATGAGCAGCCGCTCGACCATGAAATCCAAGTTTTCTCACCCCCCACCTAACTGTCATAGTAATTGCAGTGGATCCTGAAGCGCCGCGCAGAGTGGCCGCGCGGTTTGAGGCGCCATATCACGGATTGCGAGGCCCCTCCCGCCGGAGATTCGAGTCCTCCATCGGGCATGGGTGCATGGGTGTGTGTGTTGTTCTTAGCATAAGTTGATTTAAGTAGGGACCGATGACCTCTGCAATTTGGTCCCTTAGGAACTCACTCACATTTGAACATTTTTGATTTGATGCAGTTTGGAATTCCTGTGTAATGGTGTAGATAGATGTCTGCCTATTACACATTACGACCCTCTTCAACTGTCGGCGGTATCTGTCAGTCAACAGACGAGGCCGGCCTGTACGCTTTTGTGCTGTTGGTGTCCCTTCAAGTTTCCACTTCACTATCACGTCGGAAACAGTGGATCTAGGGATGTTTAGGAGTGAGGAAATCTCGCCTACAGGATTATGACACAAGTGACACCCAATCACCTGACCACGTTCGAAGTCCGTGAGTTCCACGGAGCGCCCCATTCTGCTCTCTCACAATGTCTAATGACTACTGAAGTCGCTGATATGGAGTACCTGCTGTAGGTGGCAGCACAATATGAAAAACGTATTTTTTGGGGGGGGTGTCCGGATACTTTTGATCACATAGTGTATATAATAAGTGACTGGTTGCTGTATATAGTCAAGAAATGTGTGAGGATTGCGTAAAGAATCCAAAATCTATACTCAAATTCCAGAAAGGGGGAACCCTTCCTCTTGCCGCTCCCACTACCAGCTCACATCATTGGTGACCTCTGTATCGGAACCATTTCTGAACGTAATAGTGCGGTGTCTGTTGTCGGGTGAAACTTCGCCTAAGCAGACAATCACGCAAACAACTAAATTACGGACGCTGTAAAACAAAGAGAGCATATAGCACTGCGCCTCAAACCTTCGTTATACCTAAATAAATATCTGCAGCATCAACTAGGATTATGCAGTATATGCTAGCAAATAACTATCTTCCTAGTGACTCAATGATGCTATTTTTTCTTTTAACCTCTGCACTGTTAATTACTCTGAAACGCGGACAATATCTAGTGTCTCTTACTGTGTCTCGAGTGCTTATTGTCTCACACAGTCCCGACATTGTTTGTAATTTAAGCCGTGAATTTTCAACTGCATCGCAAATATTGGCTGGAAAACCGGAGTTCACGGGAAATAAAAACGCGCATCAACACTGGCAACGTTGTGCGAGTCACAATGGCGCAGGCCGCCGCCAGAGCCGCGAGTTATGAGCGTTTTATTTGACGTGACTTCTGTTTACCGCTGGCGGGCAGAACAAATCTCTTCAATCAATAGCCGCCATTTTGCGCCAGATGCCAGGCCGCGCCATGCCGTTGTTATTTTAACACACGCGGAAAGAGAACATCCTATGCGCGGGCCAACCAATTACTCTGAATCGCTCCGCTAATCTCAAATTATAGAGCGGTTTAATAGATTATCGACGCGGACGTGACCCGCTTTGCCGAAGCAGGGAATGTTATTACTTCGGCCTCGTACGCGGAAAGAATTTTAATCGCGCTCCGAATTTAAATCTCATTCCGAAATTAAATAATAAAATAGTTAACTACCTCGTATATCGCTGATTTTTGTGATTCATTGTTCGCTTGCTATTGTCATGTGATTGCGTACAGATTTTGTTAATAACAGCTAATGCCGAGTGTTTCGTCCGGATCTGACATGTATTTAATATCATCAAACATAGCAGCGTTCCATTTCATCGCACAAAACAGCATAACACCTGGCTGTCAGACAAAAAAAAATTCTTCGGAAGACGAACTATAGGGACATTCTAGCCAGCTGCCACAAAACTGCTAGAGCTCTTGGATCCCATTGTGCCTGCGGAGTCAGGAACGTGAACCTGTGTTCGGAAACGTATCCTTTTGCCAGTCACGTAACGAACAAAGAACCGAGCAGAGCTCGTATTCGGGAAGTCAGGCATGTGCAGATATGGTTCCTGCGAAAGGACATGGCGTACTTCCTTCCCTGTCCTTAAGAAAAGCGAGACAGTTCTCCCTTATCAGTGACTGCGTCTTCGAGTCGATATTAAACTTTAGTCACCCTTTCTCCCTCTGGCACTACAAGCGGAAACAAACTGTGGTAACGTGTTTAAACATCCCACGGAAGCTAGTGATGGTAGCTTACGTCGTAAAATAATAGCCAGCTAAAGAACCGCAGATACGACGGTTGGAACTTTAATACTGGCAACTATTTCTTTACAGCTCGTACAAAATAGATACGTGTTTCACAGTTTTATTGACTTTCAACGTAGTCACCAGAATTGTGTATAATCCGTTGCCAGCGATGTGGAAGTGGTAAGATACTCTTAGCAGTGCCAGTTGTGTTGACAGTTCGAGCGGCGCGGTCTATTGCCCAAAGAATTTGTAGCAGTTCTCAAGCAAATGCCGTGAAGTGTTTACTTAAGTTTAGAAATTGAGTTGAACTTACGAGGACTTAAGTCAGGGGAGTGCAGTAGATGGTATAGCATTTAGCAGCCCCATCAGTCAAACAAATCAATAACAGCTTGCACTGTAGATGCTTGAGCATTGTCCTGCAAAATGATGGTGAGGTCCCGCAGACTTCTGTCTCTATGGTGTTCATTTTTGGGACACAACCTACAACCAGCTTGGAGACAGAAGCGATGACACTTTCTGCAGGACCTGACCATAGTTTTGCGGGAAAATGCCCAACCACATACAGTGCAAGCTGTTACTGATTTGTTTGACCGATGGGGCTGCTAAGTGCTATACCACCTACTACACTCCCCTGACTTAAGTCCTCGGGAGTTCAACTCGATTTCTAAACTGAAGGAAGCACTTCACGGCATTCACTTGAGAACTGCTACAAATTCGTCGGGCAATAGATCGCGACGCTCGAACTGTGAACACAACTGGCATTACTAAGAGTATCCTACGACTTCCACGTCGCTGGCAACGGGTTATACACAATGCTGGTGACTACTTTGAAGGTCAGGAAAACCTTGAAACACGTATGTATTTTGTACTAGATGTAAACAAATAGTTGCCACTATCAAAGTTCCAACCCTCGTATTCTACCTTGCGTCGCAGGTTGCTGCAGCTTCAGATTATTAAACTCAATAGACAAAATACGCGGACCAGTCACATTAATGTGACCTCCGCCTGTGTTCGACGTCAACGTGCAATAACCGCCCACAGATGGCAGACGGCAGCAGTAGAAATGGAAGGCGTATAAAGCGTATTGGGAGACGCGGAAAAAAGTGCAATTGTTGTAGCAATGCAGAAACGGAGCGGTTTATCTGACGCCCAAAAGGGCATGTTCATTGGCTTTAAGACAATGGGTCAAAAGATTGCCGAAAGGGCCAAGTGCCTCTGTTGGCGTACCTCTGTGGTGAAAACATACTGTGCATGGCAAAATGGCGCAATCTAAAACCGGCGCCGAGGGAACTGTGGTGCACCATGGGCCATAGATGACAGGGGTGAACGACGCCTGCACAGATGTGTACAGATCATAGACGTGCAATCGTTGAGCTTCTGAGAGTACCGATGAATCGAGGGGCTACAAACAGCGTTTTACTAGTGACCGTTCACCGGACGTTGGTGGGTAAGGGCTTCTCCAGAAGGGGTCTGGTTCACGAGGAAGGCTGGAATTTGCACCCCAATACTGTAACTTGACGTCCAATGAGTGGCGACAGCTGGCCTTTCATATGAACCACGTTTTACGTCCAGACATTACTGAAAGTCGTTGTAGAGACCTTCGACCATTGTAATCACAAAAATAAAAATGTCTTTAAAATAGGTGGTTGGTCGCGAAATAATAGTAACAGGATGTTTCTGGATCTTTTTTTATTATTCATTACCCGTTTAGTACTCTGCCCATCTTCAGATGACCAATTGATACAAAGTGAACACACAACTTTAACTGTATGGAATTGTAAAACTTATGTAGCTTTTGATGTTACAATTTTGTCAAAGTTAATGTCCACTTTTATTAAAGAGCTCAAATGGCTCAAATGGCTCTAAGCACTATAGTACTTAACATCTGAGGTCATCAAGGTCATCAGTCCCCTAGACTTAGAACTACGTAAACCTAACTAACCTAAGGACATCACACACATCCATGCCCGAGACAGGATTCGAACCTGCGACCGTAGCGGCCGCGTGGTTCCGGACTGAAGCGCCTAGAATCGCTCGTCCACAGCGGCCGGCTATCAAAGAGTCATCTGAAGATGGGCAGAGCCCGAAACACATAATGAATTTTAAGCAAAAAGGGTCCAGAAACACCCTGCGACTATTACTGCGCGACAAACCAGCTATTTTAAAGTCATTTTTATTTTTTCCACGTTTTATGTTTCATCAGACAGATGGCCGTCGGTGTGTACGGCATCAATCACCCTGCAACAATCGTCGCGGCGGCATTAAGGTCTGGGGAATTCCTTCGTGGCATTTCATGGGTGATCTCGTCATTCTGGAACGGACAACGGATCAATAAAAGTAAGCATCTATCCTACATGGGGTGGACATGGATAGTCAATGGAGAAAGCCGGCCACAGCGCTGGAGTCGGCGTGGCGCCACATCCCCGGCGGCACCTTCCAGAACCTTACTGGCTCTCTTCCTGCGCGTCTCGCAGCGCCCCCCGCTGCAAATGGTATTCGTTCAAGCTTCTGACACACGGACACGTTAATGTGACTGGACAGTGTATTAGTCACTCGCGTAAAAAAGTGCAAGGTCGCATAGGAGCACTAAAAATTGTGTAAAGCTACTGCGAGGAGGTCATGTCGCAATGATCCTAATATTTTTGCTCAAAATATGGTGAAATTTAATCGGCTATTTCGCAAGAAACTAGTTGCAACTGCTACGTTGCGTGACTTTTCTACAAACTTCGACTGCTGTTGTAGAGCAATTTATAGTTGAGAAATGCTGTTACTGAAAATAACATTCATAAAAGTTAACCGTTTGTCAAACCCGTTTATTGCAAAGATTATCGTTATTATTCGGAGTGTTTTATTAGATTTTAAAGGGGAATCTTGCTACAACGAAACCCTTTTGTGCATTTCACTGCTTTCCATTATTATTGATGAAATAACTCAGCATTTTCCACAAAATCCCAGTATCAGTATTTACAGCTGGGTCAGGGGCCAGTACAACTTCGTCTTAAGTATTCGCCTTCTGAAAACGAATAACATTGTCTTTAGGCATCTGTCAGCAGTTCTGAAGGGGAAAAAAGGAGTAAGTTCTTTAATCAAACTTCAAATCTTTAGAGACGTATTCTTTGCAAGAATGAAACTTTACTTTTATGACAAGAATAAAACTAGCAAGAGATTTAGCGTCATCACTTTTTCAACCAAATTACAGACGCTTTTCAAATAGAAATGAAGATACTCATTTTAACTTAATGAATTTACATTGAGCTTGAGAGATAAAGTAAGTCATCAACCAATAAATATTGTAATGCAACTTTTCACAGTTGTTGTGTAATTTTCTTATTAGATTGCAACACAAAACTTCATATTGTCACAGATAAGTTTTGGTTAGTAAATTGTATCCGAAATGATGATGATGAAGTCCCATACTCAGTGACAGAGAGTAGGGGAATGATGCGAGAGACCCGCACCGCCATACTAGGCAAGGGCTAGTGGAGGTGGTTTACCATTGCCTTCCTCCGATCGTAATGGGGATGAATGATGATTATGAAGACGCCGGGAATCGAACCCGGGACCCCCCCCCCCCCGCTCTGGGAGCGAGAACGCTACCGCGAGACCACGAGCAGCGGACGTATCCGAAAAGATTCTAGGAAAACAGATATGAGCTACTTGAAAAGATGGTAGCGCAAATTGTTCTACTTATTACTGCACTGTTGTCTGTATCTGCTGAAACAACAGTAAATATCAGTTTTAAAGTTGAAAGCTTGCGTTTAAGTACCTGCGCACTTGTGTGTATTATGCAGATTAGCTTTCCCAGTATCTTCATATTTCCTACTATTTTGACAAAGTACGCCATATTGTCTACCTCTTGGAACAATGAACGATGTATCTATGGTACAGTCCACTGCAGTACAGAATTTTACCTAGAAATATCTCGCATTCAAGGCTACAGTTTATATATGACGTCTTAGTAATGTAGAAGACACTAAACCGCCGATTTCTTCCATAAGCTGCATCATATTTCTGCACACGTATCAACCACACGTAGAGCACATTTCTATGTGAGTTACACACAAACATTGCCAGATAGCGACTGTGTCAGCTGCCGTCTGCTTGTTGAGCATCACACAAATCAGCCTGTGCTCAAAAGTATCCGAACAATCTCAATTATTTAATAATCATGCGCTGTTGCTCGCCACTCAAAGTACTTGTTCTGTAGTGAAGGTATCATGATATGAGTAGTTGCTCTAAATACAAATTAATAATATTATTATTATTATTCTAATCTCACAAATTTTGTCATCAAAGTGCTAGTAGAGACCAGCCGCCGCCGCCACCACCCTAGCAGAATAAGAAGACACGTAAATAGTCTCATAATTGTTATTTTCAGCTAATTTTTTGCTATTGTTACCGATTTTTTTTTCAAATACTGATATCTTTATCCTAAATACCGTGAGGGTTTCCGCCGTCTTGAAGTATGCTTATATCTTACACCAAACGGAAGTTCCACTTCTTCCAGCTGTTCTTCATGTAAAGGAAGTTTTTCTGTGAAGAACATACTACGTACTTTGGACACAATTTGGTTTATTGGCCAAACCAGACTACAACTGAAACTCAATTAACAACTCGAAGTCGTTTTTGAAAAATTTCTCTCACCAGACTCTCTTTTCTTCGTTCTACATCCTCAGATCTGTGTTGACAAAAGCCATGAAACTTCGACAGATACGGCGCTGCAGACTCTGAGCGACTAGTTGCGATGATTGAAACTCATCAAAAGGATAGCTTTCGCCGCCGCACAACGCCCGAGGAGCGCCTCAAACGTAATAATCCAACCCCAACAAACCCAGAGTCGTCTCATACCTTAACTAATGATAATACTGCTACTTAAATTTAGCTGAAAGCCAATTATGAACGATTACTCAATGTACGTATTTCTGAGGGTACAGGTGTTTCACAAAACCCCTGAAATATTAATCAACCTATCTGTACCCTTACAGTGCGATACGTTAAGCAATTATCGCAGTATCCTATTTAACAACAAACACGCTCTTGTAAACACTGTAAATTTTAAAGAAACATCATAGCGCGATATATAAATGAAGTAGCTTAGCGCCTGCTGCTTCGCTCGCGCTAGCGTAGTAATTACATTAAAAATAATTTTGTAAGCATATGTTAGACCTACTGAAGAATTAATGTAGTAACCAGCTTTTTCTTTTCCTATGCAAATCTGACAAAATCCGTTTGTCAAGGTGACTGCTAAATAGCATTCTTTGATTTAGTTCACAAACTGCAACGCCTTCTAAACATCTCACGCTAATTAAGGCTTCCGATTCTGGTAGCTGAATCAAAGATTTTTGTTAATAATGCCTTTTGCGTTCTTGTGGTGTTATTTCCACAGAAACTTTCATCCCCTAACACGTATTTTGTTATATCTAACCGATAAGTGAAATAACAATTTAGATGGATTCACTTTTTTTAATATAACGAAATATTATCTTAAAAATATTCTTCCCGTGTTTCGTCTCCTTGGGGGCTGAATTTTCAAAAAGAGTGAAACACGTTTTCCTTATTTTCTAACAGAAATGCCAAATACAAATTTTCGTACATTTAGCTTTGAGAAGGCTTTCATAAGGAATAATTTCGCAAAACTTTTCATCGCCTTTTTTACTCCCACAAGGGGTTGAATTTCCAAAAACACTGAAATGTATTTTTTTTATTTCTAACTGAGAGGTTTACGAAACAAATCGTGAAATTCTGTCTTGTAATAGACCCTCCTGTAAGATTTTAGACACGTCTCTCTCTTCCGTTACATCAAAACCAATTACCATCTGCAAGCTTACATTTGACATTTTTTATGCATAATTCATCTCTACTGACATGTCTGTAAAGTTTCTATCATACAGCATCAGATTCTTGCGTTATAGTCTTGTAAGCAATTTGATCATTACAACCTGTTTCATGCAACCTACTCACATGTAGAAAGAAAACCACAATCATTTCTAGATTCCACAACGAGCTATAATTGATTCCACAACGAGCTATAATTCAAGTGGTGTCTACTTTACAATTAGAGGTTATGAAGTATGAAATAAAACCTATTTTTTAAACGCGCAATCGTGGCGACAATAATTTAAAAAAGTTATGAGTCCATGAGAATAGGTACAGCCGATTCCTATTAGTTTTATGAGCAAAATCGGTGTAGTTTTGAGAGAACTATCTGCATCCAAACTTTAAGCAGTTATAGCACTTCTTGTAATAGAACCTCCCATAAGACTTTACCGCTGCTCTCTCTTCCAATATATCGAAAAACAGTTACCGTCTGCCTGTTGTCTTTGAGCATATTACACATACCGTAAGGCTCCTTTGGGGTTGGAGGCCAGTGCTCGAAGTCCTTTGTGCAGTTCTGTACAAAGTTTTCTCGTATGTACTGGAGGAAGACCGTATTCAGCAAACTACGAGTATTAATCATACGTGAGGACTCCTGTATTGTTCCTTCATAAGAGGTGCAAACCAAAGAATATTTCATTCCTCTTACGGTTATCACAGTTTTGCACGTCAAATCCATGCCTTCCCTTACGACAGGACATAGTCATTTTCCTTGCACATGTCGGAACACCGACACACTTTATAAGCCTGCTGCTCAAGGCGACTGTATGACGCATCGTCTACTACTAAGTATAATACTTAACCAATAACTGAACGCTGGCGATACGAAACAATACTGAGCAAAATCAGCGATGAGTGGACATATCTCATAATTTTTTTCCTTGTGCGTGGTACTAGTGTGTCTTAGAAAGAGAGGCGTAATCGTCTTACCAGCCACCAGATGTTAAAAACACGATCGCAACGGCCATGTTAGTGTCACAAGCGGTCTTGGTTCTGTAGGTGCTCACAAGTATCGCTAACGACATCCATGTTAAAAATTATACAAGCCATATAAATCGAGGTACGGCATTGCCTACGAATCAAGTGGTTTTTCCACTGAAATACTGCGACACTGAATATTGGCGGTGATCGCCAGAGTGTGTATTAACAGACTGACAGTGCGGTTACACGTCGCCGACGGTGTAAGCTCGCAATGAAATCACCGAATTTAGGAAATGATTCGGCTAAGGAATGTGGTATGAAGCCGGTATTTGCAACTCCCTCATGCTGCCACTAGATATTTCTCCAGGATTTGTCACGCATTCTTTCTCGATGCCACGTCAGAGGTTCTGCGATATATCCACTGGGTTACGGCAATGGTTGATTGAGAACGATCGCATAAAGTAGATGGTGCGCTGATTGGAGTCATAAGAATTGTACACTGGCTTTTCAGATCCCTAGTGTTACACTTTCCAGTAGAAATGCTGTCTGTGATTTCGAATCAACCTTTCCATTCAACCCCATACCTGCGTTGGATCCTGAGGAGAAGTCTTTAAATGATTACAGTCACTGGTGAATCATATTTTTGGCACTCTCATATCTCGAAACGAGACACATTTTTTTCGAACCTGTCTGTTATAGTAAAATTCCAACGTGTGTAACTGCTCCTCAGGCTATGTCCCGCCATCCCTGCAGCTTTGCGCATGTGATCGTTCCGATTTAAGTTACAACTGAACAGAAGTTGGGGAGAGCTATCTATATCTACGACATTCCACAACCCGTGAGGAAAAAAGAGTGAGCCGAGTTAATGCGAAAGGTCTGTGTTTTGAGCACTTGGTAGAAATGGGAACACATTGTCGTAGCCCTGCCAACTGTGTACGATGTGTGAGATAAGGCCAATTTGAGGTAGTTTTCCGACTTGATAGACTACACGTGTCCCACATAAAACTGTTCGTCTCGACTTGCTACCTCAATATGCTACCTCAAATTGGCCTACAAAAACTACGTAAGCTACAGCGCATGCGCGTCGTGCGAGTTTTTCAACATTCTCGCGCTCTCTTCGCACAAATCACTAGTTCTAGAGAAAAAATGAATAGGTCCTTTCTTGTAGGATATTTAATGTAGTTTAATTTTGTACTGCGACACGTTTTCGCTGGAGCGTGCGGTTTTCGAGTTATTCAAGAAAAAAGTACAAAAGTGATATTAAATGTGTTCTATCTCGAAACTATTCGCATTATGGCGTACGTCCATATGAAGTTTTTTTGTTGAAAATCACTAATACTATCACCCCTCAAAGCATGTACCTTTCCTCCTGACTCACTCTGTATCACACTGTGAAATTTCTTTAACGTTTAAAGTCTTTGTGAGAGTGTATTCGTTGTAAATAATGCGCTTTGGTAATCTCTATCTGTAAAAGGCAGTGTCCCGACTGATTGATTCACTCACTCATTGACTCATTCTTGCCCAGCCGAAACCAGTTACGATAGAAACTTCAAATTTGCAGAGGTTGTTGGCCATATACTATAGGCGTCGTTTAAGAAGGGATTTTTTGAACTTCCGCCCCTGAAGGGGTGAAATAGGGCGTGAAAAGTTTTTTGAAAATATGTCACTATTAAGGCAATTTTGAAGCTAGACATACAAAAATTGTTATTTAGTTTCTCGGTAAGGCAATGGTAAAACGAGACCTGCGATAGTGTACAAAACAGATACGTCCTCTTGAATTATATCTTGTTGTCGAACATAAAATGATCGTTTTTTTCCGACATGTGAGCTAATGGCGTGAAATATTCTATACTCTAATGTTATTTCACTTGTCTGAAATCTTTGTAATACATATGTGCATGACTGTTTATTTACAGACAATGGTATGAACGCAAGAGATGGTTCAGATGGCTCTGAGCACTATGGGACTTAACTTCTGAGGTCATCAGTCCCCTAGAACTTAGAACTAATTAAACCTAACTAACCTAAGGACATCACACACATCCATGACCGAGGCAGGATTCGAACTTGCGACCGTAGCGGTCGCGCTGTTCCAGACTGTAGCGCCTAGAACCGATCGGCCACGCCGGCCTGCTGCAAGAGATGCTCTCAGGTCGTGTACATCGTCCATTAAGCTGGAAGAAATTGCTTAACATAGATGTTTTTCTTCGGAGTTTAAATTCTCGCTTTTTCTTTACTCCGATGACGGTTTTGAAATATCAAGGACATTCTGCGGTGATCGGTAATTTTCGCATGGAAATGGTGGAATTTCTTTTCCGATTTTACGTAAGTGGACATGTCTCTGCTGACCATCTGTGATCGGCGGCGGTGCACTTCGCAGGATGTCGCAAATTAATGAGATGCGAACTGTATCCTGCAGTTGAATGTAAAAACTACACAGATTTTGTTCATAAAACTATAAGAAAATGGACTGTGCCTATTTTCTTGATAAGATGACATTTATTATCGTCGCGATAGTGTTTTCCTTTTTTAATAGTTGCTTTATTATAGGATCCGCGTTGATGTTAAATACAAACGTTACAGTCACGTGCGCAGAACAGCGAAGTGGTAGAGTTCCGAAAGAGGTCGCACCTGTCCCTTTATACTAATAACCCACAGTCGGGATAGCCCTCATTTGTCACGGTTTTCTTCTGAGGGATGCCGCTGTCGTGCTCTATTGCATGAGTAGCTTTTGTCAGCATCGATAATGCTGATCACCCAGAAGTGTGCTCGCAGGGGAGCATTGTACTGAAGACACTGCGGTGTAAGGCTGCGATCGCTTTAGGCAGAAGGCATCCTGTTTCCGAAGCTACCGACTTTTGAAAAAGCCATCTGGAGCATTCTCTGGAATTTCGTAGTTGTTCCAAAAGGGGCCATTCTTTCCGAGGTACGTTTAACAGGTTGCAAGAAAGACTTGTGTTGGCATCAAATACAACTGTTCTCCTTTGCAGAATGGCAGGCTACTGGGGGCGAGGGGGACGTGTCTGCTGGGAGTGGGCTGGCAGGAGTGGCCGAGCGGTTCTAGGCGCTACAGTCTGGAACCGCGCCACCGATACGGTCGCAGGTTCGGGTCCTGCCTCGGGCATGGATGTGTGTGATGTCCTTAGGTTAGTTAGGTGTAAGTAGTTCTAAGTTCTAGGGGACTGATGACCTCAGCTGTTGAGTCCCATAGTGCTCAGAGCCATTTGAACCATTTTTTTTGCTGGGCGTGGTCGCTGGACACAGCCGCGCTCTGACCAGGAGGGTGGTGTGTGGGAGTCGTGTCGCTGTGGTTTACACAAACAAGTTGCAGCCGTTCTTTTATCTCATATTGTTTAGTTGATTATACACGCTTTCGTGTTGGCGAAGCAGCGTCGCCTGAAGGCAGACAGCGGCCAGCCGTTGCCGTGAGGAGTTCGGCAGAGCAGGTGGCCATTTGAAAAAGCCTGTCCCCCCCCCCTTCCCCCCTTGTAGGTGGAAGCATGGATGCAGGGAGGGAGGGGAGGCATGAGGGGAAGTCAGAGAGCCTTTATTTTTCGCAGTTTTTGAGCGACTATCGATGAGAATGCACGTTCGACTACCGTCCCCTCTGCAGTGTTTCAGAACAATGATTTTCCCCAGTACACATGATGCATTGTGGTTCAAATGGTGCAAATGGCTCTGAGCACTATGGGACTTACAATCGGAGGGTATCAGTCCCCTAGAACTACTTAAACCTAACTAACCTAATGACATCACACACATCCATGCCCGAGGCAGGATTCGAACCTGCGACCGTAGCGGTCGCGCGAGATGCATTATGACCCACTTCTGATGGGTGCTGGTTTTTTCATGACGATTGCGAATTGTAATTAAAAATGTGATACGTTTTTTCTGTCAGTTGTGATAGTGTGTATTGGCTTTGGTTACCTGGGCTGCAGGGTGGTTTTTGAGCACGCGTCTGTGGCGAACTGTGACATCAAACAACGGTAGATATTCTATGCTTACAGGTAATACACTTTTTAAACTCCCCTCTGTCCAACACCATAATCTTGTCACTTGATCATATTTCCAGCCAAAAAGGATAAAAACAGTATCTTACACCCCCGCCTTTTTCCCGCTAGCTTGTAGGTAAAGGATAGGGTTTGAGTGTGTCTGTCACTAATTTGGATCGTTATTTCGAAATTTTTTTCCCAGCAGGATAATACCAGTTGCGTGGTATCATCAGTTTTTGAGTTGTATTGTGACTTGAGGCCATCCTTGTATAGCGCTATAGTTGTGTAATTAGGCTCAATGTTTAAGATTAATTATGTAAGAAGGACCTACTTTTACTTCATTTTCCCAGCCAAAATAAATAAAGTAAACTAACCTTACCTTCCTCTCCCGCATCTGGGCAGTTTCCATGTGTTGGGGGGTGCACTTGGGCTATCCATCCAATAGAACCAGGGTGCGAGTTCCAAAAAGGGCACCGCCATTTTTAATTTCCCATCAATTCCAAGTACCTCTGGTGGTATAACTGTGTTAGGCACCAGAGTTAGAGTCTCAGAAATGGTACCGCCATTTTTAATTTCCTGACAATTCCTGGGTGGGGGGTGGGGTGTCAGCACAGCCCTGGGACAAAGAAATTCCCACCAAAATTCGAAATTTCCGCCAGTAGAATACATGAGAGAGGGGGAGGGGACGATGTGTAGGGGAGGAGGGCTGGTTGAGAAAATAACATGATGTCATCTGGTGGTTGGGGTGGGCATGGTCGGGGGTGTAATTAATTGATGAATTTAATTATTTTGCATATCAATTTGATATCAAAATTGAGCTGATGCCGACATCTCCCTATTACTGTTGCAGACATAACACGCATGTTAGTTGCCAGTAACGTCCTATCAATCCATATAAATAAAAATCATTTGCCACAGTATGAAAGATCATCACCTGAGAATGGCTTGGCCGATTTGGTTGGTTTTTTGTGTTCATTATTGTCAGAACAAGGTCTATATAAAAAAAACTTTTGGAAAATCCACCAGAAAAGTCGGAAAGCAAAATCAGCTGTGAAAAATCATCAGTTGAGAATTGGTCGTCCGATTTTTTATTCTTCTATGTTCGTCATTGTAGATGGTAACAAAAAGAAAATAAAAAAAATGCGTTCAGTGTAACAGTTCTGCTGTCGCAATTCTTCGTAACAAAAAAATCAATTTCACAGTACTATATAAATACATATGTAAAATATGAAGGGGAAACGTTGCTGCCGAACATTTCGAAAAGTTCTTGACTGACTTTTTACAAATTTTTACACAAATTCTAACGAACGTTCGTGTGGACATGGGCTAATATTTTTGTAGTATATATAATATATACATTGCGAAGTGTAGTTTTCATAAACCTTGAAAATTCTTGACCAATTTACCTCAAAATTTTACACTACACTCTAAGATTCGGACAGACATAGCCAGATAAGCTACGTATTTTTGTGATACTTATATGTAATATATACATATATATGTAATATATAAAAGGGGAAGCGTTATTACCACAAATCTCGAAAAGTTCTTGCCTCATTTACTTCTAATTTTTACACGAAACTCTGCTGAACTTTCAGACGCACATAGAGAGAGATGAGGAGGAGATGAACAGAGAGAGTGGGAGAAGGTCATGTACGGGGATATGTGGGGAGGAGGAGATGTATGGAGAGAGAGGGTGATGAGATTATGAGCAAAGAGAGTGGAGCAAGGAATTTAGGATGTATATGCAATTCCCATATTTAGTAATTGCGAAGCATTGCTGGGTTCACAAGTACGTGAAAATGTAGAAACCCCACCATTGGATAGGAATGGTAGAGAAACGTAATTTATTAAAAAAACGAAGTAACAACTGCGGTGAACTGCATACGCGCAACCTACCTTTGTAGCTGGCTGGTGAAGGGATGACATGCTGTCAAGGTGTCTGCGGGATATTAACTGCATACGTTAACTCTCTGGTCGCAACAGGCAAGTTCCAAAACAAAGAGAGAGCACTCAGCGGCCGTTAAACGATACGTACACCTGCGATCGCCGGAATCAGGGACTTGATAAGTCGCCAACAGTCGAAGGTGTGCAGCAGCAGAGCAGTATTAGTCACACTCTAGTATTTTTATCACATATCCCTCCAACACTCGGAAAAAAACATGCCTATGGTCTTGTCTTGGAAGCTGGAAACGCTTATTTCTCGATGATTATTTCATTAACATTCATTGATAATAGATCCTCGCTAATTTAAATTTCGCGGTTTGCAACGTTGCTGACATATGTCTGTTACCTGGACTTTGGAAAATAAGTATTTGGTAGCAGCAAATATTTTATTGCTTGCGAAAATGTGAAAATGCTGCAACAGTCCTGAAGCATTGCTAAATAACTCTGTAGAAGGCTTTCTCTAAATCAGTCACATAATGCTGTATTATTAGAAGGAAAGCTGCTACTCACCGTATAGCGGAGATGCTAGTCGCAGATAGGCACAACAAAAAGTCTCTCTCAGTTATGCCTATCTGCAACAAGCATCTCCGCTATATGTTGAGTAGCAATTTTCCTTCTCATAATACTGTTACATTCGTTACATTCCATCCTGGATTTTCCATAGTGTGATTTCCACATAATGCTGTGTCAGATAGACTTGTTATCAGTAGGTTCGATCAACATGTGAGTGTTATGGAGATGCTTCATAAACTCAAATTGAAGTTCTTGTATAGAAAACAATGTTCTTTTCGCGAAAAAATTATCGAGAAAATCTAGAGAAATGATGTATGTAGTTGACTGCAGAATGACTCTACTAGAGGAAGTGGTCGAAATTTCGGCTCTGATTTAAATTTTGACTAGCTACATATTTGGTACAGGGAGGTGTCCAGCCTAGCGGAAACAATATAAGACAGAGCTTCAGGCCACGTCAACTGTTCTGCAAAACTGCCACATCAGTTAAGTGTCGCAAGCAATTGTAGTTAACGTAAACTCAATTTCGATAACATTAAAACCTTCGCAGGTATGCGTTAATTATTTTGTCATACAGTTTCTGTGTTTATGAGTTTTCTGTGTTTACGAGTCATCTTCTGTCTAGTATGTCGTGTTGAGGCAAATATTAGCTTTCCGAATACCTTTAGTTCGATTAGCTACTATTTTTCGTGTTTTGTAATTAACTTAACAATTATGTAGCACTGATGGCCTAAATCCGGACAGTTACCTATAGTCAAAGTTTGAGCTATAGCTAGATTTTTTTGACCATTTCGTTAATATGACTAACTTGTGCCGTTTCTGTTCTACAATGCCTAGAACAAAGCCAAAACATATCACGCAGGGAAATAGAAAGTAACTGAATGAAAGAGATGTGACCAAGGCGATTCGTGCAGTCAGAACTAAAACTGTGGCGACTTTGAAAGCTGCTAACGATCGGCGTTACATGCAATTAGCAAAGCTGTTTCTCCTTCAAAATTAATTTCACAGAAAACTGGAAGACACTTGTATTAGGTGCAGAATTGAAAAGGATCTGACTTACTTAATTGACACAGAAGAGAAAGTTTATGGTATCACGCTCAGTGACCTACGTCATGTGGATTAGCTGTTACCTCCAAGAATTGTCTACAACATATGTTGAAGAACGGAGAGACAGGAAGAGCTCGGGCGCATGTATTTTTGCAAAATCCCTGTGGCACTTCTTTTTTACGTGCTCTGGAATTTAATAAAGAAAACGTTGAGCTTTTGTTTCATCTGTTGGAGGATGCTTACGTGAAACACAACAAATGACATGAAGCTGTAGGATTTGTATGATAAGCTGAACCCTTGAAAACAGTTTTGTAAAAAGGTACTACTAAAGAAAAGTTTCCTACTAATCCTCGCAAGAAAAACGCTGTAAAAAAACTTATGTTTGTAAAACGTATGAAATCTCATCCAAAAATGTGAAGGGTGGATAAAAATAAAAAAAGAATACAAACGGAAATGTACGAAAATTGCAAGAAGATAGTACAAAAATCGCAGATAGATGAACCATCCACGTTACTCGTTGATGACGAGTGAGTTAGACTTCCTTACTGAAAAACAAATGTCAGTCGCTGATGATTCATAATGTATTTTTTGTGAAGCAAACTTTCCTGATGACCTGCGAGGAGAACTGTGAGTCGTGTACATCTTTTGTAATGTGTAGGCATACAACGAATTTTGAAGAGCCCCTAAACACGTTTATATTTGTGACTTTTGTCAATGGTTCAAATGGCTCGGAGCACTATGGGACTTAACTTCTCAGGTCATCAGTCCCCTAGAACTTAGAACTACTTAAACCTAACTAACCTAAGGACAACACACACATCCATGCCCGAGGCAGGATTCGAACCTGCGATCGTTGCGATCGCGCGGTTCCAGACTGTAGCGCCTTGAACCGCTCGACCACAACACAATTTTAATAAATCACAGTGATAAAAAAGTAAAAGTTCGCGATATATTTTCAACTACTTTATAAAATATGTCTAATATTGCATTCTTTAAATAAATTGTTTTTATTCATCTTACTGAGATTTTCCAATGTTAGCTCAGAATTTTTACGAGTAGCCCAAATATGTAGAAAGGACATAGCCAGGAATTTGTGAAAGGGGGCCGGTTAGCCAAAGGGGGACGTTAAAAAGGCTCATTGCATTTATTCCGAAAACGTGTTGATTTATTTTTTAATTTTGTTTGCGTAGTTTGCTTTCGAGATATCTTCACAGAAATTGTATTTGGTCTACAAAATTAGAAAACTTTTCTTAAAAAAGTATAACTTATGTTCTAATATTAACATTCGGTTGAATAAATTGGTCAAGTTAAATGGGTTCAAACCTCTTTTGACAATAGCTATCTTTATCTTACTACAGTCTTGTATTTAAATTTACAACTAATCTGAAACCAACTCTGAAATCCTTCAACACATAAGTGATTCCAAGTTCCTCAATTCAGTCTCAAATTTTGTTATAGTATCTTTCATAACATTAAAGTTCTTCAGTTTCGTTAAGTGATCACTAACTTCCTTTCAAATTATTATTTCAATAGTCAACTTGGAACTGTAGCAAACAAATCTGTTTATAAAATAAAACGCAATACACATATACTATGAGTTACAATTTTGGGATCTTAGCATAGATTCATGCATTGGTTTCAGCTAGGCTTCTAATATATGTAACCTCATAAATGAGATTGTATTTATCCATGATAAGACGGTTATACAATATTTGATGCTAACAATGTCCACTACGATGTACAACATACATTGTCATTTATATGACATTTATTTACAAATGCGTTAGAGCAGTGATGGATAAGACATTTCACAGCAAAATACCGTTTGTGTAGTAAACCTTGAATACGTGATATACTGCCACCCTCCAACGACCCAGCTTTATGTACGCACAGATATATAGTACAAAATGACGATCGCCAGCCGACTTCCAATGTAAATATCGAAGAACCACGCGTATTGTCGAAATCTTACCCAAATTAAGCCATCCTGCCTGAGAAATAAATAAAAAAGTAACGAAAATCCTTTACTTTGGTAACAGTGAACAGATTTTGGACGAAAGATGGGAGGAGGACGGGGATGCAGAATGCAATCGGCTCGGACGAATTAAAGCAGCTCGCTGAAAAGATCTTTTAGAAACGAACAAACCATAGAATGTGCTGCCTTCACGCACCCCTTCCACTCTTCACAAACTCCTGCCCATCGTTCTGCATGGGAACTGGTTTTCATAACTGAGTACCTCCTGGCTGACCAGACTGGGTGATATTTTGCAATTTGGGGTGCTAATGAGTGAATTTTGAGCAAATTTTTAAAGGAATGCACCCATCGCCGTTTGGGCCACATTTTTTTCACCAGCGCGTATTTTGGGCCACACAGGCAAATCCAAGTGTATTTTTCTGCACTGATTTTAATTTAATGTTATTTGTGATTATGTTTACCGTCCTGATACTTTGTGAAATACTGAAATATTGCAAACCCAAAAGATCTAACAGTCTCCAGATATCGACTCTGATAACATTAAACTGGTTTAGATACGTAATTAGGTTGTTATAGTAGCTTGTACTGCACTATATTATATATATTATTGAGATAACTTATTCACTTTATGCATTTATGAAAGTATTAAAGTATCTCAGTTATTATTCTCATCTTCGGATGGCAATTTAGCTGTACCGGGCCACAAGTGTCGAGTACGTTATTTTTCATGTAGGCGCCATTACAGAGAAAGCTATAACAAAATATGCTTCATGCAATTAAAATTAACAAACAGTTTGCTACTAATAAATATATATATACAGACTAACCCTAAAGTTTCAACCCCTGAGATCAAAACTGATCATGTTCATAGTTGTTTTTGCTTTGGTGTGCAGTAACGTATCTGCATGATAACTTAACTTCTATAAAAGGAAATACTTATAATCAATTATTAAGTACACTGAAGTGTTGGGTGTAATAAACCTGTGTTAATATTTTTACAGTTTAAAGCATTGTAAGATGATCAGCGATAAAAAAATTACCATTATCCTACACTATACACAGATCATTCATTCACACGCAAACACACAATTTATATATATATTCGATACAGTTCCGCACTGTCGCCTGATAAACAAAGTAAGAGCCTACGGAATATCAGACCAGCTGTGTGGCTGGATTGAAGAGTTTTAGTAAACAGAACACAGCATGTTGTTCTCAATGGAGAGACGTCTACAGACGTTAAAGTAACCTCTGGCGTGCCACAGGGGAGTGTTATGGGACCATTGCTTTTCACAATATATATAAATGTCCTAGTAGATAGTGTCGGAAGTTCCATGCGGCTTTTCGTGGATGATGCTGTAGTATACAGAGAAGTTGCAGCATTAGAAAATTGCAGCGAAATGCAGGAAGATCTGCAGCGGATAGGCACTTGGTGCAGGGAGTGGCAACTGACCCTTAACATAGACAAATGTAATGCATTGCGAATACATAGAAAGAAGGATCATTTATTGTATGATTATATGATAGCAGAACAAACACTGGTAGCAGTTACCTCTGTAAACTATCTGGGAGTATGCGTATGGAGCGATTTGCAGTGTAATGATCATATAAAATTAATTGTTGGTAAGGCGGGTGCCAGGTTGAGATTCATTGGGAGAGGCCTTAGAAAATGTAGTCCATCAGCAAAGGAGGTGGCTTACAAAACACTCGTTCGACCTATTCTTCAGTATTGCTCATCAGTGTGGGATCCGTACCAGGTCGCGTTGACAGAGGAGATAGAGAAGATCCAAAGAAGAGCGGCGCGTTTCGTCACAGGGTTATTTGGTAAGCGCGATAGCGTTACGGAGATGTTTAGCAGACTCAAGTGGCAGACTCTGCAAGAGAAGCGCTCTGCATCACGGTGTAGCTTGCTTTCCAGGTTTCGAGAGGGTGCGTTTCTGGATGAGGTATCGAATATATTGCTTCCCCCTACTTATACCTCCCGAGGAGATCACGAATGTAAAATTAGAGAGATTCGAGCGCGCACGGAGGCTTTCCGGCAGTCGTTCTTCCCGCGAACCATACGCGACTGGAACAGGAAAGGGAGGTAATGACAGTGGCACGTAAATTGCCCTCCGCCACACACCGTTGGGTGGCTTGCAGAGTATAAATGTAGATGTAGTTGTAGATGAACGATGTTTTCTAAACCCATGTTGACTGTGTGTCAATAGACCGTTTTCTTCGAGGTGATTCATAATGTTCGAACACAATATATGTTCTAAAATCCTGCTGCATTTGGACGTTAACGATATGGGCCTGTAATTTACTCCTACTACCGTTCCTGAAAATTGGTGTGACCTGTGCAACTTTCCAGTCTTTGGGTACGGATTTTCCGTCGATCGAACGGTTGTATATGATTGTTAAGTATGGAGGAATGCATCAGCGTACTCCGAAAGGAACCTAATTGGTATACAGTCTGGACCAGAAGACTTGCTTTTATTAAGTGATTTAAGTTGTTTCACTACTCCGAGGATATTTACTTCTACGTTACTCATGTTGGCAGCTATTCTCAATTCGAATTCTGGAATATTTTCGTCTTCTTTTGTGAAGGCATTTGGGAAGGCTGTGGTTAGTAAGTCTGATTTGGCAGCACTGTCTTCCATAGTATCTCCATTGCTATAGCGCAGAAATGGCATTGATTGTTTCTTGCCGCTAACACACTTCACATACGACTACAATCTCTTTGGATTTTCTTCCAGGTGTCGAGACAAAGTTTCGTTGTGGAAACTGTTATAGGCGTCTCGCATTGAAGTCCGCGCTATATTTGGAGCTTCTGTAAAAGATCGCCAATCTTGGGGATTTTTCGTCTGTTTACATTTGGCATGTTTGTTTCGTTGTTTCTGCAACAGTGTTCTAACCCGTTTTGTGTACCAAGGAGGACCAGCTCCGTTGTTTGTTGATTTATTTGGTAAAATCTCTCAATTGCTGCCGATACTATTTCTTTGAATTTAAACCACATCTGGTCTACACATATATTATTAATTTGGAAATAGTTGATTGTCTCTCAAGAAGGCGTCAAGTTAATTTTTATCTGCTTTCTGAATAGGTATATTTTTCGCTTATTTTTCGAGGATTTGTGGATTACAATACTCAGCCTCGCTACGACAACCCTATGTTCACTAATCCCTAAATCGGTTTTGATGCTCATTATTAACTCAGAATTATTTCTTGCTGAGAGGCCAAGTGTGTTTTCACAACCGTTTACTATTCGCGTGGGCTCATGACCTAACTGTTCGAAATAATTTTCAGAGAATGCGTTTAGCACAATTTCGGATGATATTTTATGCGTACCTCCGGAATTAAACATGTATTTTCGCCATCATATCGAGGGTAAATTAAAGTCACCATCAACTATTATCATATGAGTCGGGTACGTGTTTGAAATAAAACTCAAGTTTTCTTTGAATCTTTCGGCAACTGTATCAACTGAATCGGGAGATCGGTAAAAGGATCCAGTTATTATTTTATTCCGGTTGCCAACAATGACCTCTGCCCATACTAACTCACAGGAAGTATCTACAATTTCGCGACAAGTTAAACCACTTCTGACAGCAACAAACACGCCACCGACAACCGTGTTTAGCCTATCCTTTCGGAACACCGTTGAGTTCTTCGCAAAAATTTCGGCTGAGCTTATATCCGGCTTTAGCCAGCTTACAGTGCCTATAACGATTTGAGCATTAGTGCTTTCTATTAGCGCTTGGAGCTCTGGTACTTTCCCAACACAGATACGACAATTTACAACTGTTATACCAATGGTTCCTGCATCAACGTTCTTCCTGTGTTCGGCCTGCACCCTTTGTGATTGAAGCCCTTCTTATGTTTTCCGTAGACCCTCTAACCTAAACGTAACTGACATACGGCCGGGAGAGCGGTGTACTGTCCACACGCCCCTCCATATCCGCATTCATGGACGCCTGTGGTTGAGGATGACACGGCGGATGGTTGGTACCGTGGGGCTTCCAAGGCGTCTTCGGAGTTTTTTTTTAGTTTTTAGTATTGCTGTCATGACTTAATGATGTATGGCTAAACTTGGAGTCTTGTTCTAACTTATCAGTCGTTAAGATTAGTTACCCACTTTTATTTGCTTTCATAACTATTTTGTATACTCACATTGCAATTCGCGAGCTGTTTACTAAGAAACAATTTTGTGAGAATTGCTGAGATACCGTCTTGCAATGCAAATCGCAAGTACGGAAAATCAAATTGGTTTTGGAGAGACACATCAATATTCCTAAAAGCCACAGGTTGCAGAATAGCCGAGCGTCCCGTGCGCACAAGTAAGTCTATAAATTTAATTATCATCAAAGCTCATGTCATTGTAAGGCACAATGATTGTCAAAGTGTTTTTGTGAAAATATCAGTATCAGTCCTGAGACTTGATGCCAGTAAAGGTTTCACTAAAGTGCTATCTCGTGTTTTCAAGCAGTTTTATCAGAATGTCAGATGCGTCAATTTTTATGTTCATTTCTTCTGTAATACAAAAACAGTGATTGTTTACAAGACTAAGATAAAGATATAAGGATTAGCTATATTCAAGGCCAATAGTTCAATAGGAGTCATCTGTTTTGCAGTCAGATAGCATATCTGAATTTCATTGAAAACGGATTGGTTTCTCGCAGGCGAATTGTTTGATGTACCGGTTAGACTGTATTACGCATCGTGTATTTGAGCTCCACATATTTCCGTTCAGAACTAAATTTTCACATAGTTCAGTCGGTCCGGACTAAGACTTACATATTTCGATATCAAAACAAGTTTACTTTCAACCAGAACGTTACACTATTCACAAAACGGCTGTGAAAGGGTTGCCTGCAGGTGATGCAGTGTCTGTGATAAGGGTGATAGATCATTAGTTTAAAGTAGAAGTCGTCATATCTTTCTAAGTGAATTGTGGCTCTACAGGTGCACAGAGATGACATTACCAGTGCTTATGAATGAGTTATCCGTATGTTTGTACAATAAGTGATGATTTCGCCGTGCAATACTATAACCCTCGACGAAATAGAACTGACAAGCCATGAAGAGATCTAATCGATAAGCTAATTTGAATTTTTATAGCATGTTCTACTCGCAATTCCCCTCCACAGACTTTTTTGATGTAGGGGCGGGAAACCACGTTCTCCCATCGCTGTATCTTATCGTTGTCCACTGGCCTACAGTTATTTGGTCGCAGGATCCTGTTTACCTCCTTTCCTGAATAACCCTTTTTACTCGAAAGCCTGCTTCAGAGTTTCAGTTCGGTGTTCAGGTCTTCCGGCGTGCAAATTCTTTGAGTTCTAATCAACAAGACTTTTAATGGCACGTCTCCTTGTTGCGATTGATAGTTGCAGCTCTTATGCAAAGTCTCTCCATATGCCTGACTTTGTCAGATAAGTAAACCATTAGATCCAAAAGATATTACAGAAACACATCAAACCGATTTTTAGACATGCATACGTTTGTTTTGTAAATAATAATCGCCTTTTCTTGGTGCAATGTATTTTATTTCTTCCAGAAGCGTTTCGCCTTTTACTTTAAGCAAGGTATCGTGAGCGGAATCTAGAATGATACCGTTTTGTTTTAATATGCGATATTTGTAGATTATAACACAGTTCACGTCTTGTTTTTTACGTAAATAAGTGATTACTCACAGTTCCTGGAGCCACTCTGTAGCAATCCTGGATGTGTGGGGTGTCGCATTGTCTTGCTGGAATTGTCCAAGTACATCGGGATGCACAATGGACATGACTGGATGCAGGTGATCAGACAGGATGCTTACGTACGTGTCACGTTTCAGATTCGCATCTAGACGTATCAGGGGCCCGTATCACTCCAACAGCACACCTCCACACCATTACAGAGCCTCCACCAGCTTGAATAGTCCCCTGCTAGCATGCAGGGTACATGGATTCATGAGGTTGTCTCCATACCGATACACGTCCATACGCTCGGTACAATTTGAAACGAGACCCGTACGACCAGGCAACAAGTGTCCCGTCTTCAACAGTCTAATGTCTGTGTTGACGGGCCCAGGCGAGGCGTAAAGCTTTGCGTCGTGCACTCATCAAGGGTACACAAGTGGGCCTTCGGCTCCGAGAGCCCATATCCATTATGTTTCGTTGAATGGTGCGCACGCTGACACCTGTTGTTGGCCCAGCATTCAAATCTGAAGCAGTTTGCGGAAGGGTTGAACGATTCTCTTCAGTCGTCGTAGGTGCCGTTCTTGCAGGATCTTTTTTCGGTCGCAGCGATGTCAGAGATTCGGTGTTTTACCAGATTCTTGATATCCACGGTAAACTGGTAAAATGGTCGTACGAGAAAATCCCCACTTCATCGCTACCTCGGAAGTGCTGTGTCCCATCGCTCATGCGCCGATTATAACACCACGTTCAAACTCATTTAAATCATGACAACCTGCCATTGAAGCAGCAGTAACCGATCTAACAACTGCGCCAGACACTTGTTGTTATATACAGGTGTTGCCGACCAGGCGCAATATTCAGCCTGTTTACATACGGCTGTATTTGAATACGCTTGCCTATCCTAGTTTCTTTAGCGCTTCATTATATAAGCACGGGAAAGATTACAACATAATAGGAGAAACCATGAAATTTAATGATATATGGACAGTGGCTCTGCTCTTGACAGATGAGCATCGATGGTTAATTTTTATATCTGACAAGGATTATCTCCACTGATTACGCGTAAAATGGACCAAGCCCACTTTACATAGTATTTATATCGCTTTCCGACGTTCGACTCGTAAGTTGGCATGACTCGGGGTCGCCAGGTGCAGCTCTGAAGACGTCCATCGAAGCTCTGAACGAAACGTCAGGAAATTAAAGGTTTCTTGGACCACGGCCATACAACCTGGAAGACTCATCAGTAACAAAGGCATCCGGTCGTGAAAGCATTCATTGTATTATTGAGTGCTACTTTATTATTTAGTTACAACGAGGGAAAACGGTACCGGCATCCATTTGAGAGAACACATGCCAGTATTTTCCTGGAGCGAGTAAGAGACGGTTAACCTAAAATTAAATGTGCTGACCGGGAATGGGTCACGTATCCTAACAGTCACGAGATGCTGCCCGCAATTGCTTTTAGCGCTAAATGGTCGCATGTTAGAACGTTACGTTGGTTACGTTGAACGAGTGATCCACCTAATGACATTCATTAGTTACTTAAACATATTTTTTCAATGTAGAATATATCAAGAATCACGGAAATTAATCTAAAGCTATGAAGTAAACTTAACTTGATAGCCAAACCGGGTAGAAGAGGAAGTGTTCCCATTTTACTACTCTCCTGCGCTTTTATTGCGTCGCTTATCCATTGTTCAGAGGACATTTAATTTCCTCGGTGAGCCGTTATCCATCCCTGAAGAGCACTTCACCGAAACAAGTTGTTTCTCGCACCCAGACGCTCTCCTTTCTGTTGGGACACCTCTTCCCCTGCACGTGTTTTTCTTTGGCAGGACAGCTCCCCGCACAGATGAATTCTTTATTATTTCGTGGAAATGTTACCTCGCTGCTAGTTGAGAATGCTACAGAAATGATACTGTGAAAAGAATTTGTAAAATATCTGCAAGATTGTGAGGAACTTTAGTTTTTTCCTAGACTAGTTTCTAATTACCTTTCAAAACCTACAACATTATTAAAAACTTTATCACAAGCATATATCTCGTTTGTTACGAGAATACAACGGCTGTGTGGGATATATATAAACATTAATTCTGTTAAATTCCATCTACAACTGACTCTGAACAACGAAAGGTTTACTTTCGTTTTTGGATGGGTTTCGCCTTGAATAAACACAACTTCTGATCTCCTTTTTACCCAGACATGTGGGTTTGTCATTTCCTCTTTATTAAATGAAAGGAAAACTGCTCTTTACTATATGTACACTACTGGCCATTAAAATTGCTACACCACGAAGATGACGTGCGACAGAAGCGAGATTTAACAGACATAAAGAAGGTGCTGGGATATGCAAACGATTAGCTTTTCAGAGCATTCACACAAGGTTGTCGCCGGTGACGACACCTACAACGTGCTGACATGACGAAAGTTTCCAACCGAATTCTCATACACAAACAGCAGTTGACCGGCGTTGCCTGGTGAAACGTTGTTGTGATGCCTCGTGTAAGGACCAGAAATGCGTACCATCACGTTTCCAACTTTGATAAAGGTCGAATTGTAGCCTATCGCGATCGCGGTTTATCGTATCGTGACATTGCTGCTCGCGTTGGTCGAGATCCAATGACTGTTAGCAGAATATAGAATCGGTGGGTTTAGGAGGGTTATGCGGAACACCATGCTGGATCCCAACGGCCTCGTTTCACTAGCAGTCGAGATGACAGGCATGGCTGTAACGGATCGTGCAGCCACGTCTCGACCTCTGAGTCAACAGATGGGGACGTTTGCAAGACAAAAACCATCTGCACGAACAGTTCGACGACGTTTGCAGCAGCATGGACTATCCGCTCGGAGACCATGGCTGCGGTTACCCATGACGCTGCATCATAGACAGTAGCGCCTGCGATGGTGTACTCAACGACGACCCTGGGAGTACGAATGGCAAAACGTCATTTTTTCGGATGAATCCAGGTTCTGTTTGCAGCATCATGATGTTCGCATCCGTGTTTGGCGACATCGCGGTGAACGCACATTGGAAGCGTGTATTCGTCATCGCCTTACTGGCGTATCATCCTGCGTGAAGGTATGGGGTGCCATTGCTTACACGTCTCGGTCACCTCTTGTTCGCATTGACGGCACTTTGGACAGTGGACGTTACATTTCAGATGTGTTACGACCCGTGGCTCTACCCTTCATTCGATCCCTGCGAAACCTTACATTTCAGCAGGATAATGCAGGACCGCATGTTGCAGGTCCTGTACAGGCCTTTCTGGATACAGAAAATGTTCGACTGCTGCGCTGGCCAGTACATTCTCCATATCTCTCGCCAATTGAAAACGTTGGCCAATGGTGGCCGAGCAACTGGCTCGTCACAATACGCCAGTCACTACTCTTGATGAACTGTGGTATCGTGTTGAAGCTGCTTGGGCAGCTGTGTCTGTACACGCCATCCAAGCTCTGTTTGACTCAATGCCCAGGAGTATAAAGGTCGTTATTACGGCCAGAGGTGGTTGTTCTGGGTACTGATTTCTCAGGATCTATGCACCCAAATTGCGTGAAAATGTAATCATATGTCAGTTCTAGTATAATATATTTGTCCAATGAATACCCGTTTATCATCTGCATTTCTTGTTGGTGTAGCAATTTTAATGGCCAGTGGTGTATACATGTAATTACCATTTTTAAGAAATGTATTCACAAATTTAAAAACCGACTAAAAATTTTGTATATACCTCGTTAGCGCATGGTGTGGTTTTTGTAGCTTTCGGTATTCTGCAATATAGCTGTTTTTCTTTAGCTGTAGGTCATTTGCAATCATAGAAAACTTATCGCGGAAAATTTATTTACATCGAAAACGTTGTGGTTAGCATTATTTATGTAAGTGTAAACAGAGTGAGCTTTAACCACAAGGTGGCAAGATTTTCTGTTTAACTGTACACCATCTTAATGGTAACTTGAGACCTTTACTTTTTTAACGAATAGAGGGGCTTTACTTATATCGGCAACTACACCTTAACTCAGAAAGCCACTGGGGCTGTATAGCGGAGGGCACTTCTAGTAGCGACATCATTTCCCACCCTGTCTTGTTCTATTCCCGACTTGACCATCGTAGCTGTTTCCCGAAATGTGTGTAAAAGAAAGTAACAAATTTCTGGTTGCTTTTGGAATGTACGCACTTGGCCTTTTAACGAAAAAAAAAAACACTCCGTAGAGCACAATGCCTCTCTTGTAGTGTGTATTACCTAAATTTGATAATCATCTTTGTAATGTTCTCTTGCTAAATGCCGCATGTATGTAAGGACAAAGGTTCGACAAAAATATGGAAACACTGCGATAAATGCGTGCTGGAACATAAATGCAGATGCTGGCCAAGTCTGCAGGGCGCACTGTTGTAAGAGCTTTGTTCAATACGTAGTACCTCACTTTTTTTTCTCAGAACATGTTAATTGTTAAGAGTCAGAATTTGGTGACAATATACAGCAACAAGTCTTGTCCATGTCCTATATTTCTACGTAGTCTCCATCACGTCCTATGGCCGTACGACAACGTTATGCAAGAGCATGTATTCCCTGCTGGTAAAAGCTCTTGTCCTGTAGGCGTAGCCATGTTTTCACTGCATGACTGACACTCTCGTCATCTTCGAAGTGTATTCCAGTAACAGAAAGGCCCCTCCGTCGGTCTCAAAAAGCTCCAACAACACAGATGAAATGGCCTTTCTGTGAGCATTCGTGGAACCCATCGTGAGCACCTCTTTGAATATCCGAGAGTCTCAATCATTGCAGACGCACCTCCAATGCTGACCGATAACTGTAGAGTCAATTGTCGAGTTGTGATGCGCCGGTCGGCACGAATAATGGCATACACACGATTCAGCACGTCTGGAGCTCTGTTTCTGCATTTCCTGAGACTAACTTTCTTTACGCATCGCCCAACTGCCGACTCCTGTCAACTTTAGCATCGCCATACACCGCACAGAAACGTTTATGGATGTTCACCACGGTTTCTTTTTCTGCACACAATAATTCAATAACAGCACGCTGCTTGTAGTGTGTGCCGTATATAGACGCCATTTTGATGCTTTACTACGACTCTGCCATCTGTCAGCATGGTTCGTACCAACGCACAGAACAAACATCAAATGTGAAGCACCAACAAGGACGTTTGTCTATGTATTTTAATATCTTTTTTTAAAAAATGTGAGTCGTTCCTTATTGAACGACACTCATAGTTGACCAGAGCGGCACATGTGCGACCTCGAACAATACGTTGCATGTGTCAGTCGTGGTCAAAACAGTATGTTGTGTAGCTGTGACTGCATTATGTAGGAGGTAAGTGGTTTCCAACTTGGGCAAATTGTTGGTGCCCGTATGGTAGGTGCTTCCGTAACGAAGGGAACGAAATGATTGATGTTTCAAGATGATGATAATGACGATGATGATGATGATGATGATGTATACTTTGTGGGGCGATCAACTGCATGGTCATCAGCGGCCATACAAATTTTTACACAGTCCAATTTTTTTCACATTCCAATCGAGCCGAATTATGATGATCATGAGGAGGATGAAATGATGCGGACAACAAAAACACCCAGTAACCAGACAGAGAAAATCCCCAACCCGGCTGGGAATCGAACCGGGGACACCGTGATCTAGAGGCAGCAACACTAGCCACTAGATCACGAGCTGCGGACGATGTTTCAAGAGGCGTCGTATGGCCATTAAAATTGCTACACCAAGAAGAAATGCAGATGATAAATGGGTATTCATTGGACAAATATATTATACTAGAACCGACATCTGATTACATTTTCACGCAATTTGGGTGCATAGATCCTGACAAATCAGTACCCAGAACAACCACCTCTGGCCGTAATAACGACCTTGATACGCCTGAGTCAAACAGAGCTTGAATGGCGTGTACAGGTACAGTTGCCCATGCAGCTTCAACACGATACCATAGTTCGTCAAGAGTAGTGACTGGCGTGTTGTGAAGAGTCAGTTGCTCGGCCACCATTGACCAGACGTTTTCAATTGGTGAGAGATCTGGAGAATGTGCTTGCCAGGGCAGCAGTCGAACATTTTCTGTATCCAGAAAGGCCGGTACAGGATCTGCAACATGCGGTCGTGCATTATCTTGCTGAAATGTAGGGTTTCGCAGGTATCGAATGAAGGGTAGAGCCACGGGTCGTAACACATTTGAAATGTAACGTCCACTGTCGAAAGTGCCGTCCATGCGAACAAGAAGTAACCGAGACGTGTAACCAGTGGCACCCCATACCGTCACTCCGGGTGATATGCTAGTATGGCGATGACGAATACACGCTTCCAATGTGCGTTCACCGCTATGTCGCCAAACACGGATGCGACCATCATGATGCTGTAAACAGAACCCGGATTCATCAGAAAAAACGACGTTTTGTCATTTGTGCACTCAGGTTCGTCGATGAGTACACCATCGCAGGCGCTCCTGTCTGTGATGCAGCGTCAAGGGTAACCGCAGCCATGGTCTCCAAGCTGATAGTCCATGCTGCTGCAAACGTCTTCGAACTGTTCGTGCACATGGTTTTTGTCTTGCAAACGTCCCCATCTGTTGACTCAGGGATCGAGACGTGGCTGCACGATCCGTTACGGCCATGCAGATAAGATGCCTGTCATCTCGACTGCTAGTGATACGAGGCCGTTGGGATCCAGCGTGGCGTTCCGTATTACCCTCCTGAACCCACCGATTCTATATTCTGCTAACAGTCATTGGATCTCGACTAACACGAGCAACAATGTCGCGATACGATAAACCGCAATCGCGATAGGCTACAGTCCGACCTTTATCAAAGTCGGAAACATGATGGTACGCATTTCTCCTCCTTACACGAGGTATTACAACAACGTTTCACCAGGCAACGCCGGTCAAATGCTGTTTGTGTATGAGAAATCGGTTGGAAACTTTCCTTATGTCAGTACGTTGTAGATGTCGCCACCGGCGCCAACCTTGTGTGAATGCACTGAAAAGCTAATCATTTGCATATCACAGCATCTTCTTCCTGTCGGGTAAATCTCGCGTCTGTAGCACGTCATCTTCGTGGTGTAGCAATTTTAATGGCCAGTAGTGTATATGTCGCATATAGGCAAAGCGAAAAATTAAGAGGACGACAGTTGTAACAGTCACTGGAGAATTGGATGTCGCACTCGCAAACCCTGTCAGCACCAATGCAACACGAAGGAAACTCCATAAGGAGGGAATTGGAAGGCGAGCTGGAAACCCAAAGCTACTTATCTGTGGCGTAAATGCCCGTAAAATAATGCTAAAGACCTACGCCGGGACTATGGTGCAATAGAAGAAAGTCATTTGGTCAGTTGAGTCTTGATGCACAGTGTTTCCAACTTCTGGTCGAGATTACATCCCATTAGTGAAACATGAGGGGGGAGGGGCGATTCGATGATGACTTGGCCACCCATACCTTGGTATTCTATGGACCCTATTGTTACTTTTACAAGGTCGCATTACTGCCGAGGATTATGTAACCATTTTGGTTGATCAGGTCCATCTCGTGGCACGATGTCTGTTCCCGTATGGTGATTCTGTGTTCCAAGACGACAATGTCCTTGCTGAAGCAGTTCACATAGTGGACTGGTTTTGTGAGTACGAGAGTGATTGGTCGCATCTACATTGGTCACGACAATCACCAGATCTCAATATTATTCAACCTTTGTGGCTTTGCGATCTACTCGGGAGAGAATGGTGCGTGATCGCTATCACCCTCCATCATCATTAGTACCAGTACTTGCCAGTATTGTGCAGGACGCGACCGCTACGGTCGCAGGATCGAATCCTGCCTCGGGCATGGATGTTTGTGATGTCCTTAGGTTAGTTAGGTTCAAGTACTTCTAAGTTTTAGGGGACTGATGACCTCAGAAGTTAAGTCCCATAGTGCTCAGATCCATTTGAACCATTTTTATTGTGCAGGAAGATTTATATAAGATTCCCTCGAAACCCATACAGGACCTGTATTTATCCATTCTGAGACGACTGGAAGCAGTTTTGAATGTTAACAGATTTCCTACACCGCATTAGGAATTGTAATGTGGACTGTGGTTTTGATTCCAGAATGAAACTTTCACTCTGCAGCGGAGTGTGCGCTAATATGAAACTTCCTGACAGGTTAAAAGTGTGTACCGGACCGAGACTCAAACTCGGTCCAGCACACACTTTTAATCTGTCAGGAAGTTTCAAGTGTTTTTTGTGTTTCCATACTGTTGGCCACCCTGTATGCGTCCCTTTGTAACACCGAAAATGCAGGTAAAATACCCTCTGCACCACCCAAAAGTTTTCGCCATTTAACATCTGTTGATAACTTGTAATATACTGCTATTTTTTAAACTGTAAGCTTTGTTATAGAAACTTTGTAATGCGTAATGGATGCAATAGTGTATTTATTTGTGAACGTATATAACTGACTGTAATTACAATGTAAATATTTCAAATCGCTGGGTAATCGCCATAGAGTAAATATCTCCGGAGTGAGCATTGTGTTCTGCGCATGTTGTCAATATTAAACCTGGATTGTCACGTGTTTTCGGGACTTCGCTTTTCGTGTGTGCTTTCTGCAGCATTTGAAGTTTATAATATCAAGAGTTTTTGTTGTGTTTCACCGTTTGTTGATAGTGTAACAGCGATGGTGAATTACTGTTGTTGCTACAGATGCAAAGAAAAATATGTGAAAGGAGGGATAGTAACTTTTCATGGATACATACCATTAGCTCTAATTATAGTTATCATATTAGTAAGAGACACTGTATATGTTTAAAAATTTCAAGACGCATTATAATTAAGGCTTGATTCTGTAGACCTATTTTTCTACGATTTTATGACTATATAACAGATGTTACGGCTCGTACAGAAGCTTACGGTTCTAGGCGCTTCAGTCTGGAACCGCGCGACCGCTACGGTCGCAGGTTCGAATCCTGCCTCGGGCATGGATGTATGTGATGTCCTTAGATTAGTTAGGTTCAAGTACTTCTAAGTTCTAGGGGACTGATGACCTCAGAAGTTAAGTCCCATAGTGCTCAGAGCCATTTGAACCTTTTTTTTTTGCCAGTGGAATATTACGTTACTTTGAGTGAGCGAAGTTAATACTCAAAATTGCAAATCAGTTAGGCCTCTGATATGCAATACAATTATGAACAGTTACTGAAGCAGCAAAATTTAGACTCAAACTGGTCATTAGCAAACAAAGATCTGGCAGTAAGTCCGCTCCTGACAGCCGAGTGGTCAGCGCGACGGAATGTCATACCTAACGGCCCGGGTTCGATTTCCGGCTGCGTCGGAGATTTTCTCCGGTTAGGGACTGGGTGTTGTGTTGTCCTTATCATCATCATTTCATCCTATCATCACGCAAGTCACCGAAGTGACGTCAACTCGAAAGACTTGCACCAGGCAAACGGTCTACCCGACGGGAGGCCCTAGCCACACTGCATTTCCGTTGTAATACTTGATCAGTTTTCATATTTTTACGACACTATCTGGTAGCATGTATAGTAAAGGGACTCCGCTCGGTAATAATGGTTGAGGACAATGACAACACAGGTGCCCTACAAGTTTTAAGTATTGCAGTTTATTTTTCAAGAAAGTTAGTTATTAAAGTTTGTTAAAGAAGTGGAACTGGGTAACGTCTGTTCAATGTTAGCTATATTTAACAGTTTTACAATGTTGTAGCTGTGCGGACAACGAAGAATGTAGCCGACGACAGTACTGAGCTGCTGCTGCTACTACTGCTGCTTGAGAACCGCCAGTCATCTCCAGCGCCACGGATAATATGAGACAGACAATAGTTAAAAAGGCAGCTTCCTCCGCTTGTCCACTCCAGCCGTGCTCTCAATACTCGGTGGTTGACAAGTAGCTGCGCCTACATTGGCGCGAACACAACTGCACACCGCGTCTGCGGGAGCGGCCAACTAACACTTACACACTCTTTCAAAGACGTATGTTGCTGTGTGTTTCCTCTGCTCGCAGGGCGACAGAGACTCTCCATACGCAAAGATAAACAACGGCACAGCTACTGCCATTTCGTTGATGCTATCGATACATTTAAACGAAGTTCGCTTGGCGATTACCATAGAGTAAATATCTCTGGGGTGAGCGTTCACCTGCGCATCCATGCCCGAGGCAGGATTCGAACCCGCGACCGTAGCGATCGTGCGGTTCCGGACTGTAGTGCCTAGAACCGGCCGGCTCCTCTGGCAAAACTAATATCTAAAGATAAAGCACAATTTGAGAGAGCGCAATTTCATTTGTTCTGTATTTAGCTTAGCGAGTGACTACCACTGGCATGGCACATATTTTATTGTCCTTATGTTAAAAGTAAATCAGTTGTTCATTTGCTTACAGTAAATTCAGTACAATCTTTCAATAATTAAAAGTAAATTACTTCCCATTGTCCATATTTTGACTTATGTTCCTATGAGATATAACTAAGTGCAAACTCAGAGCTTCCTGATTCCTTTATTTCCTCGTGAGCTGTTATGTTGTGGAAAAGTGTGACAACCTTCTGTTGCCACACCAGTGATTATTTGCTTGATTTTCTTTGTCATTATCTTTCTTAGAATTTTGAATATTCATTACCATGGTGGGCTGTCGATCGTTTAATCATCATTTTTTTGTTAATCAGTATTTTTGTATTAAATATTACGCGGTACCCTTTTCCGCCCTGAGTGGTTTGTGAGCGATTGCACTAAAATTCAGAATCATTATCAGTGCTTATATTAGGTTTAGAGCAGATTCTTCCTTGCTGCTAATCGGTTTATTTTCCTTCGGTAACCATAGCTTTACTCGTAAAATTTCATCAGACACACACGATCACGGTCATTTATATCCCAATCCAATAAGCCGATTAGGAAGAGGGAGGTTACACGCCGTGATGGTAGTAACAGGACTGCATCAGTATGGTAATTTTCTTGGTACAAATTCTGCATTGTGCAGATCTGTAGCGAATTAAACCCTGTCGCTACGAATAAACTCGCTCGCGCACAGCAATAGTAAGTGCTGGAAGAAAGCTACAAAATTACTAAAATTGCATTAATCAGTAAAACAGGCAACAGGATGAACATAAATGAAACTGATACTCTTCTTGTATTTGATGGATCAGTCTGTAGAACTAAGTGAAACGCTGGCTGCGGAACTCGCTGTTGAGGAACTGGCCGCTAGCATCACAGACGCTACCGCTGAAACACATGAGCTGACAAGAATAAAATTCCAGGAATTTGCAGATGCTACTGAATTCGGAATAAAAATCAAAACGGAATCCATTGACGATAGATACGAGGAAACCATTCAGAAAGAACCAAAGTTACAGTCAAAACCAGTAATATATGGAATTATAAACGATTTGTTGAGTAGGTTGTTCAGCAAAATTAATGCTCAGTCCGAGTCAACAAAAGCTCAACCCGAATCAATTAACAGTAAAACTGATGCACAATCAAATGAAATGGGTCATCAGAACAAAGCAATCAAGACTGTAAACAATAATATTGGAGTTGTTAACAAGAAAGTAGGTGAAATCAGGAAAGAAATAACTTAATGAATAGCGAAATCGGTAATCTTATGCAGGACGTGACAAATGTTCGATCAAAAACAGGAATAATTGTTTTGAGTCGGAAATAGAGAGTATCAAACAGGAACTAGAAAAGTCTGTTGATCCGATTACTGAAAATAAAGTAATTGAAAAGATAGAATTAGCGCTAAAAGATGACATGGAAAAGGTTACGAATTTGCAAACTTTAGTATCAGACGTACCTACTAGAGTGAAAAAACTGTAGACTATGCGAGATCAGAAAAAGAGAGAAATGGAAACGTTAGTGATCACCACTTGCCTATTAGTTACGAAAGTAACCGAACTAGAAAAGAGATTAGACAAAAAGCAGCACCGTGTGTCGTGACACGCGCAGAATACTGAAATTTTGACGACGGAGGAACGTTTCGATCCCTTAAAAAGCAGGGTGGATTGCACGCTACCGAGTTCATTAAAAATTGCGAAAGGGTATTGAGTGAATCGTGGAAGGATAAGAGAAAAATTAATGCTGTAATCGACGTGCTGGCGGGGCGGGATTGGGTTTGTTTAAAACCTCAATGTTGCCAACTTGAGCTTTAGAGAATTTTAGAATGCATTTTTGGAAGAATATTGGTCAGAGCAGAAGCAGGAAAGAGTATGGCGCAATTTTGCAGTGTCAAAACCTACGATACAAACTCATGTGGCTCAATGAAAGAATTTTGCTAAAACTGGATTCGCAAATTAGAATATTTACTTGATCGACGGACTGTGATTGTCTGGGAGTTGTGGAATAAGCTTCCAAGTGATTCCAAGGAGTACATAGGCAGTAATTAAAGAACAGTTACGGAATTCTTAGAAAAGATCGAAAATGAAAATAATTGATGTAATAACGGCGAAAATTTTACAAGCAATTACCACAACAGCAACAACCATAATAACAATAACTATGACAATAATGGCAACCACTAAAATGGTACTAATAAAAATCATGCCACTACAACAATAACAAGTCACAGTGGAAACAATAATAGTAGAAATGACGGAGGCCGGTATCAGGTGAATATCGTACGCAGTTCTCAGCAGGACGATAGTAGACAGGAACAAAATCAGCAGTTGCGACAGCCTGATAAAACTGGCCTGTCGTACTTAAATCAGGGAAACGGTTAGCGGCGTCAGTTTGGGACCCACTGGGTGTGGGAAGACCTTCGTGGCCCAGAAGAAAGCCTAGGCAACGTCCGTCTGACAGATCCGAATGGATTAATCGGTAATGGGAGAATGTGTAAATGGCTGTACGCACTATGGGACTTAACGTCTGAGGTCATCAGTCCCCTAGACTTGGAACTACTTGAACCTAACTAACCTAAGGACATCACACACATCCATGCCTGAGGCAGGATTCGAACCTGCGACCGTACCAGGCGTGTGGTTCCAGACTGAAGCACCTAGATCATCTCGACCACAGTGGCCGGCTTTAAGCAGAAACGGAGCACATTTCTCAAAGCAATTTGGAAGATGATAGCAATCTTTCTGGAGAAAATATACCTGACGTGAGAGTTAGCGAACAGCTGGTAAAACAAGCTTCATTAATCGAAGAAATTTATAAAAAGGTTAAAGTGTTGGTCAGCTTTACTGTATGATTAAATGACGATGGCGTCCTCTTGGGTAAAATATTCCGGAGGTAAAATAGTCCCCCATTCGGATCTCCGGGCGGGGACTACTCAAGAGGATGTCGTTATCAGGAGAAAGAAAACTGGCGTTCTACAGATCAGAGTGTGGAATGTCAGATCCCTTAATCGGGCAGGTAGGTTAAAAAATTAAAAAACGGAAATGGAGAGGTTAAAGTTAGATATAGTGGGAATTAGTGAAGTTCGGTGGCAGGAGGAACAAGACTTCTGGTCAGGTGACTACAGGGTTATAAACACCAAATCAAATAGGGGGAATGCAGGAGTAGGTTTAATAATGAATAGGAAAATAGGAATGCCGGTAAGCTACTACAAACAGCATAGTGAACGCATTATTGTGGCCAAGGTAGATACGAAGCCCACACCTACTACAGTAGTACAAGTTTATATGCCAACTAGCTCTGCAGATGACGAAGAAATTGAAGAAATGTATGATGAAATAAAACAAATTATTCAGATAGTGAAGGGAGATGAAAATTTAATAGTCATGGGTGACTGGAATTCGAGTGTAGGAAAAGGGAGAGAAGGAAACGTAGTAGGTGAATATGGATTGGGGCTAAGAAATGAAAGAGGAAGCTGCCTGGTAGAATTTTGCACAGAGCACAACATACTCATAGCTAACACTTGGTTTAAGAACCATGAAAGAAGGTTGTATACATGGAAGAACCCTGGAGATACTAAAAGGTATCAGATAGGTTATATAATGGTAAGACAGAGATTTAGGAACCAGGTTTTAAATTTTAAGACATTTCCAGGGGCAGATGTGGACTCTGACCACAATCTATTGGTTATCACCTGTAGATTAAAACTGAAGAAACTGCAAAAAGGTGGGAATTTAAGGAGATGGGACCTGGATAAACTGAAAGAACCAGAGGTTGTACAGAGTTTCAGGGAGAGCATAAGGGAACAATTGACAGGAATGGGGGAAAGAAATACAGTAGAAGAAGAATGGGTAGCTTTGAGGGATGAAATAGTGAAGGCAGCAGAGGATCGAATAGGTAAAAGGACGAGGGCAAGTAGAAATCCTTGGGTAACAGAAGAAATACTGAATTTAATTGATGAAAGGAGAAAATATAAAAATGCAGTAAATGAAGCAGGCAAAAAGGAATACAAACGTCTCAAAAATGATATCGACAGGAAGTGCAAAATGGCTAAGCAGGGATGGCTAGAGGACAAATGTAAGGATGTAGAGGCCTATCTCACTAGGGGTAAGATAGATACTGCCTACAGGAAAATTAAAGAGACCTTTGGAGATAAGAGAACCACTTGTATGAATATCAAGAGCTCAGATGGAAACCCAGTTCTAAGCAAAGAAGGGAAAGCAGAAAGGTGGAAGGAGTATATAGAGGGTCTATACAAGGGCGATGTACTTGAGGACAATATTATGGAAATGGAAGAGGATGTAGATGAAGATGAAATGGGAGATACGATACTGCGTGAAGAGTTTGACAGAGCACTGAAAGACCTGTGTCGAAACAAGGCCCCGGGAGTAGACAACATTCCATTGGAACTACTGACGGCCTTGGGAGAGCCAGTCCTGACAAAACTCTACCATCTGGTGAGCAAGATGTATGAAACAGGCGAAATACCCTCAGACTTCAAGAAGAATATAATAATTCCAATCCCAAAGAAATCAGGTGTTGACAGATGTGAAAATTACCGAACAATCAGTTTAATAAGCCACAGCTGCAAAATACTAACACGAATTCTTTACAGACGAATGGAAAAACTAGTAGAAGCCGACCTCGGGGAAGATCAGTTTGGATTCCGTAGAAACACTGGAACACGTGAGGCAATACTGACCTTACGACTTGTCTTAGAAGAAAGATTAAGGAAAGGCAAACCTACGTTTCTAGCATTTGTAGACTTAGAGAAAGCGTTTGACAATGTTGACTGGAATACTCTCTTTCAAATTCTAAAGGTGGCAGGGGTAAAATACAGGGAGCGAAAGGCTATTTACAATTTTTACAGAAACCAGATGGCAGTTATAAGAGTCAAGGGACATGAAAGGGAAGCAGTGGTTGGGAAGGGAGTAAGACAAGGTTGTAGCTTCTCCCCGATGTTATTCAATCTGTATATTGAGCAAGCAGTAAAGGAAACAAAAGAAAAATTCGGAGTAGGTATTAAAATCCATGGAGAAGAAATAAAAACTTTGAGGTTCGCCGATGACATTGTAATTCTGTCAGAGACAGCAAAGGACTTGGAAGAGCAGTTGAATGGAATGGACAGTGCCTTGAAAGGAGGATATAAGATGAACATCAACAAAAGCAAAACGAGGATAATGGAATGTAGTCGAATTAAGTCGGGTGATGCTGAGGGAATTAGATTAGGAAATGAGGCACTTAAAGTAGTAAAGGAGTTTTGCTATTTGGGGAGCAAAATAACTGATGATGGTCGAAGTAGAGAGGATATAAAACGTAGACTGGCAATGACAAGGAAAGCGTTTCTGAAGAAGAGAAATTTGTTAACATCGAGTATAGATTTAAGTGTCAGGAAGTCATTTCTGAAAGTATTTGTATGGAGTGTAGCCATGTATGGAAGTGAAACATGGACGATAAATAGTTTGGACAAGAAGAGAATAGAAGCTTTCGAAATGTGGTGCTACAGAAGAATGCTGAAGATTATATGGGTAGATCACATAACTAATGAGGAAGTATTGAATAGGATTGGGGAGAAGAGAAGTTTGTGGCACAACTTGACCAGAAGAAGGGATCGGTTGGTAGGACATGTTCTGAGGCATCAAGGGATCACCAATTTAGTATTGGAGGGCAGCGTGGAGGGTAAAAATCGTAGAGGGAGACCAAGAGATGAATACACTAAGCAGATTCAGAAGGATGTAGGTTGCAGTAGGTACTGGGAGATGAAGAGGCTTGCACAGGATAGAGTAGCATGGAGAGCTGCATCAAACCAGTCTCAGGACTGAAGACCACAACAACAAACAAAGTGTTGGTGTCAAAACGGCTGAAACGACCGCAAGGACAGGCAGATAGAAATTAAAAAATCCATGAACAGAAAATTTAAAAAACTCAGATAAACCGCAGTCGGTATCAGAGCCGGGCGGATTTTTCTGCAGTGTCCTTGATGTGGATGAGGACTTGTTATTGGAAAACAAAGAACTAGAAGCAGATAAGTGTAGACAAATACAAACATCAAAAACAGTTTTACATCACCCCGGTTCCGAGAACTCCTGTAGATATTGTATCACAGAGTCCCTTTGACTGTTCAGAGGCGTCACTAAACCCGCCTAAAGATGTAAATAACCATGCACCTATTAGACGTGGAGGGGGGGGGGGGGTCTGACAGCCGATCAGTTCTAGTCATTTCATCAGGAAGGAGGTACACGGCTCGTGTTGTCCGTAGTTCAACCATGCCTAGACGGTCAACACCGTGGTTCAATCGCGTGCGCATCGTTACTCCGTGCCAGGAAGGGCTCTCAGTAATGGAAGTGTCCAGGCGTCTCGGAGTGAACCAAAGCGATGTTGTTCGGACATGTAAGAGATACAGAGACTCAGGCCGCCCAGGAGCTACGGATTATGGCTCAGAGGAGTCCTGACACCAACGCCACCATGTCGAATAATGCTTTTCGTGCAGCCACAGGAAGTCGTGTTACGACTCAAAATGTGCGCATTGGCTGCATGATGCGTAACTTCAACGTCCATGGCGAGATCCATCTTTGCAACCTTGACACCATGCAGCGCGGTTTAGATGTGCCCAACAACGTGCCGAATGGACCGCTCAGGACTGGCGTAATGTTCTCTTCACCGATGATCGTCGCATATGCCTTCAACCAGACTATCGTCGGAGACGTGTTTGGAGGCAACCCAGTCATGCTGAATGCCTTAGACACACTGTCCATTGAGTGCAGCAAGGTGGACATTCCCTACTGTTTTGGGGTGGCATTATGTGGGGCTGACGTATGCCGCTGTTGGTCATGGAAGGCGCAGTAACGGCTGTACAATATGTGAATGTCATCCTCCGATCGATAGTGCAACCACATCGGCAGCATATTGGCGAGTCATTCGTCTTCATGGACGACAATTCGCGCCCCGACCGTGCACATTTGTGAATGACTTCCTTCAGGATAAAGACATCGCTCGACTAGAGTAGGCAGCATGTTCTCCAGACATGAACCGTATAGAACATGCCTGGGATAGACTGAAAAGGGCTGTTTATGGATGACGTGACCCACCAACCACTCTCATAGATCTACGCCGAATCGCCGTTGAAGAGTGGGACAATCTGGACCAACAGTGCATTGATGAACTTGTGGATAGTTTGCCACGACGAATACAGACATGCATCAATGGAAGAGGACGTGCTACTGGGTATTAGAGGTACCGATGTGTACAGCAATCTGAACCACCACATTTTAAGGTCTCACTGTATGGTTGTGCAACATGCAGTGTGTTGTTTTCATGATCAATAAAAAGGGCGGAAATGATGTTTATGCTCATCTCTATTTCAATAGTCTGTACAGGTTCCGGAACTCTCGGAACCGAGGTGATGCAAAACTTTTTTTGATGTGTGTAGTAGTGCCCCTCGACATGAACGGCCTGCATATGCACGTTCTAATTGATACCGGGTGAGAGTTAAGTGCTATGTTCGGAAAACTTTTCGATTTGTTAAAACAAAGCCCAGTAGTAGTAGTAATGCCCGTAATGGGAATTAACATAATCGGTGCGACCTGAAAGAGTAGCAAACCTGCAACCCATCAAATATTTGTCTGTTTCGAAATTCAAGGGGAATAATTTGTACATGAATCTATCGTCGAGCCAGATTTGAGCACCGACCTAATAATTGGTTTAGATTGGTTACTGAAACATGACGCAGTAATTGATTGCAATAACAAAACAATGACGTGCATTTCAAAAGATAAGACCGAAATTAGTGTGAGTTCTAACGAAACAGCTGATGATGTGAGTATTCAGTACCAACCAATTCACATTGTTACTTATTTACTGATGAGATTGGCTTAGGCATAAGTATGGATTAGTACAGTATGCGGAATCTAAATGTTAACAATGGTTTGGAAGACGAGTTGGAGAGTATTGTGGACGGTGTAGCAAATGCTACACCGTGCAATTGCTACACCAGAACAGAAACGAGACTGCTATAACACAATTACGAGAAATAAAAACGTGTTTTCGAATAGCATGGTTCTTGTTACTGGTTATAAATGCAAACTAAGTTTAATGCCCCACGAACCGTTCTTTTGTATGACCGCCCGCGGCATCACTGTTCAAACAGGGGCCGTACAACAAGAAGTAGATAGAATAATGGAAAGTAATGTTATAGAGAGGAGTACCAGTTCCTATAACAATCCCTCGATCGTAGTAGGAAAAAGAGATGGTAGTGTCAGAATCGTGATAGATGCACATACGCTGTACAAAGTTGTTAAACATGAAACGGATAGATCAGAAAGTATGGAGAAGATAATGCAAATATTCCACAATGTACGGTTTATGACTCGCCTCGACCTTACGGTGGCTACTGGCAGATCACTCTTGAGGTAGAATCTAGGTAACATACTGTTTTTTCGTATGCGGGCAGGTATTACCAGTATAAGGTAGTGCCATTCGAACTGAACATAGCAGTGTCTGTCTTGATCAGTCGCTCGATACAGTACTTGGCACGGCCGTAAGTTCCAGAATGACAGTGAACACAGACGACTTGCTGTTGCCGAATGCGAACTGGCAAAAACTTTGCGATCTTTTAGACGAGATTTTCAGTGCCTTACGAAAAGGTGGACGACTCTGAAATTGAAAAAGTGTTTATGAAACAAGAATTGAATTTTCTTGGGCACGTAATTACTATAGCAGGAATCGTCAAAGATCCACAGCAGACAGAGACAATAATGAGTCGTTCACTTCCGAAGAATAGAAGACAATTAAAAAGTTTTCTAGAATTTACCGGATTTTATGGCAAGTTCGTGCAGGGGCAAGCGTTCACTGATCCAAACTTAAGCAACTTGTTACTCAAGAATACACCGTTTTTGTGGACTAACGAGCGTCACATCGCATCTGAGAGACTGAAACACAGAGGAACGTACTGTACCATCCTGACCTTTACATCTTGGCCTATTGCCCGGCCGGCAATTGAGCGGAGCGGTACATGCGTGAGCTAGGGAGACTTTACCGAATGTATTGTCACCGCAACCACAGGGCGTGGGACAAACATACAAACGATTTTGAAAACGTTATGAATGATTTGACGCACGAATCTGCAGAATTCACTCCAGAGGAAATTCTATTAGAACTTAAGTCTATGAGTTTGGTGGAAATGATAATTGATTTCCTTCCGCAAGTTAGTATTGACAGTGAAGTGAAGAAAGAACGTTTACGAGAGGTGATGAAAAAGAAAGCCGAGACGCGAATACCGCTCACGATGCGAAAGCGCGGTTTGCTAAATTTGCAGTAGGGGACCTCGTGCTCGTTAAAGCGAACGAGAAATCGGGCGACACTGATAACGAGATTTCAATTTTTAAATTCATTTATAATGAACTACTTAAGATTGTCAGCATACTTCATTACATTAACGCTTCCTGTTTAGTTTTTCCTAGTTCTGGCAAGCTGACAGGTATATGTAACTTTGTTAACTTGAAATTGCATCAAATCTGAGAAACAGGATATTCCAGTGAAAACTTAATTATTACTGCAATGTTTGACCGAACGGTCATCAACGAATTTGCAAAAACTATAACGGGAAATTTAGATTATAGAGTAAATGTTCTGAAAGCAACTGAAGAGAAAGAGAAACCTAGCCATGACCAAATTGTACAAATGTCGCTCTGGTATAAGTATCACTTTTAATTTTGTAAATAATATGTTCTAAAAATGCTTTTATACCATGTATTATGTAAGAGAATACCGATGCACTCAGACAGTGTATAAGTTTCAGATCTCTGTACGCGTGTGAATATGGACAGTGTTGAGTTATTCACTGTGATAGAAACATAAGGAGTCATTGAGATTACTCGGGAGTGAGTTTTCGAAGAATGCGAGGCAGGTGGACGTTCTGGAGGGCACTGGACAAACAAATAAAGAGATGAGGCGTGCCGCTGGGGCGCACGCACCACTGCCACGCCTGGACTGAGCCAATGCGGGCTCTTAGAACGCTGCGGCGTCCTTTGTAAATATGTGTGTCGAACGCTATGTTTCTCTTTTCAGCACAAACTATTATGTAAATATTTAAGTTTAACCTCGACGCATGCTTGAGACACATGAACTCTCATTGAGAAATGCTGTCTGTTAATGATTGTGATATTTACGGAAAATTGTGTAAAGTAAACCTTGTAATTAGTGATTTCTTATCTTGTTCCTTATTCTTTTGTGTACCTGTAAGTATGTTACTTATGTTCTCTTGTACGGTATGGACATGAAATTTTCGTAACACATGAACCATTTCAAAAGTAATAAGTTTTTTGAAAGATGTAATTTTGTTGTTAAAATATGATATGGTACACTATTATGTTTTGAGGTATAATGACACAGTGTTATGTTAATTACGTGCCCACAAATAATTATGATAATTAATGAGAGAGCTTAATGAGTGATTGGCAAAGTTTATTTAGTCAAAACTGAATGCATTTTGGCATCTGCATTTCTGCGTGTATTTCTTCGGAAACCATTAGACTGCGCCGTTGATATGAATTAATAAAAAATCCTTTATTTTTGATCATTCTGACGATTCCACCTAGTCCCAAAGGATCCTACGAAGTGACCTTTGATCTCAGTTTCTTAGAAAACTGCACCTAAATCCTTTCACGTGAACTACTTTCGAGTGACTCCCGACTAGTATGCTGAAGCTGGTGAAACCCTGGGCCTGGCTTCTCCTCTTCTCTCTGTTTAATTGCTCTGCATTTTTTCCTGTCATCTAATGAAGTTACTTTCCTTGCAGATAACATCGACAGCGAACAGTCTAATAGTGCTACTGATTATGTCTGATAAATAATTTATGTGATCCTATTACATTTCCTTGGGATATACCGGATGCTAATTTCGTTCAGTTCGAACATTTCTTCAATGTGGAAGCTAACCGTATGTTTTCTATCATGTGACCCTTAACTGATATGCGTCTTAGGGGGCTGAATCACTCTTAGGCAAATCGCACCAAAGCGGGTTTATATTGAGTCTGCACGAGGTGTGTAAAGCAATCTTATACTGGTGCTGATACAAATACTCTCTGGTGTGGCTAGCTTCTCATATAATTTATTAATTAAATTATTTGATCGGAGTTTTCCTCCAAAAATGATGATGGGAATGGATTGTGGTAAGTGTGACTGTTTAGCTGGTAAAAGCCATCCTAAAAATTTAGTTACGTTTATTTTCTTTAAATGTAACACAAAATTGATCATGAATTTGTACAAGGAACAATCATGTATATTAACATAAACCGAACATGTAAATAGTCCTCACTTCGTAGAGGTATTGGCAAGAACCTATTAAAACGACAGTGCACGGAATATAGAGTACTTCTGTGCTATGAGAAGGGAAAGCAAAGAGAACATGTGAAATGTTTAATATCGATAAACAAATGGATAATCGGGTGCAGTACCGCGGTGATTCTACAGATGCCACTGCTGAGAAAACCCACTTCGGCTTTTGGGCGGCTGAAAAATCAACTGAAATCCTACAGGCCAGAGCTGCGCATGTTACCGACAATACGGCGCAAGGCGGCAAGGTCATGACGGCTGCTACTCGTGGCCGGCCGCTGCATAGAGCGCGATCGAAGCGCGAGCGAAGTCTACGTCCGGGTGGCTGGACAAGTGAAGCTGCGAATGAAATTACTCTGCAACGAGTATGTGACCGACTCGTGCGGCTACCGGTAACCAAGCCCAAGACAGCGACCGCTCTGCTGTGCCAGAGCTCGGCCAATCGTCGCCGAAAGACAAAGCTTTCCCCAGTTATGGCCTTACAACAAATTCGTCTAGTCTCCCACTACCACACTGCGTCAATCTAGATGCCAATACCACTGTCCCTCATTTCAATCGTCGTATGAACATCGAAATGGCAGATATTGAGATGACCGATCGCGGAAATGAAAAGCGGCTACAATCGCTTAGTAATGGAAAGACTTTAACACCAGATGAGATATTGAGCCGTGCGTGGCTCATGTTCCCGCCATCATCTATTTTACAACCTGTTTTTAACGAACTTCCACCTCACTACGTTAATTTAAATTACTGGTGTCACTGAGTTGCTGCTTTGCCTGACAGTGACCGACGCTAGCAGCGCGTATCAAGTATATCCCCTCTCGTAGTATCTTTCCTCGACTGCTATTACTTCCCGGTCGTTGTCTGTCGTAAGCCAGTTCGGGTCCCGAGTTCGGGCTGCCAGTCAGTTGGAACGCGTCTGGAGCGCAGTCGGGACCTGCCAGTCGGGGAGTTGCAATGCGGCACTAGTGCAGTCAGGTTGGAGCTGTGAGGTATGAGTCGACATGGCTCGACCGACCATTGCCGCCACGCATCACTTGAGCCGGGCCAATCTTGGTGGATGGTCGGTCGGTCGTCCTACCGGACGACGCGTTTTGGCTCGCCGATCGTTCATGAGTCGGCTGTGTGTGTGTGTGTGTGTGTGTGTGTGTGTGTGTGTGGGCGCGCATCGACTCCCAATTTGTCTTCGTGCGTGCTTAGTTACTGTAGGGTATCGTTCAGATCTTCGTGCAAGTGTTTGTCAGGTTGTGTGTGTAGTTGGTGTTTTTTCCACTGATGACTATTTTAGATGTTGTCGGCATTCTGAGGGTAGTCGGTCGATTGGTGCGGACCAGGGAGGATATCTCCATGCGGTGCAGTCAGCTGGGTCCGCTGGCGGTTCCTGCGCCGTGTCGGAGCGTGTGTGGAGCTGTCCGATCGGTACGAGCTACCGACCTAGGACGTCAAAGTTGAGCGGTGTGTTAAGTACCCAAGCCACGTCCGTTCATGTTGTGTCGTTCGTTTCGGTGGTTCGCTGTTGGGGAGCTTTTCCTGTGAGCAACACCGAGTGTTTGTAGTGGTGAAATCGAGCTGCCGTGCGGTGGAATTAACTATATTGGTTCGCTACAATTAAAGTGCACCAGCGGAATTTTCTGCCTTGTGGCCGTTAGTGTTCTGGTTACCTGCCCTGGCCACTGACGTAAATTCAGGCAGTGTTTCTTTTTGGTGAAGTTAACTATCTTACCTTATTTCAAATTAAAGTGTACCAGCGGAATTTTTTGCCTTGTGGCCATTAGTGTTCCTGTTACCTGCCCTGGCCACTAACGTAATTTCAAGCAGCGTCCTTTCCTCACCTGTTGTCGCTGTTCAAAATGGTGTGTACGTTTGACAGCTTAATACATATTTCATCGTGGATAGTCACGTCCAAAACATTTGGTCCTTGAGTTTTTATGTACCGACTGGTGGCAAGAAGTCGTTTGGTCGGTCGGTCTGTGACTGTCTCTTGGTTGGGCTACCGACGGTACAAGTTTAGTTGGGCCCCACCTCCTGTCTCACCTAAGTGAACGTTAATGTTTCGAGGGCAGGCCCACCCCCCTCCCCCCTGGAGGCCTCTGAGTGCCGTTGTCTATGCTGTCCTTTTCACGGGTATTTAATGGTCTGTTGGTAATCTATTAAAGCCAATGCTTTAAAAGAAAAAAAATGTATTGTGTTTTATGTAAATCAATTTATGTAAATCAATTGTGGGCCTTCAGCCACTTAAAAACCTTATTCTTAAATTTAGTTATTGTCGTTGCGTTGCTTTTCATTTAGTGTGTGTTTGGCCATTGAAAACTTAAAAGGTTAAGGTATTTCTGAATTTTTGTAAAATCAACTGTGTGCCATCAGCCGCTTAAAGCCTTATTCTCAAAATTTCCCCTTAAGCGAAGACATTGCGGCTTTCTGCCTTAAAAGATTACGGTAATAGATTTAAAAATTTTGAAATTTAATTGTGGTCTTCAGCTATTATATATATATATATATATATATATATATATATATATATATATATATATATATATATATATATATATATATAATTTGTAATTTCAACCGCATGTCTTCAGTCACTTGAAATTTATCTTGTTGGTTTCTAAGATTTCTTAAGATTTCCTGTTTGGAGGCCTTCTGCCGTAAAAGAATTGGATTTTCAAACTCGTAGCTGTAAAGGTTCGGCTACGTGCCGTTTTGGCTTAAAGGTGTTATTAAACTACAATAAATTACAATTTTGAAGTGAATCTGACGGACACCTTATTTGGCCCTTTCCATAATCCTAATCACCTGTTCTGCCCAGCGGGTTTAGCTGGCGTATCAGATATCTATAAGATTCTATAAAGATTATGCGAAAGAACTTGCTCCCCTTCTAGCAGTAATTTATCGTAGATCGCTTGAGCAACGAAAGGTACCTAACAACTGGAAAAAAGCGCAGGTCATTCACGTTTTTAAGAAAGGCCGTAAGACAGATCCACGCAATTGCAGATCTCGTATATCGTTGACGTCAGTCTGTTGTAGAATTATGGAACATGTTTTATGCTCAAGTATTATGACGTTCATGGAAAATGAACATGTGCTCTACAGAAATCAACATGAATTCCGCAAACAGAGATCTTGCGAAACTCAGCTCGCTCTGTTCTCCATGAGATCCACAGCCCAGAGGACAACGGCACTAAGGCTGATGCCGTGTCCTTGATTTCAGTAAGGCATTTGGCACCGTCTCGCACTGCCGTTTAATGAAAAAAGTACGAGCTTACGGAGTATCGGAGCAGACCTGCGATTGGATTCGAGACTTTCTTGCAGAGAGAACTCAACAGGTCGCTCTTAACGGAACTAAATCGACAGATGTAAAAGTAATATCCGGAGTACCACAGCGAAGTGTGATAGGACCGTTGCTGTTCACAATAAATGTAAATGATCGAGTGGAAAGCGTCGGATGCTCTTTAAGGATCTTCGCATTTGATGCAGTTGTCTATACCAAAGTAGCAACGCCCGAAGATGGTAAGAATTTGCAGAACGACCTGCAGTCTCTGGCAGTTGACCCTGAATGTAAATAAATGTAACATATTGCACATACGTAGGAAAAGAAATTCACTACTGTACAGCTACACTATTGATGACAAACAGCTGGAGACAGCGTCTGCCGTAAAATAACTAGGTGTAACTATCAAGAGCGATCTTAAGTGGAATGACTATATAAAACAGATAGTGGGAAAAGCAGACACCAGACTCAGATTCATCGGAAGAATCTTAAAGAAATGTAACTCACCCACGAAGGAAGTGGCTTATAAGGCGCTTGTTCCCCCGATTGTTGAGTGTTGTTCATCTATCTGGGATCCCTATCAGGTAGGACTGATAGAGGAGACAGAGAAGATCCAAGGGAAAGCGGAGCGTTTCGTCACGGGATCGTTTAGCTGGCGAGAAAGCGTTACGGAAATGCTAAACACTCGACTGGCCGACGTTACAAGAGAGGCTTTGTGCATCACGGAGAGATTTACTATTGAAATTTCGGGACACTTTCAGGAGGAGTCGGACAATATATTAGGAGGAGTCGGACAATATATTACTTTGTCCCACATACATCTCGCGTATTGACCACGAGGAGAAAATTCGAGAAATTAGAGACAATACAGAGCTTACCGATCATCATTCTACCCACGCACTAGTCACGAGTGGAACAGGGTTAGACGGATCAGATAGTGGTACCGAAAGTACCCTCCACTACACACCATTAGATGGCTTGCGGAGTATGATGTAGATGTGGATGTAGATTTCTACCCGCCAATTCCCTACGGTGACTTCTAATGTGTGCTGACGTAACAGTCGAGCAGCCTATCATAACATCCGCCACGACTTTGCGCGGGAAGCTTTCCGGCGATGGGCGCCAACAGAATATGATAATTGCGCCATTCTGTCGGCTGCCCCGTGGAGATCGGTGACCATTCCTCCTAAATGTCCCAGACATTAGCACAGCCGTGATGCCGAGTTGGCACGTTCCTGCCCAAAACATGAGGCTTTCGCTAGAAAACTGCCCCCACCCGTTGTAAAAATAGTGAGCGTCCGTCGCTCTGGCCCCTGAGACCCGACATCAAAAGAGAACGCCGCCAGCCTAGTGACAAGATGTCTCCCCACCTCCTACTACTGTGATCGGTTAGCGTCCTCACACCACAAAACTTCCCAATCGTCTCCTACTTGAAATGAACTGAATTACAATACGCCTGCATCCTACTCTCGATCTTGTACATGCCAGTACACAGCATCTGACCACCTGCGTTGTATAACAGTGTAACACAGTAGCAAAATTACATTATTTTGCATGTTTGCAAATTCAGATTTTAGAAATGCAAGTTAGGCTGATTTGATGGCCCTTAATAAGAGTATGAAGAGGCCAGGGGTCCTGCCGTCTCGTAGAGGTAACTATCGGTTTGTGGAGATGCTCCAAGTAACCAAATCTTGGTCATCAGTCAACGATTTTATAGCGTCGAAGCTAGAATCTGCTTGTAAATATGAATTTACTATCTACAAGATATCTTGTGTTTGTCGCTTGCAGGTTCTTTGAGAGAAACTACGTTCCTTACAGGACTGCCACAGTGTTCAATTTAAGAAAGTGCCCTAGGATTCTACAACACATGGACGTAATTCTGTACATCTGTTCTTCTAAGCTTCTTACAAATCTGGGCTTTTCCAGTGGCGCAGGGTTATTCGCTACTTGAGAGGTTATCAGTGTACATGAGGTTATTTATTTATTTGCTGGCGTTGACTTTCGTGCCGCTGCCTAGACACTACAGCAGGTCGTGATACACATAATATTATAGTTTTTAACTTTTGGTCGCTTATTATGGTCAACAGGGTGAGGATACTCTCCAGATATGTTATGATAATGTATTAACAAACTACAACAACACGTCTTACGGTAACATGTCAGTCTGTTACAATATTATAACTAAACAACATGATATGAGCTGAACCTATGAGCTAGAATTGGCGCTAATTCCGCAAACGACAACAGAATACAATCTTGTTGCCCCACCATAGTCACCTCCCGAGTCTGGTCTACAACTTACGGAACTTGGTAAGAATGTCTTCCACGAGTAATGAGTGTGTTGGGTAGGGACACTAAGAATGTAGTGTATGGAAGGTGAGAACGTGGGTCTCGCTGGAGGCGTGCGAGAGATAGTCCCTGCAGTCATACTATCCTCTGTGCCCACGGTGGCTCAGATGGAAGCCGGCACGGTAGCTCAGCGTGTTCGGTCAGAGGGTTTAGTTACCCTCTGTAATAAAAAAACTGAGTAAACGGATGAACGAACAACCTGAACGAGTGTCATTGGACGTCCGCCACGAACAAATTTAATGAACAATATACAGAACAACGATGTGATAAAAAAAGCGGTAGCGCTGCAGATCGTTGTTACGTTTTTCGCTGAGGTCGCTGGCTCGTTACAAGAGTAAAAAAAAAATGAATAGAGCGTCTGCCATGTAAGCAGGAGATTCCAGGTTCGAGTCCCAGTCGGGGCACACATTTTCACCTGTTCCTGTTGATATATATCAACGCCCGTAAGCAGCTGAAGGTATTCATATATAATTCTAATTTAACCCATTATTTGTTTTCCACTTTCTCTTAATAATTTCTGACATTCGTCTCTATTGTTACCAACGAAATTCTCAATTTTTGAAGGATTTTCACATTAAATACCATAGGTCATACCAGTAACGGACACTGATTCTAAACATTCCGTTTCAGAAACATCGGAAACCTATTCCTGAAAACTATATTACTTTATAAATAACAGTCTTAACCATTCTTACTTGTCTGTTTATTTCTTTTGTTGTCCATCCAGTTGTAGTAACTCATCCACTGATTAGTCTGTTCTGTTTTATTTTCAGTGAGTTGATTGTATAATATACTAAAGAAAGATGGTAGTTTGCATGAAAGGAAACGGATTAGTGCGACTAGGATTCTCTCTCTGAGGATTCCGTACAAACTTAATTATGTATACAGGGTGTTTCAGACGTGATAGTCAATATTCAGGGCCATGACTAGGGTTGATCATTCGAAACAAAAAAGTCAAGTAAACATGGATTCTAAAATGCATACCTTAAGAGCTATGAGCAATTCTTGATCTTCGATACTGTGAAACAAATTTCTTCTACTGCAAGCTTGCATTCCATATTTTGGGAAGTGGAAGTATGGACGAAAACAAGAAAAAAAGTCCGGTAAACATCTGCTCTAAAATGCATACTTTAAAAGTTAAGAGCACTTGTTCATAAGAAGAGCTGTATTTCAAAGTAGTGATGATGAATGAGTGCTCATAGTTCTTAAGGTATGTGTTTTAGGGCACATGTTTACTGGACATTTCTTTCTTGTTTTGACCCATACTACCACTTCCCAAAATATGGGAAGCAAAGAACTTGCAGTAGAGCCTACTTTCTACCAAGCAAATAACTTCGTTGATGTAACGTGTATTTTCTGCTTAGCTTAGAGTGATGTCAGGTATTCGACTACTGTAAATATTTTAACTTTCCCTGTGAAGCACTTAGGAGAAAACATTTAGTTTTGTTATTAACTTTCGGAATAATTATCGTTATTCTGAATCAAGGGCGCCCCTATAACAGTTTGTAAAGGGAGGGGGAGGGTGGTGGAGCAAGACCTGAGTGTACGGAGAATTCTGAATATTTTCGAAGACGAATTGCGACTTGTGAGAAATCATTAAAAAGGTCCAGTTCCGACCATGTCAAACACCTGCCTCATGCCGATTTTGAATTCATTTTTTTTAAAAGAAAGAACCTGACTATTATATTGTTTCCTTTTCCTGAGACCTAAGAGATAAGGATGTCCTTGGTCTAAATGAAATATTTGGATATTAGGCTGCGTCATTGTAAACCACTAAAGAACTAAATTGCCGACGTTTCAACCGGCTTTCTGCGATCTCTTCAGGGCATTTAACCACCACGAAGAACAGCATCAAATAGGTAGAAATATCGACGTTTAGTAGCTTTAGTGTTTTACAATGACGTGTAATGTTACCCAGAATTATTTTATTCAAAGTGACACTTGTCGCGTAAGCCTACCAACTTGTATCATTATTCTGATTTACTTTGCTGTAGAATATATTGATGTGCCGATACTAGCGTTTTATTAAATTCGCTTATCACAATCTTCTGTATATTTTGAAAATGGCTTCACCAAAGATGTGCCGTTTATTCATTATAGTCCCTTTCATCTGTGACGGTAGTTATGACACAGATTCAAAAATGTTCAAATGTGTGTGAAATCTTATGGGACTTAACTGCTAAGGTCATCAATCCCTAAGCTTACACACTACTTAACCTAAAGTATCCTAAGGACAAACACACACACCCATGCCCGAGGGAGGACTCGAACCCCCGCCGGGATCAGCCGCACAGTCCATGACTGCAGCGCCTGAGACCGCTCGGCTAATCTCGCGCGGCTATATGACACAGATTGAGAAAGATCGCGGACCGTGGCTCGACAGATGTTTTGCTATAGTTGAAAGCTACTAGTATGGCGGTAACCAATTTTGTAAATGAACAGATTTATTTCAAAATATTAACAACTCGAATTAGTGTGTCTTTTCACCGTCGAGTTTCGAAAATTCAGGAGAAATTTAAATGAGGTTTGGCGGTTTAATTCATGAATACACAAGAATTTATTTGCGTTTACCTAAAACTTTCACTTTTAGACTAGCATGTGCTTGTCCTGGGAATAAATAATATGTTAATAATTACACCAGTTAACTTTCTCAAAACACAAGAGCCCACCTAACAGGTACTTCGTTTTGTGCCGTCTGCTATTACTACCGTTCACTGGCTCTATCCTCCTCTCAGTCTAAAGCCAAATCCGTTATCTGTTTCTTTCCATACACAGCCACTGCTGTTATTCCGTATACTCACGCCTGTTTGACGAAAACTACTCAATTCTCCTTTTTTCAACGTATTAAATTCTTTGTCCTTCTGTCGTCTCTTGTCTCGACATTCTACATCTACGTGGACATCGATTTTTATGTCTTGTCTCTTACGTCTTCTCTTTCGTCAGGCCCTCTTCTCCGATGAAAACTTCAAAACTCGGTGTTTCTTCTCGAAATTTAATGAATTATTACAGCAATGACAGAACGATGAGTCTCTGGAAGATCCTTTATTACCCTTGTGATGATCTTCAGAGAGCGGTAACAGTCTAATTGCTTTTTCGAATCGTCTCTCCTTCTGGTTTAATGAACAAAGTAAGAGCATATGGACTACCAGACCAATTGTGTGATTGGATTGAAGAGTTCCTAGATAACAGAACGCAGCATGTCATTCTCAATGGAGAGAAGTCTTCCGAAGTAAGAGTGATTTCAGGTGTGCCGCAGGGGAGTGTCATAGGACCGTTGCTATTCATAATATACATAAATGACCTTGTGGATGACATCGGAAGTTCACTGAGGCATTTTGCAGATGATGCTGTGGTGTATCGAGAGGTTGTAACAATGGAAAATTGTACTGAAATGCAGGAGGATCTGCAGTGAATTGACGCATGGTGCAGGGAATGGCAATTGAATCTCAATGTAGACAACTGTAATATGCTGCGAATACATAGAAAGATAGATCCCATATCATTTAGCTACAAAATAGCAGGTCAGCAACTGGAAGCAGTTAATTCCATAAATTATCTGGGAGTACGCATTAGGACTGATTTAAAATGGAATGATCACATAAAGTTGATCGTCGGTAAAGCAGATGCCAGACTGAGATTCATAGGAAGAAGCCTAAGGAAATGCAATCCGAAGACAAAGGAAGTAGGTTACAGTACGCTTGTTCGCCCACTGCTTGAATACTGCTCAACAGTGTGGGATCCGTACCAGATAGGGTTGATAGAAGAGAGAGAGAAGATCCAACGGAGAGCAGCGCGCTTCGTTGCAGGATCATTTAGTAATCGCGAAAGCGTTACGGAGGTGATAGATAAACTCCAGTGGAAGACTCTGCAGGAGAGACACTCAGTAGCTCGGTACGGGCTTTTGTTAAAGTTTCGAGAACATACCTTCACCGAAGAGTCAAGCAGTATATTGCTCCCTCCTACGTATATCTCGCGGAGAGACCATGAGGATAAAATCAGAGAGATTAGAGACCACACAGAAGCGTACCGACAATCCTTCTTTCCACGAACAATACGAGACTGGAATAGAAGGGAGAACCGATAAAAGTACTCAAGGTACCCTCCGCCACACACCGTCAGGTGGCTTGCGGAGTATGGATGTAGATGTAGATGTAGATATTCTTTTTACTGTCTGTTTCTTGACTTGTAATTAACTTTTCATCCTGTAATTTTCTAAAGTAAAAACTCCGGTGAACACGACTCTTGCAAAACACACAGCCTCTCACTTCGAGTCCTAACTTTCGGCTGTCAGTATATCAATTTTTATTTACAGGGATATAACTTTACCTCATCGAGCCATAGCATACAGATGATATTAAACAGAATTTTACATATGATCGTACCTGTAATACAATAAGCATGCAGACTGACCACGTACCTAACAGCCGGTACGTCCACCTTTGGCCCAGATAACAGCGGTGAAACTTGGCATGGAACCTTTAGGCCATGGTAAGTAGCTGGAAGGAGCTGACAACACATCTGCACACACAAGTCTTTTAATTCCCGTAAATTCCGGGGAGGGGGCGATGAGTTCTGAGGCCACGTTAAGTCACATCCCAGATGTGTTCAATCGGTTTCAGATCTGGAGAGTTGGTGTACCAGCACATCAATTGGAACTCGCCACTGTGTTCCTCGAACTACTCCATCTCACTCCTGGCATTATGACATTTCGCATTATCTTGTTGAAAAATGCCTGTGCCGTCAGGAAACACTATTGCCATGCAGGGGTGTACGTGGCCTGCAGCCAGTGCACGATACTTCTAGGCCTTCATGGTGCCTTGCACGATCGCCACTAGACCCACGGATGACCATGTGAATGTTTCCCAGAGCATAATAGATCCGCTGCCATCTTGTCTCCGTCCCGCAGTACAGGTGTGAAGGAGCTGTTCCCATGGAAAACGACGGATTAGCGCCCTCCCATCAGCATGATTAAGGACATATCGAGATTCATCAGGCCGTGCAACACTTTGCCACTGCGCCAAGGTCCAGCGTCCATGGTCAGTACCCGTTTCAGTCGTATCTGTTGATGTCGTGGTGTCAAAATCGGCACACGCATGGGTCGTCGGTTACGGAGTCCCATCGTTAGGTGTGTTCGGTGCACTGTGTGTTCAGACACACTTGTACTCTGCCTAGCATTAAAATATGATTTTAATTCCGCCACAGTTCGCCACCTGTCGTGTTTCACCAGTATGCCCAGCCCATGAGGTCCGAGACCTGTAATGAGGAGTGGCCGCCCAACACCCCGACGTATGGTCGTGTTTCCACCTTGGTTTCGCCACGTATTGAAGATACTCGCCACAGGAGTCCCTGAACACCCGAAAAGTCGCGCAGTTTCCAAAATGCTATTGCCGAGTCTCTGGGCCATCACAATCTGCCCTCGTTCAGACTCAAACAGATCGTTCATCTTCCCTGTTCTACACAAGGACAGCACACTCACTGATACTACATGCACCGTGCATGTGTCTGACTAGCGGGCATTCCTCGCCAGGTGATGCTGCTATCGCCTGGGCGGGTTTACACCGATAGTAGGTCGGTGATTATAATGTTCTGGCTGATTAGCGTATGTGCACCATTTGTATGTATAAAAAAAAAATTGAAACACGTTAAGTCTAAACTTGTATTAAACTGTTGAATCATGGATAAAAAACACGATTCTAATTACAACGCAGAAAATCACCGTCACATTGTCTTTGACATTCAGCCTGCACTCAGTACTTCTGTTTCGTCTCGGGTTTGTTTTTCCGTCAGTATTAGCTATAACTCGTCAGTGATATAAGGGTGAGGCAATAAGTAAATCACAAGCTGGGTAAAGATATCATAGCCGCGAGTATGAGGCTGAAATTTATTTTTCTTTTCAGCATACCCCCTTATAAACTTACATATCCCATCGTTCGACAAGGCATTAAAACCTTGCAGCATAGAATTCGTGTGGCAGCGCTCACATCTAACGAGTGACCTCTCTGGATATAGCACATTTGTTTAGTTCCTTAAACTGTTGCAGCCTACAAGTCCGATGTGTCCTGTGGCTAGCGAAATACCCCTAGACGTGTAAACAACGTGCTATCGCTGGATAACTTGGGCGGTCAGAATGCTCCTCGTTTATGACTTTCTTTGTCCTCTGCTGGATTCCTGTATCCAACTAATAAAAAATAAATAAAATTCCATCAGATACAGTTATACACACACACAGTACACATGCATCTTTGTCTGGCTCCAAATCATTAACCTTTGGCCGCGGAGTATTGTTTATCGGCGACTTTCCATGCAACGTGTGCTGCCACCTTCTACGTACATGCAGGAACGAAATTTAAAACGATAATCGGTAATCTGACGCTGCGACTTATTTATTGTATCACCCTCGTACATAGCAACTTGGTTGATTGTATATTATGGTCTTTGTCACTGCCGTGAAAGTATTTTCACAGAAATAAGAGCAACTGAGGTAACAAACCAAATGAATCATAATTACACTTTTACTCTGTAACGAGACACAGAGATCACGGATCCCTGGCAACAAAAGAAAATAACCCTGAACAGTTATCCCAAATTTTGTCGATGGAGTTCGGGTTCATTCTATATAAAGAATAGGCAGTGTCGGAAAATATGATTCAATTGTTGTCCATCGTTAGAAGCGCGGTTTTAATACCGTAGAGAAAATTGTTTCCTTCCGTTGATCTGTTGTCTTTACCACGAGTGCAGACGCCACCCTTCCGCTTCGGAACTGCGTATACAACAGTGATTGCTAAAGAATTGTATCAGATAAGTGAGCTTATACCCCTGGTTTATACGAGTGGAGATCTGTGGCAATACAGCAAATCAATTGGCATTAAAAAAAAATTAAAATGTGTGTGAAATCTTATGGGACTTAACTGCTAAGGTCATCAGTCCCTAAGCTTACACACTACTTAACCTAAATTATCCTAAGGACAAACACACACACCCATGCCCGAGGGAGGACTCGAACCTCCGCCGGGACCAGCCGCACAGTCCATGACTGCAGCGCCTGAGACCGCTCGGCTAATCCCGCGCGTCGATTGGCATTCAGACGACATTGTAGTTCACATTTGGCTCTGTTTCGTCGACAGTTATTTACACTGAATGTATCAATCTACTCACGATTGGCTTTCATTACTGCGGCACCCGGTCAGTTTATGGTTATACAGTAGAACGTAAAACCCGTCTTGTGAGTCACCTTGTACCGACACCTGCAGCAGTGCATCTACACTGAAGCTCCAAAGAAACTGGTATAGGCATGTACAGTATATTCTAATACAGAGATATGTAAACAGCCAGAATACGGCTCTGCGATCGGAAACGCCTATATAAGACAAGTGTCTGGCGCACCTTTTAGATCGGTTACTGATGTTACAACGGAAGATTACCAAGATTTAAGTGAGTCTGAATTTGATTTTATAGTCGGCTCACGAGCGATGGGACACATCATCTCCGAAGGTAGCGATGAATGGAGATATTCCTGTACGGCCACTTCACGAGTGTACCGTGAATATCAGTAATTCGGTATAATATCAAATCTACGACATCGCTGCGGCCGGAAAAAGATCTTGCAAGAACGGGACTAATTACGACTGACGAGAACCGTTCAACTTGACAGAAGTGCAACCATTCCGCAAATTGCTGCACATTTCAATGCTGAGCTAACAACAAGTCTCAGCGTGAGAACCATTCAACGAAACATCATCGATGTGGGCTTTCGGAGCCGAAGGCCCACTCGTGTACCGTTGATGACTGCACGACACAAAGCTTTACGCCTCGGCTGGGCCCGTCATCGCCGATATTGGACTGTTGATGACTGGAAACATGTTGCCTGGTCGGACGAGTCTCTTTTCAAATAGTATCGAGCGGATGGACGTGTACAAGTATGGAGACAACCTCATGAATCCATGGACCCTGCATGTCAGCAGGGGACTGTTCAAGCTCGTGTAGGCTCTGTAATGGTGTGGTCAGCGTGCAGTTGAAGTGATATGGGAGCCGTGATACGTCTAGATACGACTCTGATGGGTGGCAGGTACGTAAGCATCCTGTCTGATCACCTGCATCCATTCAAGTCCATTGTGCCTTCTGAAGGCCTTGGGCAATTCCAGCAGGACAATGTGACTCCACACACGTCTGGAATTGCTACAGAGTGGCTCCAGGAGCACTCTTCTGAGTTTAAACACTTCCGCTGGCCCCGAAACTCCCCAGACATGAACATTGTTGAGCATATCTGGGATGCCTTGCAACGTGCCTTGCTCCACTCCCTCGTACTCTTACGAATTTATGGACAGCCCTGCAGGATTGATGGTGTCAGCACTGCTTCAGGCATTAGTTGAGTCCATGCTACGTCGTGTTGCGGCAATTGTGTGCGCTCGCGGGCGCCCTGCACGATTTTAGGCTGGTGTAACAGTTTATTTGGCTCTTCAATGTGTTCCTCCAACGTTGCTTGGGTTGGTGTTGCGGTTTTAAGTTCGAAGACTGGTTTTAATCGGCTGTGCAAGGCCGTTCAACTCCGAATAGCTACTGAATCCATGTGAATCTCCTCACTACACTCAGTAATTAGTTTTTCATATCTATAGTGCGTTTAAAATTAGTTGTGACTTTTGACAGTTCAGTACGGAGCGAGTGGAGGGAAACGCAGTTGCCAGCGTGTGCTGGCGAAGATAACGCCAGGCCTGCTCGGCTCGTAACCTGTCGGCCGCGCAAGCTGGTCAATCTGCAGTCTTTCTCAATCGGTTTTAAAGAAACTATACGGTAACAAACTCCGAGTCTCGCACGTCTTACAGCTTCATTCGTCAGATTCATGATGAATTACCTATGATTTCGTTAATGGTCATAATTATCGTGATATTTCAGTACTAATTAAACTACTGAAACAAATTGTTAAAATTTGTAGCGAGAAATAGAGGTCTCTATGAATTTGCGTTTGATGTGTATCAGGTCGCATGTTGCTGCATATAAAACGTAGATAACATATTAAATTATCCTTTAAACCTCGAAAGGTATTGCTGTTGCCCCCAGTGCCGAGAAAATGGAGTGTATGTAAAGGGCTCCTTCACGAACGCACTTGCGAGTGAGAAAGCCATAAATCCCTCGTATCTCATAAACGGTCTGAGATATCGGAACAAGATTTTGACATATGATAGCACGCAAAAAAAAACCACTCCTCTCACGTCTCTACCTACGTACAAGATAATTTCACTAACTTATTCTCTCTCTCTCTCTCTCTCTCTCTCGCCGGCCGGATTGGCCGTGCGGTACTAGGAGCTACAGTCTGGAGGCGAGCCACCGCTACGGTCGCAGGTTCGAATCCTGCCTCGGGCATGGATGTGTGTGATGTCCTTAGGTTAGTTAGGTTTAATTAGTTCTAAGTTCTAGGCGACTGATGACCTTAGAAGTTAAGTCGCATAGTGCTCAGAGCCATTTGAACCATTTGAATCCCTCTCTCTCTCTCTCTCTCTCTCTCTCTCTCTCTCTCTCTCTCTCTCTCACACACACACACACACACACACACACACCACACACACACAACATCGCTTGATAGGTTGGCAACACTCACAATGTGAACGAAAACAAAAGAATAGGCATAAACACTGTGGCAGTGATGAATGACAAACAGTTAAGAAAGTCAATTGTAAATAGTGCAGAGCAGGAAATAACGCAAAATGTCAAAAACTGCCAAGTGCAGATGTGAAATGAAGCCTGTCGACACCAACCACTGTTATCAAGAAGGGAAGGAGCAGATTATGTAAAAAAACGCCGTAAGTAGCTTGCAGACCAGCTTTATAAAGAAAACGCTGTTTTTAATCTAAAACGATAAAAAAATTTAGAAACGTGTGTATCCAATTTACAGAATACCACGGAAGATGATTTGTAAATAAAAGCGAAACGCATCTGGTGTAATTCTTTTTAATTAGATTGCAGTCAACTCAAGACAGATAACCTATAACAGCTGCTGCGGAAGATGGCCACGCAAACAAACGAACTAATGTAATTTTGAAGGACCATCAATAATAGCCTGTGAAACGAGGATGTCAGTGGGTTTTTCAACAATATAAATGAAGAAGCAGCACATTTATTTTTATACTGAGAATAAGTTTTCTCACAAATGTTGATGTGTCTCGCCTCAGCTGCTAGCTTAATAATACGCTGTTTTAAGATGCTGCCACAATTTCAACTGCATTAGAATGTTGGTAAGATGTATACCTGTAAACTCTGCTGTGTGTAGGTAAAAGAAGCAGATGTTCAGAACAACACATGTAACACATTACTCAAAACGCGACACAGTCCTTCACGAATCTATATCTCCTCAACTACATTCTTGGTATGGCTGACAACTTGAGACCAGTCCTGTGCTGTAACATTTGCAATCACTTCTTTTGTCAGCGTTTCGATCTCACTGAACGTAAATTTCTCGTTGTTTTTTGCCACATTACTTTTCACCTAGCCCCATATATTCTCAGTCGGATTTAAATGAGCATGATACGAAGGAAGCCTGATAAAACTATGCTCTCTAGCGTTAGCCATCTCGACGACCTGGTAGTGTGGAGTTTTTAGCATTTACAGTACTACAAGTTCCATTAACTTCGCCTTACACAAGCTAGGTTCGACATTATCCAATCGAACATTTCTTTGTACCCAGGGGAAAAAAGCCGCTTTCCTCCAATACATTCTGGAAAGGTATTGCGCATTGTCCATAACAATATTTGCAACTGAACATCATCTCCACAGCCGGCGAACGTGTTCTTCAATGACCACTTTTATTGCGAATATCGTGTTCATACGCGCTGCACTGTTTTTATTAACGCAGCGCCAAAACGAAACACTTGCTCACAGTAACTGACGACTGTAGAGCGCTTCACCGCCAGAAAATATCACTTTACCACGAGAGCTAATGATCGTAGGTGCCCCTAATTCGCGACACCACATACTACTATTTATCCACAGCGGGCAACAGGGGCGCTTTACCAATCGAACTGCTGGCTGCGTGGTAGGGAAAGCCGGCTCTCCATTGGTGTTACCTGGGCAACGGCATCACGCCCTCTCCTATGAGTCAAACGTCAAAAATCGCAAGTAATTTTAAACGCACTATAGGTATCCTTCTACAACTCTGATTCCCCCCCCCCCCACACACACACACACATACACACACACCTATCTCGTATCAAAATCATTATCTCTTGACGCCTCAGGATGTGTCCAGTCAGCCGATCCCTTGTTTTGGTCATGTTGTGCCATAACTGTGTGGTGTTGATTTTCGAAATGGAGAAAGAAGGTTATTGTCGCTATGTTTTAGCTATCAGTTTCGTTCATGCGGTCTCCAAAGTCATTTGCCCTCTCTGATGGAACTGCAATGTCATCTGGATGATCAAACTTTCAATTTCTCATCCTTGAACTTTAATATCCTTTCCAATATTCCCCATGGTTTCCTTCACTGTTTGCTCAACGTGCAGATTGAATCACCGTTGGGACAGGCTTTAACCTCTCCCACTCCCTTCTCATCCACTGTTTCCTTTTCGTGCCCTTCGCCTCTTTCAACTGCAGTCTTGTTTCTGTACAAGCTATAAATAATGTTTCAGCCACATTCAGAATTTCAGCTTGGCTGTAAATGAGAGATTTAGCATCTGGTAACACTAATGTGACCGGACCTGTAATGTTACGAGAACAATAAATTTTGAAGTAGCTACCGCTCCTCTACTCCGTCAGAATTCCGCTGCCACGACTGTGGGCGTAACACAATGCGGAGACACAATGGCGGAAATCTACTCGGGCATTTCCACGCCCACTACGTCGCCATCGGGGCCATTTTAGCCGCGTCGTGGAAAGGGCCGCCTTTAATGAAATCATTTGTCAGGGCGTTTACGTACCCTGACGCTGACGTCGGTACATTCGCGACACATCCTCAGCTAATGTGCTGAATCTCTGGTTTCCTTCCCCAGCAGCCGCAACCGCAATCACGAGGGTGCAGCGTCGTCCTAGCGACACTGACGTCACCCTCAATGCAAGTTCGTTAGTTTACTTCTCCATCAAACGAACGGGGGAAAGAATTTAATGAAAGAAAAGACCCTATACCTTTTTTGTCTGCAGCATTTTTTGTACCTAAATTTTGTGAAAGATGGGAGGTTCTAAAAGGATGGTCGTATTCGTTCCAAATTCGGAAGATGTGAGGAAATAAGTAATTGAAACTGCAAAGACTTGGCGAAGACGTATCCCAACACCGATTGAAGTGGCTGAAATTTTCGACTGCCTTTACTGTCTCATTTCCTAACTCAGTTATATCATCCCATTTAATTCAACTGCATTCCATATCTGCTGTTTTACTTTTACTGCTATTGATCTTATAATCTCTTAAGACATTATCCAATCCTTTCAGCTAATATTCCACGTCGTTTGCTGTGTCTGACAGATTTACAATGCCATCTGCAGACGTTAAGGTTTATATTTCACCTCTGTGAACGTCAGTTTTCCAAATTTCTCTTCAGTTTCCTTTGCTGCTTGCCCTACCAATTGTACTGATTTAATAACATCGACGAAGGGCTACAGCCCTGTCTCGATCACTTCTCAGCCATTGCTTCCCTCTTATGCCCCTCGACTCTTTTCATTTATTTTATTTTTATTTATTTATTTATTGTTCCGTGGGACCAAATTAAGGAGAAGTCTCCATGGTCATGGAACGAGTCAATACATGAAATTATAACACGATACTAGAAACAGAGGAAATGAAATACAAGAAACGTATTCAGGCGACAATTCGTAAGTTTAAATAAAGAAAATCAACAATGTAACACCGGAATTTGTTTAATTTTTCAGCTCTTCCAGGAGCTCCTCGACAGAATAGAAGGAGTGAGCCATGAGGAAACTCTTCAGTTTCGACTTAAAAGCGTTTGGGCTACTGCTAAGATTTTTGAGTTCTTTTGGTAGATTATTGAAAATGGATGCAGTGGAATAGTGCACTCCTTTCTGCACAGGAGTCAAGGAAGTGCATTCCACATGCAGATTTGATTTCTGCCTAGTATTAACTGAGTGAAAGCCGCTAACTCTTGGGAATAAGCTAATATTGCTAACAACAAACGACATTAAAGAAAATATATACTGTGAGGGCAACGTCAGAATTCCCTGACTATTGAATAGGGGTCGACAAGAGGTTCTCGAACTTACACCACATATAGCTCGAACAGCCCGTTTTTAAGCCAAAAATATCCTTTTTGAATCAGAAGAATTACCCCAAAAAATAATACAATATGACATAAGCGTATGAAAATATGCGAAGTAGACTACTTTTCGTGTTGAACTGTCACTTATTTCAGATACTGTTCTAATGGTAAATAAAGCAGCATTTAGTTTCTGAACAAGATCCTGGACACGGGCTTTCCACAACAGCTTACTATCTATCCGAACGTCTAGGAACTTAAACTGTTCCGTCTCGCTTATAATATGCCCATTCTGTCTGATCAAAATATTAGTTCTTGTTGAATTGTGAGTTAGAAACTGTAAAAACTGAGTCTTACTGTGATTTAGCATCAAATTATTTTCCACAAGCCACAAACTTATTTCATGAACTATATTATTTGATAATGTTTCAATATTACACACAAGATCCTTCACTACCAAGCTGGTGTCATCAGCAAACAGAAATATTTTTGACTCACCTGTAATACTAGAAGGCATATCATTTATAAAATAAGAAACAGCAGTGGCCCCAGCACCGACCCTTGGGGAATGCCCCACTTAACAGTGCCCCATTGGGACTGAACATCACTACCACTCTCAATATTGCGGAGAATTACCTTCTGCTTTCTGTTCTTAAAGTAAGAGGCGAACCAGTTGTAAGCTACTCCCCTTACTCCATAATGGTCCAACTTCTGCAGTAATATTTTGTGGTCAACACAGTCAAAAGCCTTCGTTAAATCAAAGAAAGCACCAAGCGTTCGCAACCTTTTATTTAATCCATCCAAAGCCTCACAGAGAAAAGAGAATATAGCATTTTCAGTTGTTAAACCATTTCTAAAACCAAACTGTACATTTGACAGCAAATTATGTGAATTTAAATGCTCCAGTAACCTTGTATATACAACCTTCTCGATAACTTTAGCAAATACCGATGCCATAAAAATAGGTCTATAATTATCAACATTATCCCTGTCTCCCTTTTTATAAGGTGGCTTCACTACTGAGTACTTTAATCGGTCAGGAAACCGACCACTCCTAAAGGAAAAGTTACACATATGGCTAAGTACTGGGCTAACATACATAGAACAATACTTCAGTATTCTGCTAGATACCCCGTCATATCCATGAGAGTTCTTGGTCTTTAGTGATTTAATTATTAACTCAATCTCCCTCTTGTCAGTATCATGGAGGAGCATTTCAGGTAACAGTCTCGGAACACTTTTTTCTACGAGCGCCATATGATTCCCTGTTGGGACTAGGTTTCTATTTAGTTCACCTGCTATATTCAGAAAGTGATTATTAAATACTGTAAATATATGCGACTTATCAGTAACACGGACATTCCCACTACAGACTGATTCTATATCCTCGATCTGTCTCTGCAGACCAGCCACTTCCTTTACGACTGACCATATGTTTTTAATTTTATCATGAGACTTAGCTATTCTATCTGCATACCACATACTTTTTGCCTTCCTAATAACTTTTTTAAGCACCTTACAATACTGTTTGTAATGGGCTGCTGCATTTAGATTTTGAACTGTTTCTAACGTTTTGATATAATTGCGACTTTGTTCTACAGGATATTCTTAACCCTCTAGTCAGCCACCCAGGCTGCCTGTTTGTGCTAGTACCCTGTTTTGAACGTTCTAACGGAAAGCAACTTTCAAAGAGCACGAGAAAAGTCTTGAGGAAAGCATTGCATTTATCGTCTACTGTTTCAGCACGATAAACATCTTGCCACTCTTGTTCCTTGATAAGGTTTACGAAGGTCTCTACAGCAACTGGATCACCTTTCTAAAAAGTTGATAACTATATTTAACATGAGTTGCAGCACAAAAATCTTTTAGAGTTAAAACTTGTGCATCATGATCTGAAAGGCCATTCACTTTTTTGCTAACAGAATGCCCTTCTAGTAATGAGGAATGAACAAAGATGTTGTCCATGGTTGTTCTACTGTTCCCTTGCACTCTCGTTGGAAAGAATACGGTTTGCATAAGATTATATGAATTAAGGAGGTCTACCAGCATCCTTTTCCTTGCACAACCACTTGTACAATTAATATTGAAGTCACCACATATAACTAACTTTTTGTATTTCCTATAAAGTGAACCAAGAACCTCCTCTAGCTTTAGCAAAAATGTTGTGAAATCAGAGTCTGGGGATCTATAAATAACAACAGTTAGAAGTTTAACTCCACTAAATTTAACCACACCTGCACAACATTCAAACATCTTTTCAGTGCAGTACTTTGAAACATCAATTGACTCAAATGGGATACCGTTTTTCACATACATGGCTACTCCCCCACACCGCAAAGAGCTCCTAGAAAAGCTGCCAGCCAACCTGTATCCTGGTAAAGGAAGCCTCTGAATTATCTCCTTATTTAGGAAGTGTTCAGATATACCAATAATTTCAGAGTCAACATCTATAAGCAGTTCACTAACTTTATCTCTAATACCTTGTATATTTTGATGAAATATACTAATTCCCTCATTACTCGGATACCTAAGCTTTGTCGAAAGTGGTTTCTTTGTTAGAGAGACTTCCCTTAAGCAGGAATACCTATCAGCTGACTTCAATCTAAAAAAGGTGCAGCTCTAACACCCACTAGTACAGGAATTTTCCCATGAGTGATCCCACCACCCCCACCTATGCTGTCACCTATAAGCTTTGCCAACCTCCCCTTTCCATACCTGGGCCATGTCTAGTGAAACCCGTCCTGCTGATAGACTGCACCGGCACCACTGAAATGTGACTCACGCCTTCTGTCATCAGCGCACCCCCAAGTCTCATGTTATTAAGCTTGACGGCTGTATTAAGATGAGGCCGATCGTGACGCTGAAACAGTTCCACGAAATGCACATTCGTGTTGCTAGTCTGAGTGGCTATCTTTTCCAGGTCACCATCTATGTCACACTCCCTATCCCTATCAATACTATTACCAGCCCCACCCACAATCACTACCTGATCCTCTTTAGTAAAATCCCTACATAACCCCCCTATGTTAACAGTCACCTGAGCCAATCCTGCATTAGGCTTCACAATGCTGGTGACCTGGCACTCACTCCCCAACACTTCCTGCAACTGCTGGCCTACACCTCTACCATGAGAACTACCTAACAGCAGAACCTTTTTCTTCTTCTTAGACTTTGCAACTGTCCTAGCCACCGTCACTGCTGAGGTCTGCTGCATACTTCCTACACCTACAGCTACTAGAGATTCCTCTCCACTAGACTCTGACAGTTGGTCATATCTATTGCAAACACCAATAGTAAAACTATCTGAAAATCTCCTTCTCCTAGCAGATCTCTTACCAACAGCCAGCTCCCATTCCCCAACCCCCTTCTCCCTCCTCATCCTATCTAGCTCCTCCTGTGCGTTTTTCAACTGCACCTGAAGGGCACAGATCTTACGCTCCCGCTCCTCCATCAACTTACTCTTGCTACATAACCTGCAGTTCCAGGAGAGGATCTCACCAGAATGCCCACTGGCTTCCCCACTGCATTCTCCCCAGTGAAAATATTTCGAACAAGTCTCACACCGCAATCCACTACTCACGAACCTACGGCAAAGCCCACACTTCTCACTCATGGTAAAATTTTACAGTTATTGAAACAAGAAAACTACTTTATCTAAGTTCCGCTAGTACAATAAGAAGATGTTAAAAAACTGACTACAATAATCACAAACTTACTCTACAAGGGAAGTAACTACTATTATTAACAGTATTAATCAACACCGAATGATAATATAACAAACACTAACACAGAAAGAGAATCAAACGTCTAATGGCACAGTAACGAAACTGAAAACAGTTCCCAAAAATTTCTTCTGAAATTATTTCACCAGAAAACACCAAGAACACCGGTTGAAGATTACTAAAGTTCCTAAATAAACCACTATACACAAACAATTAATTAGTACTTAGCTTTCGATGCTCCGCTACAGCTGCAACTGGTCAGCGCGGAATGTAAACACAGGTAAGAGGCTCACAAATATCAGGTCTCAACACAAGAAAGGCGGAGGTGAATGAAGAAACCACTAATAAGTCACTTATATAGTAAATATTATCACAAAACCGTTAAAATATGTATCTGAAACCTAAAAATATATGAAAACTTAGAGAGCGATCTCACACGCAGTCACGCGCTTATGACGTCACACCAAATATCTGGTTTCTGTACAAGTTGTAAATAGCCTTTCGCTCCCTGTATTTTACACCTGCTACCTTCAGAATTTCTTCCAGTCAACATTGTCAAATGCGTTCCCTAAATCTGCAAATGCTACAACGGTAGATTTGCCGTTTTTCAGTCTTCCTCCTAAGATAATTCACAGGGCCCACATAAAAACCGGTTAAAGTTTTCAGCTGTACACAGCTTCCATCAGAAACATAAAAATTTCTAGTCAAGGACACTACAAGCTGTGGACAACAGCAAAATACAGCGTTCTGCCAGACGTGACGTCTCGAGGAGATTGCCAACTACAACAGGAAACATCGTTGCTGAAAACGTCTGAATCGATGAACGTACAGTATGAATAGTGATGGATGTGTTCTGTGTACTTGTTATGGTCGTCTTTCCGATCACTGGTTTGGCACAGCTCTCCAAGGTAGTCTACTCTGTGCAAGCCTCTTCATCTCTGCATAAGTATTGCAACCTTGCTGCCTTGGATGTGCCCAGTAAACCGTTTCCATCTTTTAGTCAAGTTATGGCAAAAAAATTCTTTTCTCCTCATTTAGATTCAGTACCCCACTATTAGTTATTCGACCTGTGCATCTAATGTTTAACATTCTGTTGTAGCAACAAGATTCAAAAAATTGCCCAAGGTGTTTGTCGGTCACCTCACTTCAAGCCCTATGCAAGTCCCTTCAGAAAAAACGTCCTTAACTTAAATTAGTATTTTATGTCAACAAATAAACCTTTTTCATTTTTGCATGTCTGCATTTTATATCCTCTCTACGGTGGCTGTCGTCAGTTATTTTGCTGCCCAAATAGAAAAATTATTCAAAAATCTTTAGTGTCCCAGTTTCCATCTTATTATCGGCGTGGTCAAATGTGGGGATAAGCGATCTGCTGCGTGAAAACTGTGGATTTAGAAAAATCCTTAAGTCAATATCGCAAATATAATCTTTTGTTACTAGTTTCGGCTTATCTACAAGCCACCTTCTGGTCATGGCTTGTACGTTGATTAGTGAACATCTGTCAAACGGGGACACATCGTCATAATTTGTATGAGCAGGTTCGCTTGTTGGGTTGGATTGCACAACAAACATCTACATCTACATGATTACTCTGCAGTTCACAGTTAAGTGCCTGGTATAGGGTTCATTGCTGGCATAAATTGTGACAAAGTGGCACTTGTAAAATAACCAACGTATTTTGTCACGATCTGAAGACGGTTTGTAGATAAGCCGAAACTAGTAATCAATCAAATTATATTTGCGATTTATCGCATCAACATTTCATGCCTGTGAATTCATATAGCTGCAGGCTGGCTTCTGTACAAGTTGTGGATACTTTTTGCTCCCTATACTATACCCCGCCTACTTAGAAGAGAATAAAAGATTTCGAAATGTAGTGCCACAGAAGAGTGTTGAAAATTAGCTGGGTAGATCGAATAACAGATGAAGATATGCTGAAATGAATTGGGATACTAACAGATGTGACAGAACTTGACTAAAATAAGGGATTTATTGAAAGAGCACATACTGAGTTCATAGGCAGTATTATTTACTCACATTGTCACGATACACTCGTATCATTCTAATACTATTTGTCCTATTAATATTGTTTCTCTGGCAACTATGATACAAAAGAGGTGTTGTATGTGTGAAATCCTATTCCAATGTAAGAGAGAGTTTAATGGTCCAAATAACATTAGATTAGAAAAAATGGTTCAAATGGCTCTGAGCACTATGGGACTCAACTGCTGTGGTCATAAGTCCCCTAGAACTTAGAACTACTTAAACCTAACTAACCTAACGACAGCACACAACACCCAGCCATCACGAGGCAGAGAAAATCCCTGACCCCGCCGGGAATCGAGGAACCCGGGCGTGGGAAGCGAGAACGCTACCGCACGACCACGAGATGCGGGCCATTAGATTAGACAAATAAATAAAGGGATCTTTAGTTTGGTGGTAGAGGGAAGTATGGGGGCGAAAAATTGTAAAGGGAGACCAAAGCTTGAATACAGTTGTAAGGCAGCTGTATTTGTCTCATTACATGATCAATCAATGTAATTAATTTGATCGATTGCATTAACATACAGTATTTGTATCATTTGGGACCGAATATTAGTTTATTGATCGTACTAGTTGATACTGGTCAGCTTCACACTAACAACTGTAGTACTGCATGCTCTACAAAAGTAACTTTCGCGCTGGCTATGATACAGAGAGTGACTGAGGAAGCTGGCGACTTCCGACAGGTCGGGGGCAACGTGGCAGTTTTTTCAGCGGCCAAAGGGCAGGATTTTATAGTCTGCCGCAAAGCGGACCAGCGAGCGTCGCCTCCTGGAGCCAGAGGCGCGGGCGAAAGTTGAAAGAGGGCAGTAAAGATAGCCATCTAACAAGAATCACCTGCAGTTTTTTCAGCCCCGTTGGAATGCGTCTCCTGTCGCCACACAAGTTAACGTTTAAGACAGGGAGGCCAGGTGATTGGCTAAGCCCTTCGGGTGGACGTTGCTTTAAATTGTTCGAGTAGCTTCCAGAACATTTTGCATGAACTGCTCGTGGTTGGCCAGCAGTTTCATGTCCAGAAAGAGCGGGGGGAAATCTGGTTGTAACGAAGATCGTCTGGGCTCAGTCGAGAGTAGTGGTGGGCTAAACGGTTATTCTGGAGGAACCGTTATCATGGTTACAGTTATTATTTTATAACCGTTATTCTTAACGGTTATAAATAACTGTTATTTTTCTCTACCGAATACTCCAGATGGGGTTACTTATAGATAACGACGTAGGTGGAATCCATCAGCTTAGTTATCAGTGAATTATAACTGCGAGTAGTGCAAAGTGGCAGGAACGTCGTATTAACCGTGCCATAACCTTAGCTAATTAATTGCCCAGTACATTTCAATTGATGTTTGGACGGGTATTGGTGCTTCATATTATTCGTATGTAGGTAACCGGTCGCCATTAGTAACATTACCCTCGCAGCTGTAACAGAAAGTAGGCGAAACTTTGCCACAGCACTGTTTAAGTGAAATGTTAGAAACGTGCTTTTTTAAGTATGAGCTAATATGTAAGCTGGCTATTGTAGGTAAAATTCGAAGCTTAATTTCTTGTGCTGGTCACTTAATAGAATAAGTGTATGGCCTTGTAATACAACACAAAAATATACGTAACGTGACAAATTCGATTCTTCTTGTACGAGATAGTCCATTTGAGGAAAGTGTGAGGACGTTAATCCAAGATTTGGAAAAGTGCTTAGTTTCTTCAGCTACCGTGAGGGTCTTAATTTTTTTGTGGGCGAATGACTAAATTACATTTCTTCAAGCCATCAGTTTGTTGTGTATCTCGTACGTTTGGCATTATTGTACGCAGAACTCCATTGGATGATTGGTTGTGTTGACCTCGTAATGGTAACAGATTTAAACGCTTCAGATGTCATTATGATACCATTTTTCCTCTGTTGAACTAATTCTTCTTTGGGTATCCAGATTGTGAGAGTCTGAATTAACAGTATTGATGTTGGAATACGAATTTGCTTTACGTTTTCAGAAATTTCTCACAAACAAAATTCCCTGTCCTGAGGAATACCTTACCTGTCGATTCCATGTTTTGCTTTTTTCTCCTTCTGTCACACATATGAAGCACTAGTAAACACTTCATCTGTCAGTGCCACCTGCCTGCTTTGACTTTTTTTCTTGCTTTAATTTAATATAGTGACAGTTACCTGTCTGAATACGTAACAGAGTAATTCATGAACTAGACAGGTGAGCACTCAGAATGAAGGGCTAAGTTTTGCATATAACAGAACCTCAACATAGCAATGAGTGCATCTGACAAACTATTTTAGTGTTGCTTAACATAATAGAAAATGAACTGAAGAGCCATTTGAAAACAAAAAAGCATATATTATTCTAAAACGTTCATGTAGTGTGCACAAGTACTAGTAGGCCTCTAATGCAAGGAAATCTATTCTTTTATTTAAATACCACTGACAAAGTATCTGATCTGATTATTGTTGTAAGCATAACTGTATTCATTCCAGATATGCTCCCATCAAACGGTTATTTTGCCACACATGCATCCGAAGTGTAAATATTCCATTGTACACTTTTCCTGTATAAACTGATGTTCTCAATACTATGTAGAAAATGTTTGAAAGTCAATGACCAAAAGCTACTTAAATAAAAAAAGCTCATTTGCAATAGGTGTGTACTAGTTGAGAAAACTCATGTTTCTCTTAGTAAAGCCACAAAGCTATGTTTCGCCGAACTGCACGAGTTTTTTGGTACTCAAGTTGATAAGATACACTTTAATGAGGTTGATCTGATATAGCATCGGCACTTTTTCATCATAATGATGCCACCAAGCGTTAGGGTTATGGTATATTTTGAGAAGCTACTCAACTATTTTCCATTTTTTGATCACCTACAATACTCAAATATTTCAGTAAGTGTAAAGCCACGTCCCTAAAAAATATTAACATGTTGCTCACTCTTTACAATATTTCATAGCTTTCTATGTACTATTGCTAGTACTACTAGCCTAGTGGCAACAACACAGAGAAAAACAAGAACACGAAACAAAAGACATTACCCTCTAACGCAACCAAAGGCCGGAAAGAGAGCGAGAAATGGAGAGAATAGAATCCCATTATTTGTCAACTCTCGGGAACTCCCGATAGCCAGCGATTACCAGAACGTAAATCTTTTGTTCACTCCAGTAACTATCCTCTCTGGAAATATCGCCAGGTTGTACGACCTTTAACTGGAGTCAGGAACAGAGTTAGCAACTTCCAGGTTACCTATAGTGGTAGCCCGTTAACTGCCAGAGAACAAGAACAAATAAGATAACTGCCAGGAAAAAATATTTTATGTTTCTTTATTGTATTTCAGTGCTCCATCTGGGGCGGGCTGGCTGCAGCATATGCACTGCTCTTCAGCCGATAGACATTAATAATACAAAGGAAGACATTTGAAAGAACGGAAGGGACAAAAAATATGGTGTACATATACATAAAAAGGGGGAACAATACGGAAGAGAACAGACAAAAGGAGGGCGACTGTAAAATGCAGATAAAAACCGTAAACATTAGCACACACAAAACAAAACCACACACTGGATCATAAAAGTATCGACAGATGGCGTAGCACATAACAATCGCTGACAATATTACTATGTACAAGTCGTGCACAAAATTAAAATCACAGCTCTTGATGTACAGGAGAACAGCACCAAACACAATACTTATGTAGTACACTGATGACAATAAGCAAACAGAGAGTATCTGTCAGGAGCATACAGACGAGGGAGGAGGGAAGAAGGGAGGGAGGGGAGGGGGGGTGGATGGAAGAAGGGAGGTAGGAGTGGAGAGGGGGAGAGGGGAAGAAGGGAGGGAGGGGAGAAGAGGGGGAACAGGCAGGGGGCGCGCCGAAGAGGGCCAGGGAGGGAAGTACGTGGGAGGGATGTAGTCGAGGAGGGGGTGCAGGGACTCAGGGAGTGAAGGAGGAAAATCCAGTCTGGGAGAAGGAGGGGAGAGGAAAAAGGAGGCCCTGGAGCGGGGAAGGAACAAGGCGAGATTACAGTTGGAAGGAAGGATAGAAGTCACACTGAAGTTCAACATCTGGGAGGGGGAGGTGCTGGAAATTGCCCTGATGAAAGAGATGGAGGGTGTGGAGGTGGAGAGTGGGGATACAGCGATAGAGGTGCAGCAATGGATAGGGAGTGGAGAGGAAGGAGGAACAAGTGGGTGAGGGGGATCAAACATGCAGACAGTGTCAAGGATGCACAGATGTTGGAGGAAAAGGAGAAGGTGGGGGAAGGGGATAAGGTCATACAGGAGTCGTGTGGGGAAAAGAAGGCGGATACAGAAGGCAAGGTGGAGCACATGGTGTTTGAGGATTTGGAGGGCCCTGTAAAAGCAGGTGGGCATGGAGATCCAAGCAATGCTGGTATAACAGAGGACAGGGTGGATGAGGGATTTGTAGGTGTGGAGGAAGGTGGAAGGATGCAATCCTCATGTTCAGGCAGATGGTAGTTTCAGGAGGCGGAGGTGGGAATGGGCTTTCTTCTGGATGGTCAGGAGGTGAGGGGTCCAGATGAGGTGACGGTCGAGGGGTGAGGCTGAGGTATCTCAGTGTGGGGGTGAGCTGGATGGGCCAACCTTAAATGCTATGGTAGTAACCATGGAGCAGGTGTGCGGCCTATGATGATTGCCTGGGTTTTGGAGCAGTTGAGACGAAGGAATCACTGGTTACACCAAGTGGTGAACTGGTCAAGGTGGGTTTGGAGGGTGCTTTGGGACCACTGAAGGATAGGATAGAGAGCCAGAAAGGCAGTTCATCAGCATATTGGAGAAGGTGGACATGTGGGGATGGCTTGGGCATATCGACAGTGTGCAGGAGATAGAGGAGAGGGGAGAGGATGGAGACCTGGGGGACACCAGCAGTGGGATAAAAGATGTGGGAGTTGGTGTTGTGGAGGGTGACATAGGAAGGATGGTGTGAGAGGAAGGACACGACCAGATGGACAACATTGATAGGCAGGTTGTAGGTTTGGAGTTTAAAGAGGAGGCCAGGATGCTATACGCGGTCATAAGCATTTTGGAGGTCGAGGGAAACAAAAATGGCAGAGTGATGGGAGTTAAGCTGGAGGGAGAGAAGGTGGATGAGGTTGAGGAGTTGGTTTTCAGTGGAGAAGGAGGGTCCGAAGCCACACTGGGTAAGGGGGAGAAGGTGGTGTTGATTAAGGTGCTAATGGATACGATTGGAGAGGATGGATTTGAAGACCTTACTGAAGACGGAGGTGACGCAGATGGGACGATAGGAAGAGGTGATGGAAGGGGGTTTGTTGGGTTTGAGGAATAAGAGGATGGGGGAAGTCTTCCACAGGTCGGGGTAGAAGCCAGTAGAGAGGATGATGTTATAGAGATCGGCAAGGACAGTCAGGAAGGAGAAAGAGCTTTCTCTAAGGTGGCAGTTGGTGACACTGTCGTGACCAAAAGCAGTGTTGCGTTTGGACTGGATGATAAGTTTAATGTAGTGTGCTGTGATTGGAGTGTTGATGTCGGAGGGGGACAATTGCCCCAAGTACTGAAGACCAGGAGCAAGTGGAGCGACCGAGGTATTGGCGCGTTCCATGATGGTGAGGAAAACAGAATAATCAAAGTGGGGATCATCAGGGCCCGCTACGGTCGCAGGTTCGCATCCTGCCTCGGGCATGGATGTGTGTGATGTCCTTAGGTTAGTTAGGTTTAAGTAGTTCTAAGTTCTAGGGGACTGATGACCTCAGAAGTTTGGTCCCATAGTGCTCAGAGCCATTTGAACCATTTTTCATCATGGCTGGAGAAGACCTCAGAAAGGTGGGAAGGGAAAAATACCGACCTCTGACAGTTATTACCGTAGTCGCTCGAATTCCTTATGGTAACTATTTGTACCATCCGCCCAAACTAAACTGACATGCAGAGAGGTGACTCAAGGTCACGAGCGTACATGTGCAATGCCTTTACGCCCGCTCCTATCAGCCACCGCTGTGACAGTAACTTTTTTTATTTGTTTGTGCTGAAAGTACTGACAGCTAGCGAAATAGTATACCGTTCTATCAACAATGGCGCGCAGTGTCACAGTTATTTCCATGGCGTATAGAAGACCTTCCAGATGGTCTATCCCTCTTCACTGAAGCCAGAGCTCAGATGAGTTGACACGAAACGTAGTACAGTCTTCAGTAAACAGATGCCGCGAGGCACTGTTGGAAGTTACAGAGATAACTGCTAGTATCAGATGAGCGATTATCACAGTAACTGCTACTTCTCAATAACCTGTTATTTCTATCAGTTACAATACTCTTTGCCACCTGTAGTCGAGAGTCCACATTAGAGAAACGAGGTTTGCTAATCGCTGGAGAACCTATAGTTTGTTTCAGACATTGCTGGCAAAGCGTCCAAAGTCTGAGAAAGTGACGATTGTGCCACTTGAAGCAGAATCAGTTCGTTTCTCTGTGAGCAGAGGAACAAATCGGTGCTTCTCCGAGCAGCTTTAAGCATTCCAAAGTGCTTACTTAGGATCACGCGCTCGAGTCAAGGCTGTCTGCTCCTGGCAAGTTTGCAAGCAGATTGTCTTGACACGTGATCAAACTCTGTACTTGAGTAACTCCGAACATAAGAGATTGCGCACGCAATCACACGTCCTCTGTGTAGTTAAATTCACACCCGCACATCAAAATGTCTCCATGACTGACGACTGCAGTTCCCACAGATCGACGAGGCAGACTTTGCGAAATACGGAATAGAAAATAGGTGTTAAGCTAATCTTAAAGTTAGTCTGATCAGTAGAATTAATTGAATGTTGTAATTGTAAAGACTCTGTTTTGCAATTTCCTTGATTTTTTTGTAATAAATATCTTGGTAGCATCCTACTATTCTTATTTAATTACGATTAGTCTTTACCCCACTGACCCTGAATGGGTTATTTAAGAACATTAATCAATTAAACAATCTTTATCTAACGTTTGAGGGCGGTCAACCATAGCATGGCTTGTCCGGTCACAATAGTATTAAAATCACGATCCACCCCAACATTATACAATAAGCAGTTTCAAATGGATGTAAGTTGCAGTAGTTACTCAAGTATGAAGAGGCTTACACAAGAGAGGCTAGCGCGGAGAGCTGCATCAAGCCAGTCTTCGGACTTAAGACTACCAGCACAACAACAATTTCAAAGAGTGTATTCCAGTCAACACTGTCTAAAGCGTTCTCTAATTCTATGAATACTATGAATATAAACGTAGGTTTGCCTTTCTGCAAAGTATCTTCTAAGATAAGTCGTAGTGTGTCTCCTCACGAATTCTTACACTTCTCTGGAACCCAAACTAATTTCCCCTGAGGTTGGTATCTACCAGTTTTTCCATTCTTCTATAGATGATTCGTGTACTTCCCAACATAGTTTATTAAACTGATAGTTCAGTAACATGCACACCTATCAGAACTTGCCTTCTTTTAAATTTGAATTACTACATTCTTAAGTAGGTATGTGGGTAGCTGTCTCATATCTTGCATACAACGTGAAATAATTTTTTAAATAACACATTGTAATGCAAAAGACATTTTATGCCTTGACCGCAGTTTTCAGTATACAGTGACAACTCAACGACTAGTTTTGGTTGTTTTTACAACTGTCTTCAGATTGTTCAAATCACAAAAAAGCAGTGAACATGTATTATAAAACATCGTCATTAACTATAGTCATGTAATGAGATGTATTCCTATTGTGGGCCAACAAGGCTCTGACAATATGCAGTGAGAAACTTCATCATGAGCGAGCCAGATTGTAAACTATAATGTCGCGGGATGACAGCAATAAAAAAGGAAAATTGCCGGTTGCATTGGTATAGCTTATTTCAAATTCTCGAGATTTGCAATTGTACAGCAGGTATATAGTAAGTACAGCACACTGATCAGCCAGAACATTTTGACCTATATCCACCTTAGGCACGGATAACAGCGGCGACTCATCGTGGCATGGAAGCAATGAGGCCCTGGTAGGTTGCTAGAGTGAGTTGGCACCACGTTTGCACACAAAAGTCAACTAACTCCCGTAAATTCCGGTGCTGTGTGTGTGTGTGTGTGTGTGTGTGTGTGTGTGTGTGTGTGTGAGGGGGGAGAGAGGATGAGCTCTGACGCCACATCCAGTCACATCCCAAATGTGTTCAATCGGGTTCAGATCTGGTGAATTTGGGAGTTAGTACATCAATTGGAACTCGCCACTGTATTCCTCGAACCATTCCATCACATTCCTGGCCTTATGACATGGCATTATCTTGCTGAAAAATGCCGATGTGTGATACTTCTTGGCCGTCATGGTGCTTTGCACCCATGGATGCCCACGTGAATGTTCCCTAGAGCATGATGGAGCCGCCGCCAACTTTTCTCCGTCCTGCAGTACAGGTGACAAGGAGCTGTTCCCCTGGAAGACAACGGATTCGCGCTCTCCCATGGGCATGACGAAGAAGGTATCCGGATTCATCAAACCATACAACACTCTGCCACACCCCCACCGTCCAGTGCCGATCGTCATGTGCCCATCTCAGTCGTAGTTTCCATGCCGTGGTGTTAACATTGCGACATGCGCGGGTCGTCGGCTGCGGAGGCCCATCGTTAGTAGTGTTCGGTGCACTGTGTGTTCAGGTACTCTTGTGCTCTGCCCAGCATTAAATTCTGATGTTAATTCCGCCACAATACTCCGCCTGTCCTGTTTTACCAGTCTGCCCAGCCTACGTCATGTGACATCTGTAATAAGCAGTGGCCACGCAAACCCACGACGTCTGGATGTGGTTTCACCTTGATTTCGCCACATGCTGAAGACACTCACCACAGCACTCCTCGAACACCCTACAAGTTGTGTAGGTTCCGATACGCTTCTGCAGAGCCTCCGTGCCATCACAATCTGCTTGCGGTCAAACTCAGATCGCGCGCCTTCCCCTTTCTACACGCGGGCAGCATGCTCACTGATACTACACGCACCGTCTGTGTGTCTGACTAGCAGTTACTCCTCGTCAGGTGAAGCTGCTAGCGCCTGGACGGGTCGGTATCGTTGGTAGGTCGGTTGTCATAGCGTTACGCCTAGTTTACACAATGACATTGTGTTGCGCCACTCGTTGCGTGGAATGAGTTGCACGCAAATGGTTTCATATTTGACTGTAGACACGGCGAAACCAGTTTGTCGTTTTGTGGGTTCCTGTGTCGTGTCTGAAATGAAAGTTTTGGCAGCTGCACATCGCACGAGATGTGACGGAGTTAAAGTTTGTTGCGTGAAATCGGTGCATAAGAAAAAAATCAGAAACGTGTTTCGATTCGTGACTGGATGAAGAAAAGACGTCAGCTCGGTTGCTGAGCATCCTTGCTGAAATAATTTATATCAGAAGATCCCAGAAGTTCTTTTAATTATCTTACAATGTGACCAGAACGGTTCACGTTTCTTCTAAATAGAGTTAATTATGCGATATGGAATAAAAGTACTGTAATGCATGAAGCACTGTCGCCAGAATTGAAATTATATATCATATTGCGTGCATTACAATCAAAAACACTCGACATGCTGTAAGATAAGGTTTTAGTTGGTGATGACGCTATTTCATTAACACCAATAATTATTAACATTAACAGTAATAATTATTAACATTAGCAACAATAATTATTTGAAGCAGGCCGCATTAAGAAGAGAATGGTTTGGAACTACTCTCTTGAAGACAAATCTGTACAGTTGCAATATTTCAAAATTCTAATGTATGTGAATGGGGAGCACTGCAGCGACGTTTTAAATAGATGAATATTGAATCAAGAATGCAGCTTCTTGAATTTGTATAGCCTTCCCTCCTGTCAACAATATTCCTTAACAAAGAATTGTCCAACTCGATGAGATTTTAGTCTTGTAGACGACAGCATTGCCACAGCTAGAATTACGCTTGTTTTTATTTTTCTTAATTCAGTTGTATACGTGCTCCTAACTCAATAAATTTTGCCCTGCAGCTCAGATATTGTCAAATCGTCTATATTATGATCGCACATGACGGTCTCAGCGGCAGCAATATGTTGCTTATTTTTGTAATCAGCGTCACTGAAATCCCACAAACACCTATGCAAAGCATAGATATCCAAAAATCGAACATTATTCTCCGGTCCCCACTTCATATTTCAGTTTATCTACACGCTGCGAACACACATAACCTCAAAACTCATGCAGCTAGTGTCGCCAATCCGAAAGTGTTTAGTTTCACCAACGAGTTGCGCAGACGCGCGGCGCGCTTGCGGAGTTACCTGCAACACAGTGTCGTCGTGTAAACTAGGCCTTATGGTCGATCAGTGTATATGCAACGGTAAAAGAACTGCCCGATGTTCCACAGCCTGGTCTACAAAGGAGTGAGCCAACATGGCACATAAAATAGTCAGCAATATAAAATGTGGACAACTTGAAGATTAAAGGTAAAATACCATATAGAGCGAACCAGACTCTGCAGAGCGCACAGGTGCTGTCCTCTGTGCGACATCGTATTAAACAGGTATCTGCATTGCCAAACACAGCGCATTTGTGTCCCAGCAAATGCTGGAAGGAAACGTGTTGTTGTCACGCCCGGAATACCACCCACCATTACCACTCCGATGGCGGATTATATGTGTACCTTTCGGGCAGCGTGCGACGTAGTTAAATGATGTCTAGCGCCAAACGCTAAGGCACTGGACATGGGTTGCTGTGTGGAAGTTGTTTGTTATACCCAACTGTACCAGCCGTCTCATTTTTAAATTAATTTTAGAAACACCCTATGTAAGCGATTTGGCAGACTTATTTGGTATTAGTGTTGCAATTTTACGCTTTTAACTGACAGGTTTTCACCTGCTATTTCTGGTTTTCCTATGTTTATATTTGACGATTGCGGCCTTCGCTTTAATGCCATCATATCAGTGGGTTTTAAATGTGGTAAATACGGTCTCCCCTGCTCAAGGCAAGTCAGTCACTTTACTTCTCATCTTTAACTTAGCTATCCCATTGACTGGTGCTAGATTGGCTAACGAATAAACTGTTATGTAACGACATCTTTATTACTATTACAGAAATGAAGATGCGCTAATCGTGCGAAACGCGTCATTATTACTAAAACACAACACAGTTTTCTATTTTTAGCATATTGAATCACTGTTGCTGCATCAGGCCAAAATGGAGGAACGCATTCAATTGGCATCATCACATAGAAGATGTTTTATGGAAGGCGAAGCAAAGTCTGTGTTTTATTGACAGACCTACTCAAGAGGTCTACATTAGGTTTATCAGTCGCCTTCAGGAGAACTGTTGCATGGTATGGGATCCTTACCAGATAGGATCGACGGAGTACGCCGAAAAAATTCAAATAAGTTCAAATGGTTCAAATGACTAAGCACTATGGGACTTAACATCAGAGGTCATCAGTCCCCTAGTACTTAGAACTACTTAAACCTAACTAACCTAACGACATCACACACATCCATTCCCGAGGCAGGACTCGAACCTGTGACCGTAGTAGCAGTGCGGTTCTGGACTGAAGCGCCTAGAACCGCTCGGCAACAGCGGCCGGCTTCAAAGAAGTGCAGCTCGTTTTATGTTGCTACTGAATTGGTGAGAGAGTGCCACCAATACGATGAGCAAGTTGAGGTGGCAATAATTAAAACAAAGGCGATCTTTTCACGAAATTACGATCATCAACTTTCTATTCCGAACGCCAAAATATCGATGATTCCCAAGTACAGAGGGAGAAGTTACGTCAGTGATAAAATAATAGAAATCTGAGCTCACACAGGTTTTTCCACCAGTTACTTGAAAGACAGAGAAACAGTCAAAGTTGCTTTATCAGCCCTTTGTCAACACTTAAGAGTGAATTGCAGAGTAACGATGTAGACGTAGACAAACACGGCCGCTGACGTAACTGATGCGATTCATTTTTGTCATGTGCTTAGTGCTTTGTTTCTTTGTGCTGATAGTTCTAATAATATGCGAAATAATGTGTACTAGTTATAGTGAAATTGAGTAGAACAGTGATAAGACTGTTACGGTCGAGCAAGACGAACTCACAACTGCAAGTGTGACATATTGTGTCCTGTTTGAATACTGGTGATTAGGCCTAACTCTGGTCGGACGCTGCTCCGGGATTCCGCATTGCGCATCATGAGAGCCAGATGAGGGTGCCTCTGACGGATGTCTGGCGGGCGTGGCAGCACGCAAAGGCGGAGCAGCCACGCTCCTGTCAAATGTGAGCGCTCAGCGAGGCCGACGAGAAATGCAGGCCCCAGCCTATGTCACGAAGGTAGGCCTGCGCTCGCTCAACTCAGCAGACAAACCACGTTTCTACACCTGTTAACTCGTAACTAGGTGTGTACGTACAAACGAGAACTGCATCTTCTACTTGAGTCTGCTGTTATGGGGTCCTACGGTTATTAGTCCTACAATGATCGGAAGTCCATTGGCGTACTTATAATTTGTTACGGCTGTACTGAGACACAATAAAATTGCCGGCCGCGGTGGTCGAGCGGTTCAAGGCGCTTCAGTCCGGAACTGCGTGACTGCTACGGTCGCAGGTTCGAATCCTGCCTTGGGCATGGATGTGTGTGTTGTCCTTAGGTTAGTTAGGTTTAAGTAGTTCTAAGATCTAGGGGACTGATGACCTCAGATGTTAAGTCCCATAGTGCTCAGGGCCATTTGAACCACAATAAAATTAAAATCACGCCAAAATGATTATCAGTTGCATAAGGCACCACTTCTTGTGTGAAATGAGGACTGTTAAGCAGAAGAGAGTAAATGCTATAAGCAAGGCGTTATACCATTTATATCGAGTATTGATCTTAAATAAAATTTTGTTGTAGTTCTGTTAATCAGTAAGACTTCATAATAACAGATTCGAGTAGCAGATGCAATTCTCGTTAGTACGTACAAGCCCAGCTGTGAGTTAATAGGTTTAGAAACGCATTTTGTCTGCTGAGCTGAGCGAGCGAGTTCAGGCCTGCCTTCGTGACGTACACGTGGTCTCGGTGTTCAGTACATGACGTCAGTTCCTCCTGGAGCTACGCACAAAGGGTACATTTATAACGTTGACATTTGTGCACGAGCAGCGCTAACTATTATAGAAAGTGAAAAGCACGATTTGTCATTTTAAAGTGCAAGTAAAGACGATTCTGTTGATACGCAGATATGCTCTTGATAATTTGTGTGGGAAGATTTGTTTAATTGAAATCCAGTAAATAATAACTTTTACAGTTTTTATTAGAAAAAAGAGATCGAGCAAGTAATGTGTAGTGTTCAATGATGCGCATCGAATTTGCTATTCATAACGTAATTAAATAACCTGTAAGAGACATTCTAAATGAACTTTCGATTAAAATCAGCAATTCATTTGATCCAAAACAGTTACACTAATAGCAAGGTAGTATGTTTTGGCAGTTGTAAGTGAATATCACCTAAATCATTTAGTTTGTAAGATTTCTATTTTTAATTGCCAGCTTCAATTAACTGACCATAAATCTGCAGTGTTTCGCCCATGCCTGGAAACTGATCAGAGCTATGTAAGTTCTGATTGTGGCATTGAAAAGACCAAGCAAATTTCTGTAAGATAGAGGTGCTGTACATGTCTATATGTAGTTAAAAAAGGTGCAGAGATCATGAGCTGTTTTGATTACTGCAGCTAAAACTCTGCAAGTGTTTCAAATGTATTGGTGGCAAACCACTGTACATACAGTTAAGTGTAAGATAGCAATTTTATTTAAATTTTAGTATGCATCTAGTGGCACATTCAAGGGACTTTCAGATATTCTGAAGTGGTCATTACTGTTTTATCTCTGCCAGCTGTTTCGCAGAGTTTGTATTTTTGCGAGTGAAGACGATTTGGACTTTGAGATATTTGCACAGAGTTTAATTTTCAGCTTATTTTGTCTGTGAGAACTTCGATTATTTTCCTCACTGGTCGGCACTGAATATTAGTGCATCATTTCTTTATTAAGCTACCACTTATTTCTGTTAGTGTGGAGTCTGGCTTCGATTTATAGCTGTGGACACTGACTTCTTGTTAGATTATTTTATATAAATAGTACGATTTCCAGCCGCTATCATTAGTGTCCCAGGCTACGTTTCAGTTCACTTAATTACGTAGTTTATTATCAGCCTACGAAAATTTGTGTAATATTAAGAACAATAACCTTTATTTGTTAAACTCAACCGCCTGTAGTTGTGGTATATTACACACATCAAAAAAGTTTTGCATTACCTCGGTTCCGAGAGTTCCGGAACCTGTACAGAAAATTGGAATAGAGTTTAACAAAAAAGTCATTTCCGCCCTTTTTATTGCTCATGAAAACCACACACTGCATGTTGTACCACCATACAGCGAGACCTTCAAAGGTGGTGGTCCAGACTGCTGTACACACCAGTACCTCTAATACCCAGTAGCACGTCCTCTTGCACTGATGCATGCCTGTATTCCTCGTGGCATACTATCCGCAAGTTCATCAAGATTGTCCCACTCCTCAATGGCGATTCGGCGTAGATCCCTCAGAGTGGTTGGTGGGTCACGTCGTCCATAAACAGCCCTTTTCAAACTATCGCAGGCATGTTCGATAGTGTTCAAGTTTGGAGAGCATGCTGGCCACTCTAGTCGAGCGATGTCGATATCCTGAAGGAAGTCATTCACAAGACGTGCACGATGAAGACGAATACGTCGGCAATATGCCGCCGATACGGTTGCACTATCGGTCGGAGGATGGCATTCACGTATCGTACAGCCTTTACCGCGCTTTCCATGACCACCAGCGGTGTACGTCGGCCCCACATAATGCCACCCCAAAACAGCAGGGAACGTCGACCTTGCAGCACTCGCTGCAGGCGTTCAGCCTGACCGGGTTGCCTCCAAACACGTCTCCGACGACTGTCTGGTTGCAGGCATATGCGACACTCATCGGTGAAGAGAACGTGATGCCAAGCTTGAGCGGCCCATTCGGCATGTTGTTGGGCCCATCTGTACTGCGCTGCATGGCGTCGTGGTTGCAAAGATGGTTCTCGCCGTGGGCGTCTGAAGTGAAGTTACGCATCATGCAGCCTATTGCGCACAGTTTGAGTCGTAACACGACGTCCTGTGGCTGCACGAAAAGCATTATTCAACATGGTGGCGTTGCTGTCAGGGTTCCTCCGAGCTATAATCCGTAGGTAGCGGTCATCCACTGCAGTAGTAGCCCTTGGGCCGCCTGAGCGAGGCATGTGATCGGCAGTTCCTCTCTACCTGTATCCCCTGCATGTCCGAACATAAGCCCGCATCTCGTGGTCGTGCGGTAGCGTTCTCGCTTCCCACGCCCGGGTTCCCGGGTTCGATTCCCGGCGGGGTCAGGGATTTTCTCTGCCTCGTGATGGCTGGGTGTTGTGTGCTGTCCTTAGGTTAGTTAGGTTTAAGTAGTTCTAAGTTCTAGGGGACTTATGACCACAGCAGTTGAGTCCCATAGTACTCAGAGCCATTTTGTCCGAACATAATCTCTTTGATTCACTCTGAGACGCCTGGACACTTCCTTTGTTGAGTGCCTTCCTGCCACAAAGTAACAATGTGGACTCGATCGAACAGCGGTATTGACTGTCTAGGCATGATTGAACTACAGACAACACGAGCCGTGTACCTCCTTCCTGGTGGTATGACTGGAACTGATCAGCTGTCGAACCCCCTCCGTGTAATAGGCGCTGCTCATGCCTGGTTGTTTACATCTTTGGGCGGTTTTAGTGACATCCCTGAACAAAGGCACTGTGTCTGTGATACAATATCCACAGTCAACGTCTGTCTTCAGGAGTTCTGGGAACCGGGATGACACAATTTCTTTTTGTGTGTATATTTAGTTTGCTGCACCTGCGTCTAACCTGAAGTTATTTTAAATATGACTGATTCATCAGACAATTTTATTATTTTTATTCAAAGTAACAATGGAATTCAACAATCATCCCCCAAGACGGAGAGTAATGAGCCATCGCTTCCAATCATTGCAAAAGTTAATGCAAAACGTATGAAGAAATTCAGCACAGAACTGAATAGCTGTTTCTGATGTGGCCATATTGGGTGTGCGAGTAAGGACGAACAGACAACATCGCTCCTTTCTGTGTCTGTCAATCTCTTTTTTTATTCCGATCCACGTATAGTAGTCAGAAAAAAGTATCTGTGTTCAGGGAAAGATTGTTTTATGGAACTGTCGCTTAACGCGGTCCGTTCCGAATCCACTCATGATTTCTTTTCAAATATCTTCGTCCCTCTTCAATCATTTCCCTTCTTCGCCCTCATCCCACTTCGCCTTCCCTGTTCCTTCGCCCCTCCTCATTTTTGCGCCTGTTACATAATTTCATCCCCAGAGAAACGGCGCGCAGGGCACACGCCCAGGCTGCCATAATATCGTAGTTATGTCTCTACGCCACGAAGACGCGTGACGAGGAGGTTATTTTTACATTACCCCTGGAGCTTCAGTTACTGTTTCTGACGCGGGGACAGACCACCAACTTCTCACAGTTCTCCAACGTTGTCTTCAGTATCACATCGATTTGTCAGCTACGGGGAGCATATCGGTACTCATTGGATTAACTATCACCAATGTAACTTGTAAAGATGTATTTTGGTGTCTCCACATCGACGTCGTCAATAACGCCGTCGTTCACAATCTTTTGGCTTAGTACTTTCCTTGGCTTTTAGGTTTGAAATTTTCTGAAAGCTAACTCTCATTTCTGAGGTGACGCCTTTCTTGACTGTTCCTATCCCAACAATATAACCCCCATTGTTTCGGTGGAGTTGTGTTTTATAGCGAACTGTGTGGCGGAGAGAACGTTGAAACCCTGGATGGTACAAAAACTTTTTCCGCCGTGACTGATTCCGTTCGCTCGTTGGGAGTAAATCAGATCTAAATAAGACTGTACTGAAAGAGTAAACTGAATATAAATGCCTCGTAATGCTACATTTGTAACCCAAAAGTGAGCTAATACAGAATGAACTTCATTACTCTTCATACAAGCCGACTTTAGCTCATAAACCGATGACTAAAGATGGAAAAAAATAATTCTTCATAAATAACCAAATGATGCAAAAATTTCTGCAGATGAGAGAAGCTGAAGTTGAGAGGTTGGAAGCTTCTTCTGAGTAATTACTTCCATTTCTCAGAACAACTTTTATTTAGAAACGAGTTGCTTCTCCATTGCGAAAGGATTACTATACCCTTTGCCTTCAGCTGTTAACAAAATACATTTTTTCATATAAACCTATCTGTAAATTGTCAGCAGGCAACTATATCTAAAAAAGAATTATGCTACCCTAATCTAACATCCAAATTTTAATCAAAATTTGAATATGTTCGACTTATAAAGTGAGTATTAAGATACGAGGTGCACCTAAAATTTTAACTGGAGCTATTTTGTTGGTCAGGGTGGAAACTGTTCACACGTGTATTATTAACTGATCAATTTCCTTTATCCAGTACGATAAAGCAGGCCGGATTCCCAAATGGTCAAGATGGCGATGTGGAGGCGAAATGCATCCCTGGCCCGCACCCTTTTTAATACGAACACCTCTCCGTGCGTCTTTCATTCTTATTGATTCTCGAGTTTCTTTCAGACAGTTCATAAGTAAGAACAGGGATATTTTTTGTTGTTTGTTTTCCATTGCTGACGACTCACGAACGTCCGCAACTAGCGCCGACCACTTGCTGCGGTATGAATGTCAAGCGGAAGTAACATGGATTCGTGAATGCGAATTACAGAGACAGTCATCTTCAAATGTGGTACGTGTTTCAGATGAGGTACATGTTTGCAGCAGGTAATATGAAATCAAATTAAGGCTCTTGTGATACAATTCAATGACTAAATCGGGTTAGTAAACATTTATGGTTGTCTCTCATTGAAATTACTGGTACTAATTAACATAACATACTAATTTATGTAGTTTACCTGTTAATAGTGAGATCGGTAGGGGAAAGTTGGTACAGTGGCCAGATGGGAAAAGTGGCCATTGCATATTATTTGCCCTGTACTGCGCTTCTGCCTGACGAGAAGTGATCAGGTAGTTCTACTACAATCACCTTTGCTGTCAGTGAAATTGACAGAGGAAACTTGTTCCGTTACTCTTTTTTAGTGAAAACGTTTTCTTTTTGGAGTCGTCTGACGTAGGATAAGTCATTCATACTATCCTTGTTACCTTAGTTGTATAGAAAGTAATAATTTTTTGCAATATCCAAGTTTAAACAACGTCTTTTGGCCTACAAATGAAGTTTCTTCTTATTTATTTCAGTTTGATAGTTTCTTCTCTGGATCACTAATGGCGACATGGCGTCCGATCGCGAAAAGTGGCCACACTACTCGTCGCGAAAAGTGGCCAGGGTGTTCGCCCCAGTAAAAGTAGTAACTTCCAAAAAACACTCGTAATACAACAGATGAAACTGACTTCTAAGCCCTCTTATATACAAAGCTGACATCCTCCATTCTATACTTTCAAATTAGTTGAGTTGTATTATTTAAAACCGTCTCTACTCTGTTATATTTGGCGTAATTCAGAAGTCCTATTGAAAACGGTCTGCAGCAGCCGTTAGGTACTAGGGCGTGAAGATGCCTAGAAAATGTGCCCGGAAATCGGTACAAATAACATGGGATACTTTTGCGACGGCACTGGCCGCAGTACTAAGCTTCTACCAATAAGCACTGTTTGAGTTTTTTGAAACTGAATTTCTCTTTGAGTGGCTACTTTACCCCCCCCCCCCCCCTCCCCTTGCCCCCTACCTCGTCCTATGCGGTCCAAAGTGTCGTCCTACAATGTCAAAACTGGCCCTGAAGCAAAGAGATTTTACGGCCACAGTTTCTCCCAGAATAAGTTCTAGGAAGGAAGAAGCCTCACTATGTCTCGAAATAGTGTTACACACTTTTTTCTTATTTTTACTGCCATATGATCGTCTTGGAAAACGAAACATTGCTTGGGCTGTAAAAGACCCCCTCCACTAGGAGAGTTTTTTTCTTCCTTCCACGATCACACCGGCATAATGGCCAACACTAGAGGTCTACTGCTATCTCTGCATAATTAGTTTTCATTAAAGTGTGCCGTCCGGAGTGGCCGTGTCGTTCTAGGCGCTACAGTCTGGAGCCGAGCGACCGCTACGGTCGCAGGTTCGAATCCTGCCTCGGGCATGGATGTGTGTGCTGTCCCTAGGTTAGTTAGGTTTAATTATTTCTAAGTTCTAGGTGACTGATGACCTCAGAAGTTAAGTCGCATAGTGCTCAGAGCCACTCATTAAAGTGAGGTCTCGCAGGATATGGGTACTGCGATGTTTGCGTACGTTAAGGGTACCAATTAATACGCGCTCATCTGGAGACAGACTGAGTCGAAAGTTGAAAGAAAGGTAGCGGTTCGAAGGGCAGCAGAGGGGAGGCGGGGGGGGGGGGGGGGGGGGGGAGAAAGTGCCAAGGCAAGAGCCAAGGGAAAAAAAAGACCTCTGTGATAGTTGCGTCCTGTTATAAGAGCAGTAGCGGTCTGCTTGCTGCCTGCGACAAGTCATACAAGGGTAGGCTTTGTTAGTAGAGGGTATCATACAGGCCGATAACTTTGACGTTGTGCGATAGTGATATTCGGCGGCTGCTGCTGGGTGTCGGTGTTGGTTCCTCGGTCAGCGTCAGCATACCTGTAACAGTTAGGTTCATCATCGTTTTGTGCCCTATATGTCATGTAACGGATTCACGATATAGGGTAGTGTTGGCGGTTTGTTCGTGCTTTAGTGTGCGAGCTTTTCGATTTGCCTGCTGTTTCCTGTTGCTCGGTTTTAATGGCAGCTGGCATATCCAGTCATTGTTGCTGACATGCAGAGGCTTGCCGATGTCGTCGCTTGTGCGTGTATGTCAGCTTGCCGTAGGTGATTATGCCCTTGCTATTAGAGTCTAGGAGAGCTGACCGCCGTTGCTGCCTCCCACCGGTGCCTGCGAAGTCATTAAGAAGAAGCTGAAAATGGCTTCGACTGCACCTCTAACAGCTTTTCACTGACCCAGTGTCAATTCTTAGAAGAAATCTTTAAATGGGTGAAAACGTCGAAAGTGATACAGAGCTGCCCATCCAAAATAACTAGATGTGACTCTTAAACAATCCGTAAGATGTTTCTGGATATTTGGAACTAAGTATATCATGCATAACAGGCATTCCCCAATCAAATATTTTCCGAAAGACAATTTCTCATTCAGAAATGCGGAAGTTAAAAGAAGGTGAAGCACACACTGTGCATGTCTTCAAACTAGCAACGGGACTAGATACAGCTCCTCGTCTTAAATACGCCACAAAAAAAGACCAGAAAAAGCACCTGGAGAGCAAAAATTTAGCTGTATTGCCTCAAACCTCTAGAACTCTTGCCAAATAATCGAAACAGTTCCACATGGAAGCATTTGAAGAATCCAAACGTACACGTAGAAAATATCATTAAGTGGGTATATTTGTCAGGAACGTTCAAAAGAATGTCGTTGTCTACTTTGCCTGTATTGTGCAGTTACAACGTACCAAAAGGTAAGCTGCTGGATTCTCGGCGAAAAGCATTCTACAAACCATACTGCATAGGCTCATGCACGATGAGTCAGGAGGAAAGGTACATGTTTTGGGGAGTGATAGTATTAGTGATTCATTTGTGTACAAAAGATGTTCAAAAAGTCCACAATAAACTGCAATGCATTTTGCAGCTCTTGCAGATATTCGCTGTGTTGCTGATGTGAGCTTATTCGCACAGACCTTTAATTCAGCACACGCTTGTAAAATACGAGCGCGAAGTTCCTCCTTTGTTTACACTCTGCGCTTGTAGACTTCGCTCTTAAGCCAAACCCACAAACAGTAATCTGACGGGGTAAGATCGGGCGACCTCGGTGGCCAAGTAATGATTCTGCGGCGACCAATCCAATGCCCAGGATAGTTTCAGTGAGGTACTATGTCACTGGCTGTATGGAATGTGAGCATTGAAATGGGCAGTGAAGAAATCACTACATAGTATAATGCCACTTTGGTTGTATTACCATGTGAGTGCTGGTGAAGAAGAACATGGGACTCGAGTCTGTGATTTTCAAACAACTGTATGCCGGATACGGTTAAGGAAAGGGCATATGTTCATTTGCTGTTTATTGTTCAGAATCATCAATACTACCACCCCTCAAAGAATGTACGTTTCCTTCTGACTCACCTCCATTCTTATAATAAACAGGATGATTGTACTAAATGGGGACAAAGTGCAGGAAACGATGCCTAAGAGGACAAAGAGCAAAAAGGTCATTTGGACATATGGTTAGATATGCGTTCCAAGGAAGCTACACCCACTTGAAGATGGAAATAAAAGATCTTTGACAGCGACCCATATGGTGTTAGCACCAAACAGTTGGCCTGCTAGTATGCCACAAGCCAGACGATCGTGTGGAACATTCCCCGCGACAACTGCCACTATCCATTTCACTTACACTGCTTGCAGGCCGTATTATCTACGGATTTGCCTCCGTGGCGCCAGTTTTGTTGCTGGTTCGTCGCACAAGCCACCAAGGTGTCCTTCTGTCATCCACAGATGACACTATCATTACAAGTGCAGTATCGTCGTCTCACAAGTGTGGGTTGCGGAGAAACTCCACGGTATGGTGACAGCGAACCATCAGCATCTGTTCAGCCTCAATATGTGCCGAGCATTATTGGCGACCAGCTCATGGAACCAGTCATCCTTCCATAACGCCTTACAGACGATGCACGTCTGCACTTCCTGTGGGTGAACCTGACTCCCCAGCTGTAAGTTGGTACGAAGAGTAATGTTGCTACTACCGGATGGTGCTCCAAATCGCTGCCCACTTGTATGCGAAGCTAAAACACTGGTACGGATGGAACTTTAACACTTGTTTGGTGTTTTCTCATGAGTGCTTGCTATCATTGAAACCTACACTGTCAAAGGTCTTTCATCTTCATCTCCATGTTCGTGTACCTCCCTGGAAATGCATTTCCAGCCTTATGTCCATATGACCTTTCTTGCTTCTTGTCCTCTCAGGGACGACACTTCGTTCCCATTTAGTAAAATCACCGTGTATACTTCGTGGGCAAAGACACTGCGAACGGTTGTCCCGTTTTAAGAAGCACGGTGAATGATTCCCGAACGTTGCGATTGGATGCGGTGTATGGGGCGATTGTAGTCACCATACGTGAGCGGTCCATTACAGACAGGTGTGTAGTGAACGTAGCAATAAGTCCTGAGTTAACCGACTCTGAACACAAGTTGATAACCGGTTCAAGATGCATGGGTCATAGGATATCCGTGATTATACAAGAATGTGGGGCTCCGAGGTCAACAGCGCACAGGCTGTATGCTCAGTATCTCAGGCGCAGTGTTTCCACAAGCAAAACTGCCGCACTAAACGACAGGTGTTTGAAGGAGGTACATTACGTCGTCACCACAGAACCACACGGCGCGATCAGCGCCGATGTGAATGCTAGGGGGTCATAACGCATTTTACCAAGACCACGGACATAAATGGGCAGCCGACGACCGATCTGAGATTCGTTGACTTCCCACGACTGCTGGCCGCTCGCTGTTGCTTAATTAGTCATTTTGTTTGCTTGACAGGCTGAAAAATATTCCGTAAGTAACTTCTGTTGTGTACGTCCATGATGAAAAGCTTTTGATATGTGTATGATTGATACAACCGCACCAGCTCATCTATTTGTACACGTATAAACTAATTTGATCTAAGTATCCGGACTCCTATTAGAGGACATTAATATTGAGTGTGCCCACCCTTCGTCTTTATGACGGCTTGAAATCTGCTGGTGGAACTTTCAATGAGGTGTGTGAATGTCTATGGAGTAATGGTAACTCATTCTTCCTCAAGAGCCGAAACCGAAGGAGGTAGTGAAGCTGGATGTTGGATGCTGGTATCTGCTGGAGCGAAGTCAACGTTCTGACACTTCCCAAAGGTGTTCTATTGGGTTCAAATCGAGCTCTGAGCAGGCCATTCCATTCCAGCAATATTATTGTCCTCAGACCATCACCTCACAGATGCTCTTTTATGACATGCTGATACAATCAGTCATCATTTCAGAACTGTTCCTCTACCGTACACAGTAAAATGTGTGTTCATATTTTAGCGTTTTCCTAAGTGCAAAAGGCAACCACACCCTAACTACAAAAAATACCGCCATCCCGTAAAACCACCTCTTCTGTACTTCACTGTGTGGGCTACACACGATGGCAGGTAACGTCCTCCAGGCATTGGCCAAATCCAAACCCCTCCATCGGATTCCCTCGAGAATCTGGTTGCCTTTAAACGGCTGCGGGCCCGGCCTCGGCGGTTAATCCGGCGGAGCAAACAGGACTGCTGGGAACGATATGTTGCCACCATAGGTTCTTGCACCTCCCCATCTCAGGTGTGGTCGCGGGTTCGGCGCATTTTTGGCTTTCGCCCTCATGCGTCTGTCCCTTGCCTTTCTCTTCAGGGTACACTTTGTACTGACCCAATCGCCATCGCCGAACATCTGGCAGAGTACTTCGCTCGTATTTCCGCGACAGCGGGCTACAGCGCAGAACTCCGCGCAATTAAAGGGCAGGCTGAGTGTACGCAGTTGTTGTTTCGCTCGCACCGTTGGGAACGATACAACGCCCCGTTTAGTGAATGGGAGTTCCAAAGTGCCCTTACAGCTTGCCCCGTTACCTCTCCAGGTCCAGACCGAATTCACAACCAGTTTCTTCGCCATCTCTCGGCGCACTGTCAGGGTGTATTACTCGCCCTGTTTAACCGCATCTGGACGGAGGGCGTTTTCCCAACTCGTTGGCACGATAGCATTACCATCCCAGTGCTGAAACCTGGTGCAGATCCGGTGGTGGTTGATAGCTATCGCCCTATCAGCCTTACCAACGTTATGTGCAAACTCCTGGAACGGATGGTGAGTCGGCGGCTCATGTGGATCCTCGAAGCTCAGGGCCTCTGAGCCCAGCAACAGGGGGGCTTCCATCAGGGCCGCTCAGCGATCGACAATTTAGTCTCGCTAGAGTCGGCTATTCGTACAGCTTTTACTTGGCGAGAACATCTAGTTGCTGTTTTCTTTGATCTTCGGAAGGCCTACGATACCATCTGGTGACATCATATCCTTGCTACGTTGCACAAATGGGGCTTACGGGGTCCACTTCCGATTTTTCTACGGAATTTCCTCTCGAATCGCTCCTTTCGGGTTCGAGTTGGCACATATTTTAGCTCTGCTCATATTCAGGAGAACGGTGTCGCGCAGTGCTTGGTTCTCAGTGTTCCCCTCTTTTTGATGGCGATTAATGGTCTTGCGGCTGCAGTGGGCTCGTCGGACTGTTTCTCTCTATATGCCGATGACTTTTGTCTTATTACAGCTCCCCAAGCATCAGTGGCACTGAACGGTGGCTGCAGGGAGCTATCTGCAAGGCACATTTTTAGGCATCCAACCATGGTTTTCAGTTCTCAGCCTCCAAGACGCAAGTGATGCATTTCTGTCGTCATTGCACGGTCCACCTCCATCTAGAGCTCTAGGTTGCTAATGAACTCCTTCGTACTGCACAGACGCATCGCTTCCTTGGCATGCTGTTTGATGCTCAGCCCACTTGGACACCTCATCTTCGCAAGCTTAAATAACGGTGCTGGCGGCACCTCAACATCCTTCGCTGCCTCAGCCACACCATTTTTGGGGGCTGCACAAACAACCCTCCTCTATAAGGCCGTAGTCCAGTCCCGTCTCGACTATGGGAGCGTGGTGTACAACTCAGCAGCACCTTCAATGTTGCAGATCCTCGACCCGATTCTCCATTGTGGCATCAGACTGGCGACAGGTGCCTTCCGCACTAGTCCGGTGACTAGCCTTCTAGTAGAAGCTGGAATCCCTCCCCTACGATACCGCCGACAGCAGCTGCTTGCGTCCTACATCGCCCGCGTCCATGCCTCGCCCGGCCACCCAAACTGCAGGCTCCTGTTTCCATCTTCTGCAGTTCCCTCCCCACGTCGGCGGCCTAGGTCGGGTCTCCCGATCGCGGTCCGCGTTCGCTCCCTTCTCTCGTCACTTGAGTCCTTTCCCCTTCCTCTATCCTTCCGGCCCTCTTCTTCTACACCTCCTTGGTCCCTGCCCCGCTTGCGGCTTTGCTTGGATTTGTTCTGTGACTCCAAGTCCTCCGTTCCACCTGCCAGTCTTCATCAATTATTCCTGGCTCTTCTTGCCTCGTTTCACAATACGGATGTAGTCTACACCAATGGTTCTGTGGTCAATGGATGCACTGGGTTTGCTTTCATCCATGGCGACTACATTGAGCAGCATTCCCTGCCTTGTGGGAGCAGTGTTTTCACTTTGGAGCTGGTTGCTCTTTATTGTGCACTCTCTCACCTTTCCTCGTGCCTGGGGAGTCATTTGTCATATGCAGTGACTCCCTGAGTGGATTGCAAGCACTCGACCCGTGTTTTTCTCGGGATCCTTTGGTGCACAGTATTCAAGATACTGTTTTTGCTCTCGCCGAGTGTGGTCGGTCAGCGAAGTTTGTGTGGACCCCAGGCCACATCAGCAGTCCAGGAAGCGAATGTGTCGATCGGTTGGCCAAGCAGACCACCACTTCGCCACCCCAGAGCTTGGTTTCGTGGAAAGGGACCTCCGGTCAGCCCTACATCACAAGGTCTGTGATGTCTGGAGCTCTGAATGGTCTGTCTTGAACATGCCAAATAAGCTCCGAATGGTCAAGTCGTCCACGACCGTATGGAACTCATCCTTGAGGGACACGCGTAGGGACTCAATTGTTCTCTGCCGTCTCCGAATTGGACATACGCGGTTGACCCACAGCTATCTCCTCTGTCGTGTGAACCCACCCAAGTGTCACTGTGATGCAGGGCTGACAGTGGTCCATCTTCTGATGGACTGCCTTCTTTTAGCCCCCTTGCGGCAGTCCTTTAATTTATCAGCTGCACTTTCTTTAATTCTAGGTAACAATGCCTCTATAACTGACTCAGTTTTACGTTTTATCCATGCAGCTGGGTTTTATCACTCGCTCTAGTGTGGGTGTTCTCGCATGATTTCTCAGGCTACACCCACTCCAGCGACTTTTAATTGTGGCATGGCTACCAAAATAGTGTCTTTTATGGTAACAACTTGTGTACCTCAATCAACGCTTTCCAGCTGGATGTTCTTCATTTCTAGTTGAGAGGTTGACCTTTTACCTGATCCATCAACCACTGTAGTCTGTTTTACTCTAGTCAACTATTTGCTCTGCTCCTTTTAAGTGTTCTCTATTTTGTGTTACTGTGGTGTTCATTTTAGCTCTGTACCCCTTGGTGTTCCCTCCCTCTGGGTGCAGAGGTTACGCTTTTACTGTATAGGCCTTTTACAAGTATGTTTGGAACTGGGGACTGATGACCTCGATGTTCAGCCCCCATCAAACCCCAAAACCAACCAACCAACCTCCATCGGGTTGCCACAGGGTACAGCGTGATTCATCACTCTAAATCACTCGTTTCCAGTCATGCACTGTCCAGTAGCTTCGCTCTGTACACATCTCCAAGCGTCGGTTAGCACTGCCTCCAAAAACGTATGGCTTGTGGGAATCTGCTCGACCATAGCACCCCATTCCTTTTTAACTCCAAACGCGCATTCATTGTTCTAGCTCGATTGCCAGTAGCACTTTGAAACTCAAAAGTGATTCTTTCTGCTGATTTCATGCGATTTGTTTCAAACACCCTCCTCAACGTTCGACGGTTCCTGTCTGTCAGCACATGAGGTCTGCCTGGTCTTGTTTCAGCTGTAGTGGCAGTTGACCCTGAATAAAGAAAAGCGTGAAGTTATTCACATGAGTACTAAAAGAAATCAGCTAAATTTCGATTACGTGACAAGTCACACATATCTGAAGGCTGTGAATTCCACTAAATACTTAGGGATTACAATGACAAATAACCTGAACTGGAACGATCATATAGATAATGTTGTGGGTAGAGCAAACCAAAGACCGCGATTCACTGGCAGGACACAAAGAAGGTGCAACAGCTCTGCTAAAGAGACTGCTTACACCACGATTGTCCACCCTATTCTGGAGTATTGCTTTACAATATGGGATCTGCATCAGGTGGGATTGACGGATGACATCGAAAAAATGCAAACAAGGGCGGCTCGTTTTGTATTATCGCGAAATAGAGGAGATAGTGCCACAGACATAATACGTGAATTGGAATGGCAATCATTAAAACAAAGGCGTTTTTCGTTGCGACGGGATCTTCTCATGAAATTTCAATCACCAGTTTTCTTCTCCAATTGCGAAAACATTTTGTTGGGACCCACCTACATAGGGAGAAATGATCATCACGGTAAAATAAGAGAAATAAGGGCTCGCACAAAAAATTAAAGTGCTCGTTTTCCCCGGGCGCCGTTCGAGAGTGGTACGGTAGAGAGAACGCTTGAAAGTGCCAGGCACTCTATTGTGAGTAGCAGAGTAATCATGTAGATGTGGATGTAGATGTAGTTGTTGCTTTGGGTTTTTACTTCACGATCACACCACCAACAGTCGACAGCTTTAGAATGGTTTAAATGTCCCTGATGGATTTGTTTCTCAGATAACACACAAACACCAGTCCATTATTGAAGTCCCTGAGCTCTACTCGCCGACCCATTTTGCTGATACTGCCTCTGTACTGAGAACACAATTTTTAATAAGAGGTGCAGCCCCTCCACGCCAACCAGTATGATGGTCAACACAAAAGGTCTACTGCCATTTCTGCATAAATTTTAGTTTTCACTAAAGTGAGGTCTTGCATGATGTGGGTACTGCGATATTTGCCTACATCCTCTTAAGGTTAACCATTAATATGCGCTCATCTGGAGATAGATTGGATCGAAACTTGAACGAAGGATAGCAGTTTGAAGGGCAGAGGAAAAAAAGTGCCACGGCAAGAGCCAAGAAAAGAAACCTCTGCGATAGTTGGGTCGGGTCGTAAGAGCAGTAGAGGTTTTCTTGCTGCCTGCGGCAGGTCGATACCTTCGTCGTTGGCGGTGGTGTTACTCTGCGGCTGCCGCTGGGTGCCGGTGTTGATTTCCAGGTCAGTGTCAGCATACCTGTAACAGTTAGGTTCATCATCGTTTTGTGTCCTATTTGCCATATATCAGATTAAAAGTGTAGGGTTATGTTGGCGGTTTGTTTGTGCGTCAGTGTGCTAGCTTGTCGGTTTCCCTACTGTAGCCTGTTGGTCGGCTTTTAACAGCAGCTGGCATTTCCAGACAACGTTGCTTTTATGCTGGGGCTTGCCGATGTTGTCGCTTGTGGATATATGTTAGCTTGCCACACGTGGTTATGCCCTACCTAGTAGAATCTTTGGCCGCGTATGCTTCCACCTATAGTTGTGATCATAGTTTCCCAGAGTAAGGATGAAAGGATTGTTCGAGTGTCTCGAGTTCCTGTAGAGTTGTGCAGCGTGTTTTTTTTTAATACTTCCTTGAGTGTTTCAAGGCGGTATTCGTTGTGAAGATCCACAGTGTGTGTGTAGTGTAGAGCATTGCTACTGATACGTAGCACATTGTTCTGTATGATCCGCAGGTGATGCAGGCGTGTAGGAGCTGCGTATCCCCAGACGAGCTGCGTACGTCATCAGAGGTCTAATCAGTGTCGTGTAGCACGGCCACTCCCGTCGGAGGTTCGAGTCCTCCCTCGGGCGTGGGTGTGTGAGTGTTGGTTCTTAGCGTAAGTTAGTTTAAGTAGTGTGTAAGTCTAGGGACCGATGACTTCAGCAGTTTGGTCCCTTAGAAATTCACACACTTTCAGTGTCGTATATATGGACCTCCACACCTTCCTATCCAGTGTACTTTCCCTGTTGAGCATTAGCTGGAGTTGTCTGAGCCTCATGTGCGCTCTGTTGGCAACGTAATCAATGTTGTCCCCCCATGTAAGTTTCCGATCCAGCCAGACATCAAGATATCTGACTTTCTCTTGGAAACGTATTGGGCGTGCATCTAGTGTAACCTGAGAACACAATATTCCTTGGCGCCTTTTATACTGGCGAGTCCGCCTCTGCTGACACCTAATGATCAATTCCACATCACGCTGGAGTATCCATATACTTTTCATCAGAAGGTGTATTCGGCAAACCGCTCTACGTTGCGGGGTGTGGCACAGTCTACAGCACACCAATTTTTGTGAAAATCTGCCATGCTCCATAGACATAGCTGGCTCGAGTAAACTGGCTGACTGTATGCTTCCGCTTGTTCGCTAACCAATCTTATCTTATTCTCATGATTTCTGCACGAGATATATGACGATGGCAACAGTATGATCGGTCTTCCTCGAGTACTGGTTTTCTCAATTTACACAACAAAATTTCGGGTGAATTAAGTCGACTATCTGCAAAAGATTCCCATGTAGGTCCCCCAAGCCTCTCTGTTACACTTTTGCATGGGGACCTATCATTACTCTGCCAGCGAGTCACTCAATTCGTCCGGTTTCTGTGTGAAACCTATTCCAAAGGCTAGAGCGAAACTTTAGAACTGATCGCACTAGCTACGATATATCATGGAAATAACAAGATAAAGGAAGTTGTGTTCAAGGCGCTGACGACTTTATTCTGTCAAGATGGAAAAGGCCGTCGGAAGCTTTCACAGAGGAAACAAGAGTTGTTGACCAGCAGGAGGGATGAGACAGGCACTCTTTCATAATCGTAACTGCACTGTAGCAAGGGTGAGGCTTGAGGTTTGCTGGCACCAAGCGAGGTCGCCCACGCGCGAAAGCCATGGATACCAATGACCTGAGCGGCCTGTCTTTGAAGTTAAGACGAAAAATATGTTTATCACTCGAATTTGCCGTAACCCTAATAGCACAAGTAGCTGTACTCAAATGTTTCATCAGATCATCAATGTGTTTCTTCCAATCCAATTTCTCATCAATGGACACACCCAGACGTTTTGAATATTCTGCCTCAGCAACAGACTTCTGTTCAAAGTCTGTATTTATCAATAGTGTTTTACCATTTACTGTACAGAACTGTATATACTGTGTTTTCTCAAAATTTAGTGGAAATACATTTGCAGAGAAGCACTTAATAACTTTATAAAAGACATCATTTACAATTTCCTCAGCTAATTCTTGTTTGTTGGGTATGATTACTATACATGTATCATCAGCAAAAAATACTAACTTTGCATCTTCATGTGTGCAGAATGGCAAGTCATTAATATACATTAAGAACACTAACGGACACAGGACTGAATCCTGTGGGACGTTTTTCTCGATACCTCCCCAGTTAGAAGACTCTGCTGATTTTAGGAGACTACCTCTACTGTTAATTTCAACCATCTGCATTCTTCCTTTTCAATATGAATTAAACCATTTGTGCACTGCCCCACTCATACCACAATACTTAAGCTTATCTAGAAGAATTTCATTATTCAAAAGCCTTTGAGAGTCACAAAAAATCCCAAAGGGTGATGTCTGGTTGTTCATAGTATTTAATGTTTGATCAGTGAAGGCATAACTGCATTCTCTGTCGAAGAGCCTTTCTGAAAACCAAACTGATACTTTGTTAGAGCTTCATTTTTACAAATTGTGAAACTACTCCTGAATCTCAGTCTATCCAGAAAAATGCCCTGTTTTGGTGAGTACTGCGTATGTGACTCAGAAACCCACTTACTTCTTGGGAACAAGCTTTTAGAACTCTGTTGGAAACGCCATCAATTCCATGTGAGCTTTTACTTTTCAATGAAATTATTATTTTCCTAATTTCAGTAGGAGAGGTGGGTTGAATTTCACTTTTATCAAATTGCATAGCTGTTGCCTCTTTCATATACAGCCTTGCATTTTCTAATCAACAGTAAGATCCTATTTACCTCACAATGCTTAAAAAATTATTATTTTAATATTTTCTGCTTCTGACTCTTTTTTAAATAAATGGAATACCTAATTCTCCGCTTCTTCCTGTTCTGCATGGCTGTGCTGGATTGCGATACTGTTGACACCTCATGGTTCTTCTTCTTCTGCTGCTGCTGATTGACTGAGCAAGACTGAGGTCCCAAAGCTGCTGAGCCTGCCCTATACCACTCCAATGACATTACCAGATACCACCATCCTACTGGCCGAAGTCTAACACATGACTGGATTAAGGGTTCCTATTGGTTTCCACCAATTTCCCCCACCTCAGAGCGCCATCTTGTATTACATCACTGGAGGGATGACAGTGCCCTCTGGTGGCAGTACTGTGTACTAGGTCAGTTGGACTCCAAACCACATGGTGAACACGCTGGATGGAGGCACTTCCTCAAATTGTTTAAATAAAGACTGTTTAAATAAAGACACACGTCATCCTATACAGCACAGGCTGAGTCCTTTTCCCCCCATTTTTCCCCTCCAGGCAGCCATCTTGGATTATCTTATTGGAGGGGCGATGGCACCCTCTGGTGACAGTACTGTGTACTAGGTCAGCTGGACTCTGGACACATGGTGAACACACTTGATGGTGCTCCTGCCTCAAATTGTTTAAATAAAGGCTTATGTCCATCCTACCCAGCACAGGCTGTCCTTTTCCCACCAATTCCTAGGAAGAGGAGGCGGTCGGATGACTTAGGTTAGTGGAGGTAGCCCAAGTGCCCTTTTTTCCCGCCATTTTCTTAGATTAGTAGAGGTAGCCATGGTGTGTTGCATTGTCCTGATGGAATTTGAAATTCTCACCATTTTCTGGGGTAGGGGAGGAGTGGAGGGGAGGGGGTTAGGTTAGTGGAGGAAGCCCAATTGACCTATCTTCCTGCCAAAATTTTAACTTCCTGCCATGACGTCATTGCGATGTTGACATATCTATCGCCGCCATCTTGGATCCGCCATCTTGAATAAATTTGGCAACAGTGGAGAGTGGGGCTGTACATACTTTGCTCCACTACTAGCGAAATCCTCAAAAGATGGAAACATATCATATTGTAAAGTGTGTTGGAAAGTCTGTGGGAACATTCATTTCGAAGTTTTAGTCTTGAGAGGAAACGTGACGTGATTGAACAAGGACGGCCTACACCCATTCTCCGACATTTAAATACAATAACTAAAAATTGTATGAGACATTTTCAAGATTCTTGGTAGTCTTGTTACATATGATTACGTGGCTGCAAAGAGACACGTACTGTCGTCCATATTTCTTGTTTTCCTCTGAAGTGTTGTGAAGAAGAAATGGCGCGACGTGACCATTTTCAACAACCTAAAGAAACAGCACAAAAACTCCTAAGGCCATATTACATCTTTATGGACACTCATTAAATTTGGCATTACGAGGATAAATTTTTGTTTGAACAATGCCGTGATATTAAATGTCAAGAAGCAAAGTGAAAGAGTAAAGATAAACAGACACATTGAGACCTAATGCATGGAGCGGCGAAATACGAGCATGTGCCAAAGCCTTTTACCTGATACTTAAGCAATTTACTTTCAGTTTCCTGCTTAATGTTTTCTGGTGTATACTTCCCAAGTCAGCAGCTCTTTTCAAAATACTGCAAACGAAACTCTTTGATGTCGGCTGCTGTTTGAAGAAAGTTGGCTACTTTAACACAGAGTTGCAGCAACTTCGTGGTAATTTTGAAGAACTGTGGTCTAAAACCGATCCAGAAGAAAGCGATAGTGAGCCTCCGAGGAACAAGCAGTGGAGGGCATGACTGACAGAGAAACGTCGTACCGTCGTCAGTTTTGTGACTGTCTAGCGCAGGTATGCTGACCTGGCTAATTTGGATTTTCTTTCACTTATGGATTATGACAAGTATAGACAATACACAGACAGCTGAGGCTGCATTTAATTCATTGATGGTATCCTACAGTGGACATTTTGATATCCCTCGACTAACGACGGAACTATATGCGATATGTTCTTTAGCCGAATTCCGGAACCAGCCAGTATTTAGACAAAGCCAGTATCTCACCTTCTGTGGTCTCAGTGAAGCAGCACCTGAAGCATCAAAATTAATATAATTAATTTTAACCATTCCTGCAACCAGTGCTTCGGCAGAAAAGTCACTTTCGGCGTTGAAGAAAATCAAAACCTACTTTAGAAATACACAGTCGCAAACCAGACTTTGTCACCTTACTTTGTGGTCACTTGAAAAACGATTGCTGAAGTCCGTGAAACAACAGCAGTCATTCTACGACTCCATAATTGAAGTTTCCGTCTAGAAGCGTAACAGAATTCATCTCAAATATAAATAAAACTGTAAGTACCGTAGCTTTTAATAACATCCTTATTCCTATACATACAGTAACAGGTATTTTCCGAGTATCTGATTTCGTTCAGGAGGCCTCATCTTTACGAGGCTGGACCTCAAACTTTTATAATCGGCATGCGACATTACTCAGTTTAATACTAGGGTGTGATGCGACGCAATGGCGGATAATCGGAAACAGTAACATAATAATAATAATAATAATAATAATAATAATTACAACAAAATACAGTTACTTTTAACAATTTTTAAAAGAGAATAGATTTAACGAATACCTCAAACTTCGCTATTGCTACTCTGTCCTTTTCTGTATAGTCTGTTAACAACCTTGTCCGGTCTACATGTTATTTCGATTAAGCTGGGTTCCCGTTTGAGAAAGAGAACAAAAGAAAATGTGTTCAGCTAGCAATCTCTCTCTCTCTCTCTCTCTCTCTCTCCAAAAAAAAATTTAACTAGCGATATCTTTCGCTCTAGAGAGAGACAGACAGGGAGAGAGAGAGAGAGATCTCGCTAGCTAAACACATATTTTCTTTCTCTTCCCCCTCCCCCCTCGCAACCCAGGTATACACAGTACTTAGACGCAAAGTAGGTCTGCACGCCACAACGGAAAGTTGTGCAGTGAACGATTTTAGATGCGGTGTGGGAGAGAAGTTTCGTAGCCTTGTCAAAGGCGTCAGTCGACTGATACCCGCAAGAAGTTGCCGCCTAATGCGAAAGCTGCCTGCCGCTATCGCGGTGGCTGAAGTTTAATGCGGCACCCCGCACCTGCGGTGGTCGCAGCGGGCTCACTGTGGACAATCTGGCTGCCGCAGCCTGCAGCCGGGCCGCTTAGAATGCGCGGACACGTAACATTTTTAGCGGGCAAGTTTGCGCACCGTGTCTTATCTCTGGTGCTGGCGCCGCCGCCGTACTCAACAGTTGTGCAAATACACGCCGCCGCTTGCTAAATAACACACTTCGACCCTTAAGAGCCCAGGTAAATGACTACACCCCTTTTTGCGACATAGTTTCGTATTAACGCTGCTTCACGGAAACTGAACGTCGTTTACACGTGCTAGAGATATTAAAACAGGAGAATTGTTTGGTAAGTGGTGCCCCGCAGCTTTGACGAGCAGACCGGACAAAAAATTAGTCACAGCCCAGAGACATGACCTTTAGCAGGTGACGATCAAGCCTTAGGTTCGGGGAGGGTCTCCCCCGTCCCCTGCCTCAAATATAATTTGCCATCATATTCATTTTTAGAGTACAACAGATGCTTCGATTTCGATAACAATTATAACAACTAGGCTATTGTATATGAATCTTACTGTCAAGCCTTTGCAGATGATCTAGTAATCTTTTCATACTCCATAGAAACGGCAGCAAAACAACTTTACCAACTGAAAACGCAGACAGTGAAGGTTGAACTTCAAATTTCCTTTCAGAATATACACTTTATGACAAAGGTAAAATCAGCACCAAGAGTACTGGAGGTCAGACTAGGAAAAATTAAAAAGGCAGAAATGTTTAAACACCTAGGTGGATGGATAGAGCCAAACCTCTTAGAGGAAGAATCCTTCGTGCCACGCATTAACAAAATGGAAACGGAAACACAAAGGAGTTAATGGTATTAGGTGCAAGAGGGCACTGATTTAAATCAATGGCGAAAGTTGAAAATCTATGCCGGACCAGGACTCGAACCTGGTTTTTTGCTTACTAGGCAGATGCACTGACCAGTAAGCCATCCAGACACAGTGGTCACCACAACCACATGGACTACCCTAGCACGCCTATCGTCAGTCCCAAATTCTCAACTTATACTGCACTCTACTGATGTAGTGTTCCTGCTCATTCGCCTCATTACTCGCGGCATCTTGCCAATTCTCGTAAGAGATCGAGCTTGGTGCGCATCTGCACGGAAGACATCATTGGCCACCATTGTCTTAATTTTACGTGTGGTGTCTGGCAGCTAATGTCATCAACTCCTTTATGTCTTGATTTATGGCGGTTGCAGTCCGAAAGAACAGACACCTCATACAAACATAAAAAAAAAGTTTTGCATCACCTCGGTTCCGAGAGTTCCGTAACCTGTACAGAAAATTGGAATAGAGATGAACATAAACATCATTTCCGCCATTTTTATTGTTCATGTTGTAACACCATACAGCGAGACCTTCAGTGGTGGTGGTCCAGATTGCTGTACACACCGGTACCTTTAATATCCAGTAGCACGTCCTCTTGCATTGATGCATGCGTCTGTTCGTCGTGGTAAACTATCCACAAGTTCATCAAGGCACTGTTGCTCCAGATTGTCCCACTCCTCAACGGCGATTCGGCGTAGGTCCCTCAGAGTGGTCGGTGGGTCACGTCGTCCATAAGCAGCCCTTTTTAATCTATCCCAGGCACGTCCGATAGGGTTCATGTCTGGAGAAAATGCTGGCCACTCTAGTCGAGCGATGTCGTTATCTTGAAGGAAGACATTCACAAGATGTGCACGATGTGGGCGCGAATTGGCGTCCATGTAGACGAATGCGCCGCCAATATGCTTCCAATATGGTTGCACTATCGGTTGGAGAATGGCATTCACGTATCGTACTGTCGTTACAGCGCCTTCCATAACTACCAGCGGTGTACATCGGCCCCACATAATGCCACCCCAAAGCAGCAGGGAACGTACACCTTGCTGCACTCGCTGGACAGTTTCTCTAAGGCGTTCAGCCTGACCAGGCTGCCTCCAAAAACGTCTCCGACAATAGTCTCGTTGAAGGCACACTCATCGGTGAAGAGAATGTGATGTCAATCCTGAGTGGTACATTCGACATGTTGTTGGCCCATCTGTTCCGCACTGCGTGGTGTCATGAATGCAAACATGTATCTCACCATGGACGTCAGGAGTGAAGTTGCGCATCATGCAACCTATTGCGCACATTTTGGGTCGAAACACGACGTCCTGAGGCTGTACGAAAACTTTATCCAACATGGTGGCGTTGTTGTCAGGGTTCAAATGGCTCTGAGCACTATGGGACTCAACATCTGTGGTCATAAGTCCCCTAGAACTTAGAACTACTTAAACCTAACTAACCTAAGGACATCACACACATCCATGCCCGAGGCAGGATTCGAACCTGCGACCGTAGCAGTCGCGCGGTTCCTGATGGAGCGCCTAGAACCGCGAGACCACCGCGGCCGGGCTGTCATGGTTCCTCCGAGCCGTAATCCGTAAGTAGTGGTATGCGGAATGGCCTACCAACTAACTAAAGGCATCTAAAATAAGAGATCGGCACCCTTAAACGCCAAAATTAAAAACTGCTGCACAGAGGCTTTATGTGCGACAAAGACTCTTAGCAGTGAACTCGAAATGTCTGATGGAAAAGTCTCAGGGCAGAGAAAGACAGGTTTTCGAGAAAAATCCAGGATACCATCAAAGAAAACAGCGAAACACAAGCTGTCAAAACCACAAACTATGTAAACACGTGAAGGATAACACGCTATAGAAAAGGAGGATTGCCTTGTGTGGCAACGTAACACGAATGAGCCCAGGAAGTATGTCTAAAAGGATATTAATACACTTTCAAGATAAAAAAAAATGAAAGGGACATGGTTCACAGAAGTTGAAAAAGATCTACAAGAAGTGGGAATTTCTCCAAAATATATTCGGAAGAGTGATCCTCATAAGGGAAACCATGCACACACAAAGGAGTTGCATTGCATGAGGCCCTCAATGAGTACTGTAACAGAATATTGTCAAATAATATTCCACAAAACACAAAGAAATTCTGGTCATGTGGAAAGGCTGTTAGTGACATCAACGCTAGTGTTCAGCCCCTAGCGAATGAGACAGGAACTGAAATTGAGAATAACTAAGCAAAATCTGAAATGCTTAACTCTGTTTTCAAGTGTTGCTTTACAAACAAATACCCAGGGGAATTTCCTCAATTTAATTCTCGTACCACTGAAAAGAAAAGTGAAATAAGTATTACTGTCAATGGTATTGACAAACAGCTGAAATCGCTAAAATTGATAAAGCTCCAAGGCCTGTTGGAATCGCTATCAGATTCTATATTGAATTGTGGCTTAGTTACCCTCTCTTAGAACATATTCTGAGCTCTAACATAAGGAGGTTTCTTTTATCTTAAAGACCTGCTCCATGCCAACCAGCATGGATTCTGAAAATACTGATTGTGTCAAACCCAACTCAAACTTTTACCACATGACATGCTGAAAGCTTGACCCAGGGAAGTGTCCATGCTGTATATTAATGGCCTTGTGGACAATATTAACAGTAACCTCAGACCTTTTGAGGATGATGTAGTTATCTATCTCGTTAAGATTTCAAAGTGATGTGAAGATTGGCAACTTCCTTTAAATGTTCATAAATGTAAAATTGTGCACTTTACAAAACAAGAAAGTGTGACTGTAACATCAATGAGTCACAGATGGAAGCAGTCAGTACTGGGTAAAGCAGGTGGTAGACTTCAGTTTATTGGTAGAATACCGGGAAAGATCATGGATTTGGTTTGTGGGTTGCTCAACGGCGCGGTTGTCAGCGCCCATATAGATTCCCAATCTTTTCACTGTCCAGTCTCGCCATGTTCCCGAATGATGATGAAACAATGAGAACAATACAAACATCCAGTCCCCAGCTGGAGAAAATCCCAAAGGGGCTGGGAATCAAATCTGGTGTGGAGCAGCGGGTAAATTATCTTCTTCGCTGTTTAACAAAAGACTGAAAATCATTCTTGCAATCAGTCTGAAAATGATGGAGAACATACTGACAATAATTTCCAGTCTGCAAGTCCACATTACTCTTCGTATTCACTGAAATAAAATGTTCCTGCTTGCTATTTACTCATCAGGGTCACGAACTATGACTATAAATTAAAGTTTTGAGCTATAACATTAATATGCAGTATTCAGTAAAAGTTCACATGCACAAAATATAACAATATTCCTGATGGTAATAATAGTAGTAATAATAATAATGTCCCTTTTGGAAACAGCACTATTAACAGTTCTTAACTGCTCACCTTAAAAGTGAAAAATAATCTCAACATGTTCAACATTACGAGCGGCACACAAGCAGTTACTTTAGTGAAATCTAAGAGTTGCAGGATGGTTTACAGTCCTCGCAAGTTCACTTCCTACTTATATCAACAATGCTTTTGGAAGGTGACATCATCCGAGGCACAACTAACACTGGACAAATTGATATCTCGGTGTTAAGTGTCTCCCATTACCGCTTCTGTGGCCATATTTATATATGAGTGCAGCAGACTGCTGAACGGAACATCTGTTATCAACTGCTCTAGGCACAGGTAGCAGCATCTAAATGGCGCCTTTCTTGGATACGTAATAATTGATATCTCTATCGCTTAGTAACTTATAATCATCTTAATTTTTATATGACTTGAGCTAAGTTGGCTTTAGTGAATGGAAAAATTTTGGTTTGACTGCATTTAAACTTTGCCAGTTTGGATTTTTAGAACAGAACCAATAGTAGAATATAACTTCTGCACTGCCTCTGTAAGATTCCTTGTAGTGATCATTATTTGCAGTAAAATCTTGAAACTTGGTACAGCTGTATTATTTCATCAATGTAATCGAGTGCTGTAACTAGAACTTGTGGATATTACGTGTCGTAGAGCGGTAATAACACACTTTAGATGTCGAATATACAATTATTTAAAGACATAAGAAAATGAATACAACATGGCTGCACAAACGTAGTGTGCTGAGATTATAGACAAAGATAAATCACAGATGATCGAGTCTGAAGATATGGCGCTTTACGCCAGATGCGCCCCCTCCCCCCCCCCCCCCCCCCCCTTCCGCAGCAGTGCGGAGCACGGGGAAGGGAGGCTTTCTCACTTGAACATAAAATCTTTGTGCCAGCGCGGCGGTTGAAGGCGGCGTCCAGCGCGAGAAGTGGGAGCCTCAGAAAGCGCGCCGACAGGGTCACATGCGTCAGACTGCTGCGTAGGTGGCAGAACGTTGCTCGGGGTCATGTCGGCGATGTCAGCAGGCGTGGGTGCAACTTTGGCAGGCAGACTGGATGCGTCAGAATGCGGTCTGGAGAGGGACCGCGCCAGTTTTAAGCGGCTAACAGAAACTGTATGAGGTCGTTCATTGAGATGTATTACAAAAGTATTCATGCACGCATTCTACAAGGGCCGGAAGGTCAATGGCGTCAGTCAGCAGTGCATCCACCACGAATTCTGCTGGCAGGAGGAGGGGCTCTCCATATAGGATCTCCAACAGCGAGCATTCAGACCTCCTTGTGGACGGAACGGATGCCAAGTAAGACAAGGGAGTGTCTTGGACCATAGCCAACCGTGCTACATGAGTGCAGCTTTTAGAGTTCAGTGCCTTCACTTAACCAGGCCATTCGCCTGCAGGTGATAGGCCATAGTGTGGAATTGAGCTACACCACACAACTCGCACAGTCGAGCAAAAAGCATGGACTCGAATTGTCGTCCCTGATCAGTAATGAGTGAAAGAGGGCAGTCAAATCTCACGACCCATGGGGTTAAGAAAGCGTGAGCTATGGTCTCTGCTGTTATGTCGACAACCCAACAGGTTACGCAGTCAGTCAGAGATAAATGTATTTGTACCCCTTGGGAGGGGGGAGAGGACCGACCACGCCAATGTTGACATGCCAAAGGCGACCCCTTGGGACATCAAACTGGCCTAAAGGAGGCTGCCCGTGTCTGCCTACTTTACTGTGTTGCCAAGGGACACATGCACAAATCCAGATGCGGCAATCATGTCACACGCCGGGCCAGATGAAATGTTCAGTGATTAGTCTCGTTGTTGCCCGCGTTCCTGGGTGGGCCAAATTGTGTAAAGCATTGAAGATGTCGCACCGAAGAGCAGATGGCACCAAGGAATGGTGGAAGCCTGTAGAAACGTCGCAAAGGACCAGGGTCATCGACCCGTGCAGGACAAGAAGATGGATAGTGAACAAAGACTCGTCCGAAACTAATCTCTGTGTATCGATATCTTCAGTCTGGAGTCAGGCTAGGTCATCTAAGTAAAGGATGCGGTAAGCACCGAGATATGAGATAGATAGTCAGCTACAATATTTTCTGCACCGTGGATGTAACAAGTGTCCGAGGAATGTTGGCAATTATAGTCCATGTGCTGGAAGTGTCATGGTGGGAGGTCCTTCTCCGGGTTGCATATCACGTCCACGAATGGTTTGTGGTCCAAGTAGATAGTGAAAGGGCACCTCTCCACATTGCTCTGGAACTGTTCGATTGCCTCACAAACCACAAGAAGCTCACGGTTGAAAGCTGACCACTTACATTGACTCCTGGTTAGTTTTTTTAAAAGAAGTATAGCAGCTGGGTGGAGTAGCCAGTGTGATGTAGTATAACAGCACTTACAGCTGACTCGCTTGTATCAGTTGTAATAGAAACACAGGCCACAGGATCAGGGTGGGTTAGGGTGACAGCTTTTGCGATAGCAGTTTTCAGATTATCAAATGCATCAAGCATGTGTTCAGTCCAGTCCACCTTTCGTTTCCCTGTGGTATTTTTAACTGAGAGGGCACTGGTAGGGGCTGATTGGATGGAGGCAGCGCAAGGGATATGACGGCGATAAAAGTTTACCATATGCAGAAAATGACAGAGTTGAGCATAATCTTCAGGAAGAAGCAGTGCAAGAATGGTTTCGACATGAGAATCCTTTGATCGGAGGCTGTCAGCTGAGACAGTATGGCCTAGGAATGTAACTGATGTAGAACAGAGTTGAGCTTTATCATGGTTGATCACCACACCATTGGCCACGAGAGCCAAATGAACTGCATCTTCTTAGGAACAAGGTGGATAGGTGAAGACCAGTTGCTGAGGGGGGAGGGGGGGGGGGGCGGCACCAAGCAGCACATGATGTGGAGTGAGCCAGTTCAACCTATGGCATGATATGTCCCAACTGCAGGCCCGCAGGCCCGATGGTGAACGCGGTGAGGATATAATGATCAGTGCCGCTACAACAGTGGGTGGAAGGTGGTCATGGTGTAGCAATGGGAGCACATCAGGTGCACTTGTAAGTATACAACCACAGTTAATAGGATGTGAGGCACTAGTACGGAAAGACACTGGTAGATCCATTGTTCTGAAGACACTGTGGGCCAACACACGAAGTCCGTTAATGATGAAAAGGAGCACAAAATAATTCACGAACACACACCAACAATGTTGGGGTCACCACTGTGGATATTACGTGGCGTAGAGCGGTAATAACACCCTTTAGATGTCGAATATTCATTTATTTAAACACATAAGAAAGCGAGTGCAACATGGCTGTACAAATGTAGTATGCCGAGAGTCTAGACAAAGATAAATCAAAGATAATAGAGCCCAAAGATATGGTGCTTTACACCACAGGCGCCACAATCTTTTCTATAACGAGTAAAAATGATACTCTATTATGAATAAGAATGTTTTTCTTCTAAATTTGGTTTTTTAATAAATAACTTGAAAACTAATAGAGGTAGCTTAATGCAGCCACATAGTTAATGTTTTATATGAAAGTGAGGCTATGTACCAATTTTCGTCTTTCTGAGTCCAATATAAGCGCCTTCAAATTTTCACAGAAACTGCGATTTTGACCGAAATATTGCCCCAATCAGGTTGAGACTCAGAACTTTTAATTAAGACATACATTTGCACCTTCTGAACAATTTTCAGCTTTTTATATTCATAACTTAGTGCCACTTATTTCTTCCGAATATATTTAGCAAAACATGTTCATTAGATCATTCTGAGACTTCACGATGCAAACATTAATACATTGAAGCATTACACTGACAAAGTTTGGAAAAGTTATTTTAATTTCACTCCTAGATTATTGTGTGTCCTTCGTATGCTAAGAACAGGCACATTATGATGATGTGGCATTGATAGTAGTGAACTGGGATTAAGTTCCGGCACCCTCACTTGTCTTTGTATCTCTCACCATGTAACAGTGCTTACTTCACCATACCGGGACCCCGTGATCCAGAGGCAGTAACACTAATCTCACGAGCTGCAGACTGAGAATAATGGGAAAGTGCAATCAGTCTACAAAAGAGATTATTTACAAATCACTCATGCAACCCATTCTAGAATATTCCTAAAATGTGTGGGACTCATACCAAATAGGACTAACATGGGATATTGCATGTATAGAGAGAAGGGCAGCGTGAATGGTCATAGGTTTCTTTAATGCATGGGAGAGTGTCATAGAGATGCTAAAGGAACTGAACTGGCAGACTCTTGAAGGTAGACACAAACTATCCTGAGAAAAACTATTAACAAAGTTTCGAGAACCAGCTGTAAATGATGACTCTAAGAATATACTACAGCCCACTATGTATTTCTCACATAGGGATCATGAGGACAAGAGTAGAATAAGTACAGGATGCATAGAGGCCCTCAAACAGTCATTTTCCCCATGCTTCATATGTGAATGGAACAGGAAGGAACCATAGTAATTGGTACCATGGTACTGGTAACCTCTGCCATGCACTTCACAGTGGTTTGCAGCGTATAGATGTACATGCAGATGTAGACATAGGAAGGTTTCGAGGAAGAGCTGAAGAAGAAGACAGGGAAAGCATGGACCAAAGACAGAAAAGAACAACAAAAGAAACTAATGCAGGAGAATTAGGTGGCAGTCATAGCTCAGGAAAAGAGGTGGTTGTATTGACCCCTAGCCAGCCAAAACAGAGAAAGAAGAAGAAGAATTTATTGAATGTTTTAACACAATAATAATAATAAAATAAATTGTTTATATCAGTGTATAGTACATCATCATAGCACAATGTCCAAGAAATTGTAATTTGGAGATATATGACATTGGAAAAGCATTATTCCAAAAAATTGGGAATGGTGTGTCATGCAGTTTATTTAAGAAATACAGGGTGATTCAAAAAGAATACCACAACTTTAAAAATGTGTATTTAATGAAAGAAACATAATATAACCTTCTGTTATACATCATTACAAAGAGTATTTAAAAAGGTTTTTTTTTTCACTCAAAAACAGGTTCAGAGATGTTCAATATGGCCCCCTCCAGACACTCGAGCAATATCAACCCGATACCCCAACTTGTTCCACACTCTCTGTAGCATATCAGGCGTAACAGTTTGGATAGCTGCTGTTATTTCTCGTTTCAAATCATCAATGGTGGCTGGGAGAGGTGGCCGAAACACCATATCCTTAACATACCCCCATAAGAAAAAATTGTAGGGGGTAAGATCAGGGCTTCTTGGAGGCCAGTGATGAAGTGCTCTGTCACGGGCTGCCTGGCGGCCGATCCATCGCCTCGGGTAGTTGACGTTCAGGTAAACTGTTTATACCAACGTTTAATACACCACCTATCAGGAGGTTTAACACCATACTTCGTTCAAAATGCACGCTGAACAACTGTCGTTGATTCACTTCTGCCGTACTCAATAACACAAAAAGCTTTCTGTTGAGCGGTCGCCATCTTGGCATCAACTGACGCTGACGCCTAGTCAACAGCATCTCAAGCGAACAAATGTACAACCAAATGAAACTTTATAGCTCCCTTAATTCGCCGACAGATAGTGCTTAGCTCTGCCTTTTGTCGTTGCAGAGTTTTAAATTCCTAAAGTTGTGGTATTCTTTTTGAATCACCCTGTATAATAGCACAGCTTAGACAGTGTCATAATTCACTCTACATAATATCAAAGTGTGCACTCATCACAATCAGTATTTCCATCAGCACTACAATTATTAACACAAATCCATGGCCTCTGGCTAAATGAGCATGTAAATGAGAGGAACATTATTTCAGTGGTTTCTGTCTACATTTGGAAAGTCAGTCTTTCTGTTTTTTTCCTCTTCTGCCTTCACTTACTCAACTGGCTGTGGTTTGTTGGCTCTACTTCTGGATTCAGAAACTGTGTCAGATTTGTTGTCAATAGCAGGTGCAGTCAGCCTGTGAATGTGTGGCTTCACCTGGATGAAATGTTACTGGTCACGCTGCAAGCCGGTCCATGTGGGCAGACACTCAAGCAACTGAAAAGTATCTTCTGTTAAATGTAGCTTGTGATTTATAGAGGTCCTTGCAATTTGTGAGAACTTTATTTTTAAAACTTATTTAAGTCCATTACTTCTCACAATATGTCTCAACGGCTCGGCGGTAAAGTGCCAGAGAATAAATCCAAAGCTCTTGGGTTTCATGCTGGATCAGTCCTATGATTTTTATTGGTCACTTGTCACTTCTTTCACCTCTAGTAATGTTTGTCAATGTGAAAATTGCAGAGTTGCACCATGGTTTGGAATCCACATTAAACTATAAATTAAATGTTGGAGGAAGGCATACTTCTTTGAACAGGACAATGCTAGTAAAGCACTGTGGTGTTCAAAATAGTCTTCAGATTCACAACTACCTTACTTTTTTATACAAATGACCTACTAGACAACATCAAACTTCCAATCATTTTTTCACAGATGATGCCTGATGTCTGTCCTTTTGGACATCTGACTGATTTGCCTTGATTGGCAATGAATCCATAATCTTTAGTGCAGATGCACATTTCATTCAATCTCCAACTGGAATCTAAAATTAGTAAGCATGAAGGACAGAGATAGAGATTACAGATAGGTAGCATTTGGTGGGAAAGTGGGCCAGCAGGGGAGCATGACAAGACACACTACACATTTGCGATAAACACTGTGTCCAGGTGGGGCAATGGTTAGTGCATCTGCTTAGTAAGCAGAAGGTCCCAGGTTTGAGTCCGGGTCAGGCACTCATTTTCACTTGTTGCCTCAGGTTCTGATGCAGCAGATATCAGTAGTGTCTTCCCTTTCCTTTCCTCCAGACACCCCCCCCCCCCCCCCCCTGGACACACACACACACCATCTTCAGTTTACATAATTATACAGAGAAGTCACAACCCTAGAAAATTGCAGCAAAATTGAGAAAGTCCTGCAGAGGATCGAAGTTTGCCACAGGGATTGGCAATTGACCCTCGGCATAAACAAATGTAATGTATTCCATAAGCCTTGAGAGAAAGATTCATTATTGTATGATTACATGATCGTAGAAAAATCACTGGAAATAGTTACTTCCATAAAATATCCACAAGTATGTGTACAGAGCAATTTAAAGTGGAACAACCACATAAAACTAATCACAAAAAACATAGATGCCAGAATCATTGAAAGGATTATCAGGAATTGTAGTCTATCAACAAAGGAGGTAGTTCACAAAAGCCTCATTTGATTAATACTTGAATATCACTTGTCTGGATGGGATCCTTACGACAGGATTGATAGAGGAAATAGAGAAGATCCAAAGAAGAGCAGCACATTTTGTTACTGGTTTATTTAATAAACACAAAAGTGCCACGTGGATGATCAACCAACACCAGTGGCAGACACTGTGAGGGAGGCATCACAGTGTGGTTTGCTGTTAAAGTCTGAGAGTGTACATTCCTAGAAGAATCAACAAATAAGTTGCTTCCACCTATGTATATCTCATGGAAATACCATGAAGATAAAATTAGAGAGATTTGAGTCCACCCTGGATACTTACCAGCAGTCATTCTTCCTATGAACCATTTGTGACTGAAACAAGAAAGGATGGAAGTGGCAGTGATACAGAAAGAACCCTCCACCACACGTCGCAAGGTGGTTTGTGGGGCGTAGATGTAGATGTAGCATTCTCTATAAGTTAGTGATAAAATATAGCAATGGATGTGTGTAAAAATATAGACACTTCTACTAAAATTTGACAGGCGGTGGGTGTCAAGACTTCTAATGGCCACAGTTCAGTGATGAAAGGTCCACAAGTTCTTTGACAAATGCTACAGCCATTTGGAACTACACATTGAAGAGTAGATTCTGCAGAGATACTAAACTGCAGGCATGTTGATAACTATCCAGCCCAGGTGCAGAACAACACCTGAACATTTATCAAACTATGAAGCTATTGTGCAGCCCTCTGAACATAAATGTTGTCATCTTGGGAAATGAGAATATTACACTTGCTTCAGTGTAATAAATAAAGTTTAATGCACAGTTTCGATTGCTACACAAATAACTTACACTGTTCACAAAATCCAGTCTGTCAGCTCATTGTGACACTGTAGAAAACAAACCTAGAGAGTTACCCGAAAAGTCCATTATGATGCCAAATCCTCCAACACCAGTGTACTTAGCAATAATGAGAGTATCCAGAGAGAAGTTGATATAAACAGCCAGTTAATGTAAGTGCATTGCAAATGAGACATAGCAGAGCAGAGCATGGTGTGAAGTGTCATTCTGTTGTGGAGCAATCAGCTGTGTGTGCTGCAAAATTTGAGGAGTCATTCCCAAATTACAGTCTTCAGGTACTTCCAGTCACCTGTTAGCAGGCTGCTCAGTACTGATGATCATTAGCTATTGACACTGCTGTCTGAGAACAAAAATTGTCACAAGGAATGTCCACAGCATACTCATCGTGAATGTCTGCTAAATGTTAAAATTAATTCAGAACTTTCTTGTTGTGAATTTTATGATGTAATTAAAACAAGCAAACCATGTCTTGTAAAAAAAAAATACAACTGAATAAATAAAGTTCAATATTTCAGTGAACTGTTAAGACTTTAAAAAATTCAAAAATATGTCTTGGGTTGGACACAACAAAAAATATGGCAAGTCTATTTATTTGTTCTTACCTTTCATCCTGTGTGATGTTGAGGTTCCAGACTGATTTTCCAAACAATCACTCTGTTCCATTTCTTGTCCTTCCTGCCAGCAGTATAACTTTTCGATTAGTACAATAATTTCTATTATCCTTGTAAAACCAAGTTCTAGGTTTTGCAACAAGCATGAATCTGAAAGTTGATTCCAATGTTTTCATCAGATCGGGAGTAACGCCAACATATATACTGCCCTAAATTATATTTTCTAGTCTACCAAAATATACCAAGTTTCGACTAACAAGAATTTGGCCTAACTTTCATTTCAGACAACTGTTGGTGACTGATAACTCCTTATCTGGATTTTCACTGCAGTTGAAACTTTTGTATTTGGTCACATTTTCCACATGTCATAATATGGAGGTAGCACTCTAACTACCAGCATACAAACTTTGTATGAAGTAAATGGATAGATAAAAAATCTACTCACCAAGTGGTGGCACACACAGAAGGGTTTAACTTTTATAAGATTGTGGAGCCAGTGGTTCCTTCTTCTTGCAGAAGAGTTGAAGGGGAAGGAAGAGGGGTGAAGCAAAAGGACTGGAGAGATTTAGGGAAAGTCACTCAGAACCTGAGGTCAGTGGAGACATACTGGATAGGCTGAAAAGGAAAGAATGTGCATTTAATTTTTCTTGATGTTGACAGATTTTGAGTTCTGGGATTTTTGAAATAAAGATTTCCTGCAACAAACAATATGAACTTAAAATTGCATCAAATGATCACAGAGATAGAGATGAGAATTGAAATCTACTGAATGTGTTTTTAACAAACAGTCAAGCCACCACTAATTTAAATTAGTAGATACCTGTGAGTATGTTAACCCAATAAATAATATGAACTCAGAAATTCTGAGTAAGAACACAATTTATTTAAAACTTGCAAGTAATTATATAGTATGATGAATACACAGAATACAGGTGATCCCAAGAAGTACCAGAGAAAAATAGAAGACACTTTCCCCTTCTGCTATGCATATCTTGATGATATCTTGATCTTCTCTGCCTCCAATGAGGAACAAATCCAAGAATCTCTCATTTGTTGTAAACAACCAAGACAAGTCTCAACTATATCTCCCAAGTGTTACGTTCCTAGGCTACACTGTTACCATTGACAGAATCTGCCTGACATCTGAATACATCACTTTCAATGTGACCTTCCTCTCCCTGAGGACTACCATGAGCTACACTGTTTTGTTGGCATGGTGAACTTCTACCATGCTGCTGAGATCCAGGCTCCATTCACAGATGTCTTGCCTGGATAGACCACATTTTGGAGGCATAAGTTAACATGGAGAGAGGATATGATTCAAGCTTTTAGTCTCCTCAAGGCTGCTGTTGCTAAAGCTTTTGCTCTCACTCAAAAGCCCTCAAACACAGGAATTGCTATCACCATCAATGCAAGTGACTGATCCATTGGTGTTGTTCTACAGCACCACATTGGCAACACATGCAACCACATTGCTTTTCTTCCAGGGAACTTATTTTGTTGCAATACTAGTGGTCTGCATTTGAACGAGAATCACTAATGGTATATGAGGTGTGAGATTCTTCCGCCAGTACATAGAATGCTGCATGTTCTCAATTTTCACTGACCACAAGCCACTGGTGGATGTTATCCATAATGCTGCCCAGGACCTCCCCCTTGGAGATTCTGACACATGAACTTCCATGTATCTCCAATACACCACATATGAGAGATATCTGGGGAGGGGGACAACATGGTGGCAGATTACCTTTCACAGGTTAACATCATTTCTTCCCTGCTGGATTTCAAAGATCTAGTATAACTACAAGGGGAGGACCTCAAGCTTCTAACCTTCCAATGGCACCCCAGCTCGGCACTTATCATTAGGACATGTTGGCTTCCCAGTGTGTCTCTTCCAGCTTTGTGTGACACATCTACTGGTAGCTTCTGGCCCCTTGTTCCAACTCCCCTCCAAAATAATATTTTTTAAGCACTCCATGATATGGCATGCTCAGGTATTACAGCCATTGCGTGCCTTGTCACTCTGCTTCGTTTGACCTGATATAAAAAAGGACTGTCATGTGGTCTCAAACCTGCATTCCTTGTCACTGTAGAAAGGTAGGATATGATGTGCAAACCCTGCTAGGCACCTTCAACATACCAAAACAGAGACTCCAACACATGCACCTGGACACTGTGGGCCTCCTATCACTGTCTGCTAGGTACCGCCATATACTTTCAGCTGTTGATTGTGCAACAAGATAAGTTGAAGCTGTACTGTTGGTGGATATCACAGCTGATACCTTCGTCACCATACGGGTCATATGCTTGGGTGCCTCTCTTCAGTAATGAACAATCAGTGACGCCATTTTGAGTTGTCCCTCTTAGCCACATTATGTGCCATGTGTGGCATGGATAAATTCCATACCACTGCTTACCACTCACAAAGCAAAGAGTTTGTGGAGCACTGGCACTGCACACTCAAGATAGCCCTGATGTGCCATGGTGGTTCATGGTCCAAGGCCTTGCCAAGGGTCTTACTTGGCATTCAATCCACACACAATGAGGATCTAAATGGCCCTCAAATGTAGAGCCTGTACAGTGAGCCATTATATAAAACTGGTAGTACAATTGTGGATTCATATTCTAATTCAATTAAAAAAAAAAAAAAAAAAAAAAAAAAAAAGCTAAGTTAAGTCAAAACTAGTGACGTATTTTACATTCTCAAATTTATTCAGTAACTCATCTATATTTTATGGGTGATCAGTCTCTCCCTCCAAGTACTTGTTCAAATGTCCCGAGTCCAGAATTAGGTTATTATACTGACTAAAACTCCTTTCCACTATCATCCACTTTCACATTTCTTCTACAGATGGGTACACCATAAGGCCTAATTAAAGACAGTTCATGAGTTTAAACTTTAGTTTGCAGTGATAATTCTTTGCTCTATCTGGTCTCTCATCAAAACCATCTCCATATTCCCATAAAAAATATTCTAGTTCCTGTTTGTCCTCTGCACTCAGAGCTTCAGCTCCCACTACTTTTTTGCTACAAGTACACTGTAAGATTCATTATTTATTTTCCCATCACAAAATCCTTCACCTTCCTCATGGTATCTCCTGTCATCAAATTCCTCTTCACCCTAATCTGATAGCTATTACTGTTATTTATCATCATAATATCTGCCTCCCCAGAAATTCCCATCTTAGGATCAGTAAATGACAATTTCATATCACATTAGCCGTGACAATCCAATTCATTCCCAGCATTAAACTTTCATTCAAATCCACAATCACTAAACATCAGTGTTCAATGAGAAATTCAGGCAGGCAAGTGCTCAAGAGGTCCAAAACTCACAAAATTTTCACAACAGGAAAGTAAATAATAATGTTACCATATTTAAACAAAATATTGGTGGATTAAAGAAAAAAGTAGATTCTCACAAAACTAAAGTAAAAAATAATGTTACCATTTTTCACCAAAATATCCCGGGACTGAAGAACAAAGTAGATGAGCTCCTGGTTTGTTTAGATGACATTGAATCTTATAATGTAATAGATAGACTATGCCTGTCTGAGCATCACATTGTGTCTGATATGGAAAAGGTAAATATCAGTGGTTATAAACTAGCTGCACATATGAGTAGAGAGAATAAGGTGAGAGGAGGAGTTGCCACATATGTCAAAAGTTATCACTGTGTAGAAAGCTTAGATACAAAAAAGTTTTGTCTAGAGCAACATATAGAAGCATGTGCCTGTCAACTTAAACTGAAGGAGGGCTCTTTTATAATTGTAACAGTATATAGGTCCCCTTCAGGGAACATTCATTTATTCCTGGAAAACTTGTATGCCTTGTTGTGCTATCTGTCAGATAGGGGAAAGCAAATTATTATTTGTGGGGACTTCAATGTTGATTCACTGAAAGACTGTAATAGGAAGAATGACCTGGAAGTCTTGCTCCGTTCTTTCAATTTGACATATGTCATTAATTTTCCTACTCGGGTAGTAAAGGACAGCAGCACATTGATAAATAACACTTTTATAGACCAAGATAGGTTTAAAAACAAAATTTTCCATTGCTTAACATCTCTGCAGTTTTTCTGCACACAGATTATGCTGGCATTAATGTTTCCTCTGTTACCGTTTTGTACAAAAGTGTTGAAGACAGTGAACAATATGCAGAGGTGTTGTATGCCAGCTATAAAAACATAAGTATGGTAATATACCAACTATGTTTTCAGTGTATTCTGAAATTTTTACCTGTGAAATGAAAATTACTAGCAATATTCAGTAACAGTTCTCTCCCTCTCTCTCTCTCTCTCTCTCTCTCTCTCTCTCTCTCTCTCTCTCTCTCTCTCTCTCTCTCCCTCTGCCTCAATTTTGCAATGACTTAGATATTGGATTCAATTCTTGGGTCAGCCATCCAGATATTAGTATTATGTGGTCACTAGATCACTCCATTCAAATGCTGGGATGGTTCCCTAAAAGGGCCATGGTCACTTCCTTCTCCTCCAATAGAAAGAAATCTGAGCAGAGCTCCATCTCAAATAATGTTAGCTGTGGACAGGATGTAAAACATCAATTTTCCCTCCTTCCTTCCTTCCTTCCTTCTTGTTATGTTGGGATATTAAATGAGCAAATACAAGCAAGTGGTTCCTGTGAACAGCTGTGTCCAAGAAACTACCTACTCAAGAAGTTACGATTATATTGTGACGTGTCACATTTCTACTCCAAGAGAAGCCAGCCAAGGCTGAATGCCAGCCCTGTAGTGCAGTCTGCAGGGGCACACATATCCAGCTGCCTGGTAGTACACAGTATTGGTAATTTTCAATATTAAGAAAAATACTCGTAGTCCATCCTAAGAGTTTCTTTTGATGTATTCTTTCTGTGTGGGGGAAAAAAAAAACCAAGGCGGGTTTTGAAATGACAGAATGGGCCATTCCCTTTTATGTGGTGTAGGATAGCAACAGGGCAGTTCAGCTCTTCTTTTATTCTGTACTCATTAACCTTGATGACTGATGCATGAAGCCCCTGAAGATCCTGATAATTTTTATCGTGGCCTTGACTGTTGACCAGCATTCACGGCCCAGTGCTACTCTGCCCGTGGCCCATGAGTGGACCGTGACCCATGGGTTGGAAACTGCTGCTTTATAGTTTTTACCCTCTATAACTCCTTTTAGCACCATGGAAGTTATTCATAAACTCAGTGTAGGACCATAACATCCTACAATTTTCCAATATATTTGTCACCCAGATGTAACAGGGAAAAGTGTTTCATGTTTCATATATAGCATTACTTATGGATATATGAGTTGCTGTTAATTTTTTTTCTGGTGGCTTCCCCTCATACTCTTTTTCCCAACAATCTCCTAATGTAAACTGAGATGAGTCTTTAATATTTTCTGTTACCTTACTTTGCATCCATATGTAAATTCATGTTTATTAAAGTTTTACAGGATCTATATACAGCAGAGTCCCACTAATCCAAACCCCAGTAATCTCATCACTTGGTTAATCTGAACATGAAAAATGCTAGTCTAAGTATGGAAAACTGTGTGGTAAACTGCTGTACATACACACTATTTTAATTTACACAGTACAGCAAACATGTATTAGAAAAATTGTCAAGAAAATGTTAGGTTCAAACAATGCATAATAATGAAAGAAAAGCTATCAAACTTACTAAAATACAGTGGACATTTTATCCCTACTTTTTAGATGACAAAAAGATGAAGACAGTTTGTTGCGCCATCATCTCATAAGCATCACATCAGCAGGTGTAGCAGTGGGGTGTTCTCCAAATAACGAAGTGCGAGGTCAAGGGCTTCTGCTGCATCACTGTGTGGCACCAACTCTCCTTTGTCACTTCTGTCACAGCAGTCCACTTCTTCCTGGTCTTGAGTCACAGAAGGTTCTCCACACATGCCCCATCTGCTGCCATCCACTCATCTACATCTCCTTCACTAGCTTCTTCACATCCAGGGATTGTCTGTATCATTTTTAGTAGATTTGCCTCTTCATTTCTAACTAGATTGTCCTGAAATTTAAGAGATATCCACAGTTTTCCCTACGATTTTCTCAGAGTATTTTCTGAAATATTCTGCCATGCCTCAGCAGCCCAATAAACATCCTTGACATTGGTCTTTTTTATTTTGTCCACTAAAGGAATGCTATCACCTTGGATCAGCATTCTTAAAAATTGTTTTCTGTAAATCAGTTTTAATGTTTGCAGTACACCCTGGTGCATCAGCTGTAGAAGTGGTGTAACATTCGGCAGAAAAACTTTGCCACAATTTCTCCTTCACATAATTCCTCAGTGCTGCAATGAGATGGCACATTATCAATCAAAAGGATTGCATGGGGAAACAAATGATTTTCTTTAGAAAACCGTTGAACAAACTGGCCGCGAAACCATTCTTTGAACAGCTTACCATCCATCCATGTTTTTTTTCTGGTTGTGATAATATACGGGCAGGGACTTCATGTTTCAGTTTTTAAAAGCTCTGGGCCTAGCAGATTAAAGCATTAAAGCATTAAAGGCAGCTTGTGATTACCAGCAGCATTGCTGCATGCTAATAAAGTCTCATGATCTTCGCACATTCTAACACCAGTGGCATGGTCTTCTGCTCTTGATGCCAGGCTATTTGTTGGCAATGCCCTAAAATTAAGGCCAGTCTTGCCAGCATTATAAATTTGTTGGAGAGAATACTTTCCCCTCTCTTCACTGCATCACAGTCAGAAGACAGCTTCTCTCCAGTAATTGTTAGCTGATAGATTCCATGACATTTTCTGAATCTGTCCAACCAACCCGTACTCACACTAAAAGACTCATCACCATTCATTAACTTGTTCAGGTAAACAGCCTTCTCCTGAACCAGTGCTCCACTCAAACGAGTTCCCCTTTCTCTTTCCTGCGTTAACCAAAGGAAAAGAGCTTCATCCACTTTATCGTACTGGGACTGTCTCAAAGTCTGCCAAATTTCGAGTGTTTTTCCTGAAGACATTGCGCAGGACTGTTCTAGCTTCACTCAGTTCTTCTTCCAATCACAAATGATTGCTTTACCAACATCCAGTTCCATTGCCAGTTTAGATACATTCTCACCATTGTCTGTCCACTTAAAAGCATTCAGTTTTTCTTTGAGAGTTAACATTGTATGTTTCCATCTACTCATGACAAAAACACATACACCTCTACACCTGAACGAATACAATAGGAGTGTTAAAGAACATAACCAAGTGCTTTGCGTGCCAACTGGCAGTGCACTGATCTCAGACACTACAAAGGCCTCAATAATGCACAACAACAAGGGCAGGTAGTGAGAGTGAGCCACTGTTCCCACACTTGGTCCCATTTGTTACCATGGTGTACCTGTTTATATACTTGGTATACTTCATTCTAGAAACTCGTCACTGTGATTCTGGCTAATCTGAACAAATCGGTAATCCGAACAAGGTCTGGTCACAATTAGTTTGGATTAATGGGACTCTACTGTACATGTACATGAATTAACCCATACATACGTATGTTGTATTGCTTACTGAAGTATCGAAATACAAATATAAAAATGTGTATTTAAATGTAATTTATGTTTTACTTATGAGGGAGTCTCTTACCCTTCTTAAAGAAGAGTGTGTGCTTTTTGTCTTAAGTGTGCTGCTTGGTGGTGGGTGTACAATTTACTGTTTCACTTGTGACAGTGTTACTGCCAGTATGCTCTTACACTCAATGTGACCAAGCACTATTTGATGTAATACAATGAACTGATATTTTAACTTGTGGTCTGTGTCTTTTATATCTGTACACTGCAATTTTCTTTCATCTATTAGTGACCATATCTTCTTCCTAGTACTGTGTGAAACAATGTGTGTCCCATGATTATCCCTTTTTTGTCTTAAAGCAGATCTGATGAGTTGTCTCAAATGTGTTATCCATTTTAGGAAATAACGTACAATCTAGATAGACAATTTTTGTATAAATGTATCATGGTCACAGCTCTATATAAAAACTACCTGTCTTCCATTATTAAAGCAATTTGTGATGTGTTTGATCTTAAACAGCAACATATGTACATTTGTTAGATTTCAACTGACTGTTATATTCATCTTTTGAATACAATTTTAATAACTGCCAATTATTTTTAGCAACCACAAAAATCTGTTGGCTCTCGTGATTGAATTTTTAAATCTGAAACTGTTATCACTGTAAAAGCATCATGGTTACCTGTGCAGACTAAATTAAACATACTGTAGTAAAATTAATGGAAAACTGCTATTTTTAAAAAGTTTCCTACTTCTTTATTTGAATTAAATACCTGCTGTTGGTTTACTACTAGTAGTAGTTTTTATATATGACTGCACTGTTTATCAAGAATAAAAATAACAGTTAAAAACTAATCTTGTACGTTGAATTAATGATCATCCACCACTAAACTTATCAGTACTTTGTAGTTACATATACAGTTGTTACATAGAATTCATTCATTCATTCCATGAATGCCCTCATGTATCAGGTGCTTCAGGGATGTGGAAGGAATCAAGTTATACATTAACAAAGAGAAGCAGGCTATTTCTGTACTAGCCATGTTAGTGGTGGTGGTGGTGGTGTTGGTGGTAGTAGTAGTAGTGGTAGAAGAAGAGCTAGTACATCTCTAATGACCTCGTTGTTGAAGAGATGTTAAACATCAATCTTCTTTCCTTTTAGTGGTAGTAATGTTGTACTGAAATGGTTCCCTCTTTCATTCCTTTTCCCAATCAGTGTTCTCCTACTATTTTTCCTCCGCTTTCTTTTTCTACTAACAAATTCCAGTCCCCCATCACAGTTAAATTTTCGTCTCCTTAACTGTCTGCATAATCTCTTTTATCTCATCATACATTCTTTCAGTGCCTTCATCGTCTGCAGAGCAAGTCAATTTATAGACTTGTAATACTATAGTGGATGTTGGCTTTTGTAAAATTTTCAATTGCAGTAGGTTATAAAACAGGGCATTTAGTACTTAATTTAGTGTATAATGTACCACTAGAGATCTGTTGTTGTTGTTGTCTTCAGTCCTGAGACTGGTTTGATGCAGCTCTCCATGCTACTCTATCCTGTGCAAGCTTCTTCATCTCCCAGTACTTACTGCAACCTACATCCTTCTGAATCTGCTTAGTGTATTCATCTCTTGGTCTCCCTCTACGATTTTTACCCTCCACGCTGCCCTCCAATGTTAAATTTGTGATCCCTTGATGCCTCAGAACATGTCCTACCAACCGGTCCCTCTTTCTTGTCAAGTTGTGCCACAAACTCCTCTTCTCCCCAATTCTGTTCAATACCTCCTCATTAGTTATGTGATCTACCCATCTAATCTTCAGCCTTCTTCTGTAGCACCACATTTCGAAAGCTTCTATTCTCTTCTTGTCCAAACTATTTATCGTCCACGTTTCACTTCCATACATGGCTACACTCCATACAAATACTTTCAGAAACGATTTCCTGACACTTAAATCAATACTCGATGTTAACAAATTTCTCTTCTTCAGAAACGCTTTCCTTGCCATTGCCAGTCTACATTTTATATCCTCTCCACTTCGACCATCATTATTTATTTTGCTCCCCAAATAGCAAAACTCCTTTACTACTTTAAGTGTTTCATTTCCTAATCTAATTCACTCAGCATCACCCGACTTAATTCGACTACATTCCATTATCCTCGTTTTGCTTTTGTTGATGTTCATCTTGCATCCTCCTTTCAAGACACTGTCCATTCCGTTCAACTGCTCTTCCAAGTCCTTTGCTGTCTCTGACAGAATTACAATGTCATCGGCGAACCTCAACGTTTTTATTTCTTCTCCATGGGCTTTAATACCTACTCCAAATTTTTCTTTTGTTTCCTTTACTGCTTGCTCAATATACAGATTGAATAACATCGGGGACAAGCTACAACCCTCTCTCACTCCCTTCCCAACCGCTGCTTCCCTTTCATGCCCCTCGACTCTTATAACTGCCATCTGGTTTCTGTACAAATTGTAAATAGCCTTTCACTCCCTGTATATCACCCCTGCCACCTTTAGAATTTGAAAGAGAGTATTCCAGTCAACATTGTCAAAAGCCTTCTCTAAGTCTACAAACGCTAGAAATGTAGGTTTGCCTTTCCTTAATCTATTTTCTAAGATAAGTCGTAGGGTCAGTATTGCCTCACGTGTTCCAACATTTCTACAGAATCCAAACTGATCTTCCCCAAGGTTGGCTTCTACTAGTTTTTCCATTCGTCTGTAAAGAATTCGCGTTAGTATTTTGCAGCTGTGGTTTATTAAGCAGATTGTTCGGTAATTTTCACATCTGTCAACAGCTGCTTTCTTTGGGATTGGAATTATTATATTCTTCTTAAAGTCTGAAGGTATTTCACCTGTCTCATACATCTTGCTCACCAGATGGTAGAGTTTTGTCAGGACTGACTCTCCCAAGGCCGTCGGTAGTTCCAATGGAATGTTGTCTACTCCCGGGGCCTTGTTTCGACTCAGGTCTTTCAGTGCTCTGTCAAACTCTTCACGCAGTATTGTATCTCCCATTTCGTCTTCATCTACATACTCTTCCATTTCCATAATATTGTCCTCAAGTACGTTGACCTTGTATAGACCCTCTATATACTCCTTCCACCTTTCTGCTTTCCCTTCTTTGCTTAGAACTGGGTTTCCATCTCAGCTCTTGATATTCATACAAGTGGTTCTCTTTCCTCCAAAGGTCTCTTTAATTTTCCTGTAGGCAGTATCTATCTTACCCCTAGTGAGATAAGCCTCTACAGCCTTACATTTGTCCTCTAGCCATCCCTGCTTAGCCATTTTGCACTTCCTGTCGGTCTCATTTTTGAGACGTTTGTATTCCTTTTTGCCTGCTTCATTTACTGAATTTTTATATTTTCTCCTTTCATCAATTAAATTCAATATTTCTTCTGTTACCCAAGGATTTCTACTAGCCCTCGTCTTTTTACCTACTTGATCCTCTGCTGCCTTCACTACTTCATCCCTCAGAGCTACCCATTCTTCTTCTACAGTATTTCTTTCCCCTATTCCTGTCAATTGTTCCCTTATGCTCTCCCTGAAACTCTGTACAACCTCTGGTTTAGTCAGTTTATTCAGGTCCCATCTCCTTAAATTCCCACCTTTTTGCAGTTTCTTCAGTTTTAATCTACAGTTCATAACCAATAGATTGTGGTCAGAGTCCACATCTGCCCCTGGAAATGTCTTACAATTTAAAACCGAGTTCCTAAATCTCTGTCTAACCATTATATAATCTATCTGATACCTTCTAGTACCTCCAGGATTTTTCCATGTATACAACCTTCTTTTATGATTCTTGAACCACGTGTTAGCTATGATTAAGTTATGCTCTGTCCAAAATTCTAGCAGACAGCTTCCTCTTTCATTTTTCTCCCCCAATCCATATTCACCCACTATGTTTCCTTCTCTCCCTTTTCCTACTCTCGAATTCCAGTCACCCATGACTATTAAATTCTCGTCTCCCTTCACTACCTGAATAATTTCTTTTATCTCATCATACATTTCATCAATTTCTTCATCATCCGCAGAGCTAGTTGGCATATAAACTTGTACTACTGTAGTAGGCATGGGCTTCATGTCTATCTTGGCCACAATAATGCGTTCACTATGCTGTTGGTAGTAACTTACCCGCACTCCTATTTTTTTATTCATTATTAAACCTACTCCTGCATTACCCCTATTTGATTTTGTATTTATAACCCTGTAATCACCTGACCATTGTCTTCTTCCTCCTGCCACCAAACTTCACTAATTCCCACTATATTTAGCTTCAACCTATCCATTTCCCTTTTTAAATTTTCTAACCTACCTGCCTGATTAAGGGATCTGACATTCCACACTCCGATCCGTAGAACACGAGTTTTCTGTCAACTGATAACAACGTCCTCCTGAGTAGTCCCCGCCCAGAGATCCGAATGGGGGACTATTTTACCTCCGGAATATTTTACCCAAGAGGACGCGATCATCATTAACCATACTATTAATGGTAATTAACTAATGCATAGCCTAAAAATTATGATACCCTTTGAATAAAATGTGGAGTAGTAAACTTTACAATGGTTTAGTAGTAATGTAACATTTTCCCCCTTTTGTGTTCTAGAGTTAAGTGTTCCCTTAAATTTTACTTAAAAATAACACTGTCGAAACAATTTCTATTCAGTATAGAGGAATATCGTAAATTTGTATTGCACAATTTGTAGTGGAAGTTTCAAAAGGTGATGTATCACTGACTAAACAGTAAGATACCCCTTCCTTGCTTTAGCATTTAGGTACTAATGTTTACAGTTAAAAGCATTTATTTTTTAACAAGCAATGGATATTTAAGTGAAGAAATGTGACTGCAAACAATAGTAAAATGTTCACTTAGCTCTCTAAGACAGCTTCAATCTCTATAGGAATTGTAATGTTGCTTAATCTCATTTTGAATGACATGGTAAGGAAATAATAGTTATTCTGTCAGATAATGTGTTTAATTTTTCACTTCACATAAAATTTACATATATTTTTACATTTCCATATAAACATTTCAACACATAAAACGTAGCTCTTTTTTCATTGTTATCTGATACACTGCAAAGAGCTTAATCCACACCAAAAACAGTCTGGAACTGAGCTACAAAACTGAAACCAATCAGGCCACAATTGCTCTCTATTGATGTGAAGAATGTTCTGGACATTTTGAGCAGTTGATTTGACCACCCAGATTGCCCAACATGATCCCACTGAACATTTGTGGGACATAATTGTCAGTTTGTGCACTAAATACTGACCAGCAACACTTTTGCAGTTATAGACAGCTATAAAGGCAGCATGTCTCATTATTTCTGCAGGGGATTTCCAGCAACTTGTTGAGTCCACGCTGTGTCGGGTTGCTACACTATGCCGTGGATAGGATAAGATATTTTTCCATAAAGGCTGTAAGTCTTTTGTGGAAGGCTTACTCTAGAATTTTTTAGAAGCCAGACAATAGGGCAATTGGCTTGTAATTGACAATTTCTTCTGTGTATCCTTTTTAGTAGATTGGTTTCAATTTTTAGACAAGAAGGGAAAGTTCCTGATGTCAGTGAACTATTATATAAATATGTTAGTGGTTTTACAGTGCATTCACTACATCTTTTTGTTATTTTATCAGTTATACCGTCTACTCCTGAGGATTGTTTCTTTTTAAAGTTCTTGTGATGGTCAGGATTTTTTCTTCATTCGTTGCCTACAGATAGAATGAGGTAGTAGAGCTGTTGATCTTAAGTGGTGATGCTGTTGTATTTTGGTTACTTGGAGTAATCGTACTGATTAGTTGCCCACTATGTTTGTAAAATTGCTTTTGAAGGTATTTGCTACTTTCCTAGGCTCTGTTATTTTCTCTCCATCTCGACATAGCATGATATTGGCATTTCTGATAGTGACATTACCTGTCTGTTGTTTCAGAGCTTTCCACATGGCATTGGCCTTGTTTCCAGCAGACTTAATATATAGATCATTTGCCTTCATTATATGTATATGAAAAATATTTCCAAATACCAAAGGAAACATTACAGTTCCCCAATGTTTAATTCATAAGAGGTATAAGTTTACTTGACAATTATGTTTATAATTAGATTATACTTGTAAGATGAAAAATAATGTTTGAATATGTAAAAAGTCTAAGATAAAATAAAGTCTCTTTTGTCTTAGATACCACCTTTCTCCAAAATTATCTATTCATCTAAGGATTATTTTTTCTTTTTTTCATGTAACAACTTTTTGAAATACTACTTGTTTATGTTCAAGATTGTTCATGGAATTCGTAACACAACAGCACATGGTTAATAATTCATACAAGTAATAACAGTATAATATAATTGTGTACTCATCAGTACTTTTTTATCTTTTCATATGGGATATGTCTTACCTCGTCTCTGGCTTTTTCATATCACAGTTTTGTTGGTGTTTTCCTTACACTGTCATCTTTGCATCTGGGCCCTGTATGTTGTTGATTTTTCTGAAAGTTACAATGTAACATCAGATAATTTAGTAAGCATAAAGGAAATAAGATTATTAAACTATTTGAATTTAATTAATTTTTCAAGTGTTACTGTTTTAATTCAGCTATGAACAATTAACATAGAGAGTAATAATGCAATCTAACCAGAAAAAATATTGTACACAGCAATAATTCTCAAGAGGCACAAACAATATCTCTGATTTTCAAGTAAATGTCTTAAATGAACCAAACAATTTCACATTTTGCTCAAATACGTAATATCATAACCACAGACCAATACTGAAAATAAAAGTGTTACATAAATTGCCCACAGTCATTCCTCAGAATCTTATACAGCATATCATTATAAACAAAAGTAAATTACTTTATAAAATGGATCACAAGTAAGTCCCAAATACATCATCATCCTAACATCATCATTATGTACCTCATAAACACAGAATACTGCATAAATCTCATCTCAATATAAACCTCATAAACATTGCAGAATCATCTAACAACATCATCATTAATTACTTAAATGCAGAATATTTCACAAAACACATTTCAATATAAATCACATAAAATCACATTGCAGAATCTCCATTAACTTCACATAACAAATAGAAAAATTGCTCTGAATATAATCCATGTTCTCCGTTCATAATTACATCATGTATTTTGAACAAAAACATATATATTTTACATCATAACTGATGTTTCAAGTATCTCATATAACCTATAGCTTGCATTGGTCTGGCAAACATCATTCTATATTGAGCCTTTCTCTCATAATAACACCATAACAGTAACAGAACTGATATAGCTTGCAAAAATCTAACATTTATTATTTACTGTAAACATTTATTATTAACTAAGACACTAGATATTTTTGTGATTCTAACACCAGCTGACTATAATCACTATGTAAAAATCCAAATTTCTTTTCAAAATATATTTAAGATTCACAAAATATTATAATTTCATTACCATTTACCTTTTACACGTTTCAGACAGTTTGTATATCCCAGATCAACAATAAAGTTTGTTTAGAAAGAAGCATAATAATTTTCATATTTCTGACATATCACTCAGACACCATGTTGTTGTTGTGATCTTCGGGCCAAAGGCTAGATTGACGCAACCCTCCATGCCACTCTATCCTGTGCAAGCCGCTTCATCTCCGAGTAACTACAGCGACCAACATCCCTCTGAATCTGCTTATTGTATTCATCTCTTGGTCTCCCTCTAAGGTTTCTACCTCCCACGCTTCACTCCAGTAATAATTGGTGATTTCTTGATGCCTCATAATGTGTCTTACCAACCAATCCCTTCTTTTACTCAGGTTGAACCACAAATTTCTCTTCTCCCCATTCTATTCAGTACCCCCCTCATTAGTTATGTGATCTACACATCCAATCTTCAGCATTCTCCTGTAGCATCACATTTCAAAAGCTTCTAATCTCTTCTTGTCTAAACTGTTTATCTCCCATGTTTCACTTCCTTGTGTGGCTGTACTCCTTACAAACAATTTCAGAAAGGACTTCCTGACACTTAAATCTATACTCAACATTAACAAATTTCTCTTCTTCAGAAATGCTTTTCTTGTCATTGCCAGTCTACCTTTTATATCCTCCCTATTTAGAGCATCATCAGTTATTTTGTTTCCCAAATAACAAAACTTATTTACTACTTTAAGTGTCTCATTTCCTAATTTAATTTCCTCAGCATCACCTGATTTAATTTGACTATATTCCACTATCCTCAGGGACCGATGACTGTAGCAGTCTCGTCCCTTTAATCCCCCAAACCAACCAACCACTATCCTCATTTTGCTTTTATTGATGTTCATCTTACATCCTTCTTTCAAGATACTGTCCATTCTGTTCAACTACTCTTCCAGGTGCTTTTGCTGTCTCTGGCAAAATCACAATGTCATCGGCAAACCTCAAAGTATTTATTTCTTCTCCTTGGACTTAATTCCTACTCCAAATTTTTCTTTTGTTTCCTTTATGCTTACTCAATTTACAGATTGAGTAACATCAGAGATAGGCTACAAACTCATCTCACTCCCTTCTCAGCCACTGCTTCCCTTTCATGCCCCTCAACTCTTATATCTGCCATCTGGTTTCTGTATGAATTGTAAATAGCCTTTCAATCCCTGTATTTTACATTTAGAATTTGAAAGAAAGTTTCAAGTCAACATCATCAAAAGCTTTCTTTAAGTCCACAAATGCTATAAACTTAGGCCTGCCTTTCCTTAACTTATCTTCTATAAGAAGTCATAGGTCAGTATTGCCTCGTATGTTCCTAGGTTTCTCTGGAATCCAAACTGATCTTACCTGAGGTCAGCTTCTACTAGTTTTTTCGTTTTTCTGTAAAGAATTTGTGCTAGTATTTTGCAGGCATGACTTATCAAATTGATAGTTCTGTGATTTTCTCACCTTTCGGCACCTGCGTTTTTAAGAATTAGGATAATTATGTTCTTTCCGAGGGTATTTTCACCTGTCTCATACATCTTGCCCACCAGATGGACAAATTTTGTCATGGCTGGCTCTCCCAAGGCTATCAGTAGTTCTAATGGAATGTTGTCTGCTCCCAAGGCCTCTTTTTGACAAAAGTCTTTCAATGCTTTGTCAAATTCTTCATGCAGTATCACATCATGTTCTCATCTTCCTCTACATCCTTTTCCATCTCCATTCCTCTTCTACTGTATTTTCCCCCCCATTTCCATTTGCTGTGATTAATGGCAGCTGGTGCTAAATGTGGAAAAATGTAAGTTGATGCAGACGAGTATGAAGATCAAAAGTGCGCTATTCAGATTCAGTATTACTAGAGTCCTGATTGACACAGTCAAGTCATTTAAATATCTGGTCATAACACTGCAAAGCAATGCAGGGTGGAACAAGCATGTGAGATCTGTGGGGAAGGTGAATGGTCAACTTTGGTTTATTGGGAGCATATTAGGAAAATCCTGTGAAGGAGACGGCATACAGGGCACTGGTGTGACCTATTCTTGACTACTGCTCAAGCATTTTGGATCTGTACCAGGGTGGATTGAAGGAAGAGACTGAAGCAATTCAGAGGTGGGCTGCTAGATTTGTTACCGGTAGGTTTGAACAAGACATAAGTGTCACAAAGATGCTTCGGAATCTCAAATGGGAAGTCCTGGAGGGAAGGCGACATTCTTATCAAGAAACAATATTGAAAAAATTTAGAGAACCAGCATTTGAAGCTGACAGCCAAACAATTCTACCGTTGTTTCTCTCTTACTCTTTTTGAGAGTGGAACAGGTAAGGAAACGACAAGTAGTGGTACAGGTTACCTCCGCCATGCACCATACAGTGACTTACAGAGTATCTATGTAGATGCAGATGTAGATGAAAGCACAAAAATAAATTAAAATTCGTCTGTATTTCATCAGGACGTGTAGTTGCTACCACATAAAGCAGACGATATTCAAGTACTATTAGAAAATTAATTTAAAAAAATATATCATTATTGTTTCTATTAGAAGAGTGTCTTGATGAGAAAACTGCTGATAGTGGTTTCTCCACATCATACACTAAGTGGGTGTTTTTGTTAAAAAAACTTCAGCATGGTATCTATGTAACAAATATAAGGGCATGCTGAAAAGTATTACCTCTGCATGTTGTATGTGAAAACTTTTGAAGCTTTTCAATTAAAATAAATCTTTGTTATTCATGCACACATATTTATTTCTCAATATAGTCACCCTGGCAGCAAACACATGTCTTCCATTGAGAGATCACTTTGTGGATACCGTCACTGTAGAATGTTTGACTTTTTTAAAGGATTCCTGCTTGCACCACTTCATCACTAACAAAGAGAAGTCATTGAAGGTGTTTTTAAGTTTTAGAAGCAGATGAAAATTTGATGGGGGCAAAGTCAGGACAGTATGGAGGATGATCAATGACAGTGAACTTAAGGCATCAGATTTTTCCAGATGTCACAGCTCTTGTGTGTGGTCTGGCATCATAATACTGAAGGAGAGAGGGCTTCATGCATGGACAAACTCTTGGAATTCAAAACCTGATCACAGCATGCCCTGTCTCACACACTGATGCAGTGACGTCACACACCGCCATGTTATATGCTACAATGCAGAGCCCTCTAGTGGCAGAGAACTGCAAATATGTAGACATGAAGAATAAAGATGTAGAATGTTAATAACATTTGTTTTATTTAAAAAGCTTTAAGAGTTTTCATGTAAAAAATTTGGAGGCATTACTTTTCAGCATGTCCTTTGAATATGCTTATTGAAATAATACATTTCCGTGCATAAATAGCTAATGAACGAAGCAGAGATATCTAGAGCTGAAATATTAGGATCAAGAGTAGCTTTTACTTGTTTGTACAGAACGCTAACTGGGGATATGAATAACTTGTTAAACAGTGTAGAATCTTTGCATAGCAATCTAACACACAGAAAAAGAAGTGTGATTCTATGCTTTGATTTAAATATAGACCTTGCAAAGAAATCAAAACAACAAACAGATTTACTGAGCCTCTTGTCAACCTTCAACTTACAAACTACCATAAAAACATCAACACCCAAAAAAAAAAAAAAAAAAAAACACACATCAGCCAATAGAATTGACCAGATATTTATGAGTACACACATGGACTATCTTACAGAACCACTGAACACAGGCTTTGGTGATCAGACAGCACAGTAACTTATCCTCCTCTTTAAACTCAATTAAACTCATGGGAATGTTTAGTAAACACCAGCAGATGCTTCAGTGATGAGAATATGATTTTTTCCCACATTGCTTAAGCGAAGGAAATTGGGAAGAAACATAAATTTTGAAATATAAAAAACAAATTTGATAGCTTCACTGCCAATACAGTAACTCTGAAATCTTTTCCCTTTTTACAGTGAAGGAAATACAAATAGGAAATGTAAAAAATCATTTCATTGCCACTGAAATACAAATATCTATCAACAGAAAAAGGTTATTACAGATAACGTCAAACAGAACACTTCAACGAAATGTGATGCCTTTTTTCAAATCCTACAAGAAAATTCTCTGCAGGTTCATAAAACAAGTGAAAAGAATAACAAATGACAGATACATAAAAAATTCTGGAAATAAAATGAAACCCATGTGGATTATTGTAATGAGGGAAACAGCAGCAGAACAGGCAGAAATCTAAAATATTAACCTCTCTGAAGGCGCAGCTGTTATCATACTCCCAAAAAACTTTAACTAAATCAGTTCAAACTTCACACAGATTATAGAAAATCTCATATAGTGAGGTTCATAGTGTGCATTAATGAATCAGCACTGATGCACATCAAGCAATAAGTCTCTCTTTCTACATCCCCCAGTGATAAGGAAATCCTAAAGACACTTAACACTCTTTGGTGTATGCAGTATCTCTAACTTCATTATAAAGAAATGAACTACCTTCATATCCAAGCCTCTAATAGACATCTGCAACTGGTTGTTGTCAGAGGGTGTATTCCCAAAGAACTGAAAACAGGCAAAGTAAACCTCCCCCAACAAAAAAGGGATAAAACAACTCCAGTGGTCTGCAGCTGGACAAAATTTAAGAGATAAATACACTTTATAGAAAAAATTGTTATTTGTCAGACTCACATAGTTGCTTTTGTAAATCCAGATCTACCAACACAGCCATTTTTCAATTTCTGAATGAAAATTTCACTGCAACTGATGATAAAGAACATCTTTCTACAACATTTTCAAACCTCTCAAAGGCACTTGATTATTATGAAACTGGAGTGTGTAGATATTGGAGAAATAACCTGAGACTGGTTAAAATCATACCTACAAATAGTTGAATTTTCATTCCAAGAAGGAATAATACAAAATCTTATTATTCAAAATCAACTGTTTATTGAGTATGCTGGAACACAAGGTTCCATTCTGGGACTGATTCTGTTTTTACTCTTCATAAGTGAACTGGAGCCAACAAATACATTGACTTTTCAGTTGATGCAAATGTGCCAATAAAAGGAATTATGGAGAAGAGTTGTTGTTGTTGTTGTGGTCTTCAGTCCTGAGACTGGTTTGATGCAGCCCTCCATGCTAGTCTATCCTGTGCAAGCTTCTTCATCTCCCAGTATGTACTGCAGCCTACATCCTTCTGAATCTGCTTAATGTATTCATCTCTTGGTCTCCCTCTGTATCTTTTGCGGTGCAGCTTGAGGGAATTTTTATATGGTAAAAGATGGTATACAGTTTATTGGTTATATTATTTTAAGAAATACATCAACCTGCCACATTTTTATGTATTTTTATTTAAGCTAATATGCATTTCAAGCTGCAACACATCTTCAATTAGCTTAATACGTATCTGAATCTTCAGTGAGTACATTGTTAAAATATTGACAGTTGTGCAAAATAACAATTTTGTTCGGTTACTACACTTTGCGAATTGTGTACTCTATGTCATTAATGCAAGATGGGAAGTCAGAAGGAAAATGGAATTTTGAGAAAAGGTATATTTATTCTAATGATAGAAAACATGCACTTTGTGCAGCATTTCACAAGTTTTTTGATTCTGTTGGAAAAAATGTTTTTGGTTGCAGCTGTAACTAACTTTTCAACGCATCAGTGACTTCTGGGTTGGTTGCAAATCTTCTTACCCTGAGCATTTCTTTTAATGGTCCAAACACGTGGAAATCACTCGGAGCCAGCAATTCAAACCCTAACTTAATTATTGTTTTGGCTGTCCATTTGGTAGAATGTGGCCAAGCATTACCTTGCTGCAGGATGACACCTTCTTGCAGTTTACTACAATGTTTGGATCTGATTGCAGGTTTCAGTTTAGTTTACAGCGCATCACAATTGTTCTCACTATTCACAGTTTCACCTCTTGGGCTGAAACGAATGGCTACCTGATCTTCCACATCCCAGACGTGTTATCTTAATCTTACCAGCCAATGGCTGATATTTAAATTTCTTAATTTCTGGTGACAATGGGTGTTTCCAAAACATGCCCACAGCCTTACTTTCTGGTTCATGATAATGCACCCACATTTTGTCTATGGTTATGATTTGCTGTAAAAATCCATTTCCCTCACAATGATAATGGGCAAAATATTTACAAGAGATGTCCATACCTTGCACATACTTTCTGAAAACTTAGTGTGTCATATAAGACGGAATACTTTGAACCATGACTGACACTTACAGAGTTGACAATTTTATCCTCTGTTTCCCATTACCATACACTCAACAACTTCCAAATTGTCCTCAGTTGTTGACATCAATTACCTGCCTGATCTTTCCTTGTCAAATACAGAAGTTCTTCCCCGTTAAAACACTCTATCCTATCATAGATCTTGCTTCATGACAAACAGCTGTCACCATATTGCACTTGCATTTAACAAATAATTTCTGCAGGTTTAACAGCTTTCACAGACAAAAAGCAAATCTCTCCACTCATTTCCTCCTTGGTGCAGATTGACAATGGAACTGCCATGTTTGGCGGTCTGCTACAACATGATGGCTAATACAGGAATAAGGTTGCCACATGTATAGAAAAGTTGCAGGTGACAATACTTCAACCCTGGATACTAGCAGTATTACTAAGCCCTATGGCAAGAAACTGCAAAAGTCCCTTTGCTTTTTTATTTCGTTTCATACATATTGTGAGGCATGGTAGTTAAACAAAATTGCTGTTTTGCACAGGGCAGTTGCAGCATCCAATTTGCTGTCCATGTTTTAATGATGTACTTACTGAAGATTCAGACATGTATTATGCTAACTGAAGATTGGCTTAAATAAAGAATAAATAAAAAAAGTGGCTGGTTGGTGTAGTTTTTAAAATAATGTAACCAGCAGTAACAGAACTCAACAACCAGAAAATGGATAAATTATTATTGGTTTTAAATTTTGTAAGGTTGGATCCAGTTCCTCCTGCATCCATACCCCCAAGAAACTTTATAAAATTTATTTTTACTAGGGTTCTGATGAATAACATGATATGTGGAGTTAATGGATCCTTATTCTGTAATGTGTGCAAATTCATAGTAACTTTTTTGTGTATTTACACTCCTGGAAATGGAAAAAAGAACACATTGACACCGGTGTGTCAGACCCACCATACTTGCTCCGGACACTGCGAGAGGGCTGTACAAGCAATGATCACACGCACGGCACAGCGGACACACCAGGAACCGCGGTGTTGGCCGTCGAATGGCGCTAGCTGCGCAGCATTTGTGCACCGCCGCCGTCAGTGTCAGCCAGTTTGCCGTGGCATACGGAGCTCCATCGCAGTCTTTAACACTGGTAGCATGCCGCGACAGCATGGACGTGAACCGTATGTGCAGTTGACGGACTTTGAGCGAGGGCGTATAGTGGGCATGCGGGAGGCCGGGTGGACGTACCGCCGAATTGCTCAACACGTGGGGCGTGAGGTCTCCACAGTACATCGATGTTGTCGCCAGTGGTCGGCGGAAGGTGCACGTGCCCGTCGACCAGGGACCGGACCGCAGCGACGCACGGATGCACGCCAAGACCGTAGGATCCTACGCAGTGCCGTAGGGGACCGCACCGCCACTTCCCAGCAAATTAGGGACACTGTTGCTCCTGGGGTATCGGCGAGGACCATTCGCAACCGTCTCCATGAAGCTGGGCTACGGTCCCGCACACCGTTAGGCCGTCTTCCGCTCACGCCCCAACATCGTGCAGCCCGCCTCCAGTGGTGTCGCGACAGGCGTGAATGGAGGGACGAATGGAGACGTGTCGTCTTCAGCGATGAGAGTCGCTTCTGCCTTGGTGCCAATGATGGTCGTATGCGTGTTTGGCGCCGTGCAGGTGAGCGCCACAATCAGGACTGCATACGACCGAGGCACACAGGGCCAACACCCGGCATCATGATGTGGGGAGCGATCTCCTACACTGGCCGTACACCACTGGTGATCATCGAGGGGACACTGAATAGTGCACGGTACATCCAAACAGTCATCGAACCCATCGTTCTACCATTCCTAGACCGGCAAGGGAACTTGCTGTTCCAACAGGACAATGCACGTCCGCATGTATCCCGCGACACCCAACGTGCTCTAGAAGGTGTAAGTCAACTACCCTGGCCAGCAAGATCTCCGGATCTGTCCCCCATTGAGCATGTTTGGGACTGGATGAAGCGTCGTCTCACGCGGTCTGCACATCCAGCACGAACGCTGGTCCAACTGAGGCGCCAGGTGGAAATGGCATGGCAAGCCGTTCCACAGGACTACATCCAGCATCTCTACGATCGTCTCCATGGGAGAATAGCAGCCTGCATTGCTGTGAAAGTTGGATATACACCGTACTAGTGCCGACATTGTGCATGCTCTGTTGCCTGTGTCTATGTGCCTGTGGTTCTGTCAGTGTGATCACGTGATGTATCTGACCCCAGGAATGTGTCAATAAAGTTTCCCCTTCCTGGGACAATGAATTCACGGTGTTCTTATTTCAATTTCAAGGAGTGTATTATCACACTGTTTCTAGAAAATAAATTTGTAATGTGCGAGGTGCAGAATATATTTAATTCTATGTATGTAAGGATGTAGAGGCTTACCTCACTAGGGGTAAGATAGATACTGCCTACAGGAAAATTAAAGAGACCTTTGGAGAAAAGAGAACCACTTTTATGAATATCAAGAGCTCAGATGGAAACCCAGTTCTAAGCAAAGAAGGGAAAGCAGAAAGGTGGAAGAAGTGTATAGGGGACTATACAAGGGCGATGTACTTGAGGGCAATGTTATAGAAAGGGAAGAGGAAGTAGATGAAGATGAAATGGGAGATACAATACTGTGTGAAGAGTTTGACAGAGCACTGAAAGACCTGAGTCGAAACAAGGACCTGGGAGTAGACAACATTCCATTAAAACTACTGACAGCCTTGGGAGAGCCAGTCCTGACAAAACTCTACCATCTGGTGAGCAAAATGTATGAGACAGGTGAAATACCCTCAGACTTCAAGAAGAATATAATAATTCCAATCCCAAAGAAAGCAGGCGTTGACAGATGTGAAAATTAGTCACGGCTGCAAAATACTAATGCGAATTCTTTACAGATGAATGGAAAAACTGGTAGAAGCCCACCTTGGAGAAGATCAGTTTGGATTCCATAGGAATATGGGAACACGTGAGGCAATACTGACCCTACAACTTATCTTAGAAGCTAGATTAAGAAAAGGCAAACCTACGTTTCTAGCATTTGTAGACTTGGAGAAAGCTTTGACAATGTTGACTGGAATACTCTCTTTCAAATTCTGAAGGTGGCAGGGGTAAAATACAGGGAGCGAAAGGCTATTTACAATTTGTACAGAAACCAGATGGCAGTTATAAGAGTCGAGGGACATGAAAGGGAAGCAGTGATTGGGAAGGGAGTGAGACAGGGTTGTAGCCTCTCCCCGATGTTATTCAATCTGTATATTGAGCAAGCAGTAAAGGAAACAAAAGAAAAATTTGGAGTAAGTATTGAAATCCATGAGGAAGAAATAGAAACTTTAAGGTTCGCCGATGACATTGTACAGGTTGATTCAAAAAGAATCCCACAACTTTAGGAATTTAAAACTCTGCAACGACAAAAGGCAGAGCTAAGCACTATCTGTCGGCGAATTAAGGGAGCTATAAAGTTTCATTTAGTTGTACATTTGTTCGCTTGAGGCGCTGTTGACTAGGCGTCAGCGTCAGCTGATGCTAAGATGGCGACCGCTCAACAGAAAGCTTTTTGTGTTATTGAGTACGGCAGAAGTGAATCGACGACAGTTGTTCAGCGTGCATTTCGAACGAAGTATGGTGTTAAACCTCCTGATAGGTGGTGTATTAAACGTTGGTATAAACAGTTTACAGTTTACAGAGAGAACGTCAACTACCCGAGGCGATGGATCGGCCGCCAGGCAGCCCGTGACAGAGCACTTCATCACTGGCCTCCAAGAAGCCCTGATCTTACCCCCTACGATTTTTTTGTATGGGGGTATGTTAAGGATATGGTGTTTCGGCCACCTCTCCCAGCCACCATTGACGATTTGAAACGAGAAATAACAGCAGCTATTCAAACTGTTACGCCTGATATGCTACAGAGAGTGTGGAACGAGTTGGGGTATCGGATTGGTATTGCTCGAGTGTCTGGAGGGGGCCATATTGAACATCTCTGAACTTGTTTTTGAGTGAAAAAAACCTTTTTAAATACTCTTTGTAATGATGTATAACAGAAGGTTATATTATGTTTCTTTCATTAAATACACATTTTTAAAGTTGTGGTATTCTTTTTGAATCACCCTGTAATTCTGTCAGAGGCAGCAAAGGACTTGGAAAAGCAGTTGAACGGAATGGACAGTGTCTTGAGAGGAGGATATAAGATGAACATCAACAAAAGCAAAACGAGGATAATGGAATGTAGTCGAATTAAATCGGGTGATGCTGAGGGAATTAGATAAGGAAATGAGACACTTAAAGTAGTAAAGGAGTTTTGCTATTTGGGGAGCAAAATAACTGAGGATGGTCGAAGTAGAGAGGATATAAAATGTAGACTGGCAGTGGCAAGGAAAGCGTTTCTGAAGAAGAGAAATTTGTTAACATCGAGTATAGATTTAAGTGTCAGGAAGTTGTTTCTGAAAGTATTTGTATGGAGTGTAGCCATGTATGGAAGTGAAACATGGACAATAAACAGTTTGGACAAGAAGAGAATAGAAGCTTTTGAAATGTGGTGCTACAGAAGAATGCTGAAGATTAGATGGGTAGATCACATAACTAATGAGGAGGTATTGAACAGGATTGGGGAGAAGAGGAGTTTGTGGCACAACTTGACTAGAAGAAGGGATCGGTTGGTAGGACACATTCTGAGGCATCAAGGGATCACCAATTTAGTATTAGAGGGCAGTGTGGAGGGCAGAATCTCTACTGTGATATGGTGTAACCTCCTGGGAAAACTTGAGTGCTAGCTTAAGTTGTTTCACAGCCCAAAATGGAATTGCATGAGCCATCAAAAGTGCAGCTCACAACTCGTGCAAGCCTTTATTTTCAATTCCTTCCATTGCCTTCTTTATATATTTGGCAAGGCAATAATTTTCACTGGAAAAACCCTAGATGATAATAACCAGGTTGCAGTTAAAAACTATGATATACAGTCACAAAACACAAGAAGGAACTAGGATATATATGTCCAATATTCAAATACAAGACTAAAACAAAATGGACCATTCCAAACATGAAACAAACTGTACAACAAACTACCTTCTGACATCAAAATGATAAAAGATATTTCAGCATTTAAAACAGCTGTTTAGGCACATCTACTCCAAAAGTGTTAGCATGGCATAGCTGAATATCTATCAGGACAAAAATCTAAATTTGTGCATTCTTACTGTCAAAATGTAATGATAGTTTAAAATTTCTAGAGATTTTGATAAGTGAGAAGTAGTTGAATTTGTTGCATCCTTTTTACATAGAGCCATTATCAGCTGTAATGTAAATCAAATATTTACATTTGCAAATATCTTCAGATTTTTTAAAAAATGAATGTCATTTTAAATTTATATGATAACTTTTGGGTGTTTAGAATGTATATATTATGTCGTACATATTTGACCTGTCCAATATCATAATAAAATTGCTGTTCCCAAAATTATAGAACGTACAAATTAAGCATATGATTCAAATCCAATTTGGGTACTTTCCTTAAATATGGCATGTGCTGTCTTTTGCTGTATCAGTCACTGAACTGGAAAGTTATGTAAGCACAGAGATGAATCATATGAATCATGAATGGAGTTCATACTAGAAACACATACAGAAATCAAACAATGAAAAATCCGTTGTGTATGTTGTTACAACACATACCCCTTTTATTTTGTGAACACTTCCAAATATTGGGACAAGGTTTTCAGGAAATGATAGTATGCTACAGGACATGTGCTGTGGTATGTGATACAGAGTCTTTAACTATTGAACCTATCAAGATATCAAAGCAGGTATCATTTTTTTTTAAAAAAAAAAGAAAGAAAAATAGAATGATATACTTCCTTTAATCATGTGAAACTGCACTCCACCAGTTTGTTGGGAAGGTGGAGAAAGCACTACACTTTGACAAAATAGCCCTCAGCATCTTCTTGGACATCAAAGGGGCTTTCAGCAACATGACCTTGAATCCATCGTTAAGGCAGCAAAGGTGCATGGCTTGGAGACCACCATTTGCAGGTGGATTAGAGCCATGCTCAGTGGTAGAAAGGTAGAAGCCACTATGATGCAAGAAAAAAATGGTAATCAACACCACCAGAGGCTATTAGGTGTCCTGCCCCCTCTACTGTCGAACCTTGTGGTGAATGAACTCATTGTAGAATTAAACTCTAGATAGTACTAGTGCCACGGATACACAGACGATCTTGTCATTGAGTGAGGTGGTGCAGTGGTTAGCACACTGGACTCACATTCTGGAGGACGACGGTTCAATCGTGCGTCCGGCCACCCTGATTTAGGTTTTCTGTGATTTCCCTAAATCGCTCCAGGTAAATGCCAGGATGGTTCCTTTCAAAGGGCAAGGCCAACTTCCTTTCCCATCCTTCCCTAATCTGATGAGACTTATGACCTCGTTGTCTGGTCTCCACTCCCAAAACAACCCTAATGATCTTGTCATAGTAATACTTCGCAAATTTTCAAGTACAGTCAGAGCTATGACACAAGAAGCATTAAACATTGTGCAAAAGAGGTGCAGGCAACAGGATCTAAGGGTCTGTCCTAAGAAGACTGTTGTAGTATCATTTATGAGGAAGCATATCCAACACACATATTAGAATCTAAAGCTTCTCAATGAAACTCTACCAGTGAAGGGAATAGTGAAATATCTTGGGGGAAACCTGGATGAGAAACGTGGACCTCTCACGTAAGGAGCACCTGTTCTAAGGTGAAAGGTACTCTAATGAGTATCAGGAGATGGCTCTGAGCACTATGGGACTTAACATCTGAGGTCATGAGTCCCCTAGAACTTAGAACTACTTAAACCTAACTAACTTAAGGACATCATACACATCCATGCCCTAAGCAGGATATGAATCTGCGACCGTAGTGGTTGCGTGGTTCCAGACTGAAGCACCTAGAACCACTCAGCCACAACAACCGGCAGTACCAGGAGAGCTTGTGGTAAAACCTGGGGCATAAGCCCCAAGAGTATGTACTGGATATACCCCATATCACTTACGGGGCTACAGTGTTGTGGAAAAGGGCAGAACAGCAGGTAGCTGCTAAGGAGCTTGCTAAGATGCAAAGATTGGCCTGCTTAGCCATTACAGGCAGAATTAGCAGCACACCAACTGCTAGGATGGAAGCCATGTGGACATGTCCCCATTATATCTGTGGGTAAAGATGGAGGTAGCAGCTGGAGCACACAGGATAAAAAACTGGAATTCACTGGAGTATCCAGGATCTCACACTAAAATACTGAGTGAGATAGACATGGTTATGGTTGGGAAAACGTCAGCCGACTATATAATAACTCTCAACTGCTTCAACAAGTCTTTCAATGTATAATTGGAAGTAGAGAGCTCTGGGAGAACATATTTTGACACCATACTGAGGACATGGTCAGGTTCACTGATGGTTCGAAAACAGACCAAGATGTTAGGGCCAGGGTATATGAGGTGCGCCCAAGGCTGGAGAGTGCAGTCACTCTAGGGAAGATGGCCTCTGTGTTTCAAGCAGAAATATCTGCTATCAGGGTGGAGGAGAATTTGCAGAAGTGCTACAGAGGTCATAGCATTTTCATTTATTCAGACAGCCAAACAGCCCTGAAAGCACTGGCAGCCTCTGCAACAAGATCAAAGTCATGGCAGAATTCCACAAAGTCCTTGTGGAGCTAGGGGAAAGCAATAGGGTAAACCTATTGTGGGTCCCTGGTCACTCAGGGATTAGTGGTAATGTGTAAGCTGATAGGTTGGCCAGTATAGGGGCAAAGACACCATTTATTGCATCAGAACCTGTCCTGACAATCACCAAGGCAATGATCAAAATAAAACTGTGAGACTGGACAAGAAGACATCACGTAGAATATTGGGCTAAGGTCCAAAAGCAAAAGCATGGCAAGGTATTGATGCCAAAGCCATGTTCTAAGAGAAGTCTCTCAATCCTGGACTTGAACAGGAGAGAAATGAAACTCATGGTTGGACTATTTATAGGCCATGGGAATTTCAAAAAACACCTACATATAATGGGGAAATAGAAGAAGACCCCAGATGTAGGCGTAGGCAAGGAAACCACATCACATTTGATCTTTGATTGTGAGGCATTGGAGGTTAAAAGACACAGAATATTCGGGTCAACCAGCCCTGAAGAAATTATGTCTAGCAAAGTACTGGTAAAGGATCTCCTTGCACTGTTCAAGGGCATTGGTTGGCTTTACTAGAGACAAAGGGAACAATACCGCACAATAAACCCTGTTTCAGCGGGGTCAGCAGTGGGCTTGACCAATGTTGTTTTAGCTTCCCTGATAAAATCAAATCAATCCTTTCGTGGCATCCAAAAGTACTTTAAAAGATAATTATATTAATATGATGATCATTATTTTTGAGACTGAAACACTTCACAAAAGAATCCGAGAAACTAAATGGCAAGTTGTCCAGAATCGTCTAATGCATTTTAAACATGCTCATGCCAGGCTACGTCAGTATGTAAAGTCTTTTGACTGTTTACTTGTCTGCACTGCAGAACCAGCAGGAACTGTCTCACCTATCACCAGACACGTATGCCAATGAGGAGAAGTTAGGAATGCTACTTTTATACAGTAAAGGATAGCATGAAGCAGATTGCCAAGCAATGTGGGATGAGCCAGTGGAGTGTCATTCACATCTTGCATTGACATAAATTCCACCTTTTCCATCTGTCACTACATCAGACATTCGGTGGATGTGATTCAAAACTCATGTGGAATTTTGTTGGTTTGCTCTGCATTGCTTGGGAGTTGATATTCTGCTTATCCAAATTGTGGTCTTTATCAGTATTCTGTTTATCCAAAGTGTGTCCTTTACTGATGAAGCAATGTTTCAGACTACAGTAATGTAAATTTATGTAACATACACTACTGGACAGCTGAAAATGCATGCTGGCTTCATCAGGTATTACAAAAATGACTGTGAAGTGTAAATCTATCGTGTGGAATAACAGTAAATTCCACTGTGGGACCTTACTTCATCACAGGGATGTTAAATAGAATATATATATATATATATATATATATATATATATATATATATATATATATATATATATATATATATATATATATATACACACACACACACTGTGTTACAAATATTGTATTTATTCTTCTAGAACAGATAACATTGCATAAGCAACAGTGTATGTGATTCTAATGGGATGGCTGCCCATCACACTCTTCCGGAGCTGCAACAAAATACTGAATGAAAAGTTTCCTGACAGTTGAATAGGACAAAATGCTGTAGTACAATGACTCACCACATCTCTTGATTTGACTCCCTTTGATTTCTTTCTGTGAGGAGCTCTGAAAGAAGCAATGTATCATAAAGCCCCAGCTACGTCAGATGATATGTGCCATCAAATAATCCCAAGATATGAAGGCATGTCATCCAGTGTACTTTCTTCTGTTCATCTATCTCTCAAATGGTAATTGCAAATGTGCTTTACAGTCAATGGTAAACAATTTGAGCACATACTTAAGTAAAGCGTAAAACTATGTTTTTTTAAGAAACATATTTATTTTGTGGGTGACATGTCATCAGTCATTCTGAATAAACTGTTTAGTTCACCAATAGTTTATTCTGTCTAGTTACAGTTTTGAGCAGTATTTATAGAATCATTTGTCGGACAGCAGATGGTTTACTTTAAGAAACATTCAGGTGTCTCCAGAAAAAGACGGGTCAGGTATTATTATTACTTTTTCCCAAATCTAAGAAAGTTATAGAGTAATTTCCTTTTTCCCTTGAACTGGGCTGAATTGTTTAATAGTTACTGTACTCTGCTGCAAAGCTGATTTTACACTATAGAATGGTTTCCAAAATGTAACGTATAATATCTGTGTTCTTTTAATATTTGGTTTGATTCTCATATCCTAATGTGTATGTAGGTGTATTTATTATTGTAAGAATATTTGAATGTTGTAAGCTCATTCCATTTGTTGCCAGTAAACAGTATCCCATTTCTCCTCTTCTAGCTTACACTGAGGTGAAAAAAGTCATGGGATACCTCCTAATATCATGTCAGGCCTCCTTTTGCTCAGAGTAGTGCAGCAACTAAATGTGACATGACTTAACAAGTAACTGAAAGTCCCCTGCAGAAATATTGAGCCATACTGCCTCAATGGCCATCCATAATTGAGAAAGTGTTGCTGGTGCAGGATTTGGTGCATAAACTGACCACTCAATTAATCCCCATAAATTTTTGATGGAATTCACATCGAATGATCTGGTTGGCTATATCATTTGCTTAATTTGTCCAGAATGTTCTTCAAACCAGTCACGAACAACATTTGTCAGTGACATGGTGCATTGTCATCCATAAAAATCAAATCCAAGAATGGCTGCAAATTATCTTCAAGCATTCAAACATAACCATTTCCATCAATGTTCAGACCCAGTCCATTCTGTGTAAACATGGCCCACACCATTATGGAGCCACCACCAGCTTGCACAGTGCCTTGTTGACAACTTGGGTCCATGGCATCATGCAGTCTGCACCACACTTGAACCACACCATCAGGTCTTACCACTGAAGTCAGCTTGTCTGCTGCCATAGCCCATTAATGCCAAATTTTGCCACACTGTCCTAACGGATATGTTCATCATACATCCCACATTGATTTTGTGGTTTCATGCAATGTTGCTTGTCTGTTAACACTGATGATTCTATGCAAATGCTGCTGCTCTCAGTAGTTAAGTGAAGGCTAGCAGCCACTGCATTGTCCATGATGAGAGGTAATGCATGAAATATCGTATTTTCGACACACTCTTGTCACTGTGGATCTTGGAATATTAACTCCTTGATGATTTTTGAAATGGAATATCTCTTGCATCCAGCTTCAACTACCATTCCATGTTCAAAGTCTGTTAATTTCCATCGTGTGGCCACAATCACACTAGAAACCTTTTCACATGAATCACCTGAGTTCAAATGACAGTTCTGTCAATGCACTGCACTTGTGTACATGATACTACCACCATCTGTATATGTACATATTGATATCCCATGACCTTTGTCATAGCAGTGTATTTCTAAAAGTGTTGATCTTAGAGCTATTCAGAGCTAATATCTGTTGAACAAATTTTAATTTACATACTTTGTAATCTGACAGTAACGGTTTAAAAACTAAGCTTCTGTAATTAAAATTATGTTTAACTTTTTTGCTGATTACTGCATTTGTTCTGACTGAGTTTGTTTTAATTTCTCTGTAGTCTCCATTTAGCATATGTATAATGTTATGAGAGAACAAATCATGAGTTTCATCTTTATATTCTATCTCAGTTTTCATCTACATTACAGTTGCAAATATATTAAGGTAATTACAAACAGTCTGACCAACTACAATATTAATTCTATTCTTGAAATACATTAAACAGCATTTGGTGGGTGATGAAGCCCAATCACTTTCTGTTTAGTTAACTTACATATTCCTCTATTACTGCAGAGCTCCATACCTGCAATTTTAATTGTTAGTTCTTTGGAGTGGTGTTCAATATATGAGTTTTCTTAACTTCAACATGTCCATGGCAAAAACTGGCACAGCATCACATTTATAGAGCTATCTGCAAAAATAGCTGTTTTACAGAGAACACTCTTCTAATTTATAATACATGATTTCATTGGTTTTTAGTTGAAGTTCGGTTATTACTAATACATTTGGCGAATACCCCTCCACAAATAACTTGAATATCTGAAGTTGTTTCAGAGGTATTGTACATTTAGGTCCATCGTCCTTAAATTCTGAAATTCTAATTTTGTGATTGTGAACCACTATAAATTTAAATCAAGCTTTTTAATTTAATTTAGAGTGCTTGTAGTTTTGACAATTGTCACTTTGTATGTATATGACCTAAAAATAAAAGGTGAGGTATTCCCCACTAGTGCTGTCTGGTGGTTAGCTTTCATATTCTGGTAAATTTTTGATCAAAGCTGATAGTTTTCCTCACATGGGTAAAGGTTTTGTTGCAACTGACATTGAACTTTGTTCCACATGTTTTAAGGTTTGGTGAGATTTTTCCTTATGGTGACTGGTAATATGTTCTTAATATGCCTCATTCATTTGTTGTTTTTAACCTTATTGCAAATCTGATATCAGTAGCTAATGCTGAATAATAAATGAGAATATATTAAGCAATCTAGATGGTTTATTCAGGAAAGTTCACAATTACCAGTGACAAATACAGAGTATTTATTGTGAAAGGTTACAAGCTGTCTCACTTGCCTACTTCCAATGTCACAACTGGTGATCACATTATTTAATTCTAGGGGATATATTTTATAAAACTGCACTGGCTGCCACTTGAAGCTTGTAGTCCCATTCTAAGAAGGTATGAGAACTGCTCAGTTTGCACATCACTCTAAGAATGACAGGAGAAACCACATTCAAAGGGTTTGTTCCAGCTTATGCATGCCAAGGAGTCACCTGAGGGGGTTCACAGAACTCCCCTGTCAATCAAGCTAAGACAAGGTTCACAGTATTTGCCACAGTTGGGCTCTGTAGAAGGCTGAGGGCAGTAGTCTCAAGTGCTGGCTGCTACCAAATAATGAATGGTGAGAAATCACTTCTCTAGGAGCGTCTGTGCCTACGTGGTGGGAGGAGAAGCCACAGAGTTCCCGTCATGTTAGTTAGGCTTCTGGAAATTCATAAATGTGTAAAAAACACACTGATTCACCATTTGCCTACTGACATCAAATGGGAATTTCTAGAGAAAATAGGCAAGGTATACATGCTCTGATTGGCTCATGTCTGGAGACATTCTGTGTTGACAATTTATAAAACATGCCAGTTTCCACACTATTGGTGGAAAACAGTAATATTTTGCCTGATTGTCAGTTGTGGCCAGAATGGTGTAAACAGCAGAGTTGGGAGCAGAGGTGTGTGGTGAACAGAGATACTCTTGATTTGGATGTGGAAGGTGATGGTCGCTGGCTTTAGACGTCAAGGGCTCTGAAATCAAATGGGACTTCAGGGTGTCAAAGTCCTGACGAGTGAGATTGTGGTTCTTCACATGTGGCCATGTATGGCTGACATACTGGCACAGCAGACGATGAGAATATGCATCAGCAGTGGTGTTCGGTCAGCATTGACGTTTGCAAAGGTGACATACCATTGCCACAGTACTGTTAATCCCACTTCCAGAGACAGTATCGTTTCCATTTATTATTCGTTCAACCACTGAAATAACTAAGACACATGGTGAATTGCATTTGTATTAGTGATTGAGTGTGCAATTAGGATACATTAGTGCCCCCCCCCCCCCCTCAATTGCTTCATATCTTCATGGCAATCACTTTTTCCAATAGTCATGTCACTGAGTCTTATGCTATGTTATTGTTTTAATATAAGAAAATGTCAATTTAATATTTTTATTTCATTTGAACTAACTTCTAGTTTCCTTCAATTTATTATTATTATTATTATTATTGTTATTATTGTTATTTTTGATTGAGTAAAAATAGTTATTCTGTAGGATTTTGAAGCAGTACCTCACCTTAGGGTTCCATGTTAGGGTGATTTTTGAGATAGTGATTTGGTTGGGCAATTAAAATTTAACATTGGGTCTTTAAGGGGTGCGTGACAGAGTCTTGGCAATTCCGTCATTCTGGTGCAATTCACATCCATCCACACATTGTGGGGTTTTGCAGTTTCCTTTGTTAAAAACAGTTAAGTCTATTTCCTACACCAGTATGTCAATTTATGGATAGAAGTTAGTATAATATAGATCTCTACAAGATTAACACTTAAGCTTTTTGCTGTAAGCCAGTTTTAGGCCTGTCCTGCTACCATTTCTGCTCTGATTTATATGCCTGAGTTACGGCACATTATTAGTTTGCTTGTACCATCAGCAAATACACGTTGCCATGATATTTGGCATGTAGACTGCTTTATCACTGTGCACCATATTAGTCTACCCAGTGCAGATATCTCCATCTCTACATAACTCATGCAGCCTATGTCCAACTTAACCTCCTTACATTATTCAAGCATTAGTCTCCCCACACTTTCCTTCATCACCAAATTAACTTTTCTGTTATGCCCCACGAAGTCAGTTTGTACCTTCTTTTAGTCAGGCTTTGGTATATTGTTCTTTTTCCCCAATTCAATTTGGTGGGTAAGGAAGTTCGAAATGTAAGCAGTTGGAATGGCTCCAGTTACTCTGATACCTGTCCTAACACAAATATCCTAACACAAATACTATTCCTCTCTTTCTTTTTTATCTAATCCATATACAGTATTTACATGAAATGCCAGAATTCTTTTACAAGATACATTTTTCTGATTCTTATTGTCTAAAATTTAGTTTACCTATTGTTGAAATAATGTTTGACTCTAAATGCAGTCAGGCTAATAGCCTGTTCCCAGGCCTGCATCACAAACTTTATTTTGCTTTGAATTATTATTGGTTGCAAAGCTATAAGGTGCAGGTAGCCAACACCCTTTCCATGGTGGTAACACTGGTTCTCACCAAAGTTAAGTACTGTTGAACTTGGCTAGTGCTTGGATGGGTGACTATTTGGGTCTACCTAGCACTGCTGGCAAGTGGGGCTCACTCAGTCCTTGTGAGGTCAATTCAGGAGTTACTTGACTGAGAAGTAGCAGGTCCGGTCATGAAAACCGACAATGGTAAGGAGAGCGGTGTGCTGACCACATGCTCCTCCTTATTTGCATCCAATCATACATATTGGCTGAGGGTGATATGGTGGTCAGTCATACTGGTGGGCCTTCCAAGGCATGTTCATATGGAGTTAGTTAGTTAGAAGTAGAGGTAACAACTTACGAGATAGTAGAGGACTTTGAGTCATCAACAGGCACACATACAAGACTGCAAACTATGATAGCTTTCAGATGAATCATTTTCTTAAAAAAATTCCCTAACAATCCTGTTCATATTTGGTGTTGATATACTTCTCTTTTTCAGGAAACTTTTTTTCCCTATTGCCAGTCTCTTTACTGCCACCAGTGTCAGTATTTTGCTATCCAAGTAGCAAACTCAACTAGTACCTTCAGTGTCTCAGTTTTCCATTGTTAAGTACTTCAGTAATGTAAACTAAAAACAAATTTTGACTGCTGCTAATCTACTCACACTGATAATTATGAGATTTACTTCAAGATTACATTATGTAAGTATATTATTAGAAAAACTTTTTGGAAGAAGTGAACTGCTCTTTCTGTTATACTACCCAACTTCTGTTTTTATCAAATACTTCAAACATTGCATTTACTTTCACAGATCATTATCAGTTGTCAATATACTGGCAGGATCCAGAGTTCTAAATATTAGAATTATGAGTAATTTACATTTCTGAGATCAAATAAACTGATAAAATGTATAAGAAATGGCTTATAAGGTGTTCTCTAACTTATATTTTTAATATCTATGGTTTTTCAATTACCTACCAAATGCTGACCACCAATCTCTTACATACCTTTGCACCATAGTATGAAACTGTATTCTGAACTCTAGAAAGAGATGCATAGTTTACATGGAAATTATTTTTACTTGTCGTAGTCTGGTCATGAAAGCACAGTTCACCCTAAATTCAGTGGTATTATTAACTGCAAATATGGTTTGTTGGGTAAGCGTAAGAATCCTTTGGTGCCTGAAGAGGCAAGCCAGACAGAATTGAGCTTTACAGTTAAATTATTCACATGCTACCACCTTCCCAGTTAATTGTCCACCTGGATGTCTGAAAACTTCACAATCAAAGACTCATCCAGTGTTTGCTTACTGAATTCTTCCTCTGGTACCTGTAAGTTTTATTTGTTTAAAATTATGCAATAAGAGCTTTTGCAAGATTAAGAATTACTTTGTAGGCTGTTGGCTTGTTCCAGTAATCTCCTGGTTGTGTCTGGTTTGTTTGTTTTTGTGTCCTCTATCAATATACTTATGTCACTAGCCAACATTGCAATTTTCAAAAGGTCCTCCAATGTGTTGAGTAAGTTATTTAAATAAACAAGAGTGAGTCAAGCACCAAACTTTGCAGTATACTGTATGCTGTGTTTCGCCACTCTGAATTTAATTGTTTTCCTATTGTATCATTTGCTAAACTGACCCTCTGATTTCTATTAAAATGTGAGTCCATCCATGAAAGGGGAAGACCTTTGTTGCTATACCATTTTGGTTAACATAGCAGAATTTTATGAGCTACATTTTCAAAGGCCTTGGCAAAATCACAGAGTAGTTTTTATTGCTTATTTCTCTTAGAGTGTAATTTGTGAGCTCATATATTGTCTTCTCAGTAAAGAACCTTTTACAGAAGCCAAACTAACCATTTCTGAAAGATTATTCTGTTGTATGCTACTTTCTCAAAACTCTCTGAGCACAATGGAAGGAGAGAGGTTGGTTTACAAGTAGATGTCACTTGCATATCTCAACTTTTGTATATTAATGTTGTTGTTGTTGTTTTTGTTGTGGTCTTCAGTCCAGAGACTGATTTGATGCAGGTCTCCATGCTACTCTATCCTGCGCAAGCTTCTTCATCTCCCAGTACCTACTGCAAGTTACGTCCTTCTGAATCTCCTGAGTGTATTCATCTCTTGGTCTCCCTCTACGATTTTTATCCTCCACACTGCCCTCCAGTATTAAATTGGTGATCCCTTGATGCCTCAGAACATGTCCTACCAACCAATCCCTTCTTCTAGTCAAGGTGTGCCACAAATTTCTCTTCTCCCTAATTCTATTCAATATCTCCTCATTAGTTATGTGATCTACCCATATAATCTTCAGCATTCTTCTGTAGCAACACATTTCAAAAGCTTCTATTCTCTTCTTGTTCAAACTATTTATCGTCCATGTTTCACTTTCATACATGCCCACACTCCATACAAATACTTTCAGAAACGACTTCCTGACACTTAAATCTATACTTGATCTTAACAAATTTCTTTTCTTCAGAAACGCTTTCCTTGCCAGTATTAATGTTACTACTGTATATTTCAGTCCCTTAGGAAATACACTTTGATTCATTGGCTGGTTGCTAAGGTAACTCAAGATTGGTGCTACAAAGTAAGCACAAGATTTCAATACCATCAGGTCAGAAGAGTTACTACATTTCAGTGACCTAATGATTTTTGTCTCATCTCTAACAGTGACTTGGCAAAACTAATGTCTAATGGTGAATGAAGTATGCATTGCCTGTCTAACTAAGTTTATTGCATCTGCTTTCAGTTGATCATTTTTTGTCATTCAATTAAGTACCCAATTACGTGAATTTCGTATCAACTGTCTCACTGCTACTGTCATCAGGGATTTAATATCATTTGCTTTGCTGAGATTATCTGGCCCAAACTATCCTTGTCCTATTTGTGGAATTTCGAATTTTTGTTCATCGTAAATGTTTCTTGAATTTTTGAGGGCAATTGCGAATCTGACAATACTGCTGTTAGTGCATTTTTTGTCTTAATCAGAGGTATATAGCCCTTTGTATCAAATTCACTTCTCTCTTCATAGTACACAATATTTTGATACCAGATGTTAACCATGCTTTCCTCAGCTTAAAGAGAGGTGGGAGTAAAGGCTTGAAATTTTCAGCTTTCCTAATGTTGTGGTCCATGAGGGGCAGATTTTCCTGTGATTTGAAATTTAAGTCATAGGCTGGGTTGTTACCTATAACCTCTACAAATTTCAGTTCTGTCTGATTATTAATTACAGAGAAATTTAAAATTTAGCTAAAACAATACTTGCAGGGCTTTACCCCACAAAATGGGTAACTCCCTGCACTCCATAGTGCAATTCTTTGCCCCATTTGAGATAAACATGGATGAAAATGGATGACTGAATAATTAAAACACTTGAAATAACACTTGTTTTATTGTAGCCAGGTTACCCAACACTATACTGAACTAAGAAATCTCATAAATTTTAACATATGCTTAAAAATAGTTGTATAAAAATAAAACTTTCATCTTCCCAAAACAATTAGAAACAAATCCTGAAAGAGTTCAATTACTAAGGCTAAGCTATCTATATACCTATCAAATAGTGCATTTTGTTAAGTTCTCTGATGCTTCCTTGAAGTCCCAGACTGTTCCTCCTCCTCCTCCTCCTCCTCTTCTTTCTCTTTTTCTTCTTCTTCAGATACTTCTTCACCAGATAGTAAGTTGATATCTGTATATGAGTCACTGTCATGATGTAAGAAATCTGGATCTGACAACAGTAATCAACTGGCACTTTGATCTATTTTCTTCCTTTATTTGGCACTGATGTAATGGACTCTAGATTACATTGTTTCATTTCCACAGCACATTCTTCTGTTTGTTTGGGAAGTCTTTCCCTGTTGGCAGAAAGCTTTCCCTTTTCCCATGTATTTTTCTTCACTTTGTTTTTTATTGGGTATCAATGTGTGTTTTTTGCCTATATGTCCCCACCTCCACCGCCCCCCATCCCCCTCCTCTTCCCTCTTTGAAGGTACTGTAAATGTACCTGGCCTATTGTAAAGGATAATTCGATTCATAATGTTGTGAGAACATTTTAAGGAAATAGTTAAATTTTTTCTGGTTAATATCCTTGGTAAATTTTTCCCCTTTTGCATACTGTAAATTCTCTCTGAATAGTGTAACTCTTGTGTGAAATTTTGCTTTTGCTTTATTAGTTAAATCTGTTAATGGAGATGCTTTATTTCTGCCATTTGACCATTATGGTCAGATAAACCATTTATTATGGGCTCACATCTACTTCATTAAAAATAGATTTAGGGATATATTAACAATCATTGTTGCCCTATGTCATTCTGTTCATTTTGGGAATGTTACTACTGAGGTCAAATCAAAGCTGGACATGAGTAACTCTAGTTACTGTTGATCAAAACTATCCAAGATGAAATCTATATTTATATCCCCACATACAACCATTTCCCAGTTCCTTCCACTGTCTTATTAGTACTCTACCTAACTGCTTAAAGAAGTCTAACATATTTCCTTTTGGGACCTATAGAATGTCAGAACTTCTATCTTCTAAGCTTTTGCAGTTATTGCTGAAGTGCAGCATTCAAATAGCTGTCCAGTGCAGTATTCACAGAGTTCTATGTCCTGGGAGTTTATTTCAATCTTTGTGTATCAAACCACTCCCCCTTTTTCCCATTTTCGCCTAACTTGTATCAATCTAGGTGCATCTGTTCAAATTCTGTAACTTCTATATCATGTTTATTATCCATAGCAGATATGTAGAAATATCTTTCTGTTTTTCCATGTCCTGTATTGATAATAGAAACTCATTGTTCTTTAACAGGTTTGTTATGTTGTGATGGAAAATTCCAGGGGTATCATGATTGTTAACCTCTGTACTGTCTATGCTCTCATTTTTAGCTTGTCCATTTATTATTGTAATCATATCTGCTGCTGTTTGGCAGCATTGTCTTTGGAAACATTTCCCTAGGAGAAAAATTGAAAATCACAGGAACTGGACAGTTAGGGTTCTCGTTGTGTTCAATGACCCTGGAAATTAGTTACGCATGTAACCTCTTAAGAGAAACATACAGAAGTGACCACACTGTGTGCGTGATGCAACTGTGTAAGAGACAATGCATCAATTACACACTGTGTGATCTCCCCCAATCTGTTGAGTGACTCATAAACCCCTGCATATACGTGTTCAATGTAGCGCTTCATCCAGGACTTGTCATATCACTCGATGAGTAGCACAACCTTCACATTTATGTGAGGAGCATTCGCAGTCATTCCCATTTAGTACTTCATGCTGCTGTTCAAACTGTTCCCAGTACTTACAATAACCACTGATAATGAACCCATCCTTAAATGTTTCACATTAATTGTTTTCTTTCTTCATAATAACATTGCTATGTAATGTCTCTCATGTTGCACCAGTAATTTCCTAGATTAAAGATATGATTCATTACATTGCAGTAAGAATTTGGTACTTATCTTTTGAAGATAATTTGAGTGTCTGGGTTTCTTCTCCTACTGCATAATATTCTATAAAAGGAGTACCTGGGAGTTACCATTAGCTTTGTCCAAGGAACTAACAGTTTCAGTTCACAAGAGCTGTTTATTTTAATCTTCTTATCTGAGTACACATATCTTCACAAATACTACATAAACTTTCTCAAAAGCAAAACATAAAAAATGTGTCTCATTCAGACAATCGAGAGACTTTCATCTAAAAATCCCCTCCTGTGACTACTCTGTAGCAGAAGGACCTTCTTTCTAACCTGCTGATTACTACTAACCTTAACTTGAACTGTCCAAACCAAAATTAAAAACTATCCAAACCAAACTCTAAAAATGCTAGTCTCACCCTGAGGAAGCCTAATACAATCCTCATGCGTTTGGTGCCAAAAAATAGTATAGACTTTACGAACCCAGCTTCCAGTATCTTCTAGACCAGGTAATAAAACAGATAACCATTAAGGTAACTTTTGTTACTAAAACTGTTTATCAGTTTTAATTTATATATTATTTTCCAAAATTAATGATTTAAGTGAAAATTTATAGATCTCATGATTAATAACAAAGGCTGCAAATTTTTAAAATCTGAACATAGAAAGCTCCTCTTATTTTATAAAATTAATTTCAGTATAGATGATAAAATTAATAAAATTATAAGCTGAGACAAATATTTTGTTTGCAGATAATACTGAAGAATATGAGTTATTGTGTCTAATGTAGATGTCTTTTCTGGTCATACACTTTTTAAAGTGTGGCCATTAATTTTCATGATGTAAGATCATATGAGTTCCAATCGTGATGATCTTTTACTCCAATTTTTATAAATGAATATTAATAACATAAAAGTTATTGGTATTTCCTCATGTAGAGAATTGTTTTATTAGTGCAAATTCAATATTTTCAACAGAAAGTAAACACAAAATTCACAGAGCTCTTGTAAAACATTAGCAGATATTCAGTGTCCCACCCATGTCAGTTTTAATGACAATTAACAGCTCACTTTTAAAACTTTTGATATTCAGATTTTAAGGGAAGGTAAAACAACTATTCACATTACCACCAATCTATTTTTAGTTCATTTCTGTTTATTCTTTTCATTGTATAACCCTGTGACTGTTTATAAATGTAGTGCACCTGGCCTACCCACGACACTGTAGTCCCCCACTTAGATCTGATTGAATTACATCAAGCAGTCTGCATACCTTGGTCCAATGCTGCGCCAAGTTGCCACTGACATGGCACAGCAGAAGGCCTCACAGGAGCATAATGCATAGCTGCACTGTATCGATCTTACTATGACAAACACTGGCTCTGACTAAGTATCAAAATGCCTGACACCCACCAGTAATATAAACTACCCTTGCATGATCTGTTGCACATAGTAAGAAATCCACAATGCTCTTACCACATGTCTTGACTACTGCAGAGGTTTTTTTCACCTAGGCACTTGCCTTGGCACTTTTTCCCTCTGCCCTTAAAAATGCTTGCATATATTCCACTTAGAGGCAATGTCAAGGCACATGCAAGAGTATCTATGTAAGAAAATGTTACATTTTATGAACATTAATTTACAGTTACATTGAGCATCCCTGTCTCTTACAAAATAAATGGTTTCCGTTTTTGATAAGGTATACACTCTCCAACCACAATTTTGTTTGGTAATGAAGTTTTTCTTATTTTTATTTCCAGATTTATGCCTCTAGCAAATCTGTCTATCGTAGAGATTGATCTTCATAAGAGACCAGAATGCAAATAGGTCTTCCCTAAACTAACAATATTTTCCATCCTTGAGTAAGTATGATGAAATCTTTCATGTGCATATTTTAATCAGTCATTATGAAAAGGGGACATATCCACCACAGTAAAATTTTCAGGGGAGGCAAAAAAACTGTTTGGATTGCAAAATCAAAGTGTAAAATGTCTTTATTTATATTTAAACTATACTGTAGGATATTTAACATAATGCGACCATAAAACTGTGTGGCAAACAGATGTGGAGATATGGCATTTTGCAGCAGAATTGTTTTCATGAATTCTATGAATTGTTGACAACTTGCAACTGTGTCAAGTAAATAAGTGTTAAAAATGTAAGTAATAAAGAATGCAGATGATGCATATGTTGGTATGCTTTTTATTGCACAATGTGTTCAGTTTAGAGCAATACAAAACAAAAAAGCTGTTAGTCATCAAAAGTCATCTTCATGGTCATTCAGGGCATTAGTAGGCCATTCACAAAGTTCATTGTAGAAGTCTAATTTATTGTTTGGTATGTACTGAATCAATTTCCTAATGTCTGCAATTTTTTTTTCACATTGATAGGAAGTTTTCCTTTGTATGCAGAAGTGTTTGGTAGTTCAAGTGTGGGCTCCACAGACTTTCCTAACAAAAATCTTCTCTCTGTAAGTGATTGACCCACTGACATGTTTTAAACAAAGCAGATTCACTTCACAATATTCAAAAATCATATACTGTGACAGTTGTAGGGTCACTTTCTGTTTGCTTTAAAATCTGGCCAGGATTTTCTTGATAGGACTTATTTTTTATAATGCTTAGGGCACCATGCCTTACAATCAATAATGTCATTAGTTGCATTGGATGAAGTTGGAAACTGAAACTTGCTATTTGTATTAGTGTGTTGATTTTGTATGGAGTGTATATTCGATGAGTCATGTGAATGCAAATGTGGCAAAAACCCTATCGCAGAGCAGCAACAAATTTCCTCTAATTGGAAAATAATAATCTTCTAAAAATTCCCAAGCAATGCTGCAGCTAACAAAAATCTGACCTAAGTGTTGTTTATATTCTGACCAGGGAATCCATCTGAGAAGATATGTAGCTCTTTCACCTGTTTGGGGATATGTTCCTGAAAATACTTTTTTAGCAATGAGCAGTCACCATTGGGCACTATACAAGCCTGTCCATAATGGTATGAGAAAAATGTTGCCTTATGATCCTGCCTACCGAAAATGCAAAGTTCAAAAATCCACAATTGTCTGTAATAAAACACTTCCTAGACAGGAATACCCGGCAGTGGGATGTTCTGCATGTAGTCGATAGTAATTTCATCTACACTATTTCTTTCCAGGGCAAGTTTCTTGATTGCATCAGTTTCCTCGTAAAATTTCTTGGCTCTGTTTTTATGTACTATGAGTTCTGCTGCAGCTACTCTTTTTGCATTGTCATTCAAATGCAGGCCTTTAATTTTTTGATTCAGCTCCTCACATATCCAGCACATGTCAATCTGCAGTTTTCAAAATTTATAATCAATATTTACTTTGAAGAATATCAAATGAAATTTGTAGTTCACTTTAGCATCAGGCTATTGTTTGTTTAAATAACTCACGCATTTGCTTGACATCCAACTGTGCTTATAAATATATTCTTCAAGTGTTGTTCAATTAAAGTCCATCATGTATGGGGAATGATTCAATATGGTCCTTAATCAGGAAACATGCTTCTCCAGGGAACCTGCTTCTCCAGGAATTAAGTTATAGTCTTGAATCCTCAAGCTTGCCCTGTATGTCAACGAGTGAGATGGCTAGCAGTAGCAGATGATCTTAATGAAAAACATGTTTCTCACCTATTCCATGGAGACTCAAGAATGGATTTTTACAAACTTTGGTTTGTCTTCCATTACTGCTTATGTGATAATGAAAATCAGCCAGCTGCTCTTTGGGATTTGTAGTATTTAATATCTTTTCTCTTTTTCATCACATGTGCAACAATTAGACCTTGTAAGTAACCACCATCAATATCTTTCTAAGCAAAATTATTCACATGCATCAATATTTGCATTTGTGATTCCTCTGTCACAGTCTCGAGACACTATCTTGGCCTCCTGAAAACACCAACGCAACCAGTCAACTGGTTATCAAACGGCCCATTTTTAAAGGCACAACTGCAGACTCATTAAGATAGGATTTCTAAGAGTATTACCCAACAAGGCAATAAGTTATCATCCAATGTATAGCTACTGCGCCCAAGGCTCTACATAAGTAACTACACCTACCTGAACAGAGGCCCCATTTTGCAAGCAGCTACGACATTTCCAAAATGGCTCACATGCCGTTTCTCTTGGAATTTTTCTATTTTTATTCCATCACATTCACTCAAACTACTCTTTTTTCATCTTCTTACACGTCTGCACAGTCACTGAAACTATCACTTTCAGTCATTGTAAACTAAAATATAGCATAGCCCTTCAAGGAAGCACCGTCCATTGCCTACGCAAACATATGCTCAGCATGCAGCACTTGCTGGGGCAACACATTACCTAATAGCTGGCAACTCTGAAAAGACCATATCGCAGGAGATATGTCTCTTTCCTGTGCAATGTGAAATATGACTCTTAATATCACCCACGTAGGAGTCAGCAGGATATAGCCTTTTCACAGAGAATGCGCATTTCTTAGAATATTTCCAAATTTTGAACTTAAGTGGAAATGTGGTGGGGATGGACACATGGCCTTTTCGAAATGACTGATTCATTTTTATTCACTCCAGCATTGCATCTGCAACACTATGGCCAGCATTTTGCATTACTGACATACTTGGCACAGAAGCACGAAGCAAATGCTTCAGTATCAGAGTCAGATTTCCACATATCTAATATTACAGCTAGCATTTGCTGAAATGTTGCTGAATCTAGCTCATGCATCAAAGTTCTCGGAAGCTTTTACACAAGTGCCTATATGGCCCAACCTTTATTTTTATTTATATTATTCCTCCAACATCTGTCTACATGCCAGGTACAAAATAACCTCATTGTTGGAGCTGTCATGACCTGCGGCCAAGCACTGAAGAGAGATTCTGCTGTATCTGTTAAAAACTTACAGGCGCTGTTTGCCCAACCTGCCTTCGTAAGTGTTCAAAAAGAAAAGAAAAGAAAAAGAAACACCTGAGAGTCACTTCTGTTCGCCCGCCCAGTTGGCCGTGCGGTCTAACGCACGGTTTTCCGGGCGGGAAGGAGCGCCTGGTCCCTGGCCCGAATCCGCCCGGCAGATTTGTGTCGAGGTCCAGTGAACCGGCCGGTCTGTGGATGGTTTTTAGGCGGTTTTCCATCTGCCTCGGCGAATGCGGGCTGGTACCCTTATTCCGCCTCAGTTACACTATGTCGATGATTGCTGCGCAAACAAATACTCCACGTACACGTACACCATCATTACTCTACCACGCAAACATAGGGGATGCACTCGTCTGGTGTGAGACGTTCCCTGGGGGGTCCACCGGGGGCCGAACCGCACAATAACCCTGGGTTCAGTGTGGGGTGGTGGAAGTGGACTGCGGTTGTCGTCGTGGGGTTTTGGTCCACTGTGGCTGCGGCGGGGACGGAGTCTTTCCGTCGTTTCTAGGTCCCCGGTTAACATACAATACAATACAATACACTTCTGTTCAATATTAAGAATGCTAATGGAAAACTTTGCCTCATGTCGTCCGAACAGTAATGTAAGATTCAAATTATAGCTTTTTAGACCATGCATCTCGTCTATGCAAACACTGTCATTTCCATTTTTTTTTTTTTAATAATTCGCCTTGAGCAGTGTTCATTATAATGAGCACAAAATCTGAGTTCTTGAATTGTGGATATTAGTGGCTGACGACATCTTGTAGTTTGCAAAACAACACACGAAGTTTGACACCAACGTTTACTTCCTGTACCCATGCGTCCACACTTACTGCATCATTCTGGTGTCTCTGACATGTAGGACAATTTATAAAACTGTTCAGTATTTTGAAGATTCATTATAAAAATAAACCTGATTTAAATATCACACCATGTATTCTTCTGCATTTGCTTCAATCTCATTGGATTTAGTTTCACGTGTGGCGGAAGCAAAGCTGTGACCAATACATTCAAGTACAATCATAAGGATACGTTTTAAGCTGTGTTACAAGCACATAGAGCGATAATGTGGAACAACAGCTTTACCGGTAATCTAAAGTGTGCCGGCCGTTGTGGCTGCACGGTTCTAGGTGCTTCAGTCCGGTCACACGACATTCATTTATTTATAGTCCGGAACCACGCTGCTGCTACGGTCGCAGGTTCGAATCCTGCCTCAGGCATGGATGTGTGTGATGTCCTTAGGTTAGTTAGGTTTAAGCAGTTCTAAGTCTAGGGAACTGATGACCTCAGATGTTAATTCCCACGGTGCTTAGCGTCATTTGAACCATTTTTTAAAGTTTGACAGCACTGGCCAGCCAGTGGTCCAACTAACCTGCGATGATGTGAGCACTTGCAGTTCAGACGTAAAAGGAGACGAGCAAATAAACAATATGCCTTTGAATGTCATTTAATTTTTAAAGAAAATGAAATAATATTCGGCAAAACTCCAGCACTACTGCACGCTTCTTAGTTGACCAGACAGAAGGCATAAAATGCTCTCGTTCTCACCTGAAATAGTATTCTAATTTCAAACAAGAGTGATGAAAATTTCTAACTTAAACATAAGGTAATTTTTCTGAGTGAGCTGTGTGTGACGCAAAAGCATCCTGTAGGGATTCCACCGTATTGTTGAATACTGAACACACTGAAGGTACAAGAGTCAGTCGTCTGATAATCTCTTCGCTCCTTCCTTATCCGAATCCGAGGAATACATTTCAGTTCTGGAACTGTCATCTGCTACGTTAATAACGAGTCTATCAACAACCAAATCCACAAAGCAAAGCCAACCAGGCGCCGCATTTTCTCCTCTTCTTTTATGAAATGCCATTCTCCGTCCCGCCAGTGTTCGGTAGTGAGATGCAAAAAGGTTGCGTGCGTGAAGCCGGGTTCACACACGCAACGAAAGTATAGCCACAAGTCAAGTCATTCTGAAGTGGCGCTGTGAGCTACCGTTCACACAGGACGCCACAAATTCTTCGTAATTGCGCAGTTTGCAAAATGGCGTCACCTGTCTCAGCTGATTAAACGGCTGTGCATATTACTAAATAAGATGTTTTGGAAACATAATAAATGTAAAATATTACTTACCAAAGTGTTTCTCGTCTCTCTTGTCTCGACTACATGTTTTATGAACCGGTCTGCAGTTTCAAACCAAGTAAGGCTGGGTGTATAGATACCGTCAGTAGACGCACCACTCTTAAGTGATTTCAGTACTTTTTTATGTTCATTCATGTAAGCATTTCGAATGCTTCGAATTTTTAATTTTGTTGTAGCTACATCAATTCCAGGTACATATTCACGAATACTGTTTACTATTTCAATCAATGTAGCATCTCTCAAATTTCTGTCTTTGTATGATTCGCTCTTGTGGTTCCAAAGGCATTCTCGTTCTTGATACACCTCCAAGAATCTCATAATTGTCGCTGTTGGCCACTTTTTCGGCATATTAATAACAAACGCACAAACAAAAGCACTATCTGCCAACGAATACGCTCTAGAAAGGTTTGAATCCAGCCGCGAGGTAGCAATCGAATGACGTTATTCGATTGTGGAGAAGGCAAAATGGCGCAACAAAGTAGAACCAAGTTCAACTTTTTGTGGCGTGACAAAAGTTGCGCTTCTTAAATGGCGCCACCGAAAACTAGAAGTTCACACATGCAACTACAAAGCAACTGCAGTTCGCCATTAGCAGTGGCGATACTTTTGTTGCCTGTGTGAACCCGGCTTTAGTTCCTGTACTTGTGGCAGCCTAACAGTCTTGTTACTTCTCGGGCCAAATCCGTTAAGTTAGCTCCATATGAGTTCCTCTGGGTTCAGATTGAAATGGTACAGTGGCAAATGATTGTTCGCACAGTCACACTCGGCACGGTGGCAGGTGGGAGTGACTGTAAATGGGAAATGCCTTTACTGTCACTCCCATCAGCCACCGCGCCGAGTGTCAACTTTGTGCGTGTATATTCCATTCATCATAAGAATAAACCTGATGTATTACGCCATGTATTCTTCCGCGTTTGCTTGAATCTCATTGGATTTCGTTTCATGTGGAGCGGAAGCCAAGCTGTGACCAGCACAATCAAGTGCAATAATGAGGATACGTTTTATGCCGTGTTACACGCACATAGACTGAGCGATAATGTGCGAGACAACGGTTTTACTATTCGGGAGGACGACGGTTCAACCCCGTCCCCAGCCATCCTGATTTAGGTTTTCCGTGATTTCCCTAAATCGTTTCAGGCAAATGCCGGGATGGTTCCTTTGAAAGGGCACGGCCGATTTCCTTCCCCATCCTTCCCTAACCCCGAGCTTGCGCTCCGTCTCTAATGACCTCGTTGTCGACGGGACGTTAAAAAAAACACTAACTAACTAACTAACAGTTTTACTGGTGCATTAAACTTGGACAGCACTGGCCACCCAGCTGGTCCAACTAACCTGCAATGATGTGAGCAATTGCAGTTCAGACGTAAAAAGAGACAGGAAACAATACAGCTTCGATTGTCATTTAATTTTTAAAGAGAATGAAATAATATTCGGTGAAACTCCAGCACTACCACGCGCTCGTTACATGACCAGACGGAAAGCATGAAATGCACGTGTTCTCATCTGACATAGTGTTCTAATTACAAACAAGAGTAATGAAAATTTCTAACTTAAACATAGGGTAATTTTTCTGAACGAGTTGTGTGTAACGCAAAAGCATACTACAGGGATTTCACCGTACTGTTGACTACTGAAGCCGCTGAAGGTATTAATTACTGTCAGTATTCTGGTAATCTTTTAGCTTCGTACTTATCCGAATCCGAGAAATACATTTCAGTTCTGGAAGTGTCACCTGCTGTGTTGATAACGAGCCTATCAACAGAATCCACGAAGCCAACCAGGTGCCGCCCGCATTTTTTCTTCTTCTTTTATGACGAGCCGTTCTATATCCCACCAGCGTTCGGCAGTGAAGCGTGAAAATGCTGCGTGCGTTAGTTCCAGTGCATATGGCAGCTTAACAGTCTTTTTACTTCTCAGGCCGAATCCCGCAACTTGGCTCCAGATCAGTTGTACTGGGTTTTGTAATGGTACAGCAGAAAATGTAAAAATGCAGCATTTGTGTGATGTGCAATTGACATTCGAAGCTGTATTGTTTCCTGTCTCTTTTTACGTCTGAACTGCAATTGCTCACATCATTGCAGGTTAGTTGGACCAGCTGGGTGGCCAGTGCTGTCCAAGTTTAATGCACCAGTAAAGCTGTTAGTTAGTTAGTTAGTGTTTTTTTTAACGTCCCGTCGACAACGAGGTCATTAGAGACGGAGCGCAAGCTCGGGGTTAGGGAAGGATGGGGAAGGAAATCGGCCGTGCCCTTTCAAAGGAACCATCCCGGCATTTGCCTGAAACGATTTAGGGAAATCACGGAAAACCTAAATCAGGATGGCTGGGGCATAAAACGATGGACGTAGTCCTGATAAAGAGGATTTGGTTTTTCATTTTTGCCTTACAAATTAAATTGTTGTGTTTTCTTAATTTAAGTAACTTTTATGAACTGTCTTTCATTAAACATCGATAATTAAGAATTTGTATTTGAAGTGAAAACAGGAATTTCGCGTCCAGTATGTAATTAGGAACAAGAAGACATGCATTATTCATAAGAAAATTTGATGAGTTTTATAAGTACGGAATGTAGGTATTACAAATCGAACGAGCAAAGAAAAAAAAAATGTTACTGGGAAGATTCCGTTACGCCACCAACTGCGCCACACGTACGTACCATTCAACTGTATTACATACAGTCGCTGGAATAAAAACGTTTATTTCCGTAAATTTATGATAAATATTAAGAATAGCCTATATATTGACACTTTTTAACCGTATTCCACACGCATGTTTCACTACGGAACAGAAAGCAGCCTCAGCTGTTTTCGTACTGCGCGGTAACAGCGTGACAATCAGAGCACAACGCTGCAGGGACTGTGACTGTACACTATTTTTGAAATAAAAACTACGTAGCTAAAGCGTGATTAACAAAAAGTTGATGGCTGTTAATACATTTGAATACCTTTAAGTTTCATCTAACTAACTTAGTAATAATATAACTAATACATAAGTAGGACCTACTTCCACGGTCGTAAGAACACCAGTGTACGTGTGCTACGGCTTCTGACCAACCATCTTCTTCACGCGATCAGGCCCAGAGGACCGCGCGCCACCACAGTTAGAGCTCTCCATCCGTCTCTGTCTTCTGCTATCTGTCTCCAGTTTTCCGTGACTCCCAGCTGCAACAGGTCGTCTCTCACTCCATCGATCCACCTCTTTCTAGGTCTTCCCACTGGTCTGCTGCCTGACGGGATCCAGTCCATTGTGATTTTGAGCCATCTTGTTGCCTCCATTCTAACAACATGTCCAGCCCGTTGGAGTCTTTTGCTTCTCATCACTCCCAAGATGTTAGGCTCCTTGTACAGTTCTTCTAATTCAGTGTTATGGCGTCTTCTCCATTCTCCAGTAGTCTGATCTCTGACTGGTCCAAATATTTTCCTGAGGAGTTTCCTTTCAAATGTTATCAGTCGCTTTAGGTCTTGTTTTCGAGTGCTCCAGGTTGAGAACCATAAAGTACTACTGGTATTATTAATGTCTTATACAATCGTAGCTTTAGTTGTTGCGAGACACTTCTACATTTTAATATAGGGTCTGAGAGTGATAGTATCTGTTTCCCGCCTGCAGTCGTGCTTTTATCTCTGCTTCAGTTGATGTTACTTCTGTAAAAAATGATCCAAGGTATTTGAACTCTTTCACATGTTTATACCTGGTGTTGTTCACAATTAAATCTTGAGAGTTCTGGATCTTTCTTCCTATGGTCATATACTCTGTCTTTTCAGAGCTAATTTGTAGACCGATCCTAGCTGCCAATAACTCCAAGGTCTGGATACTTCTCTTCAGATCTTCTTGTGTGCATGCTAATAGTGCAATGTTGTCTGCATAGGCCAGATATGTAATGTGTTCATTACCAATTTGAATGCCCTTGATGTTTTCTTTGTTGAAATCCCGCATTACCTTCTCAAGTGCCAGGTTGAAGAGGACAGGTGATAGCCCATCCCCTTGGCGTAATCCTGTTACAACTTGGAAGCTTTCTGTCATTTGATTGCCTACCTTAACCTTAAGTTTTGTGTCATTTAGGCATACCTCTACCAGTTTGACCAACTTCTTTGGTATACCAAACTCTGTCATAGTTCTAATTAGGCTAGGTCTATGTATACTGTCGTAAGCCTTCTTGAAGTCTACAAACAGGAGATGTATCTCTTGTCCGTATTCGTACATTTTTTCACAGACCTGTTTTAGGACAAAAATCTGGTCCGTGGTTGATCGCCCTGCCTGGAAACCTCCTTGGTATTCTCCAATTATGTCTGTTGCTACAGGTTTTATTCGTTCTAATAGGCATTTGGAGAAGATCTTATAACAGGTGTTGAGGAGCGCTATGCCCCTGTAGTTGTCACATACGGATTTGTCTTTCTTTTTATATATGGGGCATATCACAGCTACCTTCTATTCCTCTGGTATTTCATGCTTTACCCAAATTTGCTCGATTAGCTTGTGGATTTTGAAACAGAGGATTTCGTCTCCAGCCTTGAGAAGTTCAGCAGGAATACCGTCCTCACCTGGACTTTTACCATTCTTAAGGTTTTTAATCTGGTTCCTTATCTCTTCAATGGTGGGTGGAGGATATTCTGGGTCTACTGTTACTGGTTCATCAAACTCAAGTAGTTCGGTTGGTTCATAAGAGTTTAGTAATTCTCTGAAGTATTCCATCCATCTTCTTCCAATTTTTTGATCTTCTGTTCACATTCTTCCATTGGCATCTTTTATAAATCTGTGTTGATGGTATGTCCCTCCTTTAAAACTTTTCACTTTTCTATAAAGTTCTTTATACCTATTTCCATGACAGTCTTGTTCAGCTTCCTCCATGATACTTTTAACATATTTTCTCTTTGCTTTCCTCAATGTGGCTTGGGTCTGCCGTCGTGTTTCTTCAAACTTCGATTTTTCTTCTTCTTGCATATTGCTTTGTATCCACAGTAGTTTGGCCCGTTGTCTCTCCCTGATAGCTCCCTCACACTCCTCATTGAACCACACTCTTTTTCCCCTAGTTCACTTTGGGATTACTTCTTGGGCTGTTTCTTTAATGGTCTCTGCAATCGCCTTCCAGTTCTGATCTACCACAGTATCTCCTTCCTCTTCATTCAAAGCCTCAAAACGGTTTGTTAGTGCTATCTTGAAAGTTCTTCTTATATTATCTTCAGTCAGACTCTCATGGTCATATCGAGTGACTCTTTGCATTCTTTTGTGCTTCCTGGCTCTCCATATTGTTTTCATCCTTCCACTGACAAGGAAGTGGTCTGATCCACATTCCGCACCTCTTGCTGTTCTAACATTTTGTATCCACTTCTTTATTCTCTTCTCTACAATTAGGTGGTCAATTGGTTCACTGTTTTCCCATCTGGAGACACCCAGGTTCCTTTATATATTCTCTTCCTGTCGAAATCAGTACTATTTATAAACAAGCCTTTTGCAGTCGCAAAGCTAACCAGCCTAGTGCCGTTATCACTGCTCACATCATGTAAACTGTGCTTTCCGATGGTCCCCACGAAGGCTGCTGCTTCTTTCCCTATTTTCGCATTAAAATCTCCAAGGATAATTTTGTAATGTTCACTTGGTACATTGTCTAAAACCGTTTCTAATTCCTCGTAGAAAATATCTTTTTTGATGTCATCGCTTTCTTCGGTTGGGGCATGACAATTTATATATGTGAGTTTGTGTTTTCCCGTGTCTATGGTTAGGAGTGAGATTCTGGGGTTGATTGATTTAAAATCTATGAGAGTGGTACAGAGTGATTTCTTCACTGCAAAACCAGTTCCTAGTGAGTGGTTTGTTTCTGAGGCTCCATGGAATATGACATAGTTTTCCATTTCTGTAGCTCCGGTTTCTGTCCACCTTTTTTCTTGCAGGGCCAATAGATCAATTTGATACTTATCTGCCTCCCTTACTACACATTTTGCTGCCCCAGGTTGGTATAGGCTTCTGACATTCCAGGTTCTAGTTTTATTTCCTTCCGTAGTCCTTGTTCTTGCTTAGGTCGTTTTACAGAGATCAGTACTATCCGAGGCTCTTCTGTGATGCTAGTACGGGTGATTATTTTTTCCAGGACGGGTTGGTAGCCCGTCGCCAACCCCCAACCTGGAGGACCAGGATTTTTCATTCAGGGTTTTCTCCCGTAGAAAGATTGGCTTCTCCACGCCTATAGAGGTCTTTCTGCCCTTTTGTACATATACCAGGGAATGACAGGAAAAAGAAATGGTGAGGACAGGTTTGGGATAGGAAAGGGAAGCGATAGATCGTCGTGGGACACACTTTGTCTGGCTCCTCCCCTTTGGCCTGTCCGGCATGGGTGACCCTGCTGGTAGCTACGCTACCGCCGGCATAGCCCTCCGGATCCGGAGCACGCAAACCTCCTCGCCCGCACGGACAGTGCTACGTTAAAGCGGTGTCCCCTGAGGAGGTCTGACCAACCATCGCGTACGACATTTACCCAATCTGTGGTATAAAACGATGGCCCTATTTCAAATAAATAGTATTTGGTTTTTTATTTTTGCATTAAAAATTAATTGTTATGGTTTCATAATTTAAGCAACTTTCATGAACAGTCTTTTATGAAACATCGACAATTAATAATTTATATTTGAAATGAGAACAGGAATTTTGTGTGCAATATGTAATTAGTAACAAGAACACGTGCGTTTTTCATAAAAATGGTGATGAATTTTACAATTACAAGATGTAGGTGTTTCAAATTGTTCGAGAAAAAAAAATTACTCAGCTGAGATTTGAATCGAGGTAATGAGATGAGACGTACTGGAATGAGTCAATGCTTAATATTGACTAACAACTACGATTAATTTTATTTCACTCTCGCAAGTAACAAGGATTCGCAAAAGCGCATTATACATTTAGGTTAAATGAGAATGCACATTAATAAATAATTTCACCGCGAGATATAACAATTAGATGATAATTTATTATTTTATTTGTGATAAGGACTATGTAACCAAACTGCTGAGGTCTTTGGTCCCTAGACTTACGGACTACTTAACCTCACTTAAACTGACTTGCGCTCAGAACACCACATACACCCATGTCCGAGGGAGGACTCGAACCTCCGACGGGGGGAGCCACGCGAACCGCGACAAGGCGCCTTAAACCGCAAGGCTATCCCTCGCGGCGATAATTTATTACTTTATAAAATTACGCAGGTACACTATGTGATCAAAAGTATCCGAACACCCCAAAAATATACGTTTTTCATATTAGGTGCATTGTGCTACCATCTACTGCCAGGTACTCCACATCAGCCACATCAGTAGACATCGTGACAGAGAAGAATGTGGCGCTCCGCGGAACTCACCAGCTTCGAACGTGATCAGTCTATTGGTTGTCACTTGTGTCATACGTCTGTACGCGAGATTTACACACTCCTAAACATCCCTATGGCAACTGTTTCCGAAGTGGTAGTGAAGTGGAAATGTGAAGGGACACAGAGCAAAAAAGCGTAGAGACCGACCTCGACTGCTGACTGACAGAGACCGCCGACAGTTGAAGAGGGTCGTAATGTGTAATAGGCAGACATCTACCCTGACCATCACACAGGAATTCCAAACGGCATCAGGATCCACTGTTAGTACTATGAGAGTTAGGTGGGAGGTGAGAAAACTTGGATTTCATGGTCAAGCGGCTGCTCATAAGTCACACTTCATGCCGCCAAATGACGCCTCGCTTGGTGTAAGGAGCGTAAACATTGAACGACTGAACAGTGGAGAAACGTTGTGTGGAGTGACGAATCATGGAACACAATGTGGCGATCGAATGGCAAGGTGTGAGTATGGCGAATGTCCGGTGAACGTCTTCTGCCAGCGTGTGCAGCGCCGCGCCACGAACTTGTAACTCATTTACAGCCAGATGTCCGGATAATTTTGAGCACATAACGTACATGATACATTGTTACTATTTAGACGACCTTTAAGGCACTTTAGTTAACTGCGTTGTTAGCTGAATGCAATATATTCCCCTCTCACTGGTGGGAAAAACTCTTGGTTGCTTTGGTAAATGTTTGGTGACATTGAAGTGTTTTTCGTTCCTGGTCTGCCATGGGGAGGTGTGACCTAGGCCACGTTACCGCTACAGCTCACTCAACTGTGGCGCCATCTAACCTACATTTGCATACAACTATGAATTTTTTTTTGGTATTGTCTAGTCTTAGTTTATGTCTCCAAATACACTACTGGCCATTAAAATTGCTACATTACAGACGCGACATTTAACCGACAGGAAGAAGATGCTGTGATATGCAAATGATTAGCGTTTCAGAACATTCACGAAAGGTTGACGCCGGTGGCGACACCTACAACGTGCTGACATGAGGAAAGTTTCCAACCGATTTCTCATACAAAAACAGCAGTTGACCGTCGTTGCCTGGTGAAACGTTGTTGTGATGCCTCGTGAAAGGAGGGGAAATGCGTACCATCACGTTTCAGACTTTGATAAAGGTCGTATCACTAGCAGTCGAGATGACAGACACCTTATCCGCATGGTTGTAACGGATCGTGCAGCCACGTCTCGATTCCTGAGTCAACAGATGGGGGCGTTTGCAAGATAACAACCATCTGCACGAACAGTTCGACGACGTTTGCAGCAGCATGGACTATCAGCTCGGAGACCGTGGCTGCGGTTACCCTTGACACTGCATCACAGACAGAAGCGTCTGCGATGGTGTACTCAACGACGAACCTGGGTGCACGAATGGCCAAACGTCATTTTTTCGGATGAATCCAGGTTCTGTTTATAGCATCGTGATGGTCGCATCCGTGTTTGGCAACATCGCGGTGAACGCACATTGGAAGTGTGTATTCGTCATCGCCATACTGGCGTATGACTCGGCGTGATGGTATGGGGTGCCATTGGTTACACGTCTCGGACACCTCTTGATCGCATTGACGGCACTTTGAACATCGGACGTTACATTTAAGATGTGTTACGATTCGTGGCTCTATCCTTCATTCGATCCCTGTGAAACCCTACATTTCAGAGCAGGATAATGCACGACCGCATGTTGCAGGTCCTGTACGGGCCTCTCTGGATACAGAAAATGTTCGACTGCTGCCCTGGCCAGCACATTCTCCAGATCTCTCACCAATTGAAAACGTCTGGCCAATGGTGGCCGAGCAACTGGCTCGTCACAATACGCCAGTCACTACTTTTGATGAACTGTGGTATCGTGTTGTAGCTGCATGGGCAACTGTACCTGTACACGCCATCCAAGCTCTGTCTGACTCAATGCCCAGGCGTATCAAGGCCGTTATTACGGGTAGAGGTGATTGTTCTGGGTACTGATTTCTCAGGATCTATGCACCCAAATTGCGTGAAAATGTAATCACATGTCAGTTCTAGTATAATATATTTGTCCAATCAATACCCGTTTATCACCTGCATTTCTTCTTGGTGCAGCAATTTTAATGGCCAGTAGTGTATAATATCAGGTATATCCTCTGCCTCACTGACGTCATTCTTATTTATGTTGCCGTATAGTTTTTGCCTAGTCATACGGTTATACATGTCTTTTGTCCGTTCAAAACTGACGCAATTTCCAATACGTTTTGGTCCTTTTACGCTCACTGCAGCAAGGAAGTGTGTCGTTCACACTTTCCACAGTTAGCCGGTATCTTATGTTTGGTTTTATCAAATTAACCTTACTGAAAACTCGGTCGCAGTCAGGATTTGTATGAGGCAGGGACATGGCAGTTGAGCAAAAAGAGCCAGCTCAGAAAAATCTTCAGTTTTCAGTAAAAGATCCCAAGACTTATCTGGCTCACTAATTTCATTCAGTCCTTCAGGATTCCGAGCTTGTGCGTGATCATCTGGTGCAATTATAAACGGAGCCACTTCAATAAGAGACATTACTGTTGGGAAACGGCTCCTGAAATTGTCAGAGAGCGCTGATTCTGGTTTGAAAACTTGTAACTTTGACAAGACAAGGTCCTCCATGTTGAATGGTTTTTTTTATTTCTGTGGCAGCAAATTTGTAGAAATTTTTGCAACATGAGAAGAATTTCTCAATATCTGCAGGATGTCTGACCACATTTGGATGTTTTAAGAGCTCGTACACTTTTACACCAAGATAAGGTTCAGTGTTATGGAGTTGGTGTCGCTTACTTCCAGGGTCTATTTCACCTAGGTTTGGCCTCATGACGTATTCGCATTGTAAATAACGCAATAGGATTTCCTGGTAGAGTTCACGTGGTTTCTCATGTAGATTATGAAATTCCAGATTGAATGCCAGTCGGAGTGACCGAGCCGTTCTAGGCGCTTCAGTCTAGAACCGCGCGACCGCTACGGTCGCAGGTTCGCATCCTGCCTTGGGCATGGATGTGTGTGATGTCCTAAGGTTAGTTAGGTTTAAGTAGTTTTAAGTCTAGGGGAGTGACGACCTCAGAAGTTAAGTCCCATAGTGCTTAGAGCCATTTGAACCAGATTGAGTTTATTAAATACAGGGAGCGACCATTCAAGGAAACAAAAATAAAGTTTGTGTAATGGGTTGCTGAGTTTCTCAGAAATAAATACTGCTCGATTTCGCACATCGGCTTTGGCTTTATGTGCACGATTTTTCGTGAAATCTATAAAAAATAGATGTAGGGCTTCTCACTGCTCTAATATTCTTTCAGCCACTGCTGAGAATGAAATCCATCTTGTCTGAGATGGCTTAAGAATTTTGTGGGGCCCCACTTCAACAAATGACTGGAAGTTACGGAAATCAAACTGGCGTTTGTCACCGTGTTGAAAAAAGTTATAAACAACACGGGCTAGTTGCTCAACACTTTCAGGTAACTGTTTAAATGCTTCGCTGGCATACAAATGGGTTTGAGTGACAAACACATTTCACTATTGTGATTCCTTTAAAATTTCGTTGTAATCTAGTTTTTAAGTAGTCGTTTTCACCCATCGTGACGTTAGACCCATCTGAACCAAAACCTATAACATTTTTCAGTGGGGCATTATAGCGTGTGAATGAATCGATAAGAGATCTGTATAAAATCTCGGCACTGGCTGTGGAAACATCATCTGCATCGGTTATTTGGTTCAAATGGCTCTGAGCACTATGGGACTTAACATCTGAGGTAATCGGTCCCCTAGAACTTAGAACTACTTAAACCTAACTAACCTAAGGACATCACAAACATCCATGCCCAAGGCAGGATTGGAACCTGCGACCGTAGCGGTCGCGCGGTTCCAGACTGAAGCGCCTAGGACAGCTCGGCCACAAAGGCCGGCGCATCGGTTATTTCCTTAAAAACTTGGTGCACCTACCAAAATGTGCTACATGTTTTTTGAGCTTGTTGTTGTTGTTGTGGTCTTCAGTCCTGAGACTGGTTTGATGCAGCTCTCCATGCTACTTTATCCTGTGCAAGCTTTTTCATCTCCCAGTACCTACTGCAACCTACATCCTTCTGAATCTGCTTAGTGTATTCATCTCTTGGTCTCCCTCTACGATTTTTACCCACCACGCTGCCCTCAAATACTAAATTGGTGATCCCTTGATGCCTCAGAACATGTCCTACCAACCGATCCCTTCTTCTGGTCAAGTTATGCCACAAACTTCTCTTCTCCCCAATCCTATTCAATACTTCCTCATTAGTTATGTGATCTACCCATCTAATCTTCAGCATTCTTCTGTAGCACCACATTTCGAAAGCTTCTATTCTCTTCTTGTCCAAACTATTTATCGTCCATGTTTCACTTCCATACATGGCTACACTCCATACAAATACTTTCAGAAATGACTTCCTGACACTTAAATCAATACTGGATGTTAACAAATTTCTCTTCTTCAGAAACGCTTTCCTTGCCATTGCCAGCCTACATTTTATATCCTCTCTACTTCGACCATCATCAGTTATTTTGCTCCCCAAATAGCAAAACTCCTTTAAAACTTTAAGTGCCTCATTTCCTAATCTAATTCCCTCAGCATCACCCGACTTAATTAGACTACATTCCATTATCCTTGTTTTGCTTTTGTTGATGTTCATCTTATATCCTCCTTTCAAGACACTGTCCATTCCATTCAACTGCTCTTCCAAGTCCTTTGCTGTCTCTGACAGAATTACAATGTCATCGGCGAACCTCAAAGTTTTTATTTCTTCTCCCTGAATTTTAATACCTACTCCGAATTTTTCTTTTGTTTCCTTTACTGCTTGCTCAATATACAGATTGAACAACATCGGGGAGAGGCTACAACCCTGTCTCACTCTCTTCCCAACCACTGCTTCCCTTTCATGTCCCTCGACTCTTATAACTGCCATCTGGTTTCTGTACAAATTGTAAATAGCCTTTCGCTCCCTGTATTTTACCCCTGCCACCTTTAGAATTTGAAAGAGAGTATTCCAGTCAACATTGTCAAAAGCTTTCTCTAAGTCTACAAATGCTAGAAACGTAGGTTTGCCTTTCCTTACTCTTTCTTCTAAGATAAGTTGTAGGGTCAGTATTGCCTCACGTCTGTCAACAGCTGCTTTGTTTGGGATTGGAATTATTATATTCTTCTTGAAGTCTGAGGGTATTTCGCCTGATTCATACATCTTGCTCACCAGATGGTAGAGTTTTGTCAGGACTGGCTCTCCCACGGCCGTCAGTAGTTCCAATGGAATATTGTCTACTCCGGGGGCCTTGTTTCGACTCAGGTCTTTCAGTGCTCTGTCAAACTCTTCACGCAGTATCATATCTCCCATTTCATCTTCATCTACATCCTCTTCCATTTCCATAATATTGTCCTCAAGTACATCGCCCTTGTATAGACCCTCTATATACTCCTTCCACCTTTCTGCTTTCCCTTCTTTGCTTAGAACTGGGTTTCCATCTGAGCTCTTGATATTCATACAAGTCGTTCTCTTATCTCCAAAGGTCTCTTTAATTTTCCTGTAGGCGGTATCTATCTTACCCCTAGTGAGATAGGCCTCTATATCCTTACATTTGTCCTCTAGCCATCCCTGCTTAGCCACTTTGCACTTCCTGTCGATCTCATTTTTGAGACGTTTGTATTCCTTTTTGCCTGTTTCACTCACTGCATTTTTATATTTTCTCCTTTCATCAATTAAATTCAATATTTCTTCTGTTACCCAAGGATTTCTACTAGCCCTCGTCTTTTTACCTACTTGATCCTCTGCTGCCTTCACTACTTCATCCCTCAAAGCTACCCATTCTTCTTCTACTGTATTTATTTCCCCCATTCCTGTCAATTGCTCCCTTATGCTCTCCCTGAATCTCTGTACAACCTCCGGTTCTTTTAGTTTATCCAGGTCCCATCTCCTTAAATTCCCACCTTTTTGCAGTTTCTTCTGTTTTAACCTACAGTTCATAACCAATAGATTGTGGTCAGAGTCCACATCTGCCCCTGGAAATGTCTTACAATTTAAAACCTGGTTCCTAAATCTCTGTCTTACCATTATATAATCTATCTGATACCTTCTAGTATCTCCAGGGTTCTTCCATGTATACAACCTTCTTTCATGATTCTTAAACCAAGTGTTAGTTATGATTATGTTGTGCTCTGTGCAAAATTCTACCAGGCGGCTTCCTCTTTCATTTCTGTCCCCCAATCCATATTCACCTACTATGTTTCCTTCTCTCCCTTTTCCTACACTCGAATTCCAGTCACCCATGACTATTAAATTTTCGTCTCCCTTCACAATCTGAATAATTTCTTTTATTTCATCATACATTTCTTCAATTTCTTCGTCATCTGCAGAGCTAGTTGGCATATAAACTTGTACTACTGTAGTGGGTGTGGGCTTCGTATCTATCTTGGCCACAATAATGCGTTCACTATGCTGTTTGTAGTAGCTTACCCGCATTCCTATTTTCCTATTCATTATTAAACCTACTCCTGCATTACCCCTATTTGATTTTGTGTTTATAACCCTGTAGTCACCTGACCAGAAGTCTTGTTCCTCCTGCCACCGAACTTCACTAATTCCCACTATATCTAACTTCAACCTATCCATTTCCCTTTTTAAATTTTCTAACCTACCTGCCCGATTAAGGGATCTGACATTCCACGCTCCGATCCGTAGAACGCCAGTTTTCTTTCTCCTGATAACGACATCCTCTTGAGCTTCTTGATCAAAATAACGCACCACAACGCAATCAGTTTTGACCGCTGAAATGTCGGTTTTCTCATCCGTCATGACCGAAAATTTATTTTTTTGTAGTTTTTGGGCTTATTCTACTTATGACCTTCTCCAAGAACGTTCTTTACCATTGCTGTTACTTAAGCTCGTTTGAGCTCTATTTCCTTAATTAATTTAGAATCCGTCACAACTTCTTTTAAGGAAGGTATCAAATGGTCAGCAACCGAAAATGCAATGTTAGGCACTGCAAAAAAACCAGCGAGTTTAATTTCTGCATGTGCTTTCTCTTTATTTTGTGGAGTTACACGTTTCTGGAATCCAAGTGATGTTAATGTTCGCGTTTTTACAGAAGAACGAGGTTTGTTATTTATGTTTTTTGGTAGTGGCATGAGTTTTCAAATTAGATATTTCAGCTACCATCGACGTTCCCGGGCCAAATGCACAGTTAGCTTCAGTTGAATCATCGGTGTCTGGCAAAAGCCAGTGCTTAAAATCCGGATCCATTAACCACTGATGTCTAAAATTTTATGAGCGATGCTGTGACGATGTGTTACATTCCTTTTTTCTTGTCCAGCCGCCTTTTTTGGGTATTTTTCTTGGTGGTGTTAGAGTACACGAACGGTCACTGTCCTCCTCACAGTCATCATAATTATAGGTAAATGGGTAGCACAAACAACTACGCAAGAGACACAATACAACACGTATGGAACACAGAAAAGTAGATGCTATACATACGGCGAGGAGGGCTACGTCAGTGCCGGGAACACACCTGCGCTGAACTATTGATGCAAAGTGAGCTCAGAGGCCGTAACGATCACCTGATTTCGTTAAAGAGCGTTGCATGTGTGTTCATGTTCAAATGTGTGGCTACTTCATTATGAAATATCTACTGAAATAATACCGCACCACGCATTGTTAGACTGCATGTGGTGGCAGCGCTACGATTTCAGTTCGGTAATTGTCGGTAAGCGTCGAAGGAAGGGGCAATTTATTCTTGGCTGAGTAGTACATTCGGTTAGTGATAGGCAGAGGCGACAAATACGAAGAACAGAATTTGTTGCTCGCGGATTCCCGGCTAAGTAACTATTGAGTAGACTGCTTTTTATTTTAAATGATGACATGTTTATTTAGGGATAGTTTAGACCAGACTTTCAGTATACGATTGCAGGTGTTACGTCAAATTTGTGTCACTGAAGGCCATTGAAACGAAAATTAATATCAGTGAGAAAAAGATTATGTAACTTCCATTGGACTTACCCGTGCTCATGATCATGTACTCCAGTGTGCAAAATTCGAAACTTAGTTAAAATGAACTCCAGAGATAGGCTGTAACAACTAATTTTTTTATAAATAAAGATTGATTAAAGTCATTATTACAATAAAACTTTTAATTTCTTTAGTAATAGGAAAGTCAGGGCATGTTGCGTTTATGTAAAAATTTTAGGAATTTAAATTGTAACTAAAAAGTACAAAAATCTACCAGCAGAAGCGTTAATTTTAGAGAATATTGGGCCATATTTAGGAAACGAACGAGTCTAATGTATTACCATGGAGAATAGATCTATTCTCCTTGAGTATTACATTCAACAGTTTTTGAATTGCTGAGTAACCATCTGTTGTGCATGTGTCATTTCATGCAAATTAATAGCATAATTTATAATACGCATGGGCATGGGCCACCATTCCTTATAAAGTTTTTCTAGTTTCCTGGGAAAAGGGGGTTGCTCGGGAAGGAGGAACGAAAGCAAAAGCCAACGCGTAACAGTGGGATGGCTTCTTCGCAGTTTTGCCAGCGGGCACGCAGTCCTCGCTTATTGCGGTGTAAACAGCTCGAAAGTCGAAACTGTGCTGAAAGAGCATATTTGTGCAAGTTTATATTAAGTTATGGTACCTTTTTATAACAATGAATATGAAATACAGAAAAAAGTAAATCGTGATGTGTGACAGTTATCCAATGAGTGAGGCATGAATTACATTGGAAACTACGTAAAAGTTTATTTTAATACTCAGGACGGATACAATCATTAACAAGTCAGTCGGAGGCACTGCATTCTTCTGGACTCTAGATTTCAGTGACATCATCATCATCATCATCATCATCATCATCGTCATCATCATCATCATTATCGTCACTATCATAATCATTAACACTATCGCGTCCACTGCACACTGAACTTCTGTTCATTGTAGTGCCGCACATTGCAAATCGCATTCGTTGGCAGCAGTGCGTAAAACTACGGAACGTTCCGGACTTTGCCGACGAGCTCCGAGGAAAACTGAGGGAGCTAAGTGAACTAGGAAAACTTTAAAAGGCACGTTGAAATTAAAAAAATCCGCGAACATACCCAATGTGTCTTCTTTTCATGTAGCACACCCAATGTAGCCGAAGTGTAAAGCCCAATTTACGCTATAAATTGTTTCCCTCAATAAAAAATTGTTATAAAATTTCCTGTGTCGGAATCTCGTACATAACTGTACGAGCCTGACCGTGTCCTCGTACCTCGTGCAGCAGGCCACAAATCTCGTATTTGTGCAAGGAACCTCGTACGTTTGGCAACCCAATTGACGTTTGTGAACTATGTTACAACAAAGGAATTCAACGGTCAAAACTTAACTTACAAAAAGGAACGCCCCCCCCCCCCCCCCCCCCCTCCCCAGTGTTTGAGTAATTGTGGTGTATGCGTACAGGGAGAAAGTGTTTGTGCAGCAATCGCCAACGTAGTGTAACTGAGGCGGAATAAGCCCGCATTCGCCGAGGCTGATGGAAAAACGCCTTAAAAACCATCCACAGACTGGCTAGCACACTGGAGCTCGACACTATCCGCCGGGCGGATTCGTGCCGGGGACCGGCACGCTTTCCCGCCCGGAAAGCAGGTCGTTAGAACGCGCGGCTAACCGAGTGGGCATTTCTGTGGTATCGCTATCTCAACAATTTTCATTAGAGTATGTCTTTCTCGCAGAGGAAGTACGAATAAATTATTTTCATTGATGTATATTATGAATCCCATAGAATATTTTGCAGTCAACACAATCAGAGGCTTTATTTAAGTCACAAAAAATGACTGAAGCATTGTACTTATTTTCAAAACGTATGACAAACTGGTTTACGATGTCAAGAAATGGTGAGGTATGATTTTTACCCCCTCTGGACTCAAACTGATTTTCTTAAAGAACCGGTCTCAGCTGCCAGAAATAAATGGCTCTGAGCACTATGCGACTTGACTTCTGAGGTCATCAGTCGCCTAGAACTTAGAACTAATTAAACCTAACTAACCTAAGGACATCACACACATCCATGCCCGAGGCAGGATTCGAACCTGCGACCGTACGGTCACGTGGTTCCAGACTGAATCGCCTAGAACCGCGCGCCTAGAATCGTCACACATAGGTTGAGTAGATTACTATAGATAGCACTTACATACAGTACTGGTGCATAAATTTGTCTTAATACTCTAATTATATTACTTGTTACAAGAGAGCACAAGCAGATTAGAATTCACTGAGAGAATACAAACATTTATTAACTAAGAAGGCGTTTAACTCCCTTTGGAACAGCTTTGGTTCACAAGTTTCCCAAGCTTGTGGTCTCTTGTTGAACTATATCCGCCCATTAACGTGACTATTGTCAGTAATTTTTAATTTTGTTCACTGCCTGAAGTAGTTCCCCTTACTTCTAGTATCATAATTATGTGTATCACTGCAGTTATTTAGTTTGTTTTTACCATTCACAAAAAATACAATAAGTTTGTACAAATACAAGGAATATACTGTTAGATATTTATGTTGGATAAAGGTTTCACGACAGAATTCTCTGGACTTTAGTCGATGCATTAACCTTCAACTAACGTGGTGCGGTCTATTTGACCGCGCGCTTTCGTCAACAATTGCAATGTAGCCAGTTCCCTACCCATTATTGCGGCCATCGGCTCGTTATCTTCGAGTTTAGTTGTGAGTGGACCGGCAACGCATGTGGTGATATTCCAGAACTTCTATACTGTGAGTGTTATACTGTGAGTGACGTCCTTTTGAAAATCGCTCGCTGTCATTTTGACAGCACTACTTAGTTTGTGTGATATTTTTCTGAAATTACTTTCCTTACGTATTCTCGATATGTTAAATTTCACACCTTTTGAAATATGGCGGAACCTAGTAATTCTACAGGTAAAGGATCTGATGCAAGTAGCAGACAACGTGTGAACACTTCAAACCGAAACTTTGAGGAAACTGTGAGCAGAATTGTTGGAGGCATCAGACGATAGTGACTGTGACGATAATCCTGAAGAAACTGAACCCACTGTGAGTAAACATGACACTTTGTCAGAACAAAGTGCAACAGAAAATTACTCTGATGAAAGCAGTGAAAGTAGTGATCCATGTGATGAGCAACGGAGAAGCAATTACTTTTATGGCAAGAATCAGTACAAATGGGCCAAAGCACCTCCGATCCGAGCTGTTAGAACTCCTCGCATAACATCATCATGAATTAAAATTCACATCATCATGAAATTTCAATCCACCTCGTTGACTATAGGAGATCCAAAAGACCCATTTTCATTATGGCATCTCTATTTTGATGACGAAGTTCTCGATCACATCCTACTATGGACAATGCTAACATAACAAAAACAAAGCTGAACTTCAGAATCTGGATTTGGATGAACGTTTGTTTTTTTAGGACTTCTGATATATTCTCCTGTCTTTAATTTTGATATATTTGCAACTTATGATTCAGCTTGAAAAATTTTCAAATGTGTCATGTCTAGGAATAGTTTCCTTATGTTGTTGAACTGCTCACGGTTTGATGACTTTCGAACTAGAAAAGAGAGTCTCAAAGTTGACAAAATGGCGGCCCCCTCTTCTCTCTTTAGAAAAATTGTGGAAAATTCCCAAAAACATTTCAATTTAGACACATATGCTACTGTAGATGAGCAAGTAGTTTCCTTCCGTGGTAAATGTTCATTTGGGGTCTGCATGCCAAAGACGCCTGCTAAATACGGTTTAAAAATAATGTCCTTGTGTGATGCAAGGACCAGTTACTTTTATAATGGGTATATGTACACTGGAAAAGGCTCTGATGGCGATACTTTGCCGGACAATAATAAGAAACTGATGATACCAACACAGTCTCTGTTGCAATTGTGTAAACCAACTTATGACAGTAATCACAACGTTACTGCTGACAATTGGTTCAGCTCAATACAGGCTGTAGAAGAGTTAAGGAAAAGAGGATTGTCTTTTGTTGGAACTCCAAAAAATAATAAGAGAGAGATTCCGCAATCTTTCCTACCAAATAAGCATAGGCCAGTTGGTTGTCTTTGTACGGTTTTATGCAAGGCACCACTCTGTTGTCGCATGTGCCACAGACAAACAAAGCAGTTCTTCTTGTCTCTCCCATGCATCATAGCCCCGCTAAGGATTTGACTTCTCAGAAACCAGAAATAATATCATACTAAAACGCCATTAAAGGACGTGTCGATGAACTGGGCAAACATTGCTCCATATACTCCTGCAGTCGAAGAACTCGACGTTGGCCAATGTTTTTATTCTACCGTTTATTGTACATCAGTACAGTAAATGCATGTGTTCTTCAGAAGAGTGGATCAGATGAAGCTCCTGTAGACAGAGGTCTTCCTGAAAGAGCTGGCCCGTAGTCTTCTGCTGAAACATATGCAAAAGCGAGCTCAGAACCCACGACTTCCGAAGGAGTTACGACTAATGATCTGCCAGATTTTTGGCCCCGATGCTCCTAGGAATAGGAAAACGTGCAGAATCTGCCCAGCCAGCAAGGAAAGACAAACTCCGCATGTTTGCTACATCTCCAAGAGACCAATATGCATGCAGTGCTGTTCCCAGGTCTGCAAGCACTGTTATGAAAAAATTGTGATTTGGAGGGCTCTGATTTTTCCATGAGGTATTTTTTCAGGTTAAAAACGATTTTGTTCCATTAGTTCTTCAAGAAGAAATACAAAATCTATCGAAGCATTAATTTGGTTATTACCTTATCAAAAATATATAAATGTATTAGTTTACGAGATGTGCAATAAACATATCTGAATGCCAGTTTATCAGTAATTATTTAATATTGATGTTTTGTATTTTCATGTTTATTTACATGGTATTAAAGACTCTGCCATATGCAGAACAGAGAATTTCTAAAGGATTCAAATTGTTAACGTTACACTCACCTATAATTAAGAGATCAGATTGACCGCACGACGATGCTAGTGTCCCATGTTTACCACTACGTTAGTTAAAGGTTAACGTAATAGCTCCTTTCTGCAACACTAATATTCCATTCAGGTGCAGGTCTGCTGCACAAACCCACAGCGCTATACCATAATTAAGAAATGGATAAACTGTTCCATGTTAGGCAATTTTTAGTATTTGGATTGGTACTATTATTGACAACTGACTCATAAGATACAAGCTACCGCTGATTTTCTCACTAACAGAAAGTAATGTGGTTAGCCAACGGATATTTTTGTGCAGGTGGACACGCAGAAATTTAATGTTATCTATTTCTGCTTCTGTAATACCACAAATATTGAAACTTCCTGGCAGATTAAAACTGTGTGGCGGCCGAGACACGAACTCAGGACCTTTTCCATTCACGGGCAAGTGCTCTACCATCTGAGTTACCCAAGCACCACAGATATTGCTAATTTCAGTCTCATCAGAGCCAGTTCTTTTAAATTTAGTAGCTGGGTTTAACTGATGTTGGTGTTTAGACACTGATGTGGAAAATACGTCGTTACTCCCGTCACACCCTTAGTTGCAACCGAGTGTAACGTCTCCAAGCCTTTTTCATAAAATAAGAGAGGTGCCATCAGCATACATTACTAGATGTGAACTGAAGGGTTGTGTCATATCACTGACAAATTGGGAAGAGAAAGGGACCAAGGATCGATCCCTTAGGTACCCCGGATTTGGGAATCTATTTTCTTATTGTCTGTTTTTACACAACAGTTTGGAACATTGTTTGCGATTTGTCAACAGACTCTTGTTCATAAAGCATTACGTCTATCTAGTGTATCCACAGCTCGTACTCAACTACCATCACACTAAAGCTCACAATAAATATACTTCGATAGAACACAGACTTCATATTTCGATTATTAATGGGCTTGGATCCACTTACAGACCCAAGCTCTTCAAAAATTGTCCTAATACACATTGAAATCCCGACCATACTTCGGTTCTTACAGATTTATATCGCTTGTTAATGTCAAAGGTGCATTTGGCTGCCAAAGTCATTCTCTTACAAGCGCAGTAGGAAATAGAGTTCTTTGAAGAATTTTGCTAACCATCTAAAATAATAAAACAACTGAAGAAGTAAAAATGATTATTTTTTCATCTGTTTGCTGTGGTAGCCTCACATTTACAACTGAAAATGAATTGGATTTGTGCTGCCATCAGACGGTGGATCAATCAACCGCTTACTGACTGCAGCGCTATCACGCGGGAGTCGCGTCAACTCGTGCTAGCGAGAAGCGATTCTACACCGCGTTACTTGAGCGCACTACTGTTGCCAACTTAGTGGATTTTCCACTAAAACTGGTGGATTTTGTAGTGGTTTAGTAGAATTCAGTTTCGGCTACTGAAAATGCAATCTCTCAACCACTAAGCTGTTTATATGTTCGTACTATGTTATTCCTACTTTATTTGATTTCAGGAGTATTCAACGTTTACTGTGAAGACTGCACTGGTGCATTACAATGTGACATCAAACGAACCATCACACTCGATATACTACATGAGGGGATTCCCTGTAGAATGAACAGTATTAAGTGGCAACTAGTTACAGTTCATTTCAGGAGCGAAGGCGGCTTGTGCAGCGTAAGGAGTACAGCAACCGGTTTCAAACAATGGGTACCGGTACTCACTTATTTCACTGTCGCTTCGAATAACCCGAATAACCACCGAGCGCTTGTTGTAGCAAAAGTTTCGGGATTTGTGTCTTCAAGAAGCACATTTAAAAGACTGGCTCCATGTTGTTGAAATTACTACCGGTCAGGTAGCGAAGTGCCCTGGTGTAGGGTTGAGGTTCGAGTATATAGGTGAACAGGAGATGGGGGTGTCAGCTTTTGTAGTTGTGGGAAGGATTTGTTGGGATCCTGCTCTAGGGTTGTGTTATATGGGTGATCCTGGCTTTTGTTGGATTTGATTTTTTGCAAATTCGAGGTTTTATTTCCCACAATGTGTTACATCTTGAAACGTGTTTGTTTTTATTATTGAGCTTGTAGTCTGTTCCCGTCCAAAACCCCTTTTTGTTGCTGTTGCCCGCTAATTACATTGAGTTTAGTCAGTGTATCGATTCACATGGTATTTGCATTTTTGCAGGTATTATGATTGATGTGGTCGCAACGGTGGATAAGCTAGAAATAGGGGTATCAACATGGCTATGACATCGCTGGTCAAAGCGGATGGTATCCCTATCTCCAGGAGGGATCGAATTTAATTGATGAAAGGAGAAAATGTAAAAAAGCAGGAAATTAAGCTGGCATACGGGATACAGGTGTCTAAGAATAAGATTTAGAGAAAGTGCAAAATGGCTAATCAGTATTTATTAGAGAACAACTAATGCATAACTAGGAGATAGATAGATTTTTGAAATTTTTCTTACTCCATCAGTCCAACTGTAATAAGCCTACTAGGATATAGTGCTTGTCAAAATATTTGTGATTCTTTGACACAAGCCAATTCATAAGCAGTAATGTTTTTAGAAAAAGAAGGTAAAAGTAATATTAGACTCCATTTGCATTATACATAAGCTTATACAATATAGCAGATATATCAAGCGAAAAATAAACAGAAAAACCACAAAAAATAATTGTATGTGTTACATGAGTCTTCTTCTTCCTCAAACCTTTCTGCTAATGTGGTCATTCATGTTACATGAGTATCTAAATAATTGTTCAGTCTTACTTTATGTTACATCAGACATAAATATTATAACTCTAGCAGAGATTTTGATTGTGACAAAGAAACTATTCCAAACTGTAAAATGACCTGTCCTCAACAAATTGCCTCAGAGGCTGTTAATAACAATAATAATATTAATAATACTTTAATCAACATCAAATGATTCATTGCGTATGTACAAGAACAGCAAAGGTTACAATTCTTGATACATGATATTCTTCTGAATACGTAATTGTTTAACATACGATAACATTACAATAGATGGTTGCTGAACACAATTTCCATTTTTTCCACCAAACCATTTTTCATTCTGCATGTAAGTATGACATTACTCTAATGTGTAAAAAGATTTTGTAATAGGAATTTTCGAAACTGAAACTTAAGCTTCATTGTGGGAATAGTCATAATGGCACTGGACAGTGTGCTGGCTAACATTAACCCTGCATACTGTTGACCCTTTTCATAGAGTGCTGTTCTGTGGCCTTGATGCAAATCAGAGTAAATATTGAGGTTCAGACTAAGTGAGCAATAAGGCTTTTAGAATGTACATGTTTGTAATGGTTAGCACACCAGTTTTTGAAAACAAGCCATGGCATGATTCCTTCTATTTCTCTGCGCAGATGATTCTTTTAGCCCATTTTTTAAATGTCAATAGCTTATTTACATTTGCTTTGGGTGTTACTCCAAAAATTTCTATTTTGTATTTATGCCATCTTTAGGACAGCAGTGTCTTTGCAGAACTTGCTAAATATATTGATTGCAAATATATTCTTACATGCCTATGTTTAGTTTAATTGCATTATTGAAACTGCTGTTTTTGAGCTCCATGAGACATGTCTTACTGGTGCTTTTATTGAAGGTGGTTTTCAATAAAGTATTTAACGGTTTAATTTGTCAGATGAGTACAGTGGCTCTCTAGTCCATCAAATGGTTCCTTTCTACACACATTGAATGTATCACCTGCATACAGAATGCTTTGGAACTTAAAGCAATATTTAATGTCATTTACAGAAATCATAAACAGAAGAGGATCTAATACTGAGTCCCATGGAATTCCGTATCTTATATTAGCGATTTTAGATTTTTGAAAACCACTTTCAGTTTTACGCAGGAGAAACTGTTTTTGGTTACTCATGTGGACTTTACTGAATCATAAGCAGTGCCTCTAATGCCAGTGTTCCATAGCTTATCTAATAGGATAGTAACAGTCACACTGTCAGAAGATTTCTCAAGGTCTAGGTGTATACCTGCAACATGTACCTTATTCTTGATACCACTTAATACCTCTTCAGTTAACCAAGCAACAGCTGTGGTAGCTGATCTGCATTATAGGAATCCAGTCTGTTTTTTAAACATCAGGTTGCATTTGTTGGGAATAGGCCTATGTATAATTCTATTGTACATAACTTTTTCAACTATTTTGGGAAAGACAGGATTGGTCTGTAGTTTTCAGTTTTTTATTCATCACCTTTTTGAAGGATTGGTGTTAACTGGGCTGTTTTTAGCCTGTCTGGGAAAGTGCCTGATTCTATTATATTTTTACTGCTACATACATAGGTACAGAGACATTTTGTCTACATGATATTAAAACATTAATATTGAGGTATCGTACCCTGCTTTCTAAATTTGGACTTACTAACAGACTTACATTTAGCATCTGGAGGGAGAGCATTATAAACTATTGTGCCAATGCATTGCACAACTTTCTGTAACATCCTTAGACTTTTACAATCACTGTGGAAATAATGCTTTTCCTGGTGTTGTATTCATAATATTCACTATTTATATTGTACAGCTCAGTGTTTTTACTAAAGAAACATATGAGCAAATACATATATATTGATATAATGGAGGGAAACATTCCACGTGGGATAAATATATCTAAAAACAAAGATGATGTGACTTACCAAACGAAAGCGCTGGCAGGTCGATAGACACACAAACAAACACAAACATACACAAAATATTCAAGCTTTCGCAACCAATGGTTGCTTCATCAGGAAAGAGGGAAGGAGAGGGAAAGACGAAAGGATGTGGGTTTTAAGGGAGAGGGTAAGGAGTCATTCCGATCCCGGGAGCGGAAAGACTTATCTTAGGGGGAAAAAAGGACAGGTATACACTCGCACACACACCCATATCCATCTGCACATACACAGACACCAGCAGACATTTGTAAAGGCAAAGAGTTTGGGCAAAGATGTCAGTCGAGGCGGAAGTACAGAGGCAAAGATGTTGTGGAAAGACAGATGAGGTATGAGCGGCAGCAACTTGAAATTAGCGGAGGTTGAGGCCTGGCGGATAACGAGAAGAGAGGATATACTGAAGGGTAAGCTCCCATCTCCGGAGTTCTGACAGGTTGGTGTTAGTGGGAAGTATCCAGATAACCCAGACGGTGTAACACTGTGCCAAGATGTGCTGGCCGTGCACCAAGGCATGTTTAACCACAGGGTGATCCTCATTACCAACGAACACTATCTGCCTGTGTCCATTCATGCGAATGGACAGTTTGTTGCTGGTCACTCCCACATAGAATGCGTCACAGTGTAGGCAGGTCAGTTGGTAAATCACGTGGGTGCTGTCACACGTGGCTCTGCCTTTGATTGTGTACACCTTCCGGGTTACAGGACTGGAGTAGGTGGTGGTGGGAGGGTGCATGGGACAGGTTTTACACTGGGGGCGGTTACAAGGGTAGGAGCCAGAGGGTACGGATGGTGGTTTTGGGATTTCATAGGGATGAACTAAGAGGTTACGAAGGTTAGGTGGATGGCGGAAAGACACTCTTGGTGGAGTGGGGAGGATTTCATGAAGGATGGATCTCATTTCAGAGCAGGATTTGAGGAAGTCGTATCCCTGCTGGATAGCCGCATTCAGAATCTGATCCAGTCCCGGAAAGTATCCTGTCACAAGTGGGGCACTTTTGTGGTTCTTCTGTGGGAGGTTCTTGGTTTGAGGGGATGAGGAAGTGGCTCTGGTTATTTGCTTCTCTGCCAGGTCAGGAGGGTAGTTGCGGGATGCGGAAGCTGTTTTCAGGTTGTTGGTGTAATGGTTCAGGTATTCCGGACTGGAGCAGATTCGTTTGCCACAAAGACCTAGGCTGTAGGGAAGGGACCGTTTGATGTGGAATGGGTGGCAGCTGTCATAATGGAGGTACTGTTGCTTATTGGTGGGTTTGATGTGGACGGACGTGTGAAGCTGGCCATTGGACAGATGGAGGTCAACCTCAAGGAAAGTGGCATGGGATTTGGAGTAGGACCAGGTGAATCTGATGGAACCAAAGGAGCTGAGGTTGGAGAGGAAATTCTGGAGTTCTTCTTCACTATGAGTCCAGATCATGAAGATGTCATCAATAAATCTGTATCAAACTTTGGGTTGGCAGGCCTGGGTAACCAAGAAGGCTTCCTCTAAGTGACCCATTAATAGGTTGGCGTACGAGGGGGCCATCCTGGTACCCATGGCTGTTCCCTTTAATTGTTGGTATGTCTGGCCTTCAAAAGTGAAGAAGTTGTGGGTCAGGATGAAGCTGGCTAAGGTAATGAGGAAAGAGGTTTTAGGTAGGGTGGCAGGTGATCGGCGTGAAAGGAAGTGCTCCATCGCAGTGAGGCCCTGGATGTGCGGAATATTTGTGTATAAGGAAGAGGCATCAATGGTTACAAGGATGGTTTCCGGGGGGTAACAGATTGGGTAAGGATTCCAGGCGTTCGAGAAAGTGCTTGGTGTCTTTGATGAAGGATGGGAGACTGCATGTAATGGGTTGAAGGTGTTGATCTACGTAGGCAGAGATACGTTCTGTGGGGGCTTGGTAACCAGCTACAATGAGGCGGCCGGGATGATTGGGTTTGTGAATTTTAGGAAGAAGGTAGAAGGTAGGGGTGCGGGGTGTCGGTGGGGTCAGGAGGTTGATGGAGTCAGATGAAAGGTTTTGTAGGGGGCCTAAGGTTCTGAGGATTCCTTGAAGCTCTGCCTGGACATCAGGAATGGGACTACCTTGGCAAACTTTGTATGTGGTGTTGTCTGAAAGCTGACGCAGTCCCTCAACCACATACTTCCGACGATCAAGTACCACGGTCGTGGACTTGTCCGCCGGAAGAATGACGATGGATCGGCCAGCCTTCAGATCACGGATAGCCTGGGCTTCAGCAGTGGTGATGTAGGGAGTAGGATTAAAGTTTTTTAAGAAGGATTGAGAGGCAAGGCTGGAAGTCAGAAATTCCTGGAAGGTTTGGAGAGGGTGATTTTGAGGAAGTGGAGGTGGGTCCCACTGTGACGGAGGACGGAACTGTTCCAGGCAGGGTTCAATTTGGATAGTGTCTTGGGGAGCTGGATCATTAGGAGTAGGATTAGGATCATTTTTCTTCGTGGCAAAGTGATATTTCCAGCAGAGAGTACGAGTGTAGGACAGTAAATCTTTGACGAGGGCTGTTTGGTTGAATCTGGCAGTGGGGCCGAAGGTGAGGCCTTTGGATAGGACAGAGTTTTCGGATTGGGAGAGAGGTTTGGAGGAAAGGTTAACTACTGAATTAGGGTGTTGTGGTTCCAGGATTGGAATTTTGAGGTTTTGGAGGGAGTGGATCTGGAAGTGAGAGATTGAGTAGATGGGAGAGACTGGGTTTGTGTGCAATGAGAGGAGGTTGAGGTTTGCTGGAAAGGTTGTGAAGGGTGAGTGAGTTGCCTTTCCGGAGGTGGGAAACCAGGAGATTGGATAGTTTTTTGAGGTGGAGGGTGGCATGCTGTTCTAATTTGCGGTTGGCCTGTAGGAGGATGCTCTGAACAGCCAGTGTGGATGTGGGAGAGGAAAGATTAAGGACTTTTATTAAGGATAGGAGTTGATGGGTGTGTTCATTGGCTGAGTTGATGTGTAGGTGAAGGATTAGGTGGGTGAGGGCAATGGATTGTTCAGTTTGGAACTGGTATATGGACTGATGGAAAGAAGGGTTGCAACCAGAGATGGGAACTTTAAGTGTGAGGCCTTTAGGGGTAATGCCAAATGTCAGACAAGCCTGAGAAAATAAAATATGGGAGCATAATCTGGCTAGGGTGAAGGCATGTTTGCGGAGGGAATGTAAATAAAACTTAGTGGTGTCGTTGTGGGGGGGTTGTGAGGGTGACATGGTATTAGAAGGTGGAATGTGTAACATGAGGCTGAAATGAAAATGAAAACAAAAATATAAGGGGAGAGATAAAGGTGAACTAGAAAGCAACTGGAGATCTGGTGTGAAAAAAGGTGAAAAAGTGTTGGTAAAAGCTGGGCTATGTTGATTGTGTGGTGAACTTGGGTTGGTAGACAATGATGTGCACAAAGGTTAGGTGGTTGTGTTGCCGCCAAAACACGTTAAAGGGTGGAGAAATTCGGGAAAATTTCGAAAAAAAAACTGCATGTAAATGTATTAAAACGAGTGGTTTTGTGGTGGCAGATTATGAAAATGAGGCTAACAATCGTCTGACGAAGAAATAATGACGTTAAAACCTGTGGGAAGCCTCTAAAAATGATCAGTGATGTGGGAAAAACGGAAATGGAAATAAAGCGAAAGTTATTAGAACTATCCGAAATGGTTGTTTAATAGGTGAAAGGAACTGTTTGTGAACTAAAAACGGTGGATTTTATAGCAGCGGTAGTGTTGAAAGCGGAAAAAAAATTAATTTTTTGGTTATGGTTTGGAAGTGGGTTACGTATTATCAAGTATATATAGGCGGGATAAAATTACATAGTAGATTACGGTAAAAAGGAGAAGGTGAATACAAAGTGAAACTACTGGCAAAAACAGAAAGAGATAATAAGACGACAGAAAAGATTTTGAAATGCAACAGTGACAATAACAAACGTAATTGTTGGGTTCAAATTAATGATATGGATATAATAGAGGGAAACATTCCACATGAGAAAAATATACTAAAAACAAAGATGATGTGACTTACCAAACGAAAGCGCTGGCAGGTCGATAGACACACAAACATACACACAAAATTCAAGCTTTTGCAACCAACGGTTGCTTCATCAGGAAAGAGGGAAGGAGAGGGAAAGACGAAAGGATGTGGGTTTTAAGGGAGAGGGTAAGGAGTCATTCCAATCCTGGGAGCGGAAAGACTTATCTTAGGGGGAAAAAAGGACAGGTATACACTCGCGCACACACACCCAGATCCATCCGCACATACACAGACACCAGCAGACATTTGTAAAGGCAAAGAGTTTGGGCAAAGATGTCAGTCGAGGCGGAAGTACAGAGGCAAAGATGTTGTTGAATGACAGGTGAGGTATGAGCGGCGGCAACTTGAAATTAGCAGAGGTTGAGGCCTGGCGGATAACGAGAAGAGAGGATATACTGAAGGGCAAGTTCCCATCTCCGGAGTTCTGACAGGTTGGTGTTAGTGGGAAGTATCCAGATAACCCGGACGGTGTAACACTGTGCCAAGATGTGCTGGCCGTGCACCAAGGCATGTTTAGCTACAGGGTGATCCTCATTACCAACAAACACTGTCTGCCTGTGTCCATTCATGCGAATGGACAGTTTGTTGCTGGTCATTCCCACATAGAAAGCTTCACAGTGTAGGCAGGTCAGTTGGTAAATCACGTGGGTGCTTTCACACATGGCTCTGCCTTTGATCGTGTACACCTTCCGGGTTACAGGACTGGAGTAGGTGGTGGTGGGAGGGTGCATGGGACAGGTTTTACACCAGGGGCGGTTACAGGGGTAGGAGCCAGAGGGTAGGGAAGGTGGTTTGGGGATTTCATAGGGATGAACTAAGAGGTTACGAAGGTTTATTTTGAGCAGTAGGAGTAATAATTTTTTTTTTAACACATTTTTGGGATCGACTAGTAATTAGTTTCCTCAAACTGTAATTCCTTATTCGTTAGAGAATGGATATATCCATAATAGTGTGTTGGTTTACTATATGATGAGATCAGATTGCTCTGTAGTCTATCATTAAACTCAGGAACTTAATTGATTCAGCATCGCTTAACAGCTAGCTCTTCCTCAGTTTCGACAGCTGCAGTGAATTTAACACAGTTTGTTTCATCAAAGTTTAATGAGAGTCCATTGGCACTAAACCATTTTATTAAATCAGTGAGAATGTTTTTAATATATCCTTCTCAAGATTTTTGCAAGTATGACCAACTGTCAATGTCAGTGTTGTCTGCAAAAGTGTTAAAACTGTTGTGTAGCTTTGTAAATTATGGTAAGTATTTTTTAAGTATCAGAAACAATAAAGGACCTCAAATGGATCCTTGTGGCATCCCACATTTGATGCATCTCCATCATGGGGAAGCCAGATCATTACAACAGCTTTCTGTTATGTTTAATACTACTTTCTGCTCCTATCTTTGAGGTATGACTATAGCCACCTGTTTGATAAACCATTTATTCCTACAAGGTCAGCTTCCTGTAATAGTATTTGATGGTTCACTGCATGAAAGACTTTTGATAAATCACAATGTAATCCTGCTCTCACAATTTTGGTAATTAGGGACTCCAAAACATTACTTATAAAAGCACAGATTGCTTGTTTGGTTGACAGAACCTTTCAGAAACCACACTGTCTTTTGCTGAGAGTATTAAGTCTATATAGATTTTCCAAAATTCTTGTATACATGAGTTTTTCCAGTATCATGGAAAAATTAGTCAGGAGATATATTTAATTGTAATTTGTAAAATCTCTTTTTTCACCTTTGATGATGCATATTTGAATTTGTCAGGCACAATTTCTTCACGTAACATGCACTGAAAATGTGGCTAATAACATAACTTACATTTTAACAAATTGCTAGAAATATTATCTACTTAAGTGGAATATTTATTTTTCAGAGAGGATTGTTCTTTCAGTTTCAGATACTGTATCAGGGCTAATATGAATTTCATTTATATTTCTGGGGATAGTATTCCGCATAAGACTCAGTCCTTCATTAACTGAGCCCTTACAGCATATTTGCTCTATATCTGTACCTAACGTACACTTAAAAAACCACAGTGAAGTGCATGACAGATTGTACATCCCAATCACATATTAAGTGCAGGAAGAACCATTGTTTGAATGGCTCTGTGCATAGGGTAAGTATTCTAATCTTATCATCACAATCCCTAGGTGAGCAATATCTAGGGAGTTGTAGTATATTCCTAGAGTCATCACTTAAAGCCGGTTCTTGAAACTTTGTTAGTAGACTTTCTGAGGACTGTTTACATCTATCTTCAAGAGTATGCCAGTTCAGATTCTTTAGTATATCTGTGACACTCTCCCATGGATCAAACAAACCTGTAACCATTCATGCCACCCTTCTCTGTATATGTTCAGTATCCCTTGTTATTCATATATGGTATGTCTCCCACAAACTTAAGCAATACTCTAGAACCAGTCACACGAGTGATTTGTTAGCCGTCTCCTTTGTAGACTGGTTGCACTTCCCCAGTATTCTACCAATAAACTGAAGTCTACCACATACTTTACCCATGACTGAGCATATGTGATCATTTGATTTTATATCCCTACAAAGTGTTACACCCAGCTATTGTATGAGTTGGCCCATTCCAACAGTGACTCACTGATATTATAGTCCTAGAATACAACTTTTTTTCATTTAGTGTTCAAAAATGTTCAAATGTGTGCGAAATCTTATGGGACTTAACTGCTAAGGTCATCAGTCCCTAAGCTTACACAATACTTAACCTAAATTATCCTAAGAACAAACACACACACCCATGCTCGAGGGAGGACTCTAACCTCTGCCAGGACCAGCCGCACAGTCCATGACTGCAGCGCCTTAGACCGCTCGGCTAACCCTGCACGACTTCATTTAGTGCAGAGCATAATTTTATATTTTTGAACATGTAAAGCAAGTTACCAATCTTTGCACCACTTTAATGTCTTATTAAGATCTAGCTGAATATTTACACAGCTTGTTTCAGACAGTACTTCATTATAGATAACTGGATCATCTGCAAAATGTCTTGTTTGAGGGATCTGCAATAAACTATACTTAGAAGATGGGCTATTTCAGCTGCAAAATCAGTACATAATCTAATAGTGATTCCACAGGGCCGTGGAGCTTTGTTCAGTTTTAACGATTTCAGCTGTTTCTCAACACCACTGACACTAATACTTAGTTCACTCATCTTTTCAGTGAAACAAGGAGTAAATTGAGGTAGTTCTTCTGGGTTTTCATTTGTAAAGGAACATTTGATGACAGAGTCAAGCATTTCCAGCATTTGCTTTGTTACTCTCAGTTTCAGTTGCTGTTTCATTCGCTAGGGAATGGACACTAACTTTGGTTCCCCATACAGCCTTTACATACAAGTAGAATTTCTTTGGGTTTTTATCATTTGGTAATATTCTGCCAGAGTAGTCACTGAAGGCTTCATGCATTGCTCTCTTGCCAGCCAAACACTTGTCATTCAGCATCTCTCTATCTATAGCTCTATGCTTTGTTTTAAACCTATTATGTGGTATCTCTGTTTCTTTAGAAGTTTCTTTACAGTGACAGTATACCATGGAGGGCCCCTCCCATTTTGAATTATTCTACTGGGTAAGTATGCAGTGTATTGTCAATTATTCTTTTAAACTTGAGCCATAGATCCTCTACATGCTCCTGTCTTGTGCTAAAAATTTCAGGCTCCTTATTGAGATATGACACTAGTGATTTTTTTTAATCTAGTTTACTGAATGTATATATCTTTCTGCTTGTTTTAGTTGTCTTTTATACTTTGGTATTCATTGTTGGCAAAGTCACATCATGGTCACTGATACCAGTTTCGATGTGGGCACCCTCAAAGAGGTCAAGTCTGTTTGTTGCCATTAGATCCAATATGTTTCCATCATGAGCGGGCTTCCAAATTATGTGTTCTAGATAGTTTTCAGAGAAGGCATTTAGTAATGTGTGTGTGGTTGAGGTTTACGGGCGCTAAACAGCGGGGTCATCAGAGCCCACATTTAGTAATGTTTCACAGGAAGTCTTATTGCACCCACCACTAACAAAACTGCAATTTTCCCAATTGATTGTTGGATGATCAAAGTCTCCAGTGCTGGTTAAGTATAAATGGGGAATCTACATACAAGCGATCTGAGGTTCTCTCTACAGTTTTCAGTTACATCAGGAGATGAGTCTGGTGGGTGACAGTGAGATCCATTTAGCCTATCATTTTTTTGCCCAACCCCCATGCTAAGCCTTGCCAAAATAGTCTACACACAGCTTCACTTTCTGTCTTGGTTGATTTTATTTTCATGTCTACTATGACACATAAACCACCTCCATTTCCCATTTTCCTATTCTTTTGATACACACTTAAATTTTCTGCAAAACTCTCACTGCCATTAATTTTATGTTTTAACCAGCTCTGATTCTAACAAGTGGTGTTTGCTGTAAATATTGACTACATTTCCAGGATTGGATACAAGACTTCCTAGCTGTTTAGTTTTGAAGTTTGTTCTTTCCAAACTCCATTCTACAATAAATCATATAATCTTCATTTTATTATTGGAATTATCAATTTCTTGTTCATGCTTCTGATTTTTGTTTCAAATTCTTTAGGATTTTACAGTAAATTTTAAAGTGACTAATTTTTGTTGTTTCTTATACATCCTAACTACAATGTAAAGTTCCCTCTTTCTTTTGCTTGATTGTTTAATTCCCTTTGAGATCCAGAGTTTGTTCACTGGGATTGTATTGCTTTTAACAAACATTTTTTGAGAAACCTCTTTATTTATGAATATATTAAATTTCTTGTCAACTTTATCTAACATCACCTCATCTACCTGTCCTAATACCATTTGGGTATTAGCAGATTCCAGTACTCGTCTTCTACCCTAAGGCATTTAAATTTGGACAAAGTGAAGAAGGTGTAGCTGAATTAATTTGTACTTAGCTTTTTGGTGTTGTTGCAGTTTTGGGCAATTTCTCCCAGGCTGCTGCTGCTTCTTGCGCCAGTTTTTTTTAAGGATCTGGTAAGAGGTTTGACATTTGTCTTTAAATAAAAAGTCTTGCCAATGATGTCATTTTCCACCAGATGTATTACTTCCAAATTCTGATAACACTTTCACTACTGGTGTAATACCAGAACAAATGCTCTAATCACTCATTGCTTGTACAATGCTATGTAGTATATGAAACTATTTTTCAACAATTATGGAAAGGATAGATTACTACTCACTGTAAAGATGACATGTTGAGTCATAGACAGGCACAACTAAAATAATGTTGCACATTACCCTTTCAGCCAAAGCCTTCATCAGAAAAGAGCACACATGCATTCACACAAGCAAACACACTCAACACTCACACATGACCATTATCTCTGGCTGCTCAGGCCAGAGTGAAACTTAAATGCATCAAACAGGAGCAACAATCCATAGTGAAGTGGAGAAGGGAAGGGATACCAGGGGATGGGTGGGGGAAGAGGAAAGAGTATTGCCTGGTGAAGCATGCAGGGACTAGAGATGGCAGATAAGACTATCCAGTGCAGTGCCAAGAGGTTGTGGAGGAGGGAATAAAGGGAAAAAGGCAGTGGAAAGGAGAAGAGTAGAAAAAAGGAAATGATCAGTGGGTACATTGGTTGTGCACAGTATGGGTGGGAATGTGAGTGGGGATGAGGTGACAGGACAGAGGGGGCAGAAACTATCGAGTGGATGGTGTGGGGACAGAAGATCACCATGATTCTGGGAGTGGAGAATGTGTTTTAAGGATAACTCTCATCTAAACAGTTCAGAAGAGCTTTTGGTGGAGGGGAGGATGCAGATTGTCTGCATTGTGAACTAGTCATTGAAATCAAGTATGCTATGTTCAGTTGCATGTTGTGTATCACGGTGGTCATTTTGCTCTTGGCCACAATTTGGCAGGGGCCATCTATCTTAGTGGATCACTGGTTGGTAGTCATACCAATATAACAAGGTGAGCAACAAGTGTGGCAGAGCTGATACATTACATGGCTGCTTTCACAGGTGTCCAAGCCTCTGATGGGGTAGGATAAGCCTGTGACATGACTGTAATAGGAAGTGCTGCATGGGTGGACTGTGGAGATCTTGCACCTGGGTCTTCCACAGGGATATGATCTCTGAAGAAAGGGTTGAGATTGGGAGTGGCATAGAGATGGAATAAGATGCTGTGGAGGTTGGGTGGGTGACGGGACTCATTCCAGAAGAGATGGGAAGGATCTTCAGTAGGATGCCCCTGATATCAGGGCATGATGACAGGTAATCAAAGCCCTGGTGAATGATGTGGTCCAGTTGTTCCAGTGCAGGGTGGTAATGGGTGACATGGGGGGTGTTCCTTTGTAGCTGGTTCTTGGGATTGTGGGAGGAATGGTATGTGTGTGGATATACCATGGGAAATCTGTTTGGGGACTAGGTCTGGGTAATGATTGTTTATGAAGGCGTTTGTGAAACCTTCAGCATACCAGGCAAGGTAGCTGCCGTCACTGCAGATACTCTGTCCATGGGTGCCAGGTGGTAGGCTGAATGGTAGGGATTTTTTGGTGTGGAAGTGATGGCAACTATCAAAATGCATGTACTGTTGTTGGTTTGTGGGTTTAATATGGACAGAGACATGGATGGAGCCCTCAGAGAGAGGAGGCCAATGTCCAGGAAGGTGGCACGCTGAGTTGAAAAGGATCAAGTGAAGTGGATGGGAGAGAAGGTTGTGAAGGAATGAGGATAGAATGTTCTGGCCCTGAGTCCAGTTCGTGTAGATATCATCAATGAACCTGAACTAGATCAGTGATCTGGGGTTTTGGGAGACTGGGAAGATTTCCTCTGGATGGCACATTAACAGGTTGGCATAGGAGGATGCCATGTGGATGCCCATGGCAGTTGTGCGGATTCCCTTCAAAGGAGAAGTCGTTGTGTGTTTCAGTACACGAGGGTTGTACCAAAAGTAAGGTTCCCATAACATGGCTCATGACCTATCCTCACAGCTTTAATTTTGCCAGTATCTCATCTCCTACCTACCAGACTTCACAGAAGCTCTTCTGCAAACCTTACAGAACTAGCACTCCTGGAAGAAAGGATATTGCGGAGACATGGCTTAGCCACAGCCTGGGGGATGTTGGTAGAGCAGTTGGTAGAGCACTTTCCCATGAAAGGCAAAGGTCCCTAGTTTGAGTCTCGGTCCGGCACACAGTTTTAATTAGCCAGGAAGTTTCACATCAGCGCACACTCCGCTGCAGAGTAAAAATCTCATTCTGAAAGGTTCCCATATTTTTCACAAATAAAAAACATTGTTTATTGTTATTAATTTATACATTGTTGAAAATACTACACATTTGTCTATTTTTCAACATAGTCTCCATTTTTTCTACGCACCTTTGAAGTCGGTGCTCCAGCTTTTGTATTCCTAAGTCAAAGAAGTCTCCCACCAACCCACTGAGGAAGCATGTGACCTCTGCTCAGATTTCATCATCGCTCATGAAGCGTTTGCCACCTAAGTATTCCTTTAGCTTGGGGACAATAGAGTCCAACAACTTCTCCTTGTTGCCTCCCCTCTCACATTGTTGAAGAAACTTGTGAGCACAGTCAAGGCATTGCTTCTTGTGTCCATCAGTCAGCATCTGGGGGACCCAGTGAGCACACACCTTGTGATAACTCAGTGTTTCTGTTAAAGTTCTTTCAATTGTGCTGTGGAAAGCTTCAGGAATGCATTCAACAAGTTCACACACAGTGACCCTCTGATCTTTGAGCAGCTCACTGTTGATCTTTTGGACAATCACATCCAAAACCAGATGTCTTCCACTCTGTTCTTCATCGTGAACTTCCATGTGACCCTCAGCAAAAGCCCTGCACCATTTGCAGACATGCTGAATGGACATGAACTCTTCCCCATAAACCTCAGTCAGCTGCCGATGAATCTCCATGGGCGGTAACTTACTTGCGTGGAGAAACTGGATTACTGCTCGAACCTTGTATGTGGCGGGAGCGGCGATCAACACTTCCATCTCCAACGGCTGCCAAACCAACACTGAGTGATGTAGCGAATCATGGACGGGCAGGCTGGAGAGTGGGGGAATCACTGCGCATGGCACTGTTGTTGGATTTAGCCTAGCACCTTCCCACGAGGCTGTAGCTAATAGGGAACTTTACTTTTGGTACAACACTCTTAGTTAGTACAGTGTATGAGGAATGAGGTAGTGGGTTTGGCATCTGAAGGACATTGGGGGTAGTAGTGTTCAGTAGCAGCAAGACCATGGGCATGAGGGGTCGAGGAGATAAATGGGATGGGGATGGTGGAGAGCTGGTAAAGGAAGTGGTTGGCATCTTTGATGTGGGAGGAGGCTAGATTTTGGGCAATAGGTTGGAGGTGTTGGTCAATGAAGGCAAAAATTATTTCAGTGGGAGCACAACAACCAGCTACAATGGGTGTCCAGGATTGTTGGATTTGTGCATTTTGGGGAGTATGTAGAAGGTGGAAGTGTGGGATTTGATAGTGATTAGGAGTTAAATGATTCAGGGGAGAGGTCCTGGAAAGGGCATAAGGCTTCAAGCAGGGATTGAATGTTATGTTGGACTTTCGGGATGGGATCACTCTGGCAGAGTTTATAGATGGAGGAGTCAGATAATTGGTGGAGGCCTTCTGCCACGTACTCAGTGTGATTCATGATGATGGTGGTACAGCTTTTGTTTGCAGATATGATCATTACGTTAGGATCTGTTTTAGACCATGTGTGGCTGTCCTCTCTTCTCCTGAAAGGTTACTGTTCTTAGGAAGAGATCTGGGGAAGGATGGTGAGGCCAAGTTGGAAGCAAGGAATTCCTGGAAGGTGGCCAATGGGTGCTTAGGTGGAAAGGGGGGATAATGGTTGGATAGTGGTATGAACTCAGAGTTGCAGGGTTCAGTGTTGGGATTAGGTTGGCTTTGGTTGAAGGGGATGGTGGCAAAGAAATATTTCTATTGCAGCAATCATGAGAAGGACATTGGATCCTTGTCAAGTCCAACATGGCTAAATTTGTGTGTAGGGTTGAAGATGAGGCCTTTGAATAGGACTGAAACTTCTATGGGGATGAAAGGCTAACAACAGTGTTCTAGGATTGTTTCAGTGATGGATTTAGCATAGAGTTGGAAGGGAGTTTTGAGGGACGTGGCAAGTAAAAAAGGTCAGCTAGGTAGAGTCTGAGTGCTATGAGGGCTTGACAAGGATGAACACTGTGGGTATGATAGGGGTAGGATGGTGTCCCAAGGTGGCAGTAGGATATCAGCAGGCTGGATGACTTATGGAGGTGGTTTCTTGAATGCTTGTCCAGGTGCTGGAGTGCAAGGGATTCAATTTTAGAGATGTGATGTACATAGTAGGGATTGCACAGAAGTAGTATCTTGCAGAGGTGGTTCTGGACTTGTGTGCCATGGAAATGTGTTTCTGCAGCACCAGGTTTGTGAGAAACAGGGAGTGACAGCATGAGGAACACAGAGTAATGGAATCTGAAAAAGTGGAGGTCTTTGTGAAAGAAGAAGTGGGATCCACAGAAAGGAATTTTTATTGGAATTTTGAGCTCAGTTTCTGTGCCTGTAAGTAATGTAAATTTGAGCAGCAAATCATGTGTCCAAGCCACAGAAACACAGCAAGATGCAGTGTTCACAAATGATCAGGAGAAAACATCAACCCAACACAAAAAAATTTTTGGCACAAGAAATGAGCTTGTCACTAGCCAAATACTACAGTGATGATACGGTGCACTAATTTTGACCTGTAGCCGATTTTGGTTGGCCGCCGCAAGACACATATGATGTAAAATAAGAGGGAAAAAAAACAACCACTAAGGATGCCACAACAGTGGTGAAACATGTTTGGGTGTTAAAACAACAGTCATTTGCGTACTTGCAAAAAGGCAGACCCATCCCTAATTCATTATTAGGAATTTTTATGGTTAGGCATTTGGGGGCAGGGGAAGCGGATTTTTCAGCTTAGGCAGTTTTTAAGGAATAGGATATGGGACTGACTTTTAGCAAGGGAAATGGATAATTTTCTGAATTTGTGCAGAATTATGGAGTAGGGATCCATTGTGGCAGGGATGGTATTGGGGAAATGGAAAAATGGGGATGTTAGATGGTTCTGGGGGGAGCTGGTTAACAGAAAAACATACTTAAAAATGTATACACTCACACACAAACTCATAAAAATACACACAAAGAAATCTGTAAAAACGTTAAGAAACATGGAAAAAACAATGGAATGGATGAGGTATTCAAATATGCGCACATTGAGAAAAAGGAAGAGAGACGGGGGGGGGGGGGGGGGGGTAATTATTTAGGTCAAGGTTCACAATTCCGTGTGACAGATAGATGTAGAAAACAGATGTGAAAATATGTGAGGATGAGGGAAGAAATACAGTCACTATGATTCCAAATCATGTTTGATGGTTACTACATGCAAGTACACTGCACTGTGGACATACTGAGGGTGATATTCCTGCTGCTTATTCTGCCAGTAACTTTATTTTCATAAGTTTGAAGGGACTTGTGAAGAAAATCATTATGAGTATGACCATATCACTTAGTATTCTCTTAATTTGAAGTCAGTAAACAATGAAAAATTGTAATGATTTCAAGACATTTTCTTAGATTTGTCACTGACAACTTGCCCGGGTTTGAATGGCAGAAGCAGTGAATCTACATGGCTCATTTGTCAGGCATTGCTAAAATGTTCAGAAAAAGAAGTTTTTGTCTTTACATTTTACCTCGCAGCAATGTATAAGTAAGGAAATTGTGGAACAGTCCCACAACTATTACCTTCATTACCAAAAAAAGGGAATGAAAAATACCCACACTACAGGTAAATTGTTATATCTGCTGTATGCTGAGTTAGATACCTTATTTTGCAACTGAGAAGACTGGATTGATGTAGTATCACCACTTCATATGCTGTATAACAACATAATCTAGAGTGGAATGATGACAATATTATGACAAGGTTAGATTGCTAATCATCATATAGAGGTGATGCTGAGTCGCAGGCAGGCACAATAAAAAAGACTGCTAATCACATGAGCTTTCAGCCAAAAGGCCTTCCTCTAAGGTAGACAACACATACATTCACACAAACACAATTCACACACACATGACTGCTACCTCTGGCCACCAAAGTCAGACTGTGAGCAACTGTGCATGATGGGAGAAGCAGCCTGGGTGGTGGGGGTAAGGAAGAGACTGGGTAGGGGATGGTAAGAGATAGCAGGGTATAGGTGGGGGAATGTGGAATGTGGTGGGGGCAGCTCAGTGCAGTCAGATGGTTAGAGTGGGGGGGGTTACAGAAATGCAGGACATATTGCAGGGAGACAGACCAAATGTGCATTTCAAACAAGCTGGTGCTGGTAGGAAGGGTGCAGATGGCACAGGCTGTGAACCAGTCATTGAAGAGCAAAACATTGTACTGGGCAGCATACTCAGCAACTGAGTTGTCCTGCTCTCTCGTAGTTTGTTGCTGGCTATTTATGTGGACAAACAGCACATTGTTTGTCATGTTCACGTAGAGCACAGGGCAGTGGTTGCATCTTTAGCTTGTAGATCACATGACTGCTTTCAGAGGTAGCCCTGCCTTTGAAGAAACAGGTGATTCTTGCAACCAGACTGGAGTAGATGGTGATGGGAAGATGTATGGGACATGTCTTGCATCTAAGTCTAGTACAAGGATATGAGCCATGAGGAAAGGGGTTGGGAACAGTGGTGCTGTAGGGATGAATGAGGATATTGTGTAGGTTCAGTGGGTGGCAGAATACCACTGTCGGTAGAGTGAGAAGGATAGTGAGGAGGAGATTCCTCATTTCAGGCCACAGTGAGAGGTAGTCAGAACCCTCGTGAAGAATGTTGTTGAATTGCTCCAGTGCTGTGTGGTACTGAATCATGAAGGGAATGTTCCTTTATGGCCAGATGGTGGAACATTGTGAGGTGGGGGGTAGGATAGATTGGGCATGGGAGATCTGCTTCTGTACAAGGATGGGAGGATAATTTTGACCAGTGAAACCCTTGGTATAAGTGAACAGATTAAACAGCAAAGGTGGCTAGGCTGTATGGAAGGGACTTCTTAGTATGGAATGGGTGGCAGCTGTCGAAGTGAATGTATTGCTGGTGTGTGTTAGGTTTGATGTGGGCAAAGGTACTAATGTAGCCATCTTTGAGGTGGAGATCAACATCAATGAAGGTGGTTTGTTGGGTTGAGGAGGACCAGATGAAGCAAATGGAGAACAAGGAGTTGATGTTCTGGAGGAATGTGGATAGAGTCTCCTCACCCTCAATCCAGATCACAAAGAAGTCATCAATGAATTTGAAAATTGTGAATGACTGGGAAGGAGGTTGAAGGTTTGGAATCCATCAGGCATTGGGAAAGGCAGTGTTCAATAGCAGCAAGGCCGAGGGCTTTATTCGTGTTGATAAAAAAGGGTGATGCCATCAACAGTGACAAGCAGGATACTGTGTGGTAAAGGAACAGGAACTGAGGAGAGTTAGGGGAAGAAATAGTTGGTGTCCTTTATCTAGGAGGGTAGGTCTATGACAGCAGAGACTCTCTTATTGCGGCCACAATGAGGCATCCTGGATGAATTCGTGAACCTTTCAGAATATTCTCTCATATTTCCTCTGTTTCTCCTATCATACCATGGAGCAGTCCTAAAAACTTCAATAACATCACTTTTTTCTCTCTGGATCTTTATTCTCCCAGAAAAGCTGACTCAAATTCCTCAAAAGTTTCATACTTACTTGGTGCATCTACTCCATAATCTAAACTCTCACGTTTTAAACAAGCTCTGACTCTCCTTAATTTATCTTTCTCTATCCAGTCTACTGTAAACTGACTCTTCAAACTTTATAAGACACCAGATGCACTTCTTCTTTGGATCAAACACTATATTATTAAAACTACTACCATCCCTCACATGCAATACCATAAGTGAAGCTGTACAATTTCTGTCTTGTACTGTTCTTTCTAAAGTTCCTACTCTGTTCTCAATCACAGTAGTGGTCTCTTTACTTTCTTCCACTTCTGCCTCAATCTTTTGACTGTGTTTCTGAAAAATATAATCACAATACTGCTTTACCTCAGTCTTTCTCCATTCACATTCTTTAGCTTGGGCTTCAATCTTTTTCTCCAAGCGATTTGCCTTTTCCTCCACCCTTTCTCAAATTTCATTTAACTTGAACTCAGTTTCTTTGAATGTCTCCTTAACCGCATCTCTGAACTTCTCAACATATTTTCCCATGTCTAACTTGACCTCCGAAATTCTCCCTTCTAATCACTCCTCAAATTCTTTTTTTAAAATTGTTCAACCTTTGTTCAAATTTTATATCTAGATTTTTGAGCTCATCTCCCATTTCCTTTTGAGATTTGTTAATGACTTCCATCTGTCTAATCATTTCTTTGTTAACCAGCTTCTATCTGTCCACCCATTCCTTCCATTTTTGCTAACAGCAATGCTAACATATTTTCTATTCCTCCCTTCTCATCTACATGTCTTGACACACGGTTCCACTTTAATATTTGGTCCTTTCTCCACTTTTTCCATAAAAAAACTCTGTTGCTTTGCTTTTCCCTTGGTCACCTATGCACACCATGAAACTAGCTACTCGTTCATCCTCTTTGACCATCACATTGTATTTATTATAAAGGCAAACACAAACAAAAACAAATTTCACCTATTGCCAAAATTTCAAAACTTCAATCCTTAGATTAACAGATTCTGCAAGACACCATCAATATAATACTGTCCTGTTGCTACACAGTCAACATATGTAGTGATCCAGCTACACACAGCTAACAAAATTAAGACCTAACCTGCTATGTTATCTAGTTCAGTTATGAATCAAGCCATATGTAGTGATCATGACTCAGCCCTTCCACTAAATTTTCTCCAAACTATCATAAAACACTGAGTCAATACTGCTCATTGCAAATCTGACGTGGTGTGGGGGAAAAAAAACCACTCTCTGATTTCTGTTAACAAAACTTTGACCATTTTGCCTAACATTTATCTCTGCATAGACAGTTAAGTATAGTACAACTGCATGCATATATGTTCATGATGATGTGGCAGTAGGACACTTACTTCTAAGTAAACACACACTGCTCAGTCTGACACTTGTTATTATGTTTACTTGCATCTGCATATATTGCACGAATCAGGTGTAAGCAGCTCTGCTGTCATTGTCTGTTGCATTCAGCTTAATGACAGATGACAAAATTCAAGCTAATACAATGCCTAAATAATTGCATATTGAATTCATTCACAGAAATTATGGTGCACACGTGTTTCACACTCACCAAAAGACACTTAAAATAGTAGGCAGTGGCAGCAGCACTAAAATTATGAATGAAAGAAGTAGGCATAGGGTTTGAAACAACGACACTAATGGAGGTAAACAGTGTCTACATTAATAACAAAATTTTGCTAACATGACATTTATTTTAAAGAAGAAAGAAATTAAAGATTAGTTGCTTTGACCAAGATCCAAACAGAAAGTTTACAATTTCAATAGTTGTTTTAGCCTTTGATGAGAGCTAAAGCAGCTATCCTATCTGTTACGATGCTGGCGGTGAGGTGCAATGTCGTCAGCAGCTTATTGTTGCAGTGGTGTGCTGAAATCAGTTCTGCAATGTGTAGATGCTGCAGATGAATTATCTCGTGTGGAAGTTTACTTTCCAATCAGCAACGATTTCATCAGTAGCATATTATAGGCCACTGGATAGTTGGACATTGTTACAGTTGTTGCCTACATTCAGCTTTGCACAAGCGATTTATTATGTCTCTCAGGCACAGTGCTGAAGTAACAGTTCAGGAGAGGGTTTTAAAGTTATTTTGAATATGGGATTACAGTCTGTTCATTTACCACATGAATAATGCAACCACAAAATTGCCACTGTTGGCAGTAAAATGCACACTCATAATAAACGGATTCTATATGCCTGTGGCACAATTGATGGTTCATGCACACAGTAGTCAGTGATGGAGCAAATACAAATATAAATTATAAAATATTTAAAATGCGCATGTCACAGTCAAAGCAAACACAGTTCTTTCCAGAACATCGTAACTACAATGTCATCTGTCCATAGCTGTGTTGTCATAGTTACCTGACACAGTTTGCAGTTTGTTTGGTGGTTTTACACAGTCCAACTTCTCTGTCCACTTAAAACGTTTTCACATTCCATTACAGGAAGTATCTCATCATTAATGAGCTTTGTTCGCATCAATTGTTTCCCAACACAATGTAGTCAGCACACTTTCAACCTCCTTCTGTCTTCTCAGTACAGACTTGAGTGCAGCACACACTCTACTCACACTGTTCAATTCTCACAATTGATATTCTAATTGCTCTCGCTCTGCTTGTACAATATCTCAGTATACAATTATTTAACTTTACACAGTCACTCCAGTCAAAATTAATGCAATAAATTATAAACAAAGAATGAAAATATTTTACATATTCAATTAATTAGAAAATCTAATTACTCATGCCCGGAGAGGAAATAATATCAGCTGCATATTATTATTTTCAACAAACAGTTACATATTATATTATAGAACAAAATAAACACTATATACCAAAAAACAAAGACGATGTGACTTACCAAAAGAAAGCGCTGGTCGATAGACACACAAACAAAAACAAACAAAAGCACAAAATTCAAGCTTTCGCAATCAACGGTTGCTTCATCAGGAAAGAGGGAAAGACTAAAGGCTGTGGGTTTTAAGGGAGAGTGTAAGGAGTCATTCCAATCCCGGGAGCGGAAAGACTCACCTTAGGGGGAAAAAAGGACGGGTATACACTCGCGCACACACACACACACACACACACACACACACACACACACACACACATATCCATCCACGCATATACAGACACAAGCAGACATATTCAAAGGCAAAGAGTTTGGGCAGAGATGTCAGTCGAGGCGGAAGTGCAGAGGCAAAGATGTTCTTAAATGACAGGTGAGGTATGAGTGGCGGCAACTTGAAATTAGCGGAGATTGAGGCCTGGTGGATAACGGGAAGAGAGGATATATTGAAGGGCAAGTTCCCATCTCCGGAGTTCGGATTGGTTGGTGTTAGTGGGAAGTATCTAGATAACCCGGACGGGTGTAACACTGTGCCAAGATGTGCTGACCATGCACCAAGGCATGTTTAGCCACAGGGTGATCCTCATTACCAACAAACACTGTCTGCCTGTGACCATTCATGTGAATGGACAGTTTGTTGCTGGTCATTTCCACATAGAATGCGTCACAGTGTAGGCAGGTCAGTTGGTAAATCACGTGGGTGCTTTCACACATGGCTCTGCCTTTGATCGTGTACACTTTCCGGGTTACAGGACTGGAGTAGGCGGTGGTGGGAGGGTGCATGGGGCAGGTTTTACACCGGGGGCGGTTACAAGGGTAGGAGCCAGAGGGTAGCGAAGGAGGTTTGGGGATTTCATAGGGATGAACTAAGAGGTTACGAAGGTTAGGTGGACGGTGGAAAGACACTCTTGGTGGAGTGGGGAGGATTTCATGAAGGATGGATCTCATTTCAGGGCAGGATTTGAGGAAGTCGTATCCCTGCTGGAGAGCCACATTCAGATTCTGATCCAGTCCCGGAAAGTATCCTGTCACAAGTGGGGCACTTTTGTGGTTCTTCTGTGGGAGGTTCTTGGTTTGAGGAGATGAGGAAGTGGCTCTGGTTATTTGCTTCTGTACCAGGTCGGGAGGGTAGTTGCAGGATGCGAAAGCTGTTTTCAGGTTGTTGGTGTAATGGTTCAGGGATTCCGGACTGGAGCAGATTCGTTTGCCACAAAGACCTAGGCTGTACGCAAGGGACCGTTTGATGTGGAATGGGTGGCAGCTGTCATAATGGAGGTACTGTTGCTTGGTGGGTTTGATGTGGACGGACGTGTGTAGCTGGCCATTGGACAGATGGAGGTCAACATCACGGAAAGTGGCATGGGATTTGGAGTGGGACCAGGTGAATCTGATGGAACCAAAGGAGTTGAGGTTGGAGAGGAAATTCTGTAGTTCTTCTTCACTGTGAGTCCAGATCATGAAGATGTGATCAATAAATCTGTACCAAACTTTGGGTTGGCAGGCCTGGGTAACCAAGAAGGCTTCCTCTAAGCGACCCATGAATAGGTTGGTGTACGAGGGAGCCATCCTGGTACCCATGGCTGTTCCCTTTAATTGTTGGTATGTCTGGCCTTCAAAAGTGAAGAAGTTGTGGGTCAGGATGAAGCTGGCTAAGGTAATGAGGAAAGAGGTTTTAGGTAGGGTGGCAGGTGATCGGCGTGAAAGGAAGTGCTCCATCGCAGTGAGGCCCTGGACATGCGGAATATTTGTGTATAAGGAAGTGGCATCAATGGTTACAAGGATGGTTTCCATTGATCACCTGCCACCCTACCTAAAACCTCTTTCCTCATTACCTTAGCCAGCTTCATCCTGACCCACAACTTCTTCACTTTTGAAGGCCAGACATACCAACAATTAAAGGGAACAGCCATGGGTACCAGGATGGCTCCCTCGTACGCCAACCTATTCATGGGTCGCTTAAAGGACGCCTTCTTGGTTACCCAGGCCTGCCAACCCAAAGTTTGGTACAGATTTATTGATGACATCTTCATGATCTGGACTCACAGTGAAGAAGAACTCCAGAGTTTCCTCTCCAACCTCAACTCCTTTGGTTCCATCAGATTCACCTGGTCCTACTCCAAATCCCATGCCACTTTCCTTGACGTTGACCTCCATCTGTCCAATGGCCAGCTTCACACGTCCGTCCACATCAAACCCACCAATAAGCAACAGTACCTCCATTATGACAGCTGCCACCCATTCCACATCAAACGGTCCCTTCCCTACAGCCTAGGTCTTTGTGGCAAACGAATCTGCTCCAGTCCGGAATACCTGAACCATTACACCAACAACCTGAAAACAGCTTCTGCATCCCGCAACTACCCTCCTGACCTGGCAGAGAAGCAAATAACCAGAGCCACTTCCTCATCCCCTCAAACCAAGAACCTCCCACAGAAGAACCACAAAAGTGCCCCACTTGTGACAGGATACTTTCCGGGACTGGATCAGATTCTGAATGCGGCTATCCAGCAGGGATACGACTTCCTCAAATCCTGCTCTGAAATGAGATCCATCCTTCATGAAATCCTCCCCACTCCACCAAGAGTGTCTTTCCGCCGTCCACCTAACCTTCGTAACCTCTTAGTTCATCCCTATGAAATCCCCAAACCACCTTCCCTACCCTCTAGCTCCTACCCTTGTAACCGCCCCCCCGGTGTAAAACCTGCCCCATGCACCCTCCCACCACCACCTACTCCAGTCCTGTAGCCCGGAAGGTGAACACGATCAAAGGCAGAGCCACATGTTAAAGCACCCACGTGATTTACCAACTGACCTGCCTACACTGTGACGCATTCTATGTGGAAATGACCAGCAACAAACTGTCCATTCGCATGAATGGACACAGGCAGACAGTGTTTGTTGGTAATGAGGATCACCCTGTGGCCAAACATGCCTTGGTGCACAGCCAGCACATCTTGGCACAGTGTTACACTGTCCGGGTTATCTGGATACTTCCCACCAACACCAACCTATCCAAACTCCGGAGATGGGAACTTGCCCTTCAATATATCCTCTCTTCCTGTTATCCACCAGTCCTCAATCTCCGCTAATTTCAAGTTGCCGCCACTCATACCTCACCTGTCATTTAAAAACCTCTTTGCCTCTGCACTTCCGCCTCGACTGACATCTCTGCCCAAACTCTTTGCCTTTGAATATGTCTGCTTGTGTGTGTGTGCGAGAGAGAGAGAGAGAGAGAGAGAGAGAGAGAGAGAGAGAGAGAGTGTATACCCATCCTTTTTTCCCCCTAAGGTGAGTCTTTCCGCTCCCGGGATTGGAATAACTCCTTACCCTCTCCCTTAAAACCCACATCCTTTCGTCTTTCCCTCTCCTTCCCTCTTTCCTGTTGAGGCAACAGTTTGTTGCGAAAGCTTGAATTTTGTGTGTATGTTTGTGTGTCTGTCGACCTGCCAGCACTTTCATTTGGTAAGTCACATCATCTCTGTTTTTTTAATATATATATATATATATATATATATATATATATATATATATATATATATACACACACACACACTCCTGGAAATTGAAATAAGAACACCGTGAATTCATTGTCCCAGGAAGGGGAAACTTTATTGACACATTCCTGGGGTCAGATACATCACATGATCACACTGACAGAACCACAGGCACATAGACACAGGCAACAGAGCATGCACAATGTCGGCACTAGTACAGTGTATATCCACCTTTTGCAGCAATGCAGGCTGCTATTCTCCCATGGAGACGATCGTAGAGATGCTGGATGTAGTCCTGTGGAACGGCTTGCCATGCCATTTCCACCTGGCGCCTCAGTTGGACCAGCGTTCGTGCTGGACGTGCAGACCACGTGAGACGACGCTTCATCCAGTCCCAAACATGCTCAATGGGGGACAGATCCGGAGATCTTGCTGGCCACGGTAGTTGACTTACACCTTCTAGAGCACGTTGGGTGGCACGGGATACATGCGGACGTGCATTGTCCTGTTGGAACAGCAAGTTCCCTTGCCGGTCTAGGAATGGTAGAACGATGGGTTCGATGACGGTTTGGATGTACCGTGCACTATTCAGTGTCCCCTAGACGATCACCAGTGGTGTACGGCCAGTGTAGGAGATCGCTCCCCACACCATGATGCCGGGTGTTGGCCCTGTGTGCCTCGGTCGTATGCAGTCCTGATTGTGGCGCTCACCTGCATGGCGCCAAACACGCATACGACCATCATTGGCACCAAGGCAGAAGCGACTCTCCTCGCTGAAGACGACACGTCTCCATTCGTCCCTCCATTCACGCCTGTCGCGACACCACTGGAGGCGGGCTGCACGATGTTGGGGCGTGAGCGGAAGACGGCCTAATGGTGCGCGGGACCGTAGCCCAGCTTCATGGAGACGGTTGCGAATGGTCCTCGCCGATACCCCAGGAGCAACAGTGTCCCTAATTTGCTGGGAAGTGGCGGTGCGGTCCCCTACGGCACTGCGTAGGATCCTACGGTCTTGGCGTGCATCCGTGCGTCGCTGCAGTCCGGTCCCAGGTCGACGGGCACGTGCACCTTCCGCCGACCACTGGCGACAACATCGATGTACTGTGGAGACCTCACGCCCCACATGTTGAGCAATTCGGCGGTACGTCCACCCGGCCTCCCGCATGCCCACTATACGCCCTCGCTCAAAGTCCGTCAACTGCACATACGGTTCACGTCCACGCTGTCGCGGCATGCTACCAGTGTTAAAGACTGCGATGGAGCTCCGTATGCCACGGCAAACTGGCTGACACTGACGGCGGCAGTGCACAAATGCTGCGCAGCTAGCGCCATTCGACGGCCAACACCACGGTTCCTGGTGTGTCCGCTGTGCCGTGCGTGTGATCATTGCTTGTACAGCCCTCTCGCAGTGTCCGGAGCAAGTATGGTGGGTCTGACACACCGGTGTCAATGTGCTCTTTTTTCCATTTCCAGGAGTGTATATATAAATAAAGATTCTTTATGATTTTGTAACTGTTAGTTTCCTGATTTGACAAAATTAGTTTGTTGGACATGATTATTGCAGTAACTAAGTTGTAGAATTAATAAGTTTAGATTTAAGATTTGAGAAATTGCTATTATTTTGTGGTTTACATCTTTTATTCAAAACTAAACTTTGTAATTTTTTTTCACATGTCAAGAAAGAATATTCAAGTTTGTTTATCGTATATACTTTTCTGAAATCTCCCTATTTGTGTAATATAAGGATTTCAGCACATTTTTGGGAAATATCTGATACAGCTTTTACAGTTTCTCTAGAACAATATTAGGTAAATTTGTTGCACATGTCAAATCTGTGTACAAATACTATGTTAATAACACCTACAATTTTCTTCCCCATTGATACTTGCGGATGTGTGTACGACTGGATGTTCGAGCATAGCTCTGTAATGGCAAATCGATTTCAACCAAATTTACTACACATGTCTTAATATCTGGAGACAAATACTGTGGAGGTAATTTATCCCTAGCAATTGTAGTGAATTGTGTAAATAGGGTTGCACGTAATCGTAACTGTGGAAAGCTTGGAAGCATTTCAACCAACTTCATACACTTATCACTTCCTATTTCGGAAAAAAAGGTCAGTGGACTGCAGGCTTTAAAGGAGTAACATGCAAGCACAACTTGTGGCACAACAAGTGGGACAGCCATACTTGCATTATTGCACACTGATTACTAATAATGTTATTTTCCAGTAATTACAGTAATTATCATACTGTTATATGTACTGTACATATGTGACATGTACCTAAATACTTGAAAGGATGGTAATGATTTTGCTCCAGTTAAATTTGTTACTCAATAATTTATTCTCAACTCTCTGAGTCCAACAGTATAATTAGTAATATTTTCATTGCGTTGAGCCCAACCATATAAGTAGTTATCACATAAGGCATGTTAAGCAAATATTGGTAATTTAACTTCTTACTACCATATAAATTTGGCAACATCAAGTGACCTAACACAGTTGTAAGAGTAATATGGTCATTCATTATAAAGTCTGGCATCCCAACTTCTCCATAACATGTTTTACTTAGCATGAAAATAATTAAATTATGAGATAATTAACATTGAAAATGCTTTGTAGTCATCATTTTTATTGTTATTTTACCTTTGGCTTGCTTTGTTCTGAACTTTAACACTGTACATCTGTTGCTCAATTTTTTCCAAATCGGATGACACCCCTAACTAATTAATTAAGTCATGTACTAAGGTTTTGAATAATTTACCATTATGTAAAATAATTTTTTAATGTAGTGCCATTATTCGTGAGCCGGGTATTCTTAGCCCACATGCATAAAATGTTTCCATAACTTTTCTAAACTCCTAGATTATCTAGAATGTTCTTAAATGATTGTATAATTTCTGGAACAATAATCTGTTCATTTTTATGTCTGTTTTTAAATAGTCTAGCGTCACTCAGGGTGAGAGAGTTTGTGCCCAGTCCCAGTCGAATTAACAAACATGTAACATCATCACTCCCAGTTTTTTTATCATGCTGCAGCTATGCACAGTTTGTTCACAGAAATATGTATGCCTGCACCCATGAAATCTAAGTAAAGAATGAGCATCCCCAAAGGTGAGTATATGGTGTGCCATGACCGCTACTGGTGTTCTTGGCCCATTTTTCTTTACAACCCCAACAGTGAATACACAAGACTATTTGCAAATGCTGAAAGAGTTTGCCATTGATAATGTGCCCCTACAACTTAGGTGAGAAGAGTGTTTCCAACATGATGGTGCACTGCCCCATTTTGCCAATTCTATTTGTGCTTATCTTGATCAAATATTCCAAAACTGTTTGACTGGTCACAGTAGACTGTTGATATAGTCTCCCCAATCACCATATCTCACATCCTGTGACTTCTGGTTATGAGGTATGATAAAGGATAGTATAGTACGAAAGTGAGAGATGTCAAAGAACTCAAGGACAGAAAAAAAGTGTGATATTCAACATTTCCCCAGAAATGTGTGTTCTGGCACTAAATTGTGCTGTTGAACATTGATTTGAGTGCATTAATCATGCTGGTGGTCAGGTTGAGGCTATCTAATGAAAACTGAGTAAACGCTTTCTCTCAAATAGTGTTCACATAATTTTGACTCATCCTGTATATAACATATAAATATGCATGTGATATGTAAAGGGGATACTAAAAAAAGAGAAAACATTGTTACCAAAAATTGTGTAAAGTTCTTACTGATCTACTTCAAATTTTTACATGGTACTCCAATACCATTCAGTAGGACATAGTCCATATATTTTTTTTAAAAAAAAAACATACATATTTTCTACCAAATATCAGGAACAAAATGTTGTGCTGTGTGGTGAAAATGTGTGGTATCAATTTCTTTCTCCCAAGCAGTTTCAACTACAATAGCAGGGCATGTAAACCATTAGACAAATTGTTTCTCCCTTATTATTTCTGTCTTCTGATATACATTTTCAAACAAAAACTGTATGCTCAACAATGTGTTGATTTGGTTTCGACCTCGCCATCAGTTTTACAGAAAAAGGGAATTTGTATATGTGGCTTATCGGCTTATCATTAGAATACTACTACAGAATCTGAATCATCTGAAACTTCGTAATGCTACACCTTGGAAGATTAAAACTATGTGAAATACTGTCACTGAAACTACTATCCTCACAGATACAGAAGCTGGAGAGGTATACCTATGATCCCAACTGATTTAGCCATTCATTTTAAGTGACTTCATTTCCAAATAAAGGTTTTATTTGTAAAAACAATAAATGAGGCTCATGGATCTGAGGAAGATGGCGTGGACATCTGGCAAACCAAAAAGGATGAGAGTGCCTGGCAGCACTTAGTGGAAACTAGAAAGATGGTGCCCAAGGAGATCAAGAAAGTTAAGAAGGCACAAGACCAGCTGCTCAGGAAGATAAATGATGACTTTGCTAGGAACAACATGAGAACCTATTATTGGATCTTCAGGGAGTAGCTAAACAGATATGACCCCCCAACTCTCCAACTTCAGGACAAAAAAGAGAACATGGCGTATAGTAATAGGAGCAAGTGTAAGATACTAGCAGAATACTTCAAGGAAGTTCTAAACTGCGAGGAACCACACCAAAAGATGGTGTTCAATGGTGGACCAAAATCATCCCCCAACTCAGACTCTAAACCCCCATCTGTAAGTAGGATCCAGGCAATACTAAATCATATGGAAAATTTCAAGCCATCAGGGGAAAACCAAATAACAGCCAAATTATGGAAGTATGCTAGCAAAAATGAAATTGTCTTACTCCAGGAACTTTATGAGGAGATATGGAAGAATGGAATCATTCCAGAGGAATGTAAAATGGCCCTGATACACCCTCTTCACAAAAAAGGTCCTAAATCCAATCCCAATAACTGTAGAGGGATTTACCTGGTGGATGTTACCTACAATATTGTCCAGAGCTTTACTAAAAAGAGCAGAATCCCAGTTTGATTGCCAGATTGGGGAGTGTCAAGCAGGGTTTAGGAAAGGAAGATCCTGCCCTGAACAGATCTTAAACCTCAGAAACATTTTAGCACATCAGAAGCAGAGGGCAAAACCGTATATAGTGACTTTTGTAGACTCCAAAAAGGTTACGATTCCATGGACAGAGAGTTGTTGGCATTTGCTGACAACATGGTGCTGCACCAAGTTACAAGAGCAGGCAGGGAAGATAGGACGTAAGATTTCTTATCAAAAAATATGAAGATTATGATGAATACCCTAGATACTCCTAAGAGAATTCAAGTAGGACCTCAAAAAATAGAGGTGGTTAGGAGTTTCAAGTACCTAGGGGAATGGATTGAATGGAACAATGTTGAAGGGAAAGCAATGGAAATAAGAAAGAGCAAAATGGAACTAGCTTTCCTGAAAAACAAAAACACATACAATAAGAAAGCCCTCTCTTGGAACACCAAAATAAGCCATTATAACACAGTAATTAAGCCGGAAGCACTTTACGCAGCAGAGGCACTTGTCATGGGGAGGAAAGGTCAAATGGAGAAATTGGAAATCAAGGAGCGGAAAATTTTGAGGAAGATCATGGGTCCCAAATTCCAAAATAACAAACAAGTTTTCTATAGAAATGAAGCCCTCTATGCAAAATCAGAGAGACTCTCGGAAACCGTGACGAAAAGGAGGATTGATTTCTATGGACACATACTATGGATGAATCCCGCCAGACTAAATAAACAAATATTTGACGTCTTTCACAAAAAAAAAAAAAAAAGACTAAACTCAATTGCTTCAAGGAAGTGGAAAAGGATCTGAGAGAACTCCAGATTACCGAAGTCATGTTAAAGAATTGTACAGCCAGGACCATGACCAAAGACAAAACTAAGAGGCTTCAAGTTAAGATCAACACCAGGAAACTGATTCAGATATCAGAGGAGGAAAGAAAGAAGAGATCAGATAGAATGAAGAACTATTGGGAGAAAAAGAGAGCACAAGCATCTAAGAGGTGATGATCTGATGTACCCTAAAGATGGGTGATCCGAAGTGAAAAATAATAATAATAATAATAATAATAATAATAATGAGGCTCAATATCAGAAAGAGGGATGAGAGAACAGAGAGTGGGAGGGGGCACAGGGGAGAGATGGACAAAGAGACGGGGAGGAGGATATGAAGAAAAAGGAAGGGGTGGAAGGAGTTTACGATGTATGTACACTACTGGCCATTAAAATTGCTACACCATGAAGATGACGTGCTACAGACGCGAAATATAACCAGCAGGAAGAAGATGCTGTGATATGCAAATGATTAGCTTTTCAGAGCATTCACACAAGGTTGGCACCAGTGGTGACACCTACAACACGCTGACATAAAGAAAGTTTCCAACCGATTTCTCATACACAAACAGCAGTTGACTGGCGTTTCCTGGTGAAACACTGTTGTGATGCCTCGTGAAAGGAGGGGAAATGCATACCATCATGTTTCTGACTTTGATAAAGGTCAGATTGTAGCCTATCGCGATTGCAGTTTATCGTATCGCGACATTGCTGCTCACATTGATCGAGATCCAATGATTGTTAGCAGAATATGGAATCAGTGGGTTCAGGAGGGTAATACGGAATGCTGTGCTGGATCCCAATGGCCTCGTATCACTAGCAGTCAAGATGACAGGCATCTTATCCACATGGCTGTAACGGATCGTGCAGCCACATCTCAATCCATGAGTCAACAGATGGGGACGTTTGCAAGACAACAACCATCTGCACGAACAGTTCGACGACGTTTGCAGCAGTATGGACTATCAGCCCAGAGACTATGGCTGCGGTTATCCTTGACGTTGTATCACAGACAGGAACACCTTCGATGGTGTACTCAATGACAAACCTGGGTGCACAAATGGCAAAAAGTCATTTTTTCGGATGAATCCAGCTTCTGTTTACAGCAACATGATGGTTGCACCCGTGTTTGGCAACACTGCGGTGAACACACATTGGAAGTGTGTATTCATCATCGCCTTACTGGCGTATCGCCCAGCTTGATGGTATGGGAGTGACATAGGTTACACGTCTCTGTCACCTCTTGTTCGCATTGACGGCACTTTGAACAGTGGACGTTACATTTCAGATGTGTTATGACCCGTGGCTTACCCTTCATTCGATCCCTGCGAAACCCTACATTTTAGCAGGATAATGCACGGCCGCATGTTGCAGGTCCTGTACGGGCCTTTCTGGATACAGAAAATGTTCAGCTGCTGCCGTGGCCAGCACATTCTCCAGATCTCTCACCAACTGAAAACGTCTGGTCAATGGTGGCTGTGCAACTGGCTCATCACAATACGCCAGTTACTACTCTTGATGAACTGTGGTATTGTGTTGAAGCTGCATGGGCAGCTGTACCTGTACACGCCATCCAAGCTCTGTTTGACTCAATGCCCAGGCGTAAGGCCGTTATTACGGCCAGAGGTGGTTGTTCTGGGTACTGATTTCTCAGGATCTATGCACCCAAATTGCATGAAAATGTAATCACATGTCAGTTCTAGTATAATATATTTGTCCAATGAATACCCATTTATCATCTGCATTTCTTCTTGGTGTAGCAATTTTAATGGCCAGTAGTGTACAATTCCCATACACACTTAGCAGTTGTGAAGCATTGTCAGGTTTGCTAGTAATTTCATGATGGTAATCAACTGGCCACCATCCTAACAATGTTATTTAGAAGCAAATAAAATGTGTGGAAAAGTGCAATTTAAATTGTGTGAGTACGTTTTTTTGGAGCAAACACCACCAAATACTCAGTAGGATTTTCAACTTCAAGACAACGAATGGACATGCTACCTCGGAGATGTTGATACTACAGAAAATCGGGTTGGTGCTTTACAAGCTCTGAAACATCCAGAGAAATCCTTAATACTTGGGGAAAATATTGTTGGGATAAGACGCCCTAGAATTCCAAAAGGTGGTGGTGGTGGTGGTGATGGGATTGGAAAGGAGGCAACATGCAAAAACTTAAACGATATTAACTCTGAAACTACAGCTTTTGGGATCACTATGCTAAAAGGCATTAGACAGAAGACAGATACACTGTGATTTAGGAGTACTTCTTTGACTAACACTCAATCAAAACATTCTTGGTCGTGGGTTCAGTTCCTGCCACTGCTTAAATTTTGAACAAAAATCATCAGGAATGGTGGTTGAAGACTTCTGCAGTAAGAAGTATACTTGTTCTGCCAGTCCTCCTTTCCTGACTCATTAAATAGGGCTGACAGATGTTCAAGATGCTCTCTTGCCCTTGCATTAGGTAGCAGCCTACCCTTAAAAGGCAGAAGAGTCAACAGTGATCAATGCCATGTAGATGCAGAAGGCAATGTAGGTGTGGGAGCGGCCAGAAGAATATCTGTTAATACACAGTGAAATGTAGCATTATTCTGCAGTGATGAGTGCACAGACAATCTGCTTTACTCTTTGATTTTTATTAGTATTTTTTGTATTGACTTAGATTTTTCAGTTGATTGATGTTTGAGCTTTAGGAAATAAAAAGTTATTGCCTGTCTATCTCTTTAGCATATGGAGATAAGCTGTAGTTGAATAAAGTGGTGACCCCGTATATTAAATTCAGTGTCATCTACTGCAGAGTCAGCGTGTCCACGCAACACACAGAATACTATTGATTGCAGTGACACTTTGTTGAAACACATTGAAGATTTATTATACAACATTGAAAACAAGGAATATGCTGTGTTGAACTTTTCTACTTCATTAAGGAATAGCTGTTCGTTGTATAACACTAGCAAGAGGAAGATACGCCCACCACAGTTCATTCGTGATAAAATGGAATTATGTCTTGCAATGGTTGATCTGACTTTCCAGCACCACGGCATTATAAATGAAGATACCAAATTTATGATCGCTGTTAGTGCACTTGACAGTGCAGATATAATACTCTGCCCACCACGCAGAAGTATACGCACTTTAAACAGTTACTCCTTGTGGTATACACCACTTCTAACAAACACCAAACAACGCGCTCCAGTACGTGACCGCCAAATACATTGCTGGCCGCACTTCTTTGGGCGGCCCGCTGCTTCCATCACTGGCCATCTTCACACGCATGCTCCCTTACGTGGCCGAGAAATACATCGCTGGCCGCACTTCTCCGGGCGGCTCGCGGCTACCATCGCTGGCAATTAACTATTTGGATGACATCATGGTGATGGGTCATACGACGGAGGAACACCTTCACAACCTGCAATCTTCATTCCATGTCTTACCTAAAATGTAGGAAAGAAAAATGTTGTTTTTTCCAACCTGAAATTGAGTACCTGGGCCACGTCATTTCCTGTTCAGGTGTTCGTCCGTTAGAGAAACATATAGAAGCCATCATCAAGCTGCCACGACCTACAACACTGACAAGTTCATTCCTTTCTGGGGAAGATTTCATATTACCGAAAATTCTTACCCGCGGCTGCGACGGCAACTGCCCCCTTGTCTCAGTTATGCAAAAAAGGGGTTCCTTTCGAGTGGACGCCAGCATGCGACCGCGCTTTCCACAGGTTGAAATCCCAATTACTGCAGGCCCCGTGCCTCGCACGTTTTGACCCTACTAAGCAAATCGTCATTGCAACGGATGCCTCGGATACAGGCATCGGGGCGGTCCTGGCTCACAGGGAGACAGATGGGTCGGAGCACCCTGTGGCCTATGCATCGAAACCATTAACCGATACGCAACGCCGGTATTCCCAAATTGAAAAAGAGGCACTGGTCATCATCTTCGCGTTAAAGAAGTTCCATGTTTTTGTGTATGGTACAAAGTTTCACCTCATTACGGATCATAAACCCCTCATATCATTATTCAATCCTGCAGCAAAGATCCCTGACCGGACTGCTCATCGTCTTCAGCGCTGGGCTTTGTTTTTGGCATGATACCAGTATGAAATCCACTTTCGCAACACAACCGAGCATTCCAACGCTGATGCCCTCTCCCGCCTTCCATGGGGACCCGATTTGGATTTCGACAAAGAGGAAATTCTGTGTTTTGACGTAGATGAAGAAGCACAGGCCGCAGTAGAGGCGTTTCCCATTACCAGCTCTCGGGTAGCGGACGCAACCAGTAACGACGAGGTGCTCCGACAAGTCTGTCGTCACGTGCGTAATGGATGGCCCAAACGACCGCCTCCCATGGCTTCTGCGGCGTTTCGTCAGTTCTTTACTGTCCGCCATCAGCTTCAGTTGGTTGACGGGGTCCTTCTACTTCTTTCGGACGAAGGACATCCACGGGTCGTCATTCTACAGTCTTTACGTCAGCACGTTCTTCACCTGTTACATCAAGGCCATTGGGGGATATCCTGGACGAAGCTTTTGGCTCGCCGGTTCACATACTGGCCCACTATGACTCAGGAGATTGAACGCCTCACGCAGGCGTGTCCCTCCTGCCAACGCCAGCTCCACGACATTCCTTTGCTCTTGGCCACCATGTGCTCACCCTTGGGAACGGGTGCACGTTGATTTTGCTGGGCCGGTGTTTAATGCCATGTTTTTTATTGTCGTCGACGCATATTCCAGGTTTCCATATATTGTCCGTTGCAACTTCGTTTCCGCCTCCACCACTATTGCAGCCTTAGAAAAAATATTTGCCAAAGAAGGTCTGCTGGAGGTTCTCGTCTCGGATAACGGTCCGCAGTTCCGCAGTGAAGATTTTCGGGTTTTCTGTGCCCGGCATGGCATTCGCCACATTCCGACGCCCCCCTTCCATCCTCAATCTAGTGGCGAGGCAGAGAGGATGGTCCGCACCTTCAAAACACAGATGAAGAAATACCTCCAGGATCACTCCCCCGACACATCTCTTACTTTTTTCTTGAGCAGTTACAGGTCCACACCCATCGGAGATAAAAGCCCGGTGGAACTTCTTCACGGACGGCAGCCCCAGACCCTCTTAAATTTGCTTCTGCCAACACCTCAGTTGGCTCCGTTGCTGTCTGCTTCTCGTTTCCGCCCAGGTACTCTGGTGTGGGCGAAGGGCTTCGGCCGACAACCAGCCTTGATTCCAGCCACCATCATCCAGGGCAGGGGCAGGAAAGTCTTCCGGGTTCAACTTCCGGACCGGGAGGTTCTTCGACATGCCAATCAGCTTTGACCTCGCCTGCCTTCCCCATCGTTTTTCTCCTCTCCCCCCCCCCCCCCCCCCTCGGGATATTCTCCTCACGTCCCCTGCTTCCCCTGATTCCCCACGCCAACCAGAGGAGGACACGCCAGGGTGGTCCTCGCAGTTGGCACCCAGCCGGCTCACAGACGACACCTCCCAGCCACAGCTTCTTTCCCCGGACGTGGACCAGGCTCAGCCACAGCCAGCTGGGGACTCCGCGGTCTCCCCCGATCGCCACCCCCAGGTCACTCCGGATGCCGATGAAGACATGCCACTGGTTCCTCCTGCACTGCATCCTCTGCTGCCGCGGTCTGCACGCTATAACCTTCGTCCCCGGCCGGGGCGTTTTCGCCCGTATGCTCCTGTGCCCAGTCTCAAAGCCGGCGCCGAGGTTTCGGAGGAGGAGGACGCCATGGACGTGGCGTTCATTTGCAGCCAATGTTTCCACACTTCCCCACGGGGGAAGGGGTGTGGTATACACCACTTCTAACAAACACCGAAGAACGCGCTCCAGTACGTGGCCGCCAAATACATTGCTGGCCACACTTCTTTGGGCGGCCCGCTGCTTCCATCACTGGCCGTCTTCACACGCACGCTCCCTTATGTGGCCGAGAAATACATCGCTGGCCGCCTTCGCGCGCGCGTTTGTCAGCACACAGCAATTGGCTACGCCAGGAAACATTGAGATTGGTTTTCCCTGGAAAACAGCGACCCCAGCCGACGGCTCCATTAACTAGCAAGCCTTATATAAACCCAGCCGCCGCCGCAAACGACAATTCTCATCGGGAAGTGCAGTACGCTGTGTTCCAGCTGCTTGTGGATGACTCCCGGCACCACTCGAGGTTACCTGGCTGCTCGGCGGAAATCTAGCGACTTCACTTGGAGAGATTGAACTTCACTGGACTTGGGAATAATTACGGGATGTGCACCCCACTATGCACATTTGGACATTGGTATAACCAAACTTTAATTATGCATTACTTCTGAGTGTGAGCCTGGGTAGACACTTGGCTAACATAATTGTTAAAAAGTGATTTGTGATTTAATAAACCAGACTGACGAGGTTATTGTGTTATTCCTGGTTATAACACTCCTTGAGCGACTCATCGGCCAGGGGAACAATGTATCCAACAAGCACTACACGGTGAAAAGAGAGGAGATAAGTCAACTTCGGAATTTTGGCGGCACTTGCGATGCTTAGCTGATGACATCGAGTTGCCAGGTATGATACTGCAACATGTATGAAGCATACAGTTGCCAGAGGCAGTTAGGACGGCTGTGATGATTTCCAATGCATGTGATATTTCATTGTTGCTCTCATTATCCAACGAGGTCTATGCCTCATTACCTGCAGGCATAGATCACCTGTGATGTTCAAATGCAGCAGTACAGACGTTCAGGAAGCTGCAGCAATGCCAACAAATTGACTTTACTCAACAATTGGACAAGCTATGAAATCACATTGATGACTTGCGGCGACAGATATTGATGTTGCTTGGAGGCAAAGCTGCCACATGCAAGAAGAGCAAGGAAAATGGTAACGTGTCTAAGGAACATATCTGCTGGTACCACCATCACTTTAGAAACAAGGTGACGCGATATACATCACTCTGCACTCACCCAAATGGCGACAGTGGCCAGTGATAGGAGCTTCCTGTTGCGAGTTCGAGCACCAGCACCTACCACTGTGAGATGAGAGCATTGACAGGAAACTACTAGTGAGTAACCTTTCTTCTGTCCCACCGACTTTTTGTCACAGACATTAAACCCAGCCGCACTTATCTAATCAACTCAGGCTCAGACGTCAGTGCATTGCCTGTTAGAAGTTGCAGTCTGAAGCTACCTCCATCTCAATCAAAGCTCACAGCAGTAAATCAGGCTTGCATAATTACTTATGGAAAATTCCAGATAGATGTAGACCTCAGTTTCCAAGATCGTTTACCATGGACATTCGTGACTGCCATTGTGTTAGACACAATATTGGGTGCATATTTCTTGTTTAATTATGCAGTTGGCTCATCGAGCATCTGCTGGAGTAAGCAGATCATTAAAGGCATCCTAGGACGAGGTTCTCTGCCTACATTCGATGACAGACATGGAGTGACGCCACACGTAGAAAAACTGAATCCATGCGCAGACAATTAAGCACAACATGGTCCATCACATCAAGACTACACCTGGTCAACCAGTATCTCAGTGCATGCGCCAGTTAACTCCTGGTCACTTCACTGCAGCAAAGGCAGAATTCAAAGAACTCTTGCACTCAGGAGTCATTTATAGATCTGAGAGCCTATGGTCATCACCACTTCATCTAGTAGAGAAGAAAGACAGGACCTGGAGATTATGTGGAGAGTACCGAGCACCCAAAACCTGTCCTATTGCCGATCACTACCTGGTACCATGTATTATGGATTTTATGCATGCGCTGGCAGGCGTGACCATTTTTAGTGTCATTGATTGCCAGAACGCATATCACCAGATACCGGTAGTGCCTGCTGATATACTGAAGATGGCTGCCACGTAACCAATCAGCTTACTCAAATGTGGCACAAACTTGGCAGCAGTTTGTTGACAAAGTAATGAGAGGTTTACCATACTATTTCGTGTACCTTTATGATATTCTGGTCTATTCTGGTCTTTTCAGCATCCAAGAAACTGCACAAACTGCATCTAAAGACAGTTTACCAATGCGTTGATGCATGTGGCATTTTGGTCAATGAATCAAAATGTTTACTTCAACGAAGTCAGGTGCCATTCTTGGGATACACAGTGACAGAAGCCAGCATCAGCCCATGGCAAGATAAAATTGCCATTATCGAAGAGATAACCTGTCAGTTATCACCAACTACATTGGTTCCTTGGAGCAGTTAATTTCTACAGCCAATGTCTGCCTAATGCGATGGCCATCCAGGCACCTTTGATGTCAGGACTAGCCAGCAAGGACACAGTGGACAAATGACTTTTGCAATGGACACCATAGATGTTGATGGCATTCGATAAGACCAAGGCATGTCTACATCACACAATCATGTTGTCACACCCGGTTCCTCAGACATGACTGGTAATTGTTGTGGATCCTAGCCAGCAAGCACTGGTGCAGCTCTACACCAGCATGTCAAAGGCCAGCCCCTGGGCTGCTTCTGCTACAAGCTTATGTTATCACAAGTTAAATGGAGTGCTTACAATAGGGAATTGCTGGCAATTTATGAAGCTGTCAGATATTTCCAGCCACAAGTCGAAACCAGGCCATTCATGGTTTTCACAGACCACAAACCAATTACTTTTGCCTTCAGTAGGAACAAGGATAGCTGCTCACCGTGGCAATTTAGACAACTTGAATTCATTGCCCAATTCATGACAAACCTGTAGCATATAAAAGGAGCTGAGAACGTCATGACGGATATCCTGTCTCAGATGGAATCAATCTCTCATGGTACTGACTACAGGGAGTTAGCTGCTGCACAAGAGACAGACCAACAATTCGTTGAATTTTGTTGTGACAGTGAATCCAGGTTATGTCTGTGGCAAATACAACCTACTGGTGAACGTTTGCAAGTTTGGTGCAAAACCAAGACCTATGGTACCTAAGAAAGTGCAACGGCAATTATTTGACAGCATCCACGGGCTGGCTCATCTGGGAATAAACGCCAGCATCAAATTGACAACAGACAGATTTGTGTGGCCCAATATAAAGAAGGACTGCCGTGGTTGGGCAAAAAACATGCTTAGATTGCCAGAGGGTGAAGGTTGGACAACACATGCACAAAGTTGTAGGAGACTTCCCACTTATGAAGCAATGTTTCACACATGTGCACCTGGACACTGTGGGACCTTTATTGCCATCGGAAGGATACTGTTACCTCCTCAATGCAGTGGAACATTTCACCAGATGGGCGGAGACGGTTCCATTATCAGACATTCCCATGGAAACAGTGGCATAGGTATTTTTTTTTTTTTTTGTCATGGATCGTACGTTTCAACTGCCCTTTGCATGTCACCACAGACCAGCAGTGTTAGTTCGAATTAATACTGTTCTCATAATTGGCAAACCTCTGCAGTTTCCACCATCATCATACCATGGCTTACCACCCAACTAGCATAGAATGTTAAAAGGCACTTTAATGTGCCATGTGCAGTCTTGGTCATCAGCTTTGCCACTGGCTTTGTTGGGCCTTCACACAGAATTAAAATCAGATTTAGGAGCATCCACTCCAGAATTGGTTTGTGGTGAATGCTTATACTGCTCACAGAATTCTTCACCAATCAAACCAGGGCATGGCAGAATGAATTGCCTTGTGTACTGCAAATGGTGCACAAGCATAAGGCCAGACTTCACCGATCTGCTGTTTCGAGACATGTGACGGTAACTATGTTCATGCACAAAGATCTATGATCATGTTCACATGTGATGCTGCAGACAGATGCTATCAAATCACTGCTGCAGCCCCCATATTCTGGGCCCTTGTGAGTTCTCGCCTGGCATGAACATACCATGCATATAGATCAAAATGGGAAGACTGAAGTGGTATCATTGGAACACATCAAATCTGCACATATGTTACCAACCGAGGAGGATGTAGATGCTGAACACAATCTGTCACCTGCAATACTGGACATGGATCACATTGTATCGGCACCACAAGAGGAAGTTGTACCATCACTGGCAGCAGTGGAGGCTGAAGAAGTTCAAGCAATGCCTTCAGTACACACAAGAGCTGGACATTGGGTGAAATGTAAATATCCCTACATTCCTGGAGCCCTGCTGTACCGTGGAGGGAGGGGGGGGGGGGGGAGGGGGCGGCTGTGTGGAAGTTGCCAAAAGAACATCTGTGAATGCACAATGAAATGCAGCATTATTCTGTGATGATGAGTGCGTGGACAGTCGGCTTTACTCATTGATTTTTGTTAGTATCTTTGTATTGACTTATATTTTTCAGTTTATTGGTGTTCGATCTTTACAAAATAAAAAGTTATTGCGTGACTACTATGTTGTATCTCTTTAGCAGACAGAGATAATCTGTAGTTGGCTAAAGAGTGTAATGTACAATAAACCGTTTGAACCATATACATTCACAATTTATGATCTTATCCTTTTTTCAATCTTATTTGGAGTGCTTTAAACTCTGACTGTATAAGATGTCATGCTAACACAATTAAAAAGACATATTTTATGTGATATATATTATCATAGTTGTTTTATTGTGCTGTTGAGTAACTATTATTTTCTGTAAATTATTTTTAATTTAATGTTCTATGTTTTGATCTTAGAATGAATAGATCTTTACTGATGTACTTTGGAACTGTTAACTGTGCACCAATGTATTGTATGTTGTGTGTGTGGTGGGAAGGAAGGAAGGATAAATGTAAAGTTTACTGGAGTTATGTATAAATTGAATTTATTTCACTGAGTAAACATTGTAAATTTATGGCAGCAAGGCATCTAGGAGTATTAAATATGTAAATTACATACATATCAGTTTTGTCGTCTACATTATTCTACAAACACGTCAACCAGTAGGGCTTCCAGACCTACAAGAAAACCCAGCTTCCAGACAGAAGACATTCAAGCAATGGATTTAAGGAGATCCTCAAAAACAAGATGAGTACTTTTCTTTAAAACTACCAATTGACCCGGTCAACAGTATTATGAACAATTATTACAATTAACGGTCATCCAATGTGCAAAACAAAGGAGGTTGTTAAAAGACAGATAATGTGTATGCAGAGTATAATTGGCCTGTAACTGAAAAAATGTCACGACGATATCGGCATGTCTGGATTAGTCCCCTATTTAGATCTCCAGGAGGAGACTGTCAGGTGGGAGGTAATCAAGAGAGAAATCAACTAACGTAATATTCTGTGAGTTGGAGTGTGGGATGTCATGGAGGTTATCACACGAGAGGAAATCATGGTAGGTCACATCAATCCAGTCAGAATACTGAAGACATGAGGTGAAAAAAGCTTCTAGTTACACGTGACATCACTAGACTGACTTCTGACAGTCCAAATGATAATACTGGCCAACAATGAAAATGTTTTGGGTTCAAAAGTAGTTAATACCTATGTATTTTCAACTGCTGAATTAAAAAGTCACCATAAAAATGACAGATAGCTCTTTCTTTGGAGATAAAGTGACATTTCATTATTATGGTCAACATTTTCAGTTTAGGGATATTTTGTTTTTGGAGTTGGCACACCTTTCCAATAACAAAACACAAATGCTCTTAAGATGTTTGTAAATTATAAACATAGATACTGTTGTTGTTACCATCAAATTCATGTAGTTTCTGCTGTAATTAAGGCAGAATTTCTGGTTTGAGAGTGCTATTGCAGTGTAAAATTCGAAAAATGCCACAAAGATGTGTAAATAAGGCAAATAATTTTTGGTACATTTGTGGTGAAATAACATTTTCCTCACAGAAAAGCAATCTGACACCTCTTGTGAAGACTGCCTATCAGCATTATTTCAGTATGAAAGTAGGGGAAAGTAGGGCTCCACATATATGTTGCAAAGCATGTTCAGTTACACTGTGAAAATGGCTGAAAAATAATAAATGATCTATGGCTTTTGCGGTGCCTATATAAGGCAAGTTGAAAAAGAGAGAGAGAGAATGATATATTTATATGTGGGTATGATAAAGCCCTTCCCTCAAAATAATTCTCTTCTTCATATCTCCTCTGTGTAACCACAGATGACGTGTCACTCAGCTAGTTTGTACTAAGATTGCAGTAGACATGAGGTGCCTATTTGCTTCCACCACCCTGAGCGGAATGCCCAGGTTCTAATAAATGTTCACCAACCTGCAATCTTCTACAGTAGTTGTCCACTGCACAGAAAACAGCATATAGGTCACGAATATGTTATCTTGAGGCTGTTTGTTTATACAGGATGCCACTTGCTTTTTATTAGCAGAACATGAGAAACTGCACAATTACATTCCACTTTAGAGTAACAAATAATTTCTATTGTTCAAAAAATTAATGAACTGTGGATTCCTGTAATTACTGTCACATTGTTGTCAACTATACGTTCCAAATAACCATACATTGCTAATAAAGTCTTAGCTAACACCAACCATGGCAGACAACATGTCTGTCGTCCGAGGCTTCCTAACCAGCTTAAATCTTACAGCCAAACCTCTTCACCTGCCACTCAAGCTAGGGGCAATCCAAAGATCACCAAAGTGCTTTGTCTGCCTTTTAGCATTTATCATTAGCATTAGGATTCTAGAACATATCCTCAGTTCGAATATAATGAATTTCCTTAAGACAGAGAAGTTGCTGTCCATGCATCAGCACGGCTTTAGAAAGCATCACTCCTGCGAAACGCAACTCGCCCTTTTTCCACATGATTCCTTGTGAACCATGGATGAAAGGTATCAGACCGATGCCATATTCCTAGACTTCCAGAAAGCATTTGACTTTGTGCCCCACTGCAGACTCCTAACTAAGGTACAAGCATATGGGATTGGCTCCCAAGTATGTGAGTGGCTCGAAGACTTCTTAAGTAATAGAACCCAGTATGTTGTCCTCGATGGTGAGTGTTCATCGGAGGTGAGGGTATCATCTGGAGTGCCCCAGGGAAGTGTGGTAGGTTCACTGTTGTTTTCTATCTACATAAATGATCTTTTGGATAGGGTGGATAGTGGTGTATGGCTGTCTGCTGATGATGCTGTGGTATACAGGAAGGTGTCGTCGTTGAGTGACTGTAGGAGGATACAAGATGACTTAGACAGGATTTTTGATTGGTGTAAAGAATGGCAGCTAACTCTAAATACAGATAAATGTAAATTAATGCAGATGAGTAGGAAAAAAAATCCTGTAGTGTTTGAATACTCCATTAGTAGTGTAGCGCTTGACACAGTCATGTCGATTAAATATTTGGGCATAACATCGCAGAGCGAAATGAAGTGGGACAAGCATGTAATGGCAGTTGTGGGGAAGGCAGATAGTTGTCTTCGGTTCATTGGTAGAATTTTGGGAAGATGTGGTTCATCTGTAAAGGAGACCGCTTATAAAACACTAATATGACCTATTCTTGAGTACTGCTCGAGCGTTTGGGATCCCTATCAGGTCGGATTGAGGAAGGACATAGAAGCAATTCAGAGGCCAGCTGCTAGATTTGTTACTGGTAGGTTTGATCATCATGCAAGTGTTACGGAAATGCTTCAGGAACTTGGGTCGGAGTCTCTAGAGGAAAGAAGGCGTTCTTTTCGTGAATCGCTACTGGGGAAATTTAGAGAACCAGCATTTCAGGCTGACTGCAGTACAATTTTACTGCCACCAACTTACATTTCACGGAAAGACCACAAAGATAAGATAAGAGAGATTAGGGCTCACACAGAGGCATATAGGCAGTAATTTTTCCCTCGTTCTGTTTGGGAGTGGAACAGGGAGAGAAGATGCTAGTTGTGGTATGAGGTACCCTCTGCCATGCACCGTATGGTGGATTGTGGAGTATGTATGTAGATGTTGATGTAGATGTAGCAGTGGTTTATTGTTCTGTTGGTTATTAATACTTGTGAAATAATGGAATGATTGGATGCTATTGAGAGATGCTTTAAATATGAAATGCAAGTAAATATGCTGTTTAGTTTGTCTGCTATTAATATCTGAAGATTATGATTTTGGCATGCAATTTCTGAATGCAGCAGCCAATCATCGAGAAGGACCACAATTTAGGTGGTTTTTCTTATGATACCCATAACGAACAAACAATCTGTCATTGGTACCTCACATCACATTATGTCATGTAGCCACATCTGCCTTCTCAACTGCTCTAAGAAGAGCTTCTTGTACCTGAATATGATAATATGATGGCTACAAAGCCAGAAGTATTACATATGGTTTGGTGGCAGCCTACAAACCATACAGATGACTGCTATTTCTGTCTGACTCTACATATAAAGTCAGGATTATCTATGAAGAAAAGAAGAACGGTTCATTACCCAAATCTTTGATCTGCTAATTGACCCATTCCACATTCAGATAGTTTACCAGTTCCTATTCCACCTGCAAACTGTGTGTTTGGAGTAGAAAATGAAGACAGTGTGGAAGAAGAAGAAGAACCAAACAAGCCTTCCACATCCAGTGACCCTGATTTTGAGGGGAAAGATGATAAACCACACAGACTGAGTCAAGTGGAATTGAGTGATCTCATTAGAGATCTCGACCTGTCAAAGGAGAAGGCATAAATTCTTGTGTCATCTACAGCAATGGAATCTTCTTGAAAGTGAAGTCACAGTCTCACAGTACAGAAAATATCACACGGAACTGGTTCCCTTTTCAGAGAGAGAAAAAAAAAAAAAAAAATCTTGTTGTTGGCTATGACATTAATGGCTTGATGAAATCTTTGAATCTGAACCATGATCCAACTGATTGGAGGCTATTCACAGACTCCTCCAAGCTTAGTTTGAAAGCTGTGTTACTTCACAATGGCAACCACCTTCTTTCTATTCCTGTTGGTCATGCAGTTCACATGAATGAAACTTGTGCAAATATGTCAGCCCTCTTGGACCCAATTTAATATCGTGAACACAAATGGATAATCTGTGGTGATCTAAATGTCATTGCCACACTCTTAGAAAAGCAACTGGGGTACACAAAACATTGTTGCTTCTTATATGTGTGGGAGAGTAGGGATAGGAAATTGCATTATATAAAGCAGACTGTCCTGCAAGAAACTTAACCCTAGCAAAAAAATGTCATTGCCAAACCTCTTGTGGAACCAAAAGATGTTCTTTCACCTCTGCATATCAAGCTGGGTTTGAGGCAAAATTTTGTCACAGATATGAACAAAGAAGGATGGGCCTTTAAGTATATAAGAGAGAAATTTCCAAAATTAAGTGATGCAAAAGTTAAGGAAGATACTTTTATCAGGCCACAAATTAAAAAACTTGTAAAGGATCATGCATTTGACCAAGGTTTGGAGGGGAAAGAAATGGAAGTTTGGGAAGCCTTCAAGGAAGTTGTTCGTGGATTTTTAGGCAACAAAAGAGATGATAACTACATTCAGATGGTGACAGTGCTCCTGCAAAAATACCATGACCTCGGATGCAACATGTCCCTTAAAATCCACTTTCTCCACTCCCACCTAGACTTTTCCCTCCTAGTTGTTGAGCTGTCAGTGATGAATATGGAGATAGATTCCTTCAGCATTTTTCTGTTATGGAACAAAGATATCAAGGCCATTGGAATGTAGCAATGCTCATGGATTACTGTTGATCTTTGTGTAGGGATGCTCCGAAACTCCGTTACAAGAGGCAAGCTTAAGAAATGATGAGCTCATACAGCCACCACATGATTCTCTTTAGACCCAACCATCTGCAAGGTATTCTTCCAGGATTTTAGAACTCTTAAAATGTAACTACCATTCAAAAAAAATTCAAATACACTTGTGATGGTTTGCCTTCTTTATTTCTTCATTTGTTGTCCTTGGTGTTGACGTACTGGCTGAAAAAAAAAAAAAAAAAAAAAAAAAAAAATTGGGAGCTGGAAGTGCAGTACTGTCTACTGTAAATGATTTAGCCGACAGGTGCACATTTGAGTTTCACAGTTATTTACTTTCACTTTTCACAACCCCTTGGCCTCTCTTGGTCAACTCTTGCTACTTTGACCCTGACGGTATTAGGTTGCGAGGCCCGAGGGTGTCTTTCATTTTCATTTTCTTTTCTAACACATGTCTGTTAACCAAACAGCTCCCAGTATAAGGAGACCAACCTTACCAAGTGCCAACGACCAGTAAGGGGCAGATGAGTGGGTAAGGAGAGGCCACCCCCTTGTATCAGGGATTAGAAATTGTCCCTAAAGGCAGAGGAACCATTAACATGGTCAAAGGCAGGAGGATGCAGAAGGCAAGGGGAGACCACTGCACTAACAATCCCATACAGGATTCCCAAATAGGAATATGGCTACGTCCAATTTCAATTCCCCCATTCGGATATCCAGGGGGGAGGGGGGGGGGGGGGGGGGGAATGTATTGGGTAAGGCTGTAAGGAGTAAAGGAATAAAAGAACAGCTGAGAATTGGAACATGGAATGTCAGAACCCTATTAAAAGCAGGGAAACTAGAAGATGTTAAGATGCTGATGGAAAAGTCACAGCTGGACATATTAGGAATCTGTGAAACAAGATGGGGGCGGTAGCGGTGATTTTATGTCAGGGGATTTCAGTATCATTCACAGTGGTAGTGCTCGAACAGGAAGAAATGGTGTGACTATAATTTTGAGAGGAAAATGGAAGAACAACGTGTTGAACACATACCACTACAGTGATAGGATAATGACGATTAAAATTAAAGCACAACCCACAGATTTGTGTGTAATTGCAGTTTACTTACCAACAACAAATAGCAAGGATGAGGAAGTAGAAGTAGTATATGAGCAAATTGATGACTTAATGAAACTAGTTAAAGAAAATGACAATGTTATCATAATGGGTAATTTCAATGCATCGATTGGTGAAGATAACAAAGGATTATGGAATGGCAAGTTTGGGCTAGGAAAAATGAATGATAGAGGAGAAAGGTTGCTAGATTTCTGTGAACAGTATGAGATGATAGTCACCAACACGTGTTTTGAAATGCCCAAGAGAAGAAGATATACATGGAAAAGTCCAGCAGATGGCAAAAGGTATCAGATAGATTATATCCCAGTCAAGAAGAAATCTATGAATCAAATAAAGTCTAGCCACTCATATCCTGGATATGATAGAGACAGTGACCATGTTCTAGTGATAGCAGACTATAGTAGCAGATTTAAGAAATATAAAAGAACTAACCAACGCAGATGGTTTGTAGAAAAACTAAAGGAAAAGCAAGTAGCTGCAGACGTGAAACAATTGACCGATAACCTGATAGGTAACAGGGAAGGATTCAAAGATACCGTAGAAGTAGCTGCTAAAGAACTAGTAGGATTAAGGAAACTAGAACCGAGGAAACCATGGATAACCAAGGAAATACTAGACCTTTCTGAAGAATGAAACAGGCTGAGGAAAAAAGATTTCTATAAGTACAAAAGACTAAAAAATGCAATTACACAGAAATGTAGATTTGAAAAAGAAAAGTGGATGCACAACAAACATAAGGAAATTCAACAAGATCTAAGTGGAGGTCAAATTGATGGAGCCTACTCTAAAATTAAATCAATGCAAATAAAGCCAAGAACTAAAACAAATATTGTCAAGAATAAAAATGGTGATATACTTTTCAAACTAGAGGATGTATGTTAAAGATGGAAAGAGTGTATTGAGGCACTATATGAAGCAGAAGATATTGCTAAGGGGGTGGGGGGGATTCTGGAAGAAGAGAACAGTGTGGATATTGACATTATAGAGCCACCTATATCTAAAGAGGAATTCAACAGCGCCTTGACTGATCTAAGTAATGGCAAAGTGACAGGCACAGATAACATCCCAGCAGAAATACTGAAGGAAATTGGAGAATGAACAAAAGAGTACTTATATAAACTTATTAAAGAGTACTATGAAGAGGGAAAAGAACCACCTACAGATCTGCTTAACAGTCAAACAGTAATAATCCCCCCCCCCCAGAAAAGGAAATGTTCTAGACTGTGAGAACTGTATAACTATCTCCTTACTACCCCACACTTCCAAAATAATGTTAAACATAATAAAAATTCGAATGAAAAAGAAAATTGAGGCAAACCTAGGAGAAGACCAATTTGGTTTCATATCCGGAAAAGGAACTAGAGAGGCAATGCTAGATCTGAGGATGGTATTAGAAAGACAAATTGGAGTTAATAGGAAAACCTACATGACCTTTATAGATTTACAAAAATCATTTGACATGGTTAATTGGAAATTGTTATTCCGAACAATGAAGGAAATAAACCTTGATTGGAGAGACAGAAGATTAATATGGAACTTGTATGAAAGGCAAGAAGCAGAGACAGAAGTGAATGGTGCGAAGAAGAAAGCAAAAATAAGGAGAGTAAGGTAAGGATGCCTATTATCACCATATCTGTTCAACTTATTTATTGAAAAAACCATTGAAAAATTGAAAAGAATAACCAAAGGAATTAAAATTAGTAGTAGTAGTAGAGGGTATTTTTGGGTGCACGACAGCAAGGTCTTCATCACCCGCTCAGTAACATAGTGAGACGGGTGTCAAGAAAATACTCAGAACAGTAAGATAAAACAGAACATAAAACACAGGTAACAAGCTTTGAAAAAGATGTGTCTACCCACGTCAAAGCGTGGGACAAAGCATGGCATCAGCAGTAAAACATGGACAACACAGGAAGAAAGTGGTAGAGGGAGCTAAAACAATGTAGCAGATGGAAGTGGCTGGCTGACCACAAGGAAAAAAGGGAGGAGTCAGCCACTCTGCAATACACTAAAACCTCCAGCCTAAAAGTTGAGGCCAGAGTCCAGACACATCACAAAACTTGTAAACCCTAGACATACACTTCTCATCGTTAGCTAAAACACAAGGCAGAGCCCCATCAACTTGTAATTAAAATTAATGGGGAACAAATACACTGTGTCCATTTTGCAGATGATATAGTAGTACTTGCTGACTCAGTAAAGGAAATGGAGTTTATGTTGCTAAAATTCTAAGAATATTTTATATATATATATATATATATATATATATATATATATATATATATATATATATATAATGGAAGGAAACATTCCACGTGGGAAAAATTATATATAAAAAACAAAGATGAGGTGACTTACCGAACAAAAGCGCTGGCAGGTCGATAGACACACAAACAAACACAAACATACACACAAAATTCAAGCTTTCGCAACAAACTGTTGCCTCATCAGCAAAGAGGGAAGGAGAGGGGAAGACCCACTTCCTTTCGTCTTCCCCTCTCCTTCCCTCTTTCCTGATGAGGCAACAGTTTGTTGCGAAAGCTTATATATATATATATATATATTTTTTTTTTTTTTTAGAGGGAAACATTCCACGTAGGAAAAATATATCTAAAAACAAAGATGATGTGACTTACCAAATGAAAGTGCTGGCAGGTCGACAGACACACAAACAAACACAAACATACACACAAAATTCAAGCTTTCGCAACAAACTGTTGCCTCATCAGGAAAGAGGGAAAGACGAAAGGATGTGGGTTTTAAGGGAGAGGGTAAGGAGTCATTCCAATCCCGGGAGCAGAAAGACTGGGTCGATACAAAAAATAATGAACAGGTCTTAAGAGAAGTGAATCAGAACAGAACACTGCTAAATTATATAGGAAGAAGAAAATCAAAAATGATAGGGCACATAATGAGACACAACCAGTTCCTAAAGAATGTATTTGAAGGAAAAGTTTTAGGGAAAAAACCAAGAGGCAGGCCAGGAGCAACATATTTTAATAACATCAAAGTAGATATGGGGATAAAATCGTATGAAGAATTGAAGAGGATGACAGTGGAGAGAGGGATGTGGCTAAATCAACAAGTAGTTTATGGTGATGATGAGTGCAGTATTGTTTAACTTTCGATAAGCCTCATTAATAGTTTTCAGATGAACATCCACATACTGCTACAATAGTTTCCAGTTTAATATCTATGAGCAGTAAAAAACATAATCACATAATTCACAGTTCTTTCAGAATAATTAGGTACATATGGAACAGGCACTGTCATTGTTTTAACACAGCCTAATTGTGTTACACTTATTTCACAGTTACTTTGATGCATTGTTGTTGTTCTAACCAACACAGGTTTCTCATCTGAAACTCGGCCATGGACTGACTGTATCGTGGCCAAAAATGGGGCCTTTTATATCATTAATAACAGACCCTGAAACTACACATTGTTTGAAGTTAAATTTACAGAAATTACAATTAAAATTTAACTCATTAAATTAATTGAATAGATAAAAAAATTTTGTCTTTTTAACAGTTTCTTCTTCTACAAGGGTAAAGCCAAATTATTTGTTTAAATGATGAAATTAACATATAGAGTTACATAACAATACTTTTGACAAAACTGTTAATTATTTTGGAATTAATGAAGGGCTGGTTTTGCTAACAAGTTTTCGAATAGAGATATTAACTAGGAGTAATCAAAATAAATTAGAAAATCAATTACATACATAAAACTAAGCACAAACTTAGATCTGTTATATTGTTTAAAACTGAGGGCCGACCTTTCTCTTTTATGAAACTGAAGATTATACTCATGTATGTTAACGGTAATTAGTCAGAAGTGAAAAATTGAATTTTAAGGAGGCAGATGGCAAAACAAGAGAAAGTAAAAGTATCCCACCTTGCTTCATCACACACATTCATCGTTATTAGTATATGTAATTAAAATATATCTGTTTCTCTTAATCCGTTAATATGAAATACTTCCACCTAATGCGTATCACAGAAACTAGAGCTAAGGAAAATTTTTCATTTTGTCATATTCATTTTTCTCGACCCAAAATTAGTATAAATTGACTCATGAAGTTCAGGAAACATTAAAAATATTTTTTTTTCTTTTGTTGCCAGTGATAATCAACCCATAAAATTTTTGTTGGCCAGGGTGTAGTATGAACAGTTCAACTGTGGACCACCTGCAGTATTAACTAATACTATGGAATCCACACCAAAGTACCTGAAAAATTGTTGATTTAGGATCTATTACAGAATTTTCAGCTGTTTGGTGACATTTATTCACTCATGTCCCATGTACTACATCAAGAAGGAGACCCTTCAGGGATGTAGAACTACCGTATTTACTCGAATTTAAGCCGCACTCGAATCTAAGCCGCACCTGAAAAATGAGACTCGAAATCGAGGAAAAAAATTTTCCCGAATCTAAGCCGCACCTGAAATCGGAGACTCTAATTTCAAGGGGAGAGAAAAGTTTTAGGCCGCACTTCCAAATCGAAACAAAGTTGGCCCATTGTAATATGAGACACAATTTAGGTTGAATGAATGACGATACTGCTGTAGTAGTTTGGTTCGAGTCGTAAGCTTAGCAGTTAAGCTTTACCAGGTAGCCGTTGTTATGCGTCAGGCGCTCCGTCCGTATTTATACGGGTACCCTTCCTTTTTCACGTGCTTCGTCTGGTTTGAATTGATTGCTTATTTTTCTTTGATCTGACAAGCGCAGTTCTCTTTGTTATAGGTGTTTCCGTCACTCAAAGCTGAAAATGCATTACTGTACTGTGTCATGCATTGTTTGTCGCATTCTGAAAATGAGGGTTTACGGCCTGTCGCCGCTCGCGGCATGGCTTGCTTTTGTGCACGCTACCGCCGCTTACAATTTAAAAAAAACAAAGAGAGGAATCGTCTCATTAGCGAAACAATGGCAAGAGATTGCTGTTCGTTGCTACTTACACTGCTGCTTTCTTTGATAATGATCAACAGGAACCAAGTAATAGATTGTGTATGATAGATGATGTTCTGAACGAGAATTTAGGGAAAATTTTTTCCGTTTGAAAATCTTTGCAGACGCCTCTTTAGTACATTACATTATGCCCAGAAATTAGAGTCATTTTAGATTTAAAAATCTAGTCAATTGCCGTGCTTCATTTCTGACTGTATCACTATTAGGCATAAGAATAATACGAATATAAACATGACATGGTATGTATATTCTTCCGCGTCTGCTGTTATCTCACTCTAGTTTCGTAGTTTATTAGGCGGACAGGATTTAAATAAGATAGCAGCAAACACGAAGGCAAAATGTTTATATTCGTATTATTCTTATGGTGAAGAGAATACTGTATGTGATTCACAATTCATAAAAGTTCCTATTAGCAACGATTTCTTCTCAAAGTTAGGAAAAAATTCAGAAAGCAGAGTTGGCCATATTGACAAATATCCCAGTCTTGCCAGTCGGATTTTCGAAGTACATTGAAATGCTGTTACGTTCGAAGAGGAACAATACGGAATTTGTATTTACTTCGTTGGATAATGTATAAAAATGCAGTGGTCGAAACTCGGGGCGGAGAAAAAAAAAGCTCGTCTTCCACCTTTTTTTTATTTATTTACTGACGCAGAGGTTTTGGTGCCTGCGTAGCGTTACATATATTCGACGACAGAAGTTAGTTGTGGCGGCACCTACCAACATTTTTAGAGCTTCCGCTTACTTTGCACTCGATTCTAAGCCGCAGGCGGTTTTTTGGATTACAAAAACCGGAAAAAAAGTGCGGCTTAGATTCGAGTAAATACGGTAGTCAAGGTATACATTAACATTTGACATGGATGTCAAAGAAATTTAATCTGTGCACTGTACTAATAGTAAACTACCTATATACTGCTTCATACTATTAACACTTATGCCCTCTAAATTCAATCACGTAAATTACTGAAAGAGGACTGGTGTCAGTAAACTACTTTTGTGCTTTTCAAATTCCTTTTCTACAGCCCTTCGTGATGATTCATTACAAGCAGCTGCAGGGTGGCCGAGTCATCCATTTGCTTCCTGTGTGTGAGAATGCATGATGTCCCACAATGTTGGCAGAGCGCAGTATGGCTGAGCAGTGGTGTAATGCCACTGCTTCTGTGAGTGATGTCCTCCAGAGTGGACAGCTAAGGAAGTGGCGGACAAGGTGAAACTGAAGTCTCTGACGCTGCATTGGCCATAACTCACTGTAGTAGTGCTGTGGCTGGCAGGCTACGTCCCATGCCTTGATTGGAACTGTGGCTGCTCTGTGTCTAGTGCTCAGGGCAGGCTGCCCTGACATGAAGTCAAACCGCGGACTCAGTACAGCATCCCAGATTGCACCCCAAGCGTCACTGCCCCATGATAGTAGTGCTGCAATACTAACACAAGATGATCACAGTACAAAAGTGGCTAGGTATTTATACACTCAAGGACTGCACTTGTGGGGGTTTTGCTATGCCCTGTGGCAAATATACTTAACACTTACATGGTTGCTGGTGTGGAAAGGCTTCCGCCTTCTTCAACATAGGTGCTGTCGTGTTAACTATTTCAACATCTTGCTTGGCCAGCTCACCTCACAATGTGCAATAGCTGTATTGTGTTTTGTAAGGCATAACATCTGCACTTGCCTGTGGGTGGCTCTGCTACATCTGCTTCTTCCTTTGTGCATTTCTGACCAAATGTGGTTGGTATGCTAGATTAGTAAGGAAGCTGCTACTTTGAAAAACACTGCTGCCTCCTTAGTCTTATTATAAAGCAGCCGTTTATCTGCTGTTAGTAGCTTAATATTTACTTGATTAAAATAGTATTTTGAAAAGAAAAGTACTGAGGCATATTTATAATACATAATTATTACTTTTCATACAACCTTATAACAAACACTACAACTCGCTACGGAACTAACAAAAATTTTCAGTCCTTAAATCCAGATATGCAACTAATTTGTAGAAAGAGTGGCTAGTGAAATATGGTTAAGCTTTTTTTTGAATCGGTGGGGGGTTCCCTATTTCTTGCTTTATGTTAGATTGGGGCTTGCTGAAGGAAGGAAGATTAGGGTTTAGCATTCCCTTGCAGCTTGTTGAATATTCTGGGCCCTTAACAAGGAGCCAAAGTCTACATAAATACAATTTTTGTGTCTTGTATTTTGACTGTGCAGGCTATAACGTAGTTGAGCCAAAACTGAGTTTTGGTATCAGCAACAAACACTACAAAGGAGTAAATTATTTGGGAAATCGGTATAAGAATTTCAAGCTTCTTAACAATGGGTCTGCAAGAGGCACTGTTATCTACTATACATAATATTCTTAGAGCTCATGTTTGCTTAAAAAAATCCATTTACTTTATGTGAACTGTTTCTTAAGATAATTCCATACCACAGAGAGTAGAAATATGCAAAACAAACCAGAGCTCTTCTCTTTAGATCAACACAATGAGCGATGTTTCTGAGGGCATAACATGTTGAGAACTGAGTTGCTTGCTTAGTTTATCCATGTGTTGACTCCAGTTTAGCTGGAACCCAAGGAATTAGTGTGTTGGGGCTTCCACTGTTCATATTGTATAGAAATGAGCTTGCAGGCAATATTAATAGTAACCTCAGACTTTTTGCAGATGAGGCAGTTATCTATGGTGAAGTACTGCAATGAAGTGAATGTAGCTGCATAAATATTTAGTCAGATCTTGATAAGGTTTCAGAGTGGTTCAAAGATTGGCAAGTTGCTTTAAATGTTCAGAAATGTAAAAGTGTGTGCTTCACAAAACAAAAACAAAAATGTAGTATTCTATGACTATAATATCATTGAGTCACTATTTTGGAATCAGCTAGCTCATACAATTACCTGGGTTTAACACTCTGTCACTCTGTAGGGATATGAAATAGAATGATCACATAGGTTCAGTTGTGGGTAAAGCAGATGATAAACTTCGGTTTATTGGTAAAATATTGCGGAAGTGCAATCAGTCTAAAAAGAAGATTGCTTACAAATCACTCATGCGACTTGTTCTAGAATATTGATTAAATGTGTGGGACCTGTACCAAATAGGACTAACAGGAGATATTGAAACTATACAAAGAAGGACAGCATGAATGGTCACAGGTTTGTTTGATCCATGGGAAAGTGTCTCAGGGGTACTGAAGGAACTGAAGTGGAAGACTCTTGAAGATATATGTAAACTATCCTGAGAAACCCTATTAACAATGTTTCAAGAACCAGCTTTAAATGATGACTCTAGGAATCAGCTTTAAATTACGACTCTAGAAATATACTGCAACCCCCTATGTATCACTCACATAGGAAATGAGAGGATAAGATTATAATAATTACAGCATTCACAGAGGCATTTAACAATCATTCTTCCTACCGTCCATATGTGAATGGAATGGGAAAAAACCCGAATACCTGGTACTATGGGACATACCCTCTGCCTAGCACCTCACAGTGGTTTGCAGAATATAGATGTTGATGTATAAGTAGATGTAGAATTTTATACACTGTGTTTCATAGAGTATATGAGCATTAATATAATTTATGTTAACAAGAGAGGGTCAAGTCCTAATTCTTGTATGACTGTACAAGTTATGTCCGCTCATTGTGAGGCTATTTTCATGCCTTAGATAGTATCTGTTAAGACTTATCTCCAGTTACCATATTTATGTCAAAGGTTAGTCCATCTAAACAAATATAATTCTGTAAAACTCTCTGGAAATACAAAATGGAAACAACTCTACACAAACTTGTAGAAATAATTGAACAGGCAAAACATTTTCCCATGTCTTATTCTTTTGCAAAATCATTCACCAAATGTGCATAAAACCAAGGCTGGACATCAGTAACTCTAGGAGCTCCTCGATCATAACTACCAAGATGAAATTAATATTGAAATTTCCACGCAAAAATAACTTATGAGTTTCTACTAAGTCTTACTTGAACCCTCTGTAATTGGCTACTTAACTTTAAAACATTGGCTGTTGGTGGTGTGTACATGGTGAGAACTGTTACTTGTACATTTCCACGCCTACTACTGAAAAACAGCATTCAAAGAGAGTAGCACTAATGCAAGTATGGGAGTTCATTTTCACTTTTGTGTATGTAGCCACTCCATCTAATTGGAATGGGAGTAATGTACATTTGGTGTAACCACACTGACAATAATTTATAATCGATACAGATAAGATGTATTATGTGCATTTGTGAATATATAGCAGACAGAAGTTACTCTACAATGCAGTGCAAGTTGTGTGGTTTTCGCTGTCCAAGTGCTTCTGCGCCAACTGCCAGAGGCGCTGTATTCTATGGCCCTTGAGCACTTACTCTTTGAATGGTTTCTTATTCCACTGTTTACTACTTATAGAGTTTCTTTTGACTATTACATGTTCTAGTTGTTGGGTTGACAGTGCTCCCATGTAAAATGCCTCAATCTAACATTCATCATTAACCAACTCTCTGTACATTTGCATAAATTGTTACCCAGCTGTGAAGAATCTCTTTCGCTGTATCACCAGCTAATAGTACACATGAAGTAATTTTTTCAGACATGACAGACATCAGGCTACTCCAATGTTGGTGTGATTTAGCCACGTTGTATCACAGGAAGGACCCACATTCGACATGATGGATGCATCATCAGATTCCATGCCTTCAGTATCATGACTCACTGTGGGTTTGCCATCCTCTTGGCCACATAACCTGGCTTTATGGTTTGCACAGGTTGAAGCGAGTTTTCTCTATGCCACAATAATGGCAGACGCAACTAAATTTGCAACTGTTGCGAGCCAGCTGGATCAGAAGTAAGCAGTGTAGATCAAAGATGTGATCACCACCTGCCCACAGCGGATAGATATAAGAAATTAAAAATGGAAGTGATATGAAGGGTTTCTGCTTCACAGGAAGAACATGACATGTCCTAACCCAAGAGGACATTGGCAGTGGAAGACCCTCACAATACTTATGACACCTGTAGAGTAATGTAACTACAGGAACTGTGCCTGACAGTCTTTTGCATATGCTATGGAACAATTGCTTGCCACTCCAGGAGAAAGCCATTATTGTATCACAAACAAGTATGCCTTTAGAATCTTAGTGGAGTTAAGTGACGAAATATTTTATGCTTAGACGCCTGCTCCAGTGAGTACAGTGGTGGTAGTGTACAACAGCTTGTTGCTCACAGTAATAAGAGCCAATGATGACATGCTGTCCACCAAAGTGGATTCATTGACCAAGAAGATGGAAGAATTACTGACTTGGCTTGACCGCAGCAGAGGCCGGGGTCGTTATCACACGCAATCGCAATCGAGGAGCCACTCATCTGCCACTTCTCGACATCAGCTACTGGCTAGCCCACTATTTTCTGGTATTGCAGGATATCTGGGGATTGGGCAAGCAAGTGCCCTGCTCACACCCAAATGCCGGTGGCAATCTGATGTAGGTGCATTGACTGTTCACCAGGCGTCATCTCAGCATCTATTCATCAGTGACCATAAAGGCCAATTCACACTGTCTGTCATGGCACTGTCATGTCACAGTACCATAACGTCAAGGTGTATTCACACGGTCCGTCACATCACAGCACGTGAAGTCAATTCAAGTCACGCAATCTCAACTTGCATTGCTGTCCTCAACTGTTCTTTTCATGGGGATTGCGATCTTTGCTAGATGATTTTCAACTGTTGTTATGCTTGAAGTGCACATACACAACATGGCAGCTTATACGTGCAGATGCCAGAGTCCATATTTGTACAAAGATAATATTTATTGTGCTCAAATAGTTTTCGGGGATTGCTTGTATATTAGAGAAGGGAGATGGAAGCACAAATCAACACAAAGGAAATGCATGGGTCCAAAAAAAGTCATTATGTGGTACAGAAGGGGAATTTCACACATTATACAAAGAGCTTGAGGAAGAGAAATCTGTAATTTATGTTTTGGAAAGTGGAAGTGTTAGTTTTTCATTTGTTATGTCAAATTGCTCCGACAATTACTAAAAGGGACATAGTGTTAAGAGCTGCCATCAAATCCCATGAAAATTTGATTTAAGGTTAAGTTTTGTTGCTAGTCCAGTGCAGAATTTTGTGCGCGGGTCATATCTCCCTCAATACCTTTCCATTCAAGATATATAGGTTTTCTTTACAAGTTGTATTTGGCTTTTAGTAGTTCAAGTGCCTTATTTGCATTGAGTGAGCTACTAAAACCACATAAATATTGATCATTGATGCCTGCATACTGTTTCATACATAATTCATGAAATTCATAAAGCTGCTTAGCAATAAATGGGAGTGTCTCAAATAATATTTAAACAAACAAGTTTCAGTCTCTGAAGGTTTCAGTGCATTTCTTTACAGAACGCTAAAAATGCCTGACAACATACAAATAAATCCCATCCATTAATCAATCTACCCACAGTACTTTTTTGAATTTAAGTTGTAGTCATGTTGCAATACATTTCATTGTAAAATATTAAATATGGAACTGACATCTATAAAAATTCGCTTTATAAGTGTAGTAGAGGGCAACTAATTTGGTACACTTAAGTTATATAGTTCCAACTGCTGACTCACTGCTTCAATTAATGTCTTCATTGATTATAAATTTTGTCAAAAGAAATAATGAAATGAAACAATTTATAGCAAATAACAAGCAACAGACATCTGATATCCATGAAAACCATGATGAAACGAAATATGGAGATCTGCCCATGATCGTGCATAGGCAGAAAATGAGCTTGTGGGTCATGTTATCAGTAATGCACACATGATGTCAGCCATCAAAACTTTCCTCCAGAGAAACCTTGCTGGTGCTGTGATGTGACATGATGGGACATTCAGTGTGGATGCTGCCATTTGAAATGCATTGCAGAATGTTTTGATGGAAGGAGACAGGACATGATGTGACTGCCAGTGTGAACTGGCCTTAAGTCTGAGCAGAAATATCTCATACATACTGGTTGTGATTTATTTATGATCTCATGTACGAAGTTGCACAGCAAGCGGCCATGCACTACCTCCTGTCTGACTGCCACCAACAATTCAACTATATCAAAATATGGAATGTTACTAATCAGCTTGAGCCTTTGACTGCGGGGCGACTTTACGTGGAGTTTCACTATCACAGACATTTTGGAACCCATAATGGGCATGAATTTTTTTTATATATTATCAACTGCTTCTCAATATGCCAAATATGTGGCTTTTCGACAGCATCACTGGTAAACAGCTGCATATTATTGTCGAGACGCAGCAGTGCACACAGCTAAAATAGTGCAAGACACTAGCAGCAAGTACATCGACTTATTGAAGAGATTCCCAGCAGTGATTAGACATCTGTGAGCACAGAAAGATATGCCCAATGACATAGTGCATCATTTACAGACTGCAGAAGGCCCACCAGTCTCCTGCAGACCTCGCCACTTGGGACAGACTGAGTTGCCATAGCAAATGCAGAATTTGACCGCATGATTTGTGAATGTCTGATGCAGCCATTGAGTAGCCCAAGGTAGTCAACACTATACTTAGTGCTAAAAAATAGTGGCACATGGTAATCTCGTGATGATTAGTGGACCCTGACTGCTAGAACTGTCACTGATCATTACCCAATACCTTTATTTTGGGACTATAATTATGCATTATGTGGCACAAATATATTCAGTGTTTTAGACTGCACAAAGCCATATACACAGATTCTGGTGGCAGAAATGGATGTACAAAAGAAGCCTTTTGGCCATTTTGAGAGTCAGTTCATTATGTTTGGGCTACAAAATGCAGTGCAAACATCCCAAAAGTTCACCGACTTCATGCTACAAGGATTAGACTTCTGCTCCGCTTATCCCAATGACATTTTTGTCTTCTCTACCTCTTCAGTGTAACATCAACATCATATTACTGAAGTGTTCAGAATATTGGAATGGTATGGCATCATTATGAATACCACTAAGTGTGTCTTTAGGCAGGCACAAGTTGATTTTATGGACTACAGGATCACGTCATCAGGCTCACTACCATTTACAGAGAATATTGAAGCCATCCTGCAGATGACCCAGTCAAAGACCTGCATTGTTTTCTCCATGTTCTCAGTTTCTATCGCCGACATCTACTCATGCAGTGGCATTGCAAGCACTGTTAACAGTGGCACTCACCAGCCTGAAGAGCAATTGAAATTCATCAGTTTCATGTATGGCTGAAATGATCTCGACATTCGAAGCAACCAAGTGAAGTATAGTGGAAGTGGAATTGTCGCACACCTAGAACCAACCACACTATTGACAGTAATAGTTAATACGAGTCAGACGGGAATTGGCACAGTGTTGCAACAACTTCAGGATGGAGCATGGCAGCCAAGAGCCCTCTTCTTGTACATGCTGTCTCCATCTCAACAAAAATGGAGTGCCTATGACAGAGAGCTTTTAGCAATCTATGAATCCATTAAATGTTTCTGATCTCAACTGGAGACCAGAGAATTTAGCACCCTTACAGCCCATAAGCCTCTCGCATATGCATTCTGACAAAATAACATGAACTATTTATCTCAGCAGCACAACCAATTGATCAACATTTCCCAGTTCAGCACAGATATAAAATACATTTCTGGAATAGACACTGTAGTGGCCAACTGCTACCTTTACTTTTACCGTAACAGACAGAAACATATAAAAATACGATGACATGGATAGGCATGGTACATAGGAAAGTACAGCTACTCGATAACTTGATTGAGACGAGTCGACTGATGAAAGAAACGAACGAATAGAGTGCAGGCTGACTGGTGGGGATGGCATCTTGTTTGCTGGAATTCACAGAACTCGTGCTGGCACAAAAGACAGAACGGGAGCTGCATGACCTACCTGAAGACTCTGAATCATCGCTCAGACTTCAGATAGTAGAAATTTCCAGCTCCAGAGCCAAGTTGTACTGCAATGTGTACAGTGGCAAACCTCACCCTTTCCTACCCATGATGTGCAGGAGGTGTGCTTTCAATGCTATACGTAATTTGTGCCACCCAGGAATTTGTGTGACAACACAAGTAGACTCCAGTCATTTTGTGTTGCCAGGAGTCAAGAAAGATTGCCAAACCTGGCACAGGCATGTAATAAATGTCAATGCAGCAATGTCAACAGACATGTGCAAGTGCCAGTGGACAGCTTTCCGGATACAACAGCTCAATTTGCACATGCTCGTATCGATGTGATCAGCCCTTTCCCTCCACCATAAGACCAACGGTGTTTATTAACAATGATAGACTGGAATGAGATTCTCATTCTGCAGCAGAGTGTGTGCTGATATGAAACTTCTTGACAGATTAAAACTGTGTGCCGGACCGAGACTCGAACTCGGGACCTTTGCCTTTCGCAGGCAAGTGCTCTACCAACTGAGCTACCGAAGCACGACTCATGCCCCGTCCTCACAGCTTTACTTCTGCCAGTACCTCGTCTCCTACCCTCCAAACTTTACAGAAGCTCTCCTGCGAACCTGCCTCTGCAAGTTTGGACGGCAGGAGACGAGGTACTGGCAGAAGTGAGGACGGAGCATGAGTCGTGCTTCGGTAGCTCAGTTGGTAGAGCACTTGCCTGTGAAAGGCAAAGGTCCCGAGTTCGGGTCTTGGTCCGGCACACAGTTTTAATCTGCCAGGAAGTTTCATTGATAGACTGCTTCATCTGCTGGCCGGAAGCCACACCAGTAGACAACATCTGGAGAGACTTTAGTTTTTGCCTGTGTTTCTAGTTGGGTGTCACACTTTGGCTGCCCTTCATATGTCACGAAGGATCGTGGATGCCAGTTTGTTCCAATCTATTTGCACACCTGACTAAATTCTGTGGCACTGTGCATCAGAATGACGAGCTGTCACCCCTCAAGAAATGGGATGATATGTCACTGAAAGCGGCCATGATGCAATTTGGACAACAGTGCTGCCAATGGTTTTGCTCAGTCTGAGAAACACTTGCAATCCAGATTTAGACACTTCAGCTGCCGAACTTGTGTACAGTGAAACATTACATCCACTGGGGGAGTTTGTGGGTCCACAGTCTTTACATCTACCCAACTTGACATATGGTGATTTTATTTGTCAGTTGAGAGAAAACATCTCTCACATTTGGTAATGGCAACAGTCCAGGCAAGACCCTGGTGCTACTATGTACACCAAAACCTTCACAAGTGCACACACACAATACTACACTGTGACGGCGTCGAACCCCCATTACAACCACCTTGCTCAGGATCAGTGGCGGATCTATGTGGGGGACGAGTGATGAGCGCAGGGGGCGCGTGGGGGGAGTACGGGGGCGGGCGCTTGGGATTGTGCAGGGGGGGCACCCTGCTCCCCTTGCACGGCTGGCCACATTGCCACCCGCGCCGCCTCCGCCAGTCAGTCCGCACGCTATTCGTTCGTTTCTTTCGTCAGTCGACTCGAATGAATCGAGTTGTCGAGCAGCTGTACTGTCGAGTTGTCCGCATCATCGTATTTTATACGTTTCTGTCTGTTACGGTAAAAGTAAAGGTAGCTCCAGATATCTTTAGAGCCTGTCCTTGAGGTTTTCCTGTATCCGCCACTGCTCAGGACTGCATAAAGTGGTGCTCCATGAGACCGCACCCTCGACGTTAATGGCGAAACTACTACTATCACACTGGACTGCGTGAAACCTGCTTACCTCTTTCAAGAATAAATTCCAGCGAGGACAACAAAGCACAGTCCCGCACCAGTTCCAACTGCTTCATCAGCGCTGGTTCCGATAACCGCCGACGCGAAAAAGCCCCCTGATGCACATCATGATAGGGTCGACGAGTCCATTTCCCTGAAAAGTTGTTGCACAGTGCTCTACTTTCCAGGCGGTAGTTGATGTAGCAGACAGGAGTGACACTACAGCACAGGGCAGTTAGTGTTCTTTTCGCGGGATGTTTTGTAACGCTGTCAAAGTGCTTGCACGCTAGCCGCCAGAGGCGCTGTATTCTATGACACTTTTGCGCAAGAATAGTTTCTTATTCCGTTGTTGTTATTTTAGGTACAGAGTTGCTTATGACTGTTACATGTTGTAGATGTCGGGTCGATTCTATTTCCGTGTAAAACGCCTCGATTTAAAATTTTCATTTATCAACTCTCTGTTCATTTGAATAAAATGTTACTGATTCTGAAGTGAAGAGTCTCTTTCGTTATATCGACGGCTAATAGTACGCACGCAATAATTTCTTCGGACGGCAACAGACGCGTTGCTACTCCGACAAACATAAAAGCAACTTTCAGTGTTGCTAAATAGATATATTTCTCCTGTTATATTTCTTCTGTAAGAGAATAGAATTATATTATTATAGTTTTGAGATTTTTTCTTTTTGCTTTAATGTACTTAAAATTTATTCTGTAGATGTGGTTAACGGCATTGTTATTCTACCTCCATGATTGCTATACTAGAAAAATTGGTGCGTATATCTCTGGTCCTTACTGCGCAGTTTCTTTTTATATCCATCTGCCTGGTGAGACTATTTTTAGGTTTACGAATGACAGTTTTAGAAGAGTTTATTTCCCCTTGGTGGCTGGGACCACAATTGTTTCCGGCAGGACGTTTCTATGCTACAGTGAATGCATTTCAGAATATAGCAACGAGTTAAAATATGAGTGTCAGAGATCGAGTGTGACCTACGTAATCTTTGGATTTGGTTGAAATATTAGAAGCAGAACGATATGTTGCAGAGGAGGGTTGTAGCAGACGACATATGAAAGTGTTTTTGATACATCTAAACGAAACAAACATTCGAAAATGCCGGTTGAGTTCGGAACCGCGAAAACTGTCTTTATATTGGCTATAGTGGTGGGCTGTTTTGCAGTCTTATGGCCAAAATTATTTTATCCAATGTTGCAATCTTCCATCAGCAATCGAGCACCGCTTGATCAATCTCAAGGTAAGCGTATAAAAAAACTTTTCATTGGAGCTTATTTTTATTTTCGTTGTAATGTGCAGAAGCCCCCATTAATGAGGATTGTACTACACGGTTGTAACGAAATAATGGCGTGGCAATTTGTTTAAAAGTCTATAATTTCATAAGGTTCTGATTGGTTTTGTTGCACTACAAGAAAGGTATTCGATCAGTGTATTTCTTAGAAGGCAATTGATGCACTAAACTGGCTGTTTATTTAATTAACGATACGCAGATATTAAAATGTTTCCATATTTACTTTGTGCAACATTTATTAAAAGAACTGTAAAAATCTTCAGTGAAATATGTAGTTGGTTGACGGCATGTCATGTACAGTGGAGACTGAACACACTGTGAGAGACGTATGTGTTAAATTTGCGTTGCATCTGTCATATAATGGCGCGCAACTGTTTTGTTTTTTCAGAATAATATATAATTGGTGGGTTGGAGTAATACACAGCCCATACATTAAAGATTTCCCCTGCAAAGCATCCACTTGTACAATATCATGAACAGTTACGGATGCCATCACACATTTTTGGGTGTATTACAGTACTTCCATCTGCGGTGAAGAATCATTTCTTTTCATGAACAGTCGTTTTAAAAATGCCGAGAGAATTGGAAGACTGGAGTACTTTGTATATTTTCTGTGGAATATTTTCGAAATGATTTGGCTGATGTATGAAATCTGTTGGAAAAGCTTATTGGTCAGTTGACAAGACAATTTGTTTCATTAATAGTGCTACTTGTTTCCACAACACTTACATTACATTTGGCATAACCTTGTGTTTCGTGAAGACATGAGATGCAGTTATATTTAGGATCGCAGACACAGTAATAATCACCAAAAAAGGGGGTGGGGGAAATATTTAGTTCCATTCTTGATAATTACTTAAGGTACGCATAGTCTTGTTAAACTTTTAGGGAAAGCAAATAGAAATGCTCAGCATGGAAAGAGACATGGAAGATACATCTCTTCTGCTAGTATGATCACTTTGTTGCCTACTAGTGTCCAGAGAGAATAGAGCAAATGTGTTGTTTGTTGTGTTGTTATGAAACATTGAACATTAGACCCAGTATGTAATATTCTCTACTTGCATGGTTTCTTTGTGTTTCATCTTCTGTACTGTAGCTTCTTCGGGAGACCTCTCGGCAAATTCCTGATTATTAATTACAGCTCAAGACGTTGTTCTATCTTGTCAAATTTGTTTGCTGATTTCGTTTCTCTTTATGATAGTCATCCCTGTTCCGTATTTGATAATTGTGGATCTGAATATTAAAAACTGAAACTTGATCATTTTTAATGAAGCAGATAGTTTCAAATATAAATATAGATGTTAAGGTCATGATTTTTAGTTCCTTAAATATGCCTCTATATGATGCTGTGTAAGCAACATCATTTATTAATCTTACGCCTTTCTTTTGAAGCTTAAAAGACTGGTTTGCAAAAGAGATATTTCCCCAGAATACTATACCATATCTTGGTAGACTATGTATGTATGTAGCCTATGTATGTATGTATGTATGTATGCGTAATAAGCTCTTAACACTGTTTCGGTATTGCAGCAATCTTTAAGCATTCTTAATATGCAACAGTACTTGCTTAATATTTGTTAATCATTTCTACATATTTTTCCCATCTTAGATGCTCATCCACCCATAACCCTAAAAATTTTATGCGATTCTTTTGCTGAATTTGGCTATTCAATAATGAGACTTTTACCTTGGTCCTATTTTTGTTCCTTATATGGTTGAAGTTCATCCAGTCAGTTTTCTTGTCATTGACAACCTAGACAGTTATCTTTAAACCATTTTTCTGCCACTTCTGCGGTTTTATCGTTTTTTTTTTTTTTTTTTTTTTTTTTTTTTTTTTTTGTTTTTTTTTTTTTTTTTGGGAGGGGGGGGGGGGCATCTCGCAATCATTCTTCCCATTTATAATGAAGCTGGTATCATCAACTACTAATATAGTATCAGCTGTTGGAAAAATGTTGTGGTAGGTCATTAATAAAAACCAAGACTAACAATAGTCTGAATACTGAGCAGCCCATAATTAACTTTTTTTATATTCAGAATGGTGCACATTTCCATCTTGATTTGCACTCTTTCTTTCCTATTAGTTAAATATGAGTTGAACTGCTCATGGGAAATGCAATGGGCGCCATAATTATATAGTTTTCACAGTAGTAGATTATGATTTATAAGAGCAAACATTTTGGAAAGCTCCAAAAACAATCCACAGATCAGTTCCATCTTCTCAATAGCTTTATAAAAATGTTTTAGGAAATTGAAGAGCTGTCTGTATAGATTTGCCTTTTCTGAAACTATTCAGTGGATTTACGAGAATCTTATTTTTGTTATCTGAGGCACATTTTATTTTCTCATAGGGATTATGTATACTCGTAATTTTGAAATTGTTTCTTTGTTAGCCTTTAATGCTGCTGGTTCAATAATCTCACCTAAATATTTGAATTTGTCAACTTGGGATAATTTTTCTACTATGACAACCGAAGGTTGGTTTCTGAATCTGTTTGGTTTCTTCCACACACTGTATTCAGTATGAAATTTGGAAGTGTCATTTTCTTTTTGTTACTATTTCATGTTGAATTACTTCTTGTTTGTTATCAGAGAAGATTGTATTATCAGCAAATGCTTTTTTTTTTTTTAATTCAGGTCCTTATCACCTTGGAACTTTGGTTTGTGTGTGTTTCCTAATGTCAGATGCTACATTAAACACTTTTTCTTATTAGTTTCCCCATGTTCAGATTGCAGTTATTCCACAACTGTATATTCATATCGAGGCCATCACCAAGTGGATCTGAAAATTGTGCTGTTGTGAAGCGGCAGAATTTTCATATCCTCTTCGTAATGGCCTGGATGTTACAGAATAGACATTGTGGATTTGAAGTATTTACAATCATCTGGAGTGGCTTGTCAGATTTGTTATAGGTATTGATTTGCATCCATCACACTTCCCCCCCCCCCCCCCCCCCCCCCCCCCATTATCCTGTATTTGTCATTCAATATGTTTTCATGTCCGATATTAAGGGTTCTTTGCCATACACAGCTTTATAAATGATTACTTTGTTGTTATGTTTAACTTTTGTATGTGTTGACCTTTTTTGTTGGAGATGTTCCCTGTTCCCCTGTACACTCTTGAACTTCTGTGATGTCTGTGCTTCTTTTTCTAGTTCTTTTAGTTCAATGACCTTACAGAAAAATTTGAAATATGGGCACCACAAAAAGTTGAGATTCCAACCATCTGTTTCAACCGTTGATGTAAAGATGGTGGAAACACTTTTTGTAAGTGTATACCATATGAAGACTGTGACATCACTCATTACACCCATGAACAATGTAAATAACACTTGAGATATTTAACTCCAACAATAGAATGTAAGTAATGAGGGTAAATGTGTGAAGTATGGGGGTTTTGGGTAGGAACAAACTGAATATGCAACAATAAGAATAATGACACAAAAAGAGCCCTTGAAACTCTGAATATTGAGCATTACTGAATAACAATCGGTATCACAAAGTTCGTTTGACCACTATACCAGTAGCTCACATACAATTCAAAAACCTGGTACCGCAAATTTCACTTGACTGTTACAGTAGCTAAAACATAGCCCATTCTTACAAAAACAAATGCATTCAAAGTATCAAATTGTTATCCAACCCTTCGCTACCCTATCTAAAACAGTCCACAGAACAACAAAACAAAACTCACTCATACAACTAATATTAAAGATAACCTAACCTGAGTGATGGTAAACCTATGTCCAACCACAATCCAACGTAATCGCCACCACTAACAAGATAAGACCAAAAATTCATGAGAACCTGGAAACCTGTATATGGGGAAAAAAGAAAAGTTTACTGTACTAATAATATTGCAATGTCTTCATAGGAGCAGAATCTTGACTTGGTGGGTATTATGAGTGGTATGAACATGTTAAAAAGGGAAGAGGAAGGAACTTGATGGACAGCAAACTCTATCAGAATGTAAATATATCATCACAACTGCTGTATGGGGCTGTTCCCAGGTAGCATTATCATTAGACCATAGCATTAGCATTAGACCACCATGATTTGACAGCAAGTCACCATTGCACCCCCAGAGTGTTAGTCTTTTCTTTCCCACAGATAAATTTGGCCAAAAGCCTTCAATTTCGATCTGTTGTGCCTTTCTTCCACATAAACCTGGAATAAATCATGTGACATCCAATTTTGGATAAAGGTCTGTAGACTGTTCCATGCACTGTGGTCTTTCACTGTATGATTAAATGTTGTTCTTATTTGTTTTAGTCCATATAATATCAGGCCTGATTGGTATTTTTATTTTATTTCTTTTTAATTGTATGTCATAATCTCTTTTGGCCACAGCTATCCTCAGTATCACTTTAAAATCTGAATATGTAGTATCTTGTCAGGGTAATTTCCAAGAATGATTGCCTATTGAAGTCGCAGTGTCCAAACGATACATATCGAACATGCGATTGTAAATTGATCATGCAACTCTGGTGGCGGGCATTGTGTGTATGCTTATGGTGGTCACTACAGCAATGACAAAATGAGTGTTAAATAATACTTGCAATTGCAAAGGAGACAACTTACCTCCCTTGTCGTCGGTGTTGTCGTCATGTTAAAGTCCATTACGGTGGTCTGGATGGATAATTTGGAAGAGTCAGAAACTGTTCTTACGAAATTTTACACACTTCGCACCACCACAGCCTACACAGTCCCTTCTTCCCTCATCTGGTAGTACTCCATATTTGCGACAAAAAGTTAAACAATTTTCTACACTGGATAAATATGGAATTAGATTTTTCCATGTGAGAGAATCCGCCAAAGAAACATCAAGAACACCAGACATCCCATTCACTAAAAACATACATCATTTGGCTTTCGCTAGCAGCTCACAAATAATTCAGAGGTATGTAATTTAGAGCAACTACGGGAACGACAGGAAAGAAATAAAAATGACGATCACAAATAATTGATCACAACGTCCACCGCCGGAGTCGCATGATCGATTTACGACCGCGTGTTCGATATGTATCATTTGGACCCCGCGACTTCGATAGGCGATTGTTCTTGGAAATTACCCTTGTCAGTAGCTACACACACTTTTACCATAGACTATGGTATTTTATTTTTGTGTTGCAACTGCTGACTGGACAACATTACAATTGTAAAGACAGCGTCTTTTACCTTTTGCGGTATGTAATAAACGTATGCTTACCATGGACACAAAGTTTGAGAAATTCAGTATATTTTGCTTCACTGATAGTTCCCCCAACATCAGGGAGCATATTGACATTGTAACCAGAACTGTTGGCAAGCAAAGTATCCTGTAGCATAAAGTAGCACAATTCACAACTAGAAAAATATGGTTGGGTAATTGGAGAACTAGAAACTTTGAGCCAGGCTGATTGTAAACATAGGTACAATTACTCTGGAGAGTTAAGAGCATACAACTTTCTGGAGCCACAATGGTGCATGTTGCAGATGTGCTAAACCACCTGATACACTTGGAAATTGCAGACCTCAACATACAAAGCTTCTATCTACCTTCTCCATTACAGTGATCTGTGCCTTGGGACAATTGAGCCAATAATTCAGTTCATGATGATGGTTTTCTAAACCTTGACAGCTGTCAGTTGAAAGCTTAAATACTGTAATAACAAAAGCACAATGTTAGCAGTTGCTGGGTGATTTATGGATGCAAGCGACTGTTGATTTACAGTCTGGGAATGCTAGACTTGGTGATTCAGGCTAATTTGAGACTTCAAAGTAAAGTTGTATGATGACATGGTTTATATATTACATAATAATCCACATTGTGGAAAATAATTGCCTCAGTTTGATCCTAACTGCAACTTTGTGTCAAGGGTCTACTTTTTTCTGCTAGTAGTATTGACTACCTCAACTTAATTAACCAAAGCTCTTAACAAATATCAATGGAGATCTTAAAGTTTAGGACCCAACATGGGGTTGACCATGCTGGCATGTAGTGAAACTGTATCTAGGCATAATGTGGTGTTTTGAACAGTTACTAATGATAAATGCCATCACTTCAACTTCATATATTTTCCTTTACAAACATTCCATGATACACTAAAATGTCGTGACTTGAATAATCAAAATTAGAAAAAGTAGAAAAAAGTAACACAGGTGGTATTGAGTTATTACATTATCAATATTTTTATTTTAGTTGTATGATGGATATGATAGGTTTAACAACTTCATATTTTATGTAAATTAAGTGTTCCTTCTTACAGAATTTTTGGAAAGACAAACCCTGATAAGCACTTAGACAAAAAGAAATATTTAGGCTTATGTACATCGTAAAACATTTGTCTTGTAAGTTATTTAAAGTCATTATTGTTATTTTTTTGAAATTTTCAGCTTGCTGCGATGTGATTTTTGAAACTGATATCAATGCCATAAAAATAATGATGGAGATGTGTGGCAACATTTTACACCACCACAGTGAATTAGATCCAAAGATTAATGCAGCTTTCTTGCAAGGAAAATGGTCAAAAGAAATGGTCAATACTTGTAGGTCTGATGTCTTAGAAAAATGTGGTGTCGACATAACAGCCTTTTTAAATGAAAGGGTTAGACTTGGTCACAGTTACAAACAGATGTTGGATGGCATAAGATCATTCAATATATCAGTTTGCCTGAAAACAAATTTCGGTGTCCCGCCTTCTTTAATAGGGGCACCTAGAAGAATGAGGATACTCAGTGCACCACGTAAGCAGTAATTTCTTTGTATCGTGTGTCTGATCTCAACAAACTAACAAGTAAAATATGGTGTTTAGTATAGTAGTAACTAACACCCGCCAGGTACACGACGGACTGGGTGGTTGTTGTTGTTGTCGTTGTTGTTGCTGTTGTGGTGGTGGTGGTGGTGGTGGTGGTGGTGGTGGTGGTGGTCTTCAGTCCTGAGACTGGTTTGATGCACCTCTACATGCTACTCTATCCTCTGCAAGCTTCATCTCCCAGTACCTACTGCAACCTACATCCTTCTGAATCTGCGTAGTGTATTCATCTCTTGGTCTCCCTCTAAGATTTTTACTCTCCATGCCACCCTCCAATTCTTCTAGTCAAGTTGTGCCACAAACTCATCTTCTCACCAATCCTATTCAATACTTTCGCATTAGTTAAGTGATCTTCCTATCTAATCTTCAGCATTCTTCTGTAGCACCACATTTCGAAAGCTTCTATTCTCTTCTTGTCCAAAAAATTTATTGTCCATGTTTCACTTCCGTACATGGCTACACTCCATACAAATACTTCCAGAAACGACTTCCTGACACTTAAATCTATACTCGATGTTAACAAATTTCTCTTCTTCAGAAACTCTTTCCTTGCCATTGCCAGTCTACATTGTATATCCTCTCTACTTCGACCATCATCAGTTATTTTGCTCCCCAAGTAGCAAAACTCATTTACTACTTTAAGAGTCTCATTTCCTAATCTAATTCCCTCAGCATCACCTGACTTAATTCGACTACATTCCATTATCCTCGTTTTGCTTTTGCTGATGTTCATCTTATATCCTCCTCTTAAGATGCTGTCCATTCCGTTCAACTGCTCTTCAAAGTCCTTTGCTGTCTCTGACAGAATTACAATGTCATTGGCAAACCTCAAAGTTTTTGTTTCTTCTCCATGGATTTTAATTCCTACTCCGAATTTTTCTTTTGTTTCCTTTACTGCTTGCTCAATATACAGATTGAATAACATCGGGGATAGGTTACACCTCTGTCTCACTCCCTTCCCAACCACTGCGTCCCTTTCATGCCCCTCGCCCCTTATAACTGCCATCTGGTTTCTGTACAAATTGTAAATAGCCTTTCCCTCCCTGTATTTTACCCCTGCCACCTTCAAAATTTGAAAGAGATTATTCCAGTCAACATTGTCAAAAGCTTTCTCTAAGTCTACAAAGGCTAGAAACGTAGGTTTGCCTTTCCTTAATCTATTTTCTAAGATAAGCCGTAGGGTCAGTATTGCTTCCTGTGTTCCAGCATTTCTATGGAATGCAAACTGATCTTCCCCGAGGTCGGCTTCTACCAGTTTTTCCATTCGTCTGTAAAGAATTTGCATTAATATTTTGCAACCGTGACTTATTAAACTGATAGTTCAGTAATTTTCACATCTGTCTCAAGACCTGCTTTCTTTGGGATTGGAATTATTATATTCTTCTTGAAGTCTGAGGGTATTTCGCATGTCTCATACATCTTGCTCACCAGATGGTAGAGTTTTGTCAGGACTGGCTCTCCCAAGACTGTCAGCAGTACTAAAGGAATGTTGTCTATTCCTGAGGCCTTGTTTCGACTTCAAACTTCCAGTGCTCTGTCAATTTCTTCATGCAGTATCATATATCCCATTTCATCTTCATCTAAATCCTCTTCCATTTCCGTAATATCGCCTTTGTATAGACCCTGTATGTACTCCTTCCAACTTTCTGCTTTCCCTTCTTTGCTTAGAACTGGGTTTCCATCTGAGCTCTTGATATTCATACAAGTGGTTCTCTTTTCTCCAAAGGTGTGTTTAATTTTCCTGTGTGCAGTATCTATCTTACCCCTATTGAGATAAGCCTCTATGTCCTTACATTTGTTCTCTAGCCATTCCTGCTTAGCCATTTTGCACTTCCTGTCAATCTCATTTTTGAGATATTTGTTTTCCTTTTTGCCTGCTTCATTTGCTGAATTTTTATATTTTCTCCTTTCATCAATTAAATTCTATATTTCTTCTTTTACCTAAGGATTACTGCTAGCCCTCGTCTTTTTACCTTCTTGATCCTCTGCTGCCTTCACTACTTCATCCCTCAAATCTACCCATTCTTCTTCTTCTTCTTCTTCTTCTTCTTCTGTATTTCTTTCCCTCATTCCTGTCAATTGTTCCCTGAAGCTCTGTACAACCTCTGGATTAGTCAGTTTATCCAGGTCCCATCTCCATAAATTCCCACCTTTTTGCGGGTTCTTCAGTTTTAATCTACAGTTCACAACCAATAGATTGTGGTCAGAGTCCACATCTGCCCCTGGAAATGTCTTACAATTTAAAACTTGGTTCCTAAATCTGTCTTACCATTATGTAATCTATCTGATACCTTCTAGTATCTCCAGGCTTCTTCCATGTATACAACCTGCTTTTATGATTCTTGAACCAAGTGTTAGCTATGATTAAGTTATGCTCTGTGCAAAGTTCTACCAGGCGGCTTCCTCTTTCATTTCTTGCCCCCAATCCATATTCACCTACTACGTTTCCTTCTCTCTCTTTTCCTACTATTGAATTCCAGTCACCAATGACTATTAAATTTTTGTCTCCCTTCACTATCCGAATAATTTTTTTTATATCATCATACATTTTATCAATTTCTTCGTCATCTGCAGAGCTAGTTGGCATATAAACTTGTACTACTGTAGTAGGCATGGGCTTCATGTCTATCTTGGCCTCAATAACGCATTCACTATGCTGTTTGTAGTAACTTACCCCCACTCCTATTTTTTTTTATTCATTATTAAACCTACTCCTGCCTTACCCCTATTTGATTTTGTATTTATAACCCTGTATTCACCTGACCAAAAGTCTTGTTCCTCTTGCCACCGAACTTCACTAATTCCCAGTATATCAACTTTAACCTATCCATTTCCCTTTTTAAGCTGGGTTAAGGATAGCCAATACATGGCTCAGTTTCATTATTGTTTCCTCTGAAATACCGTATGAAGTTGACAGGCTCCTTGAGCTGTTATTGTGGTATAAACATGTGCATTTGTTATGGTGTTATGTCTACTTAACACAACAGTGAATGTAGCATTATGCACTGAGTTTTCATTGTTGGTTCCTAACAATCTGTACATAATGGGGTCATAGGTGAATTGTGTGTGGAAATCTTTAATATATTAAAAAGAACCCTGTTTAAAATGTTGATTAATGAATACTGTTTATGCAGTCAGATATGGGTGATATTGTATTCATGATACTGCCACAGTAGTGTTGACAGTGTGCCATGTATTTCATGTGTCTAATACTTGATGATATAATTGACTGACTTAAATTTTACTGACCATTAATGTTTGTGCTACTTCAGATTGGAAGAAAATTCACTGTACTGCTTAAATGGTTATGTTCCTTTCAAGTAATAGGCTCACTTGAGAGGGGTAGGACCCCAAACAGGCCAACTTGGAGCAGGAGAGGCACCATAGGACATTTTAGTTTCCGCTGTCTATACTTTTAGAAATAAATTCATAAAACTTTGTCAGAATGGCCACGAAGGATGCAAGATTCACACTCATAGCAGTGGAAGTTCAAAAACATAACAAAATAATTTTTTTTACGTGCGAAATTTCATCTTTTTTTCACTTACTGTTGGCTGCATTTTTGGTGCAGGTACATTTTTTCGTAAATAAGAGATTCTTTGGTGAATTTTGCTCAGCATACGAACAATACTTACTACATGTGTATGAAACTGTAGAACTTATGTAAGTTATGAAAAATTGGATGAGCTGTTACATTTTAAACTTCATGTTTAGAAAAACCTCTAATTGTACAGCTAAGTCTCAATTTTTACCACAATTTTTAATAGATTTGGAAAATTCTAGTTTCATATACCTGCAAGTATGGTTTGTATGCTGTGCAAAATTCATTGAAAAATCTCTGTACTTACGAAGAAAAGTGTACCTATAGCAGCAAATGCAGGCAATAGTAAGTGGAAAAAAAGATGAAATTTCATATGTAAAAAAAAAAAAAAAAAAAAAAAAAAAAAAAAAAAAAAAAAAAAAAAAAATGTTGCAATGTTTTAGAACTTCCACTGCTATGAGAGTGAATCCTGAAACCTTCCTGGCCATGCTGACAAGGTTGATTTATGAATTTATTTGTGAAAGTATAGACAGTGGAAATTAAAATGTCCTGTGGTCCCTCTCCTGCTCCAAATTCGGCCAGTTTGGTTTCCCCCCCCCCCCCCCCCCCCCCCCCCCATTTCCCCCTCCCTCCTTAACTCCATCTTTTGGTGTTTTTTTAATGCCTCATAAGCAAACAATCTAGGTAAAAGCAACCACATTTGAATTTATCAATGTAGTCCATCAAAATTAGCTACCCAGTGCTGGAAGAGTGCTTTGTGGCATGATATTGATTGCATTAGTATAATTTGCTATGTGCCAGGAGATCATAAAATATCTAACAAGATGTTGAAACAATCTTGCCATCACACACAACTTTGAAGAAATTCAGACTTCACCTTATTCATAGAATACCACTAGTGTATTAAGTCAAACATTAATGTATAATATAATATATTGCGTTAATTTTCTGCAGAAGTTACACCACAGTGTATTAAGAGGGGAATTTGTATTGATAACTAATGCAAATAAAACTGAGGTATTGTATGTGGTGAAGATGATAAAGATTGAGGCAGCGAAGCAGAATAGGAGAGCAGAAGAAATAAAGAAATGCAGTGGGTGGAGAGGAAGAAAATGGAGAGTCGAAGTTCTGCTCCGCATGTAACCAGAGGAGAAATGCAACTCAAAAAGCAGCGTTAGAAATAGAACAAACTTAAGCCATTTTAGGCTTCAGTCAAATAATTTCAGAATGCAAACATTTGTCTTCGTCTGAAATTATTAACTATAATTTATATTACTGCTATGAATTACTTACTTTGCAAAGATATTTTCACATTTAGATTATGAAAGTGCACAATGCTTAGATTGCTCAGTCATTAATATAATGCTGACACTGTATTTGAATATGAAAGTTGACTATACTATATGATTCTTTCATAGCCAGATATTGTCAAGTTTTATTAGTCTGAATCACTCAGATTGATTAGAATTACTTTGTTTCCCTGCAACTGATCTTGTGCTGTGTGCATTGTATTTTTTGTGACAGGACCCATACGTCAAGAGCGACCACCCCATCTGCGGCCTGATATGTTGCATCCAGCTCTCAGGGAACGTGGACGAGCTATTCCACAGTCCCACATTGTTCCTAGGATTGTTGAAAAGGAGGGGCGTGTAAGTCAAAACATCAGTTCTTATAATTTGTGATTTGTAATTAAGGCACTTTACTGTGCTTAAGAAAGAGAAATTAATGCTACTCATCATTTGGAGGAGACAGAGGGAGCAATAAACAGAATACACTAAGCTTATTGAGCTTGGAAAACTGTATGGCTGAGAGGGGGAAGGTTGGCATGTATTGGTAACAGAGTAAGCTTACCTCGTATTTGGGCATTTTGTGGATTAGTAGGTTCTGAATAATGACATATTTTAATTTTTCTCTCACTTGGGTGTTTACTGTATTAATTAGTTTCCAAATGAATTATACCTAATTATTTTCTTCCCAAAAGTATAGTGACCTTACAATGTATTTATTTACTGTCTAAACACACTACAAAAATTTCCTCACATTTAAATGTGTGTTCTATTTTAGGATTTATGAACTGCTTCTTGCTAGTAACTGTATTAGCAGGGAGCCAGACAGTATTTTTAAAACTGTCTGAAGCTAACACTCTCTCTTACTTTCAGCACTCATTTTCTGTCCTATGATTATGGTGGTTTGTTGTTTAAACCATACAACTGATTGTACCTATCATTCCTAACTCGAATCATGGAGAAGCTCAGCAGATTAGTGGAGTGTGTGATTACCTGTATTTCTTTCAAGCTCCTGAGCTCCTGATGTGTTTCTCAGTTTCAGAATTGTTAAGAGATGTAAAAGTATGAGGGACGTTCAGTAATTAAAAAAGACAAATTGTTGTAGAAATGAAACAATTTGTAGGAATTGTTTTGTACTTCAGTTGCTTTGGGTTGGCATCACTGGGTTGAGCTGAGAACAGCTGACAGGTAAAAATTGTTTTGTTTACATCCCTGCATTTAACAGTGGTGTGTCCACTTGAAGCTTCCACATTAGTTGAAAAATGTGCAGTGTTTTGTTTGTTACTTTCTGAAGGTTGAAAACCATCCAAAATCGTTTGCAAAATGATTTTACAGTATGGTGAAAGTTGTATAAACTGTGTATAAACTGTGGAACTGGTTAGAAGTGCGTAGAACAGTTCAAAAACTATCAAACGTCAATGACTGAGCAGCAGCATTCCGACCGGCCAGTTGAAGTGTCAGCTCCTTCACTTAAAACCAGCATTCATGACATTATTCACAAAGACCAACTTGTCACAGTTGAACATATAACAAAAGCAGTTGCTGTAAGTGTTGGCACCATTCATACTGTTCTCAGTAACGAGCTTAAGTACAGCAAAACAAGTACAAGATCACAAAAGAGTTAATGCAAAAACACAAGGAAACAAGCCACAAAGTGTGAACAGGCTTGAGAGAACACTATGAAAGGGTAGGTGACCCTCTTCTTAAAAAGATTTTAAATGTGTGGTGGTGCTTGGTTTCACCATTTTGGCCAAGAGTCTGAAAGATAACAAGCAGATCAAAGAATTTATGGGAAAGTGGCTCAAACAAGACAATGTCTTGCATCCAGTAAAAAAAAAAAAAAAACTAATCCATTGCTGGGGGAAGTGTGTTATTATTGGTGGTGATTGTGTTGAGAATTAGTAAGTTTCATTTTGTAGAAATAATTTTTTTCCTCTATCAGTTTTTCTTTAATTATCAGATATCCATCACAGTACCCATTATTTGTGCTCTTTCCTTGGTTAGCAATAACTTTGCTCACAAACCAGTTTAATGGAATAGAAATTCTCAAATTCATAATGTATTTGCTACAGCAAGTGTTTTAGTTACTCATTCTTTGCAGATTTTTTTAATTTTTTTCAGCTATTTCTCCAGTTAAGCATATATAAAACATAAACAGGCACTCTTTGTTGAAAATGTTGTCAGTTAAAGCAGTCTGTTGACACTAGAAATACAGATTTTGTGTTGACATTATGCTGTTATCTTAATTGCCCCCTTAACCTGCTTTAGAGGTTGTCAGTCCTCATGAGCTATTACATTTTGCAGAATCTCATGGTCTGTTCTTCTCAAAGTTGTCATATCATAAATTGGAAGATTGCTCAAATGATGAGCCTGTACCATTCGGTGGAGTGTGATGAGTTTGTATTGTTTCCAAAAGCAACCAGAAAGTGGTAACTTTCTCAAATAAATGTTTCACACGTTCTTGCCTCATCAGATTTGTATTCAGCGTCAAGCTTTCAGTGATTTCCTACTGCTGACGACAGAAGAAGCTGTGGAAAGGTTAAGACTAAATACAAATCTCACATGGCAAGAACTCTGTTAAGTATTTATTCAGGAAATAGCAATGGTTGATATATGTTCTTATTCTAAAACCGATTGTTAGTTGCCTTGTTAAATAAGGAGGCATGCAGTTGCACCGAAGCAGGCTTAACCATCTTGCATATCAGTTCGTATGATGATGCTATAGGGAAGCAGTATGCAATTTTTCCCCCTTTCTTCACTGATGTGCATTTTCTGTTAAAACAACTGCACTTGACTTTTGAAAAATCTATCGCTCATTTATTCAAATGAAACCATACATGAAGTCAATATTCCCAAATACTTCATGACTCAAAACACATTTGCTTATCATCATATTAGCACTATTTTTTACTTTGTAAACAATAACTTCCATGCTACATCAGCCACACAGTACTGCAAGTCCATTGTCAGATTTTCTTGTTGCACCAGCATTATATGTTAGGATGCTCATTCGCTGAAAGTAAAGAAGTATTAAAGAACCTATTGAATGGAGTAAACAGTATGCTGAATACAGAATATGAAATGGAACTGAACCAAAGAAAGATGAAAGTAATGAGGAGTAGAAAAATAGGAAAAATTTCAAATAAAAATTGGGAACTATGTAGAAGACAAAGTGAACGACGGTTGCTTTCTGAGAAGCACAGTAGTGCAGGATAAGCAAAGCAAGGAGCATAAAAGAAGTAGACTACCACAGCAGAAAGAGTGTACCCACCAAAATAAGTCCCCACATATCAAATATAGACCTTCATTCAAGAAAGAAATTTCTAACAAAATTATCTGGAGTTTAGCATTGGAAATTAATCGTAGATTATGGGGCAGTCAAAGGGAAGGTAATGAAACTGTTAGGGATGTGTTGTTACTGGAGGATGCTGAAAATTAAATGAGCTAATCTGTACTACTACTACTACTACTACTACTACTACATCAAGACAAGCCATTGTTTAACATTGTTACTGGAAATCTCTAAAAGTACTTGACTGATTTACTTCAGATTCTTAAACAATACAGTAATAAGCATTTGGATTGACATAGGCTGTATATTTTTTTAAACGACAATGTACAAGATTTCTGTTAAAAACAGCTGTTGTAAAGAAAATTCTGTGCTGTAAAAATTTGTAGTTTAGTTTTCTTTGTTGCAGTCAGTTTGAATTAAGATAGCAGGGCATGTAAATTATTAGACATATTTTTTCGCATAAATATTCTTTGTCCTTATATATAATTTCAAACCATATGTGTTGTTTTGGTTTCTTCCTTCGCATCTGTTTTACAGAAAACAAGGAAGTTGTGTTCGTGACTTATTGGATTATGATTGTATTACTGCCAGCATGTACTCTCAGTTGTGCAAAAATTTGTAATCCGAATCATTCACTGATTAAAAGTATGTGGAATACTATCATTGAAGCTACTATTCTCACAGTCCCTGCAGCTGGAGAGCTCAGTCTCATACCTGATATACTAATGATCCCAACTGAGTGACCCATTAATTTTTAGCAGCTTCAATTCACGATCCAGTTTTATTTAGAATAAACAAGACTCAAGATTAGAGAGATGGGAAAGAGGATGTGGGGGAGGGGGTGGAGGAAATAGACATAGAGAATGGGGAGGAGGTGATGCATAGGGAGAGGGGAAGGCGGATGAGAAGGACAAAGAGGGGGGGCAAGGAAGGGATGGCAAAGAGGGGAGGAAGGAGTATGGGATGTATCTTAAATTCCTGTACATATTTAGCAACTACAAAACATTTGCGGGTTCACTAGTAAAATAGAAAACGAGGTGGTTCTCCACATGTTTAGAAAGAAATATAAGTAGAACACTAACTTAAGGGGAAGCACAAGGTGATAAAACAGGGAATAACTTCCATGCTACTAAATGGAGCCACAGATGGTAAAAATTGTAGGGAAAGACAAAAATGTGGAAATATCCAACAAATAATTGAGGACATTAGGTGGAAGTGCTACTTTGTGATGCAGAGATTACCACATTGGACAAAATCATGATTGGTCACATCAAACCAGTCTGAAGATGAATGAACTACTTCCCATGCCTTCTTCCCCCCACCCCAACTGCCAAAAGTGTCATCAAATTACTATCATAAATACCTGTAATGGTATGGGAAATGTCATTATCTTCAGCTCAGATGTATTGAAAAAATTTAAAGATGTACCGTTGTTAAGGAAAAAACTCATGACAGTGGCTGCTTAGAGTATTCCTTTCATATATGATACACTAGAGACCTGCAGGTATCTTAATTCAGAAACTACTTTTTTTCACATTAGAAACAATTTTCCATGCTTTCTGGGTTAATCATCTTCCCTACATAATTACTATTCAGTGACCACACTTTTATTACTATAATTTGAAAGAAGCACTGTTCACCATATAAAGGTCTCATAGGAAGAGGTGTTTTCCAGTCTGGAGCTTGTGACAAGAACTGACCAATAATTTGCAGCCTCTCCTCATTAGCAGCACTTCTTCTTGACCACAGTAAAGCTGAAAGTTCACATAAGTGTGAGATGGTGTTTATTCATTGATGTACATGATGCCAACAATTTAGTTAACATTAACAGACACTTTATTCGATGTGAAGTTCAGTTATTTATTACAGTGACCAGTTTTTTTCTCTGTAAACCTTAATTAGTGCAAGTCCGTGGGCTATCACATGCGATTAGAGTTTGAAGTAACATAGTCTATTGTGGCACAAAATAATTTTCCTATTTATATGAAAATACCACAGCTCTCAGTTATGACAATACAGTTCAAATGTAGCACAATCCTTTGGAAATTTGTTAAATACAATTACACTTCAGTGGTTCATTTAAGTGAGTCCATCACATGAATAACTGAGTCTAACAATATTTCAATCTGATAACAATAGTCCACAGTGCTTGTGGATCACATCACAGTTCAATTTGAATGTTAATTAATTTAGGTCTCAAAGATCACTTATACGTAATTGAACTTCAAAGTTTGTGAATTTTGCACTGAACAGACTGTATATCTTTGTATACAGAACATGTGTAATTGAGTCAAACAATGAGACCTATTCACTTCCAAACAGCAGGTAGACTATTTTGGATGGCACTTTACTACTTATAGGTAGGTGTAAGAACAAACTTGCAATGCTTTGAAATATGGCTAGGTTGTAATTTACTGTATTTGATGATGTAAAAGAATTAATAGAATTTTGTATTACTGAAAATGTTGCTAGTTACAAATTTATAAAAATAGATAGATACTATTTTTCTGCTGCTTTGTGAAACCCCTCATTTACATAAACTATGAATCAGTGCATTAATTAACCAATGCTAAGTGTTAGATATTACAGAAAAAAATTGGGTAGCAAAAAAATGCTGTCAAAGTCCAGAACCTACCAATGAATTTGACTAAATCTGCAGTGGCAAATAGCGGTGGGCCAGAAATTTAAATTTAATTATTTTGGAAGATAATGAGCTTTAGGTAATTTAAAATAATATATAGGACGGTGGGAATGTTTAAGTTGCAAATGGTGTGGGGTCACTTTCCCCATATGAGTAGTAGCTCACAAAGATTTTCATGTCTCAAACTATAGTGCTAACTTCAGTGTAACTTTTAGTTAACTGTATCCTACTAAAAATTAATTATGCAGATGGAATGGGAAGACTTGAAATAAGAATCTGAATAACAAATTGCAGTAAAACTTGGTACAAACAAGAACTTGAGATTTCTGAGTGTCACAAATCAACAAGTAAATGTATTGGAAATGAGATAAAAATTAGCAAAAATGTTTAGTTATTTTTGGGAGTAAAAAAATACAATAAAAGGAAAATATCCACCTGCATTGTCACAAGCTTTGCCATTTATCCTTTTTGCAGTCTACAGAGTCCAATAAATGCAACAAAAACAAGTTATAGACAGCCACACATAAAATGGTTTGTATGAAAGAGCGAAGGAATGTGAAATGGATAGGTAAAAACTGAAAATAAACCAAGGGAATCTGTGCATGTGATTATGTATAAAATAACAAAACAGTGATAAAAGTTGATTCTAATTTGTCATTGGTATTTCAGCCAGGCCCTATTCCTGGCATGCGACCTCCCATGGGTGGTGCCGGTCATGTGGTCCCAGCCCCCAAGACTGGTGGTACAATGGGAATAATTATGCCCATGTATACAATTGGAATTGTCATCTTCTTTATGTATACCATAATGAAGGTAGGTATTATTTTTGTAGTTGTACTGTGGTTAAAAAATCATTTTTAAAACAAAATGTGGTGTCAGGCATCCACACATTACCAGATGAGTGATAGATGATGCATAGCAACAGTTAAAGTTGAGAAAATCATACTACCGCTTGTCAATGAAAGTAATCCATTTTCAAAATGTGGTGTAATTAGATAGATAAAAAAATCTACTCACCAAGTGGCTGCAGGAGAACTCACCTATAAAAGGTATTACAATTCACAAGCTTTCAGAGAAAATGGCTCCTTCTTCTGACAGAAGTTTTGAAGGGGAAGGAAGAGGAGTGAAGGAATGGACTGGTGAGGTTTAGGATAAGAGGTAGAGTTTCGGAAAGTCACCCAGAACCCAGGCTCTGGACAGGATGAGAAGGAAAGGCTGATTGTTGTGGACTGCTGCACTGGACGAGATTTGAAAACCAGAACTCCCAGGGTGGAAGGTGGATTAAATGCAAGGCAGAGATTACTGTCAAAACATTGTACACGAGGTCATAAGATTGAAAAGCTAGGTGCATTATATGAGATATAGGTGGGAGGAGGACAACAAAAAATAGACAGGTCAGAAAATGAAAGCTGTAGGAAACTAAAAGGGAGTTAAGAAGGGAATAGTTACTATGAAGAAATGCTGATACCAGAGAAATTAATGTAGATTAAGGTCAGGTGGATGGCAAGACCAAGGACATGTTGTAGTGCCAGTTACCATCTGCAGAGTTGTGAGAAACTGGTGCCTGGGGGAGAAACCGGGTGGTGTGTATGGTGAAACAGGCACTGAGGTCATGACACTCATGTTTTAGAGCATGGTCTGTAACAGGATATTGTGTGTGGAGAGTATACAACCTCTGCTTATACCCATTCATCCTAACTGATAACTTGGTGGTAGTCATGCTAGTGTAAAAAGCCGAACAGTCTTTACATGATATGTGGTATAGGTGTCATTTCACAGGTGGCTCTCCCTTTGATATACTATATGTTCTGCCAGTTACAGGGCTGGTATAGGTGGTGGTAGGAGGCTGCATAGGGCAGGTGCTAGAACAGGGACATTCGCAGTGGTAGGGGCCATTGGGTTGGGAAATGGGTAGAGGAGCAGCATAGGGTCTGACAAGGATATTGCAGATTTTGGCAGGTTGATGAAAAACTACTATAGATGTAGTGGGCGAAATGTCTGACAGAATGGACCTCATTTAAGGACTTGATTTTAGGAACTCATAGCCTTATGGAAGCAGCTGATTAATACATTGAAGACCAGGATAATACTGACAGACAAGTAGTGTATTCCTATCTTTTTAGGGATCAGCAGTACCAGAATTGGACATGATGACCAGGAAATCTGCTTTTGAACTAGGCCGGTGGGGTAATTACATTCAGTGAAGTCTGAAGTGAAAATGGTTAGCATGACTACCACCAAGTTATCAGTTGTTGTATACTGCCAAGACACAATATCCCGTTAAAGAGCATGCTCTACATGAGTCATGACCTCAGTGCCTGTTTCACCACACAGGCCATCTGGATTCTTCCTCCAGACACCAGTTTCTTAGAACTCCACAGCTGGTAACTAGCACTAAAAGTCCTTGGTTCTTGCCCCCCTCTGACCTCAATTTGTGTTAATTTCTTGTCTCAGCATTTCTACACCGTAACTATTCCTGCCATAACTCCCTTTTAGTTTTCCACATCTTTCATTTTCTGACCTGTCTATTTTTCGTTGTCTTCCTCCTCCCATATATCATCCAATGCGCTTAGCTTTTCGCACTTATTAACTCATGCACTTTATTTTGGCAGTAATATCTGTCTTGCATATTACTCTATCTTCCACTTTTAAGCTCAAAGGTTTTCAAATCTCATTCAGTGCAGTCCCCAACAATCAGCCCTTTCTTCTCATCCTGTCTGGTAAGTCTTCCTGAGCTGGGGTTCTGGGTGACTTTCCTGAATTCTACTCCTTTTCCTAAACCTCACCAGTCCTTTTCCTTCAACCCCCTTTCTGCTAGAAGGAGCCACTGGCTCCAAAAGCATGCAATAGTAATACCTTTTCTGTATGTCTTCTCCTGCCGCTGCTTGGTGGATAGGTTTTTCATCTATCTAATTACATTATACTACCATTAATGCTTTCATTCATCTGCTTATGTGCACTACTTCTGTGCAGCAATGGAAGAACTGTTTGTTGGGGGGTGAGAGGAAAGTAATCTGGCACCAAAGGGGGGGGAGCAAGTACTAGTAAGGAAGTATAGAGAGGTATGCACTTTCAGCAGTAGTGAAGAATTGTGATTTAACACTGCCAACTTGTGTGGGGAAGTGGTGGACACTAGTGGCAGGAGGAGTGTAGGAATGAACTAAAATATAATGGGTGTTGTGTATGTTGTGGAAAACCTTGGCAATGAAAATAAGTATTTGGTGAGATCACTCATCATGGGATACTAGGAGGTAATCGTAGCATTGGCAAATATAATATTGAATTTAAGGTCTGGGTGGTAAGTACAATGATGATCTGTGGCTGGTTTGTGTTGGCATTGGGTTTGTGGAAGGCATGGGAAGAACTGGTGTGGAAGATGGACCTGTATAATAACTGGGCAGTATATTCTGTGTTAATGCTCTGGGGAGGTTGCCTGTGTACTGTGTACTTGGATAATTTCTAATTCCTATTTAAGGTGTGGAACAACAACTAACAACCTTAATCTAGAATGAGATTTTCACTCTGCAGCAGAGTGTGCGCTGATATGAAACTTCCTGGCAGATTAAAACTGTGTGCCCGACCGAGACTCGTACTCGGGACCTTTGCCTTTCACGGGCAAGCGCTCTACCATCTAAGCTACCGAAGCACGACTCACGCCCGGTCCTCACAGCCTCACTTCTGTGCTTCGGTAGCTCAGATGGTAGAGCACTTGCCCACGAAAGGCAAAGGTCCCGAGTTCGAGTGTCAGTCGGGCACACAGTTTTAATCTGCCAGGAAGTTTCAACCTTAATCTACTTTACTTTCTCTCTTCCTTCCTTTCTGCCATTACAAAGACCACAAGTCAGCATGTTTTTTTTTAGAAATGTTGTTCACAGTTGAAAACTGGGAGGCAATACAAGGGCTTAAAATGTAAAAATAAAACAGGGAAGCTCATCGCATTTGTAGTTACAGCTAGTCAGGGGTTTAGTGCATTATGGAAAGGCAGATAATTTACATTATTATTATTGTTAACTGTTCTCTATTGCTTTCCTGAAATAACCAAAGTTCTCCCTCTTCACATCAATTTTGACTTATTCCCAAAGTAATCTTTTATCTTGTGAAAATGTCTGTAACATAAACTCCTTGCTGGCAGATAATAAGAATAAGAAGTCATCAAAATAGTAATCATACTCTTTTACTGTATGGTGGTGGTAGACTGGCACACAGAAAAAATTGCAGGAATCTTAACTTAAAATATTTATTATAATGTCAGTGGAATGCGAGATTACTGTCACGTAATGTTGGTGCAGGTGAAATTGAAGTCAATATAAAAATGAAATAGTAAAAAAGGCAGAAATAATATACCAGTTCAACCAGTACAAGGATGATAAAATACACACATCTGGCATGATGTTGCATGCCTATTTGGATGAGAGGAGTACTCTTCATTACAAGAAAAAGGTAGCATTCAACACAATGTCAAGAATGGTGCTGAAATTGTACATATTAAAGTACTTAATAAAGGAAAATTCTCTCCATATATCTGCTTACTGTAATGGCAAATAAAGCCTTCTCAGTGGCGTCATCACAAGAAAAACATTTAAATAATGATCCTAGTGGTTCTCCATGTTGGAGAAAACTTCCAGAGGAAAGGCTCAAGGCGTCGTGTATACTCCAGTGAAGGAAGAAAAAAATGAACTGTTTGTACAATGTGTAACAAGGGGTTATTTGGTGAATGTTTTCCAAAACATAAATATTAAGTGATACTGCATACATCAGAATACTGTAATGTTCTCTTCAAATAAATAATAATTATCTTTCTAAATAATAACACAGATTTCATTTTCCTTCTGTTATTTTACTGAGAAATGTTTATAGATTCTGTAGATGGTAGTAAGCCGTCTTAAATTAATTCAGTAATAGGTATATGGAAACGTTCAAATTTACAATTTTTTGAAACTTTTTGTTTGGTTTGTCGTAGTCAAGTCGAGTTAATGTATAAAAAACTATGACAATGTGAGTGACTCACAATAGACTGCATACTTTTGAGGGTAAATAGTATTTTTACGTATTTCAAATCAAGTGAAGTACCGTATGAGATAGGAGTTTAAATAAAACACAGCCTAACAATATAAATATGCGTAACATTTTTGCCACACAGCACTCAAAAATGGCTGTCTGCGAAAGAGTTAAATACATATAAACACTTGTTATGAAAACAACTAAAGTAAGTACTGTAATTTGCTGAGTCATTTATGCTTAAATGCCCGTTTCTCTCTGATAGAGCACAAGTTCATAAGTAAATGATAACATTCGTAATATTTTTACTCTTTCAAGAAGGGCAATTTCATTCTTGCATGTTACATTTCTCAGATATGTGCATCTCATTTTGTTTCCTGGAAAATGGCAAATATCTGCCTTCCTCCCTTATTTTGTTTGAATTCGCCATATGGACTTTACCCATATGCAATAGCAAATGCTTAAGCTGTTTTGGATCCTGGAATACAGACAAGTATCTCATTGTGTTATTCAATCGCATTGAAGTTGGACATGTGTGTAGAACAGTTGAGGAACAAATGCCGAAAGTGAAGCAGAATATTAAAATAAAATCTCAGTGTGGTGAGAGAGTATTTTTGACTGCTGGTAAAATACGGTATTGTAAACTGTGTGACATAAGAGTAACTGTGGATAAGTCATTTAATGTTCAGCAGCATGTGGTAACAGAGTAATCCAAATATACAACACAACAGATTGAAAACAGAAAAACACTATAGCAATAACTATGGGAATCCTGCCAGTCTTATTCACCATTCTGTGAAGAATTTTGTACAGCCTTCCTTTGTGGTGATGTTTCTTTAAACTGTTCCATCCAAAATATGGTGAATTCTTAGAAATACACAGGTGAATATCTTTCTGGTTATTCCTCATTAAGAAAAACACTGTAACAAATCAGACGAGGCTGCCAGGCAACACGGGCCCTAGTATTACTAAGCCCGTGTTGAGCTATAATTCACTTCCAGTCGGGCTGATAAGCTGCGCTGTCGCTCAGCGAGCGCGTGGTGACCGGAAGTTGTGGTTGCGATAAGTGCTACTGGGGTCCAGCTGCGCCGCAGCACAGAGCGTCATTCGCTCTGCGAACGTCGAGGAGTGCGGACGCATAGCTCTGGGTGTCTCACTGGGCATTGGCTTGCTACGTTCACTTGTGTTAATGTGCCACAGCAATGCCTCTGCGACGAGCATGGCGTCGTCGCTGGCGGAGCAGTGTACCAGTGTATCGCAGCTTGAAGGCGATTGATATTGACTTGGCTGGGCAGTTTAATAAACAGCAATCAATTGGGGGTCCAAATGTTTTTCGTGGACTGCATCTGAACTTCACTCGTGATGTTCAGGCTGTGTTTGGAGGTAGCACGTGGCTGACACTTGCAGTTGTATGGGGCAACCAAGCAGATGATGGTGGCCTTGAAGCCTTCGCTGATGCAAATATCTTGGCTTGGAAGACATGGAGTATAGCAGAGACTACAGGACTGTAGGTAACAGTTAATGAAACACACTATCAGAAGATAAATTGCACATGTCATTTATGGTAACTTTGGAAAAGATGGTTCAGATGAAAAGTATCTAATAAACTGTGAACATCTATTATAAAAACATTCTTCCTCCATTAGTAAATTGTTAATAGACCAGGAAGTGCCGTAAGCCCCATGGGTGTTAAGCATGACACTGTGCTAATCTTCATAACAAATGCTGCGCCTGTATGTGCTGAAAGCTGCCAGTTCATTATACAGTAAAATGATGCGCGTGACTTGTTTAGTTCACTTCTTACAGGGAATTGCAGAAGAGATTCATTTTAAATTCAGTAAAGTTGACAAATTTATTGGATGTGTCAAAAAGCTATTTTTGAAAACCTCTTAAAGTGCTGCAGTACTTAAAGTCTTAGACTATTTTGACAAGATGGAAGCTGCAACTATTAGTGCCAGAATGTTAGTGTTGTGAGAGCACCGTCGATGTATTCAATAGCACTGAAGCCACACTACTTGAACTAGCTCAAGAATTGGTGTCAAGTGCTGAAATTTCAGGCAAATATTTGTACTTGAAATAAAATTTTGGATTTCTTCCTTCTGCTATAACTGCTAGAGTAGTCAGAAGTGCCACTAGGGAAGCATATTGAGCAAGAGAAAAAATTGTGAATAAATTAGAAACTGAAGCTTCCTGACAGATTAAAATAGTGTGCCGGACCAAGACTTGAACTCTGGACCTTCGCCTTTTGCAGCAAGTGCTCTACCAACTGAGCTACCCAAGCACAACTCACAACCCTTCCTCACAGCTTCAATTCTGCCATTACCTCGTCTACTGCCTTCCAAACTACACAGAAGCTCTTCTGTGAAACCTGCAGGACTAGCACTCTTGGAAAAAAGGATATTGCAGAAACATGGTTTAACCACAGCCTGGGGGATGTTTCCAGAATGAGAGTTTTACTCTGCAGCAGAGTGTGCACTGATATGAAACTTCCTGGCAGATTAAAACTGTGTGCCAGACCGAGACTTGAACTCGGGATCTGTGAGGACGGGTCATGAGTCGTGCTTGGGTATGTCAGTTGGTAGAGCACTTTGCCTGCGAAAGGCAAAGGTCCTGAGTTTGAGTCTCGGTCTGGCACATAGTTTTAATCTGCCGGGAAGTTTCACATCAGTGCACACTCCGCTGCAGAGTGAAAATCTCATTCTGAAATTAGAAACTGTTTATAGTGAAGTGGGAAGAGAAGTGTCAAAGAAAAATGGAAAGGTTATTACAAAAAAAAAAGGGCAAAGGTCTCATGCACTATGTACCTTTGTCATTTTGTTGGATCATAACTTCTCTCTTAATCCTTTAGATTAGATTCAAAGGGTATCGTCCATTTTAAATACTAAATCTTTTGTAATTTAAAATTCTCTCAGCATATTCGTAGTAAATTGCAATCCAGAGCTCATAAATTGAAGTAAAAATGAGAGTAAACAAAAACACTCATCATAGGCTAACTGTGTTGTCATAATTTTAATAAAAATCATACTAAAACATTAAATTTTATTGTTTAGCTTGCTTCTCATGTGCATTTTATTCTTATATAAACAGTTCATTATCTCTTACTGATTTATTTCACAACAGAAATTTTGTCTCCTCTAATATTTTAGGCCAAATATTTTATGTCTTTGTTTACCTTTTTGAAAATTTTTGCCACAACAGCATATTTTTTGTGCATATTATGGTGAGTTTTAAATCATAAAAATCCTAGCCGAAGTCATGAAGAAGGAACTAACAGTTCTAAAAGCTAGGGTAATTTTTCTACTTTCATGAGCTGCTCAGAAACAAATTTTGCACAGCCTAGTGAATTTTCTTTTTCTCATTACCCTTTTGACTGCTGGACAGTGCTATATACAGCCGCCTGTGTAGTGGAGGTAAAAGTAAACTTTGTCAGTCTAGTTTAGTAGAGCATGCAAATCGTAACTGAGACGACACAGCTTGTGTGCACTGTTCAGTCTGTCAACATGCCCCTAAGAACCCTTTTGAGCCTAGACCTTACGTACATTCAGTTCATTGTCCGTAATATGGAAGATCTGCATTGTAGTGGTCACTAGCAGTGAATACCAGCTACTTACCTGTTATGAAATCAGAATACAACTGTCTCAAGAATCAGTGCTGAGAATGTTGCACACCAGTTGTCAACTGTGTGACATATTTACTACAACATGTTTTGGGACTATGTTATACCATTGTAAAGTGCTGTAAAATAAAGAAAAATGAAAATGTTGCAAATATGTCATCCATTAGACAACAGTTGTATAACATTTTCGGTACTGAATACCACCTAGAGTTGACCACGGCCTACATATAAATTATTACACTTAGATACCCCAAGGAGAATGCAGCCACCCAGACGGCAAGTGAAGGTACGTAACAAACCATGCGACCATCCCAACGTGATGAATTTGGCCATTAGGCATTCATTCATTCATCCAATACAAACAATAGTACCCCCCCCCTCCCTCCCCCCCGAAGCAATGTGTTGTGCAAATGTGAGCAATAGTATCAGCTTCTCATCAACAGGAGCTTCTCATCAACAGGTATTGTATTGGTCTGACAATTTGTGATGTTCGCCAGCTTTATTTCTTTGTTGATAGTCTTCGGTGTTGATGTATACTGTTATGCTGTCTGAAAAATGGGGTGGTGGAAGTTCAACACTGACTACTGTAAATGATTAGCTGACATTTGTATAATTGTGTTTCACACTTCTTTACTTTCACTGTTCACCGCCCCTCACCCCCCCCCCCCCCCTCCCTCGCCACTCCCAGTATTACACAATTATATGGCTAGTTCACTATTGGTAAATGTTGGTAAGCCTCATTAATAGGTTGCAGGCAACATCAGCATACTGCTACTGTTTGCTGTTGAACATCTAAGAGTAGTAAAAACCTAACCAAACAGTTCACAGTTCTTACAGAATAATACGGTATGTGCGACACTATTTTTCAAATAAATTAATCAGACATTATTAATTGTTCTAACACAGGGCCTATTTGTGTTCCACTTGTTCAACTGTTAAGTTGATGCATTGTTGTTAATCTAACTAATACATATTTCATGTCTGAAAAATCAGCTGTGGACTGACTGTATCAGAACCATAAATTTGTCCTTTATATATCCTCACAATAACAGGCACTGAAACTATACATTGTTCAATGTTTAAGTTACAGAAATTAGAATAAAAGCATAACTCATTCAATTAACGGAATACATCGAAAAATTCCTTCTTTTTGACAGTTTCTTTTACCACAGTTTAGGCCGAATTATTTGTTTAAATAGTGAAATTAACAGATAGTTGTACAAACAATATTTTTGACAAACCTGGTAATTATTTTGGAATGAATTAATGGCTGGCTTTGCTAATGTTTTTGAATAGAGCCAATTAAATACTTTAAGAATTCTAGTAGTTCTTCCAAATGCTTATAATCAGTACAGCATTTTTATTTGTTGATAAGTCAACAATAGAAGATAAGTCACCAAACAATTACTGATTTCACCCTTTAATCTGCAGCAAAAGATATTAACTAGGAATGGTCAAAATAAATTTGTAAATTAATTACATACACAAAACTAAGCACAAATACAAACGTAATTGTTGGGTTCAAATTAATGATATGGTTATAATAGAGGGAAACATTCCACGTAGGAAAAATATATCTAAAAACAAAGATGATGTGACTTACCAAATGAAAGTGCTGGCAGGTCGACAGATACACGAACAAACACAAACATACACACAAAATTCAAGCTTTTGCAACAAACTGTTGCCTCATCAGGAAAGAGGGAAGGAGAGGGAAAGACGAAAGGATGTGGGTTTTAAGGGAGAGGGTAAGGAGTCATTCCAATACCGGGAGCGGAAAGACTTACCTTAGGGGGAAAAAAGGACGAGTATACACTCGCTCGCGCGCGCGCGCGCGCGCGCACACACACACACACACACACACACACACACACACACACACACACACATATACAGACACAAGCAGACATATTTGGTCTTTAAACATGTCTGCTTATGTCTGTATATGTGTGGATGGATATGTGTGTGTATGCGCGAGTGTATACCAGTCCTTTTTTCCCCCTAAGGTAAGTCTTTCCGCTCCTGGGATTGGAATGACTCCTTACCCTCTCCCTTAAAACCCACATCCTTTCGTCTTTCCTTCTCCTTCCCTCTTTCCTGATGAGGCAACAGTTTGTTGCAAAAGCTTGAATTTTGTGTGTATGTTTGTGTTTGTTTGTGTGTCTGTCGACCTGCCAGCACTTTCATTTGGTAAGTCACATCATCTTTGTTTTTAGCTAAACTAAGCACAAAATTAGACATGGTTCTATATTCCTTAAGACTGAGGGCCAATCTTTTTCTTTTATGGAAGTGCAATTTATACTTGTGCATGTTAATGGTAATTAGGCAAAAAATGAAAAGAAAATTAATTTAAGAAGGCAAATGGCAAAACAAGAGAGGAAGTAAAGAGATCCCAGCTTGCATTGTCACAAATTGATCATTGTTGTAGAAGAGTTTGGAGGCAACAAAGTACAAATTCATAAGCACGCAGTCTCAGAATACAGCAGGAAGTTGGTTCATTTGTGTTTTTGGCTGGTAGCATGTATGGATGCCAGGCATCTCTCATTGTTATTAAGCGTAATTTGAGGGCTGTACCATATCGAAATAGGATCTTTAAATCTATTGTCCAATCCTATAGTCAACATTTAATTTGTTTATTTGTTTGCTGTCCATATAACAGTTTTTGGACCATGTCATAGATTCATTCTAGTTCACATATATACAAAGGTTTAGTTAAAATTCACAAGTGCACACATTGGTAGCTACAGAGGTCAAAAATTATCATTTTTTGTTGTTGCAAAAACAAACTGTTGCTGTGTACACTGTTTTACAGAGAGACTTCACTGTTTGAAATATAAATCCATACATTGATACATTGTGTGAAGATCAGAAATTATTATTTTTGTGTTGCAAAAACAAACTTATGCTATGTATACTGTTTTACAAAAGCAAATTATGACTTGAAATCTTCTACTGAATTGCAGCATTTTCTCTATTACTTAATGCTTAAGTTTATTATTTAAGGTGTTTAAAATAGTTTTCTTGAAGTCAGATGGAAGTCTGTTATAAAAGATGGTTCCTGTTGTATGTGAACTACAGTACCCCCCCCCCCCCTTTTTTTTTTTTAGTTGAAATTCTGTGAAAATTTTCTCTTCCCCATGTTTTGTACCGGTGTACATTACTGTTTGTTATATTCTGGATTTTGTTTCACAAACATTATTGCCTGCAGGATGTACGTAGAGTAGATGGTTAGTATTTTATATTTTCTGAAAATTTCTCTCCAAGGCTCTCTCCTGTTTACCTTAGCTACCACTCTTACTGCCTTTTTTTTAGTCTGAAGAGCCTGACTGTAAAGACAGCTAGTGCCCGACACCAAAGCCCAGTATCATACTGAAGATCTCAGTGTATCACTCCAAAGTATATTTGTCAAGCTATTGTGGCCGAGAAAGGCTGAGACCTTTTCCAGTAGATACAGATTTTGTTGCATATATGATCTATATGTTCGTTCCATGACAGGTATTCAACAATTATATCCAAAAATTTGTGTCATTAAGGACCAATGGAGGTGTAAATAGAGATCTGTTTGTGTTCTGACTATAGCTAAGCATAAATTGTATAGTTACTGTCTTCTCTTTATTTACAAGTAGCTTATTTGCAGTAAGATAACTTGGCAGAAAATAATTGATTTCACTTCTGTTTGTGGTAGTATGATATCGCAGCACCAGCTGACAAAATATGTGTCATCAGCATAGCTTCCAACCTTGCAGTTTTGGGATTCAATTAAATTGTCAATGTACACAAGAAATAGAAAAGCCCCAATATACTTCCTTGGGGCACACCACATTGAAGTATCATGTGGGTTGATTTGGTTGTTACCAACTGTTCGTTCCTTTTATAAGTTGGCTTGACACTATTTCCTTTCTTCCGAATAGATCAGTAGTTGTAAGGCTACCCCTCTCATCCCAGATGTTTCTAATTTAGGCAGTTGAGTTGTAAGATTTACAGGATCAAAAGCTTTACTCATATCCAGGGAGGTGCCTGTTACCTTGTCTCCTTCATCTATCTTGTTTAATATTACATGTATAAAAATTGCTACTGGTGTTAAAGTATTACATGCTGATTAACTGCTGTGCTCTTATAAATGAAGGCTATAAGAACCCAAATCAGGTGAAATATGTTTGATAAACTTTAGAAAATGAAGTATCCCAAATGAAAATGTCCAAATATTGTTAGGAGATTTTAATGCTAAAGTAGAAAAAGGAACACATTTTGCAAAATCATCTGAGACTGCTGAATACACAAGAGAACCAACAGAAATGGTGAAAGATTGATCAGTTTGTGCAAAACTTTTAAGTTAAAAGTTGATGTCATATTACACAAAGCTCCCAAGGAAACAAACTTGGAGCTCACCAAATCCAAATTTAGGGTAGTTCCAAACTGATCATGTTGAGATTTCAAGTAGAAATAGTAAAAAAAATAATGAAAGTTCAGTTGAAGAAAGAAGCAGATATGATATTCAAACAGACCATTACTCAGTGACAAGGAATATAAAATTTACTTTCAATGTCAGACTAGGAGCCAGAAAAATAAAAGAAATGTGAGAAATTATGAAACAACAAATCTTCCAGAAACAAATTAACACACTAACTTTTGCATGTGTAACAATGGATATTTCACTGCCAAGCCACAGTGTTGGGCACAAGACTGCTGTGACCAGTGATGGCCCCATGGCAGTCAACATGTTACACAACTCAGAAACTAGTGATTGCTGCTGCCAAGGAAACAGCTCCATTGCAGAATCGCAGACGGTGGAATTAAGACTGTGAAGACACCTTAGAGGGAAGGTTGACAGTGTGGAAAATATAATGTTCTACAAAGGAAGAAGCTGATTATTTGAAACTGATTAACCAAAGAAAGAAAATGATGAAAATTTTGAGAACTGCTATGGGAAATTCTGAATAGTCTTCTACATGATGGTGCAGACTTTCAGAAAAACAGCACAAGAAAATTTTATAAAAAATTCAAAACTTAAAGAAGTATCAACCACCAAGTTTGTTTAAAAATAGAATACGGCAAACTAGATGTTAATTACAAAGAAAACTGTGAATTAACTGAGTACTTAAAGTAGCTCCTCACTTGTGAGAAATCAGTGATATCTTTTGACCAAGAATGCCCTGGAAATGTTTTTCCAATTTCAAAACCTCCAGATAAAAACTGAAATTCAGAATATAATTAAGAACTAAAAAATAAGACTTCTGGAGAAGATTAAATTGTCACAGAAATTTGGAAAAATGCAAGTGATGAAATGATTGAAAAAAACTTGAAAAAAATGGGAAGAAATTTGGGAAACTGAGAAAATCCAATAAGAATGGAAATTCACTCTCATACATTTTTTTACACAAGAAAGGGTAAAAACGAGGTGTTAACAACTATAGAGGAGTCTCTTTAGGGCTGTTACATGCAAAATCCCATCCAGGACCCTCAAAATTTATTGGACAGGGCTGGATCTGTGTAGAACAGAGTATGAATTTGAAATTGGTCATTAAGAAGTGTAATCTAAGAAGCTAAAATCTTGTCATAACTTTTGTAAATGCCCAGAAAGCCAGTGACTCCATAGAAAAAGAAACAGTCTTCAATATACTAGAAAAAATTGACACAGGTGAAAGAATTTTGACAATAATTAAAGAAACATTCACAGAAACAAAGTCCAAAATAAAATTCCATGAGGAAATTTTGGACTGTTTGAAATCAAAAGTGGTTTAAGACAACGTGATAGCCTCTCCCCAATGGTCGTCAACTGTGTTTTGGAAAAGATAACAGAATTGAATCTTTACATAAAGGAAAAAGCATCCAAGAAATCATGGGATATAAAAACTCAAGTATCAGATTAAACTGTTGTGGCATTATTTTCTAAAACATTGATACAGCAACTGAACAAATCAGCCTGTTGAAAGAGATGGTAGAAAAGGCTGAATTACAATTATATATATAAGATGGACTTCATAGCCAACATAAAAATGCTCCAAAATTCCAATGTGCAGGATATGGTGGAACTTAGGGAGATAATACTGACAAGCAATCTACATAAAGAAGCAAACAAAAATAGAGCTCATAAAATAGAAATGGTTTGTCAGTGAAGAAATTTACAATGAAAAATACACTCCTAGCTAAAAACAAAATGCTAACACAACAATGATGTTACAAAAAATGGAGTGCCTTTATGCAGCTGAATGTTTAGTCCTGAACAAAAAGGTAGAAATTCAAGAGTTGGAGGAAAAGGAATGGAAGATCCTGTGCAAAATATTCAGCACAAGAAAAGTTGGGAATACATGGATGAAATCTACACCCAAACTGAAAAACTGCTCTCGGGAAAAGTAGAATTTCATTTCATGCTCTCTTGGTTTGAATGAATTTTGAGAGAAATCCCAGAACATAAATCAGTTTGTTTTAGGTAAGTGAAAAGAAAGTAATATTATAAAAACAATATCCATCCTGGATTTTCCAGTGTTTGACATTACAAAAACAGAAATTTTCAGCCAGCTTATCAAAAGATGTAGTAGTTTGGGGTCCTCTCAGGAAAATGTCAGAAAGTACATCATTGTATCAACAGAAGAAAAGAAGATGGCGAATGAAGAAATACTGAAAAGACCAGAAATCAGAAAATATGTTGAAATCGGGAGTAAGTTATTCATATACTGCAAAAAACTGAATAGAGATTATGATCACTGTAGGCAATTACATTTTAAATCATAAATGCAAGTGTATGTCAAACAATATGATTTCATTTCATTACTTTTTACAAATCATTGAGTCCACCTGGTTAAAATTAACTGCATAAATTCTTAATTTGTAGTCATTATTGGGTATGCAGTTCAATAAAGTAAAACATTAAGTAATTGGCAACTGAAAATGGTGCCTAAAATAAATTTTGGACAGAGAATTATGTAGAGTAATTGACTATTATAGGTACAAATGAAGAGGCCAAATAGAGGACAATGAAACAAGCAAAATAATTCTAATAAATAGATCAAGAAACCCATGGTTTCCTTGGTGTGATGTATTATGAGTGAGTACATTAACACCTTATAGCAGAATCCCCGAGGATCCAGGCTGCAAGTATACACTTGAGGACAAAGACATTACAACAGGTGTTTACGTGGGCTACTGATTAATAATTTTAAGAATAAAAAATACGATGGAAATTTGCTGATGCAGCACAAGAGACGCAACAACAGTGCATTCACTTTGGAGCAGGTGTGTCAGCTAATTTACACACAGCGATGCATGTTCCAGTCAGTCGGGCTTATGATATTTTGTATACATGAAAAATCTGTAATATTTAGTATTGGATTACTAGATGATAGTTCAAGCCTTGAAGCTATTTACCTCCTCGTCTTCTTTGAAAACAGTGTTCCAGCTTGCACTGCTTAAATTTCTTCCTTCTCTGAAGTATTACAGGTAATGGTAATGTGGATAGACAGATCAGATGAAGTAAGGAACTAGTGATTCTGTACCATAAGAATTAATATATTTCACATTATTAATGAACTAAAACAAAAAGCCATATCCTCTCTCTATCATGTTGCGGATCGTCAATGGTCGAACCTGGGACTCCAGATGGCCGCACTGAAGCCGGGACCCTCCACACCGTATATTGTCAGGAGGCCGAGCAAGTTCAATAGCGTCAAGGGGCAGTGTAGAGTGATACAGTGGTGTTTGGAAGTATTCCTTTATTCAGTTAGTTTACAGAAGCATATGTTGGTGTGCCGCCCTGCGAGTCCGGCTGTCTCAGCACTCCTGGACTGCCAACACTGCTGCTGCGGTCATCAAAGCTACCCGATGATGGAAATCAGCCATGCTCGCCCAGTCGCCACCCTCAGAGGCGTAGCAACAGGTGCCACTCTACTGCTCGCGATTCCGGAGACTGATACAGTCCCTGGTCCCCGCCACCCTCTGCCCCATTTGGCCTGCTCTGTCTGACCATGGGACAAAGGTGGTTGTACTGGTCACCTGTGGCCCTCGGCCTCTGCTGCTCCCAATACAGGACCAGACTGGACTGGACTCGAACCCGCACCCACACCCTCCTGGACGCAGTGCCGCAACTTGCCACTAGTGATGCTTGCCAGATGGCAACACCCGCTGCCGTCCCTAATGCTGTTACAGCACTGCTGTGCCTCCCGCAGTGTATGCCTCGCCTGGACCCCGGTACTCCAGGTGGGAAGCAAACGTGGCCCGTCCTGGACCCGCTGCGGACTGCGGTCACTGCCCTCCTTCAGGCAGACCATGCAATCTCCAAGTACCCAGCTGCCATTCCGTCCTGCCCTGGTGTTGTGTCCCTGGAGGCAGAATACATTAAGTACATAGAAACGAATTACACGTTTACACAAAATATTGACTACGTCGCTACCAGACTGGCCCCTGTAAGTGTAGTCCAGCGCAGGTCCGACCTGACTCTCAACTGACCTGGCACACCCCTCAAGCTAAAAGTGCCTGACTATTTACACTGCATTTCCCCTCGCTTCTGACATAGTGTCAGAGGGAGACAGAAACTATGGCAGGGGTAAATTCCCATACATCAGCCATTTACACATGGCCACTCCCGGCTCTGGCCTGTTGCCTCGCCTCATACATCGCAATAACTTAAAGCAACACTTCAGTTCCCTACCTCGCTGCTGCTGCTTCACTCCAAAAAAATCGTACATGCAATACGCCGCTGCAACTCCGCGCCGTGTTTACTCTGCCTGGCCTACTGGCTACTGACACACACTGCTAGCGGCTCCAGACTTCATCACTCAACCACGCCTTTACTGAATTTTAACAAAATTCCCCTTTCCTATGACGAAGACTAATACTAGCGCAGTGCACCTCCCTCCTTTCAACAAGATTCGTCCCAAATCAAAATATAACAGCCGTGGCTGCATAAACATACCTTGTTCACGAAACTTAAATGCTACAGACTGAAACTAACAAGTACATAAAAAAATTAACGCTACCCCTATACACTGTTTACACTGGTTGCCCATCCCGTAGGCAATTGATGTGTTGGCACCTCCTCTACTGTTGCACGTTTCCACACTCTCCACAAAGGTACACTCAAGAAAAATAGAAAAGTGGCACACCCTGTGGCTGAAATGCTCACTGTCTTTATTCTGTTGGTGCAATGCTGTTGTAACGTTCGAATGTGTTCCAATACATTATTAACCATGATTGATCCTTCTTGTGCGTTAATAAAGGAATGCAAAGTTTCCAAAAACTCTGGATTAAACGTGGAGTTTAAATATGTCAGATTTTGTATTGGTAATATGTCCAGAACCCCTTCCCACTACAGATCACTACAACGTCGTATGACATCCTCAGAAATTCCCAATAGTTCACTGTGCCCCTATCAAATTACATGAATGGGGGGGGGGGGGGGGGGGGGGAATATACCCCTTGATACAGAAACACAAAATGTAAACATGCCATACAATATTACACATATAATAATTCACTGTTTCTATGGCTACAATGCATACGGAACATTGTCCCTCCGCCGCGACCTCCTCCTTCTGTTTGTTTTGCCTAGCCTCTGCAATTGGATCACTTCCTTGTAATTGAGGTAATTCATCCAGCATTCCTTTAAAAGACTTTACTCTACGTACGTTGATAATGGATGTTTTTGTTGGCAGCTGCACTTTAACATTTACAGGAGAATTCATCTCCATGATCTGGTATGGTCCGTGGTACTTCATCAAGAATTTTTTCGCCTTTCCCTTAGGTGTATATGGATTCGTGATCAGTACCCATTGACCTACCCTGTACTGTGGTAAAGGTCCTAATTGCGTATTCTGTTCTTCTAGCCTTTCCAGCACTTTCGTATTGGCCTTCTGTACCCTCTTCCAGACTTCCCGTATTGTCCGTGCAAATTTCCTCACTGTGTTCCCTTTATCTCCCGATTTCAGACATAGAACATCAAATGGTGATGGCATCTTTCTTCCATAGACCACCTCGAACGGTGACATTCCAACCCCCGAATGTATTTTGGTTTTATAACTCGATACCACATATGGAAGATAACCATCCCAGTTATCATGGTTTCCATTCACATAATAACTTAGAATTTTTGAAATTGTCTTATGTACTCGCTCCGTTCTCCCATTCGCCTGCAGATGAAATGGACTGGTCCATAATTTTTTAATTCTCAATAAGCGACGCAACTGTGTCATTAATTTGGACATGAAGTTCGTTCCCTGATCCTTAATTATGGTATCAGGCATGCCAAACTTCAATAACCAGTTATTGACTAAAGCTTGTGCTACCGTACTTGCCTGTTGGTCTGGTATTGTGACCATGGCTAGAAACGGCAAAAAGTGATCAATTATGGTTAAAACGTAACGATTCCCTGCTGTTGTTTTGTTATATGGCCCGCAGATATCTATCCCGATAAACTCGAAATTTTTCGAAGCCTCTGGTAACCGTTGCAGTGGAATCCGTGCATGCATCACATCCGCAATCCGTGCAGTCTCCAAGTTCCCGGCTGCCATTCCATCCTGCCCTGGTGTTGTGTCCCCGGAGGCGGAATACAGTCCGATTAAGTACATAGAAACAAATTACACGTTTACACAAAATATTTACAACATCGCTACCAGACTGGCCCGTATAAGTGTAGACCAGCGCAGGTCCGACCCGACTATCAACTGACCTGGCGCACCCCTCAAGCTAAAAGTGCCTGACTATTTGCACTGCATTTTCCCTCGCTTCTGACATAGTGTCAGAGAGAGACAGAAACTATGGCAGAGGTAAATTCCCATATGTCAGCCATTTACATATGGCCACTCCTGGCCCTGGCCTACTGCTTCGCCTCATACATCGCAATAACTTAAAGCAATGCTGCAGTTCCCTGCCTCGCTATTGCTTCACTCCAAACAAATCGTACGTGGAATACGCCGCTGCAGCTCCGTGCCATGTTTACTCTACCTGGCCTACTGGCTGCCGACTATTACCACACAGTGCCAGCGGCCCCAGACTTCATCACCCAACTGCGCCTTTACTGAATTTTAACAGAATTCCCCTTTCCTACAACTAAGACTAATATTAGTGCAGCAGTGTACAGGGAAAGACAGTTTAAAGTCAATGAAACATCCGAGCAGGGTTTTTACAGACATAAGAAAATTAATTTTCATCATCTTTTACTGCTAGCTCCGCAGGCTTGATTGTTATGGGAATACTACTTTTTAATCTTTGCCATAAACTGCTTAGATGAATGAATTCATGAGAATTGACAGGAAAAAAAATAAAACATGTACCTGTTTAGATAAACCAGCATAAGTTCCAATACAATGGCCATCTTTCAAGTGAAAGATTAGCAGGGCTGGAATACACCACAGCTATGAAATAGCCTCTCACAAAAAATTCAATGGATTCAAGGTGGGAGACCTGGGCACGATGGTATTGGTGAACCATGACCATACACTTATTGTTAAAGATTCATGATACATATTCCTGAATAGCCGTATACACCATATGCATCCTTTCAACATGAGGAATGTCATTCAAAAATGCAGCATAAACATATGAAAAGTAAGTCTTTTGTAGGATAAATCCAGACAACAGGTTCCCCTGCCTAAAGAATATTTCAAGCACTTCAAAAATACTGAACCAATCACTCACAAGACAGATTTTAACATTCCAAATATCACACATACCAGATGTCACAAAGAAAAATAAACAATCGGAAAGAGTGACATGAGGCATTTCACAAACTTAACAATCCTCCATCAAAACTTGCAATCAATAAAAAATAAAATATAACTGTTAGAAATTGAGCTCCAATCTTTGAACTGCAGAGTAGTTTGTGTTATTGAGCAGTGGTGTAGAGAGACAGAAATCCAACATGCAGTGTTATTATCTTATGAAAGGGCAAAGGGGTGGAGTATCGTGCATTTATATCAGAAAAGGAACACAATTCAAATCAATACATAACCTCAGTACAGCAAGTGAAGACAAACGCTTTGAAATATCAGCTATTGAATTAGCAGGGCTTGATATCACCAAGAAATTATTCATTTTATGTGTGTGTAGATCTTTCTGTGGTAGTGTGGACACTTCTTCCAATAAATTAGCAGAAGTTCTAGATAAAGTCTCAAGTACAAAAGTCAACGTTAATTCTGTGTGGGGACATTAACATCAACACTAATATCATAAATGAATCCAGATGCACCCTCATAAATATGCTTCAAAGTTTTGGCATGTCCCGGTTGGTCAATAGTGAAGCAAGGGTTACTACAATGACTGCATCAGTAATTGACCACGTGGCCACAAATATGTACAGGGAAAAATGTGTTGTAGCTGTAAAAGCTCTCGGACTATCAGACCAAATAACAAAAATAAAATCAGGCAATGAGTAATTTCCTAAACTACAAGCCTACAGACGACATCTATCAGAAATCAAAATAAAAGATTTTTCAAAGGAACTAGTAAAACAAAGCTGGGATGAAGTGTGTAAGGAAAACAATGTGAGTATGAAATTCTCTAAAATGCTCCACATTATTTAAATTGAACTTTGAAAAGGCATTTACAAAAGTATGTATGTCTGTATCATCTCACAAAAGCAGATGGCTAACAGCAGATATTAAGATGTCCTCCCAAACATTTAATTACCTTGGTTCCATGAAAAAGAGTCACAATGATCCAGAATTCTTAAAGTTCTATCTGAGATACAAAAAGATCTTTCAAAAGGTGCTGAGTGCTCCAAAAAAGATCATTTAATGACAAAATAATATTTAATGCAGAGAATAAAAGCAAATCAGTTATGAAACAGGGAGAGGCAAACAAACCCAGAATAACATACTGCTAAGGGAGGGGGATAAGGTAATAAATGATCCACAACACTTAGTAAACTATGTAAATGAGCATTTTTCAAGTATTGCAGAGAAGTTACAGCAAAAATTCCCCTAAACAAATAATGTATCGCCTGTAAATAATGATGCACTAAATACAATGATGTTACTTCCAACCACAGAGAATGAAGTCAGTAAAACTGTTCAAAAACTATAAAATAAAAAGTCAGTAGGCTTAGATGAAGTACCAATGTGTGTACTGAAACAATGCATAGAGATTATACAAGGACCCTTAACAAATGAATCCTTCACATCAGGGACATTTCCAGAGCAGTTCAAACAGGCAAGACTTGTACCTTTGCTGAAGAAAGGTAACACAGAAGACATAGAAAATTACTGTCCCATTTCCCTGCTGTCACTATTATCAAAAATAATAGAAGCAATTATGAAAGACAGATTAATAAATTACCTGAATAAATACAATCTTTTAAGCGAATCACAGTTTGGTTCCCGAAGTGGCAAAAATACGGAGTCAGCTGTAGTAAAATTCACAAAGGTTGTACTTGATGCTCTTGACAAAGATGAGTGTGTCATAGGCATATTTTTGGATCTTTCTAAGGCCTTCGATACAATTGAGTACAAGTTTCTATTAAATAAATTAGAACCATTAGGAATAAGAGGGGTAGCTAATGACTGGTTTTGATCATACCTAGCAGATAGGGTACAAAGAGTAGAGATAACACATACTTCAAATAGGTCTAAACATTTAGTAAAACACTTAATACATAATATAGGGGTACCGCAAGGTAGCATATTAGGACCAGTAGTATTATTGATATGCATCAGTGACTTTCCCAATAGTATTACTCATGGTGAAAAAATTCTCTTCGCTGATGACAGCAATATTATAGTCACTGAGGAAACGAGAACTCCTTGCAGAGAAAGCAAATGAAGCTCTCAAGGAAGTTCATGATTCGTCAATAAGCAATAAAGTGACATTGAATATAAGGAAAACTAATGCGATGAATTTCAGTTTGAAGACAGAAAATTACAACGTTAAATTAAATGTAGATGGCACCTCTATAGGCTGTGTAACAAGTGCAAAATTTCTAGGAGTGAATAGTGATTCTCAGTTGAAGTGGTGTGAATGCGCAAAGGTACTTGCAAACAGAATGTCTTCAGCATGTTATACCCTTAGACTCCTGTCAACAATATGTAACATACAGTGTCTTTTAGCTACATACTAATATATGTACACTCAGTTCTCAGCTACGGCAGTCTTTTTTGGGGAACAAATGCACAAAATATGAAAACAATTTTCAAACTCCAGAAAAGATCCATAAGAATCATAACCAAAAATGGTAGTCGAGCTCACTGTAAAGATCTGTTCAAAACACTGGGGATTTTAACTGCTCCTTGTCAATACATTTACCTGTCAGTTGTACACATCGAAAATAACATAGGTAATTTCTGAACACCCAGTTCTGCCCATCACCATGGAACAAGATCTAGACTCAACTTGCATTTGCCAAGAAAAAATAAACATAAAACTCAAAACAGCATTTTCTACCAAGGAATAAAACTGTACAATAAATTACCAAAAGAGATTAAAGAAATAGCAAAAATTACACTTATTTAAAAAGGCAGATAGAAAGTGTCTGTTATGCAATACATTTTATACGTTGAAGGATTACTTAGAGTAAGTGTGTGGTAAAAAATGTTACACAAATAAATAATAATATTTGTTATAAAACATCCAACATTCCACATAACACCTTCACACTGTGTTTTTCCATCTTTTTTCTTTTCTAGAAAATCTTACCCCCAAGCTATGCATTGCACAGTACTAACACCTCTTCCTCATTCTGCACGCAACTTCTGACTCATTATAGAGGGATGCTGACTCAGTTTTCCAGGATAGCAAATGGGAAGATGTGATTCAGAAAATGGCCCAGAGATCACCAGTGTGTGTGTGTGTGTGTGTGTGTGTGTGTGTGTGTGTGTGTGTGTAGTGTTATGAAACAATGTGTGTATAGTGTGTGCAGTGACTGATAGTGAGATACAAGTGAACAGTGTGGCATTACATTATTTAAGAAAGTATTGTATGCCAGGAGTAAATCTAATGAGTGTCTAACTAGAAGCTTATTTTAAATTGGTCTAAACTTGTAAATACTTTGACTTGTCCTATATCCTTGTAAAGAGAGATCTACAGACGAATAAAGCTACTACCTCTGCTACTACTATTACAACTACAACTACGACGACAACAACAACAACAACTACTACTACTACTGCTACTGCTATCACTATTACAACTACATTGACAACAACCACAACAACAACAACAACAACTACTACTACTACTACTACTACTACTACATAGCATTAGACATCAACAGTGTTGTAAAATTGGCATGACTGCAGTAATGCATATATACTGTATCAATGAAACAGTTGGTTTTGAAGCCTATGTTTGTTAAGATTATTTGCTTGGTTTGATTGTCCTCTACTTGCCTCTTTCCTTTGAACCTACATTAGCAAACACTCTGTATATGAGCCCTACTGCAAATTAGATATTTTTCATGTTTATTTGCACGTGTTAATCTATAACATGGTAGTAAATAACAGGTATTTCTGCTTACATTGATGACTTGACAACTGTTGTCAAGTCACCAAAGTAAAGGTTCCAAAAGTGAATTCACAGAATCCAGATAATGCAAGTATTGATACATCTGATTGTCTGTACATGGAATACATAAAGGTCTGAAGATGGCATTATTGAGATTCTGAAACTGGTTGTCATTAAATAACTTCTCAAAACATACAGCTGTTTAGTGATTCTCCTTGGTAAATATTTGACTGGCCACTGTTCCTACTACACAATGGATCAACAGAGGATAAATTAATCTATGGGTATTGGAGTGCATGACATGGCAAAGTTAAGAAACGTGTTTATCCAAATTATAATTTTTTGAAAACATGAACATATATGTGATTTTCTTTAGTTCTAAGTAAAACTTGGTTCCCGTGTTAAGCTTGGCCTTTAACCTTCTTATTATATATTCTGTTTCTTCCTGCTGCCCCTTTTCTCCAAAACGTGCTTAACTATTCCCCTGACAAAATGGGAAGTTCTTAAAAAATTATAAGGAGCTAGCAGCATGTTAAGTACCAGACTGCTTTCCCAGTGGCTCAATTTTCAAATTGTCATCAAATAATTTCTTTCAATTTTTCCTACAAGGCTTATTCTGTCTTACTTTGCATAATAGCTCCCTGATAAATTTGAGTAGTTTTCCAATAATTCATATGTATCTACTTGCACAGACAGGCAAGTTCTTCCCATTCCCTCTGATTGTAGGCTTTGTAAATCCATTTTTCCCCCCTGTGGTGATGTCTCCTTCCTGCAACTTCTTAATCACATCATATAAATCTCTCAGTTCTATCATTCCATCAGTATCAACCACTTCACTTGTTTCACATTCTTGTTTAGTTTCCATTAACATTTGATCTTAATGCACTTTTTTTCAGAGTTTCAAATTCACTTTACCCATCAACTTCACCTGTTTCCATCATGAAAAGTGCACATGCCTCATCAACATTTTTATCATCATTAAATAAATAAACTACAGCATCAGTAACTAATGCTTCATTACAACTCTCTAAAGCATTACCACATAAATCACCAACACCAAACTCAATAACAGTCACATAATCAACATCTTTTATGTGTAAAATCGTGTAATTTTTACCTGAAGTCAGCATTCACCATTGTTGATGCTGGTGTCATCCCTAATGTTGCTATTCAGCCAGAATAATTTTATTTCCAAGAAAAGCTTGTTTTCATCTACAGCTAATGGTTTAAACAACTATTGGCATTGACTGGATGCTGATCTTAATTTCAGATACTTGATTCTTAATCTAAATTAATCAGTCACTCATTTCACTAAAGCATCCAATATTAAATTTAAAGCATTCACTTTGATTTCACAGCTATTTAGAGGGCCTAAATGGATTTCATTCTCTGAAGACTTCCAGTTACTGGTGTCTTAGTTAACATGATTTCCATTTGATTTATTCATATCTAAATTCTCACTGAAATTATTACAAGTCTCAAAAACAAAATGCTACATATGACAGCACACTTTTCACCATTCAGCTTGATCTTTTAGAGTCCTGATGCTTCCCATATGATACATGAAGCAGCAGTGTTGCTGTTTCTGTTACTGCCACAATGGGGCTGATTGTGAAACTGAAGCACACACGTTACCTGTTGCCTGATATGAACTGCTGCTGTCTGGTGGCATCGAGCGGTTATGCTGGTGGTTTACCAAAGCCGAACTTACTGTGGCTTCAGCTGTTCTCATGGTTTTCTGATGTCACTTCAAAAATGGTATAAGCTTCATAACCGACCTCTTGGAATTCCTGTCTTCTGCATACCATTCAGACTTACCTCATTGCATAAATCACAATTACCAGCTTGTCTGAGTTTATCAGACAAATCCCAGATAGGCCCCCATATTGTGAAGTTCTGTTGCCTTTCTAGTAATGAAAACTTTTGGAATAGGTTAAGTTCAACAAAATCTAAACTAGTTTATTACACACTTTGTTCAGCTGCAATATGTGCTACCCTTGTGGTCACTAAAAACAGAATATCATGTTCTTTGCTTTGCTAAGCCCATCCTGCACCTACTATGTGATGTCACATCTGCCTAGTACACAAGATGCAGTCGCTAGTCTGCAACAAAATTAAGTAAATCTGTTACGACATTTTAAACTATTTGTTACATTTACAAGAAAGCCATGCCTTCTGTCAGCAAAAGATTGACTAAAACTGTCATTTGACACCAGTGAAGCACCTCACAGACCAACAATCACATAGTAGACTCCTCAGAGAAAGTGATGTAAGATAGAAAAAAATAAACCTAGCACATACAAATTCTATGAATACAAAAAGACAAAGTATCATAATTGCAATCTCTTTTTACTATGTGAAACAGGTCAGGAGTACAGTTATAGTAAACTTTTGTAGTGAAAGTTAGAGAAACATGCTGATTTACATTATTTTATTTTCAACAAAGAAATATTTAGATGATTGTTTCAAGCTACTTATGGAACTGTGTGCAAGAGGTTCTAAAGTGGACTCCACATAAACACACCAGACAAAAAAAATTAGGTAACCTTCCTCCTCCACCCAGAGACAACACTCCAATACCACATAATACTGTCTATATGTCTTCATCTACATCTACATACATCTCTACTCCGCAAGCCAACGTATGGTGTGTGGTGGAAGGTATTTCTGGTACCTCTAATCTGATCCTGGCTTCCCTGTTATGTTCACAAATGGTGTTTGGGAAGAAGTTTTAATTTCTTGGATTTTATCATTGTCATTTTGAAAGACACATTTGGGAGGAAGTAATATGTTGCCCAACTTTTCCGGGATGTGCCCTTCTCAGAATTTAAGTAGTAAACTTCTCCATGATGCTCAATGCCTCTCTTGGAGTGTCTGCCACTAGAGTCTATTGAACATTTCTGGAAGACTCTCATGCTGACTAAATAATCCCGAGACAAAACACGCTCATTGGATCTTGTCTCTCTCTTCTATTAATCCAACCTGGTGAAGGTCCCTGAAATAAGTAGTTTGGGCTTTTAATAATTCTCACATCAAGCATAATTTCACATAAGTTATTCAGTGTAGACCTTATGGAATTTCTATGAGTCACTGAGTGTTTGGACATATAATAGTTAACACTTGTTGGACAGTGGTGGACTTTGGATAACTTTGGTAGTTTACTAGAACTACTTGGTAGTTAACATGGTATACTTCCCTTTTCAATAAATTTGAGAAATATCGGTTATAATTCAATCACCAAAATGAATTAATAAATTTTATGTATTTTAAGTCTGAAGACAAGTGAGTTGAGAACATTATTTAAATTTTATCACGTCATATTTCAATCCTGCCTGCATTCTGTATAATTTATGAGGATTAACAGGGTAATGTGACAGATGCTTAGTTGACCCCTAGACAATAAATGAGACAGAGAATTTAAAATGAACAATGCATCCAGAAGCCTTCAATACAAAGCAACATTTGTGTTAAGAATTTATCATATTGTCGTAACCATTTACAGTGTTCCGAAGTGATCGGTGTGCCCGTTTAAATGGATGGCTAATATTTTGTACAATGAGCTTATTTTTTCCCTCATGCCATGTTACCCCAGAATATGATGCCATAAGATAGTAATGAATTAAATATAGGAAAAGTTAAGTCAGTTGTTTGGAACTTTATCTTCTAAATCTGTTATTATCTACAATGAAAAAATGGCAGCACTTAGATAATGTTTAAGATGATCTGGATGATCTGTAACATGTGACTTGCAGCCGAGGTTCTTCTCAGTATATAACCTAAGAATTTAAAATATTCTGTTCTATTTATTGATTTACCCTCATGCATTATTTCTAATGGTGTGGTCGAGCCTCGGGCAATATTGAATTGCTGCATGTAGTGTCATGTTATCCAAGTTCAGTGACAGTCTATCTGCAGAGAACCATTTTTCAAGATAATTTTATTTATATTTACAGATTTTGAAGTTTCTCCATTAGCATTAGTTGTAATACTTGCATCATCAGCTAAGAGAACTATTTCTACCTCTCTGTTAGATCTTTTATATATAGCAAGAACAAGAGTGGAAGAAAACCAGTTACCAGCAAAATCTCTGATACTGTAATATGTTAGCTTCTGTATGAGAATACTATGAATTGCACAATCAGATACTTTTGGTAAGTCACAGAGAATATCAGTCAGCAGTATTTTATCATTTATATTTTTTGTAATCTGATGTGTGACTTGGAAAAAAAAAAGTGTTTTGTTCAGTGATCATTCAGAAGTCTACTTATATGATAAGTATCTTATTTTGAAATAGTCATGTTACAGTTCTTGTGCATATAATGTCCGCCCCGACAGCTGAGTGGTCAGCGCGACGGAATGCCATGCTAAGGGGCCTGGGTTTGATTCTTGGCTGGGTCGGAGATTTTCTTCACTCAGGGACTGGGTGTTCTATTGTCTTCATCATCGCCATCTCGTCCCCATTGATGCACAGGTTGCCGAAGTGGCATCAATTCTAAAGACTTGCACCAGGTGACCGTCTACCCAAAGGCAGGCCCTGGCACACGACATTTCGTTTTTGTGGACATAATAATTTCCATTACCTTAAACTGTCCATTCAAATCCTCAGAGACATCCCATGAAGTGATGTTTAAAAATGGTGGCTATTCGACTTCTATCGTTCATTATATGGCTGTTATCTTTATTAGCAAAGTCCTCATATTCCTTAGCAGATTTTCCAATTTATCTTTTAGTTATTGCTTATATATTTATTTTTATTGCCTGAATTAGTGATTTCAGACATTATACAGAAGTTTTTTATCTCACAGCACATCATGAACTCTTCCTTAACTTCACTGTTTGCCCTGTCAATTATGTATAGTTTTCTTTTCCTTACTTGTGATAGTTTTGATTTTGCAATCCAATGTGTTTTTGATTTCTTAAGAATGCTGTCCTCCTATGAACCATAGACCTTTCTGAGGTGGAGTGGTTTGCGTGTTTCAGTGATATAGACAGTGGTGTCATAGGTGCAACATCAAAGGAGGGAGAGATCAGACCAGCCTAGGGTTCCTGAAGAGGGGCAGCAGCCTTTTCAGTAGTCACAGGAGCAACAGTCTGGATGATTGATCTGTTCTTGCAGCATTGGCCAGTGTGACTTTGCTGTGCTGGTACTGTAAACAGTGATAGGAAGGGCAACCTATAGCCATTATTTTACCATAGCACATGCAGCTGTACAGTATTGTTAAATGGTGATTGCATCCTCTTGGGTAAAATATTCCAGAGCTAAAATGTCACCCCCTCAAATCTACAGGCAGGGACTACTCAGAGTGTGTCATCATCAGGAAAAACAAAACTTGAATTCTACAGGTCAGAGCATGGAATGTTAGGTCCCTTAATCATGAAGCTATGTTAGAGAACATAAAAAGGGAAATGGATCTGTTGAAATTAGATATAGTAGGAATTAGTGAAATTCTGTGGCAGGAAGAACAGGGCTTCTGGTCAGGTGAGTATTGGGTTATAAAGAAATCAAATACACTTAATTCAAGATTAAGACTTATTGATTAACAACCTAAGAATGCAGGTAAGCTATTATAAACAATATATTTAATGCATTATCTTAACAAAGGTAGACATGAAGCCAACACCCACCACAATATTATATGCCATGCATTATATGCCAACTAGCTTCATTAATGATGAAGAGATTGAACGAATGTGTGATGAGATAAGAGAAAATATTCAGATAATTAAGGTAGGCAAAAATTTAATTGTGATGGGAGGTTGGAATTTGATAGTAGGAAAAGGAAGAGAAGGAAGAATAGTACTGGAACATGGATGGGGGACAGGAATCAAAGAGGAAGTTGCTTGGCAGTATTATACACAGAGCATATTTTAATCTGATTGTAAAAACAGTCATAGGTCATTCTACCACTGTGGAATGGAATAGTTTTCATATATTTTAATAGTTGCTAATACTTGATTTAAGCATCATAAAAACTTTTTATGTATCTATTTCACGAATAGCAGTTAATCTTAAAAATTGCTATTGTCATATTATTGTGGTAGTTGTTTGATGCCTTGTTGATGGATAGTTTTAATTCTGTTTATAGGTCATGTTTAAGAAGCCTAGTGAACACAGTTCAGGTTACGGAGAGTTTCATCCAGACCCAGAATTTCGTAAGATTGTTTTTGCAGAAGATTACACAACTAAAAATGGTAACTGTGAAGAAAAGTTGAGGCCACTAATAAATAATGAACCAGCACCTGCATGGAAAGCACCTGAAGAAAATGGAACTAGACTTGGTGAGTTTTTATCTACCATGCAAATATTTCTTTGTCAGACTCATTTGGTGTGGTATGTGCTATACATGTATGTGAGATTAAATTGAAAAGTTTTTTTTTCTCTCATGCACCAGGATGGAAAGAGAGGGATACAAGTGAGTACCATTTACATTCAGTTCCTTTAATTAAAGTCTTATCTTAAATTTTACTTGTATACTTATCAACTCATTGTTATAATAAGGGGATAGTACTTCATGATAGACTCACTGCCTTCAGTCCTGTTATATTTGCAGATGTCACAATCAAGCAAAACTTTTATATTTTCTCATCATCACATATGTAGTACACTTTTTTCTTTTTACATTCTCTCTCTCTCTCTCTCTCTCTCTCTCTCACACACACACACTCTCACACACACACACACACACACACACACACACACACACACACACTCAGCAACAGTAACTTGTTAATATAACATCACAAGAATGTAGAATGGTTGACAAACACTATGTTCTTGTAGTTTCATAGCTTTACCAATTGAATGTTCCATTTGATACAGTTAACTAAGCATTTTATCTTATTTCTTTACCTTTACTATGGCACTGCACAGTGTCCCTGGGTATTATTCAAAAGAGTTTTACTATATATATAAAATCATTCTGCTGACAGATCAGGAGACCAACTGGGTAACTGAAGTGCTTCAGGGGGTAATGTTGATGTATATTAGTCCATCTAGTTTAGTAATGTTGGGTATTATTTGACTGTCAAAAACTCAGAAGCACATTTCCTGGAATCAGTTGTCTTCATCAGGAAGTAAGCAGAATACCACATCTGGAGCTCTGTGTGACAGACAAATACCCATTAGAACCAAAAAAAACACCTGTACAGAGTAACCATTACTCTGTGATTTACTGCAGTGATGTATTGGCTGTGAACACAGAACTGAAATCTCCATTCAGAATATGTCCACATTTTTCAAGTGGACATAGTTGGTTTACTTTCAATGATTGGCTCATTAATGAATGCATAGTTGATATTTCTAAAGTAACATCCATCACAGAACTGGTACATCATTGTTTGTGAGTAAAGAGGGAGCCCCGTGGCCACTTGCCAGGCAACTGTCTAAAAGGGTGTGTAAAAGACAGAATGGCTTGAACAAGTAATGTTCTGTTACCCTTATCTATGATGGTAAAACTTTTTCAGTGACACTGTTAGACAGGTGCAGTATTTATTCACATTCTTGTGCAAATTGCAAATGATGTAGGCACTAAGTAGACTACTCACTGAATAGCAGAAGTCTTAGGTGAACTCCCCCCACACACATGCCCGCGTGGATGCATGCTCACACACATAGCCACACCTGGGCTGATACATTGTGCTGGCTGATTGTGTTTATAGCCAGTACAATGTAGCTGCAGATGCATAGGATTCATCCAAAAGCTAGAAAAGTTTGGTGATTTATCTGGTAACAAATAGGCAACCATGTTGCATATTTATTACCAGATAAATCAACAATTTAAATCAAAGTCACAGTTTGTCATCCACAAAAGATATAATGAAATTAGAAAAGTTTTCATTCTCTTTTGTGTGCATACCAACACCTCAGTGCTTCTGCTATTTGGTGAATTTTATCCTTTAGTGTCATATTATTTACATTGCACCAGAACTCTCATTATTCTTAAACCACATGGCAAGTGTATAAAATTAAAGCAGTTCTATTTCTTTGTAGTATCAAGAGTTTGTGTTTCAATTTATAATGATCTGTATTTTTTATAAGAAATTCGGTCACCATCAGGACAAATATATTTTTAATTGTGAGTGCTGACTCAATCCTACATGTTTGGGGATGATAAAAATTTTCCAGATTTTTATGCGCGGCATCAGATTGTATCTAAATTTGTCTTTGGTTGGTTAAATTACTCTTTATTTACTAATATGCTGATGAATTTATACCATTACTTAATTGAGAATGCTAATTTGCACTCAAGGGGGGGGGGGGGGGGGGGTAGTAATTTACATAACTAAAATCTGAAAATTACTGTATACAAAATGGTTGTGCGTGACAGGAAGTCTCATCACATTGATCACAAAATTGTTAGATGCAGAGCAATCATGAATCAGAATTAGAAAGAAACAGATTCACCAGGCAGGAATGTAGATTCTGGGAATTTATATAAGAACAGGGACGAATACCAGATTAAACTAGGTATTAAATGTAGCATCTTAAAAATTGTATGTTATACAGACATAGGAAAAAGGACAAATTATGTAACAAAAGTACTTGGGAAAACAAGGAAAAGAGGTTACAGTGTTAAAAGTTCAAAGAATGAAAAGGGAAAGAAAATCTTATCTGGGCCAAGGCAACTATTAAATACAAGGTGAAAGTCTGAAGCAACAATAACAATATTGCACAATATTTTGAATGTAACAAAAATGTACATTCATGTAGTATGGAAAGTTCTGGCAGAATGTAACAAAAAAATACGAGTAAGAGTAACAACTCACCAAATATTAGAGATGTTGAATCATTGACAAGCATATAAAAATCGCTGAAAACTTTGCTAGCTTTCAGATGAATCCTTTTTCGAACTAGAGAAAAACACACACACACACACACACACACATACATTGTGCCAGCTGAGTACACAATGGTGGGACTGCAGTTCTGCAGGTAGAATGGCGTGAGGATTCGTGCTGGGTGGAGTGGTTGAGACACAAATGAGGTGGAGAATGGGAGGGAGGTGGAGGGACCATGGATGATGGCTCGGAGGAAGAGAAAGTGAGAATTAGAGGCATCAGTTGCATTGGATAGGAATTTAGACACCCTGAAAGACACTCCATAACTGGTGTGTTCATGCAGCACACAAAATGAGGAGGAATGGGATGGGAAGGAATGACAGAAGATAGGAAGGAGAGACTGAGGAAGAGGATTTGACAGTATGAGTGAAGTCGAGGTCCTGGGGTGGGTTGGAGTTGGTTATGGGGTAGTGTTTAACAGAAATTGAAGCCAAGAGGATTATGATGTATTCACAAACTTCTACTTATGATTGTTAAACTGGATCACAAAGTGGAATCAGCAGAAAATCGTCTCGTGCGTGTGACTTGTATTGAGAGAAATAAACTGTGAGACCACTGTGAACATATGGTTAACATTTGTATGAAACTACCATTAGTGGTAATAAGAAAGTCATGGCAGCCAATCAAATGGATGGTAGGTGTGTTTTTTATGTATTGTCACCATCTGCCTACAGGCCACTCATGTGTCTGTGAAAGTGGATTTAATTGGGAGTTTTGAAAGAATTATATCCTATTAATTCTCAATCATTGGTCCATTTGTATTCATTCAGTGACGTATTTGCAAATGGAAAGAAGAGTGCAAGTGGTATTTGATGTATTGCTGTTAGTGTTTGAACATTTTACCCACTATGTAATATTCTGTTGCTGTGTTGTAATAAGAGAAGATATGCACTGGATTGAGGGGAAGCTATGATTTTGGCCTTTACACTACTTGCATAATAGTAGTTGCTGGCAAAGACAGTCACACAAAGTACACATTCAGCCATTATTATTGTCAAATTTCAAACTAAATTCAACCAATAGCAAGCCATGCTGCCAAGGCGTGTGTAACTATACCTTGACTAATTTCTGTCCAGACATATTAATATGGAAGACCTTTGTGTAACAGACATACTTTAGCTGTAAAAAACATACAGTAAAATATTTGCAGTAATGCTCTAAATCTGCTTGAGAAAAATTTAGATTGTTTTTCATTGCCTCCAGATGAGAAATTTTATCCCATGGTATCCTAACTTGTGTTCTCTTCAGCTCACTACTTCAAAAGTATTAAACCTTGCTGTGAACAGCAGTCAAAATATTGAAATTCGTCTCACGTTATTAGTCCTCTAGTCCTTTAGTTTGGCCATATGACATCATATGAAATCAGGGAGGCTGGCTGGCGCACCAACCCTCGTTGCCAATCTGCTGGGTGGATTTTTGAAACTTTTTGTTTTTTTTTAGAGGCGGGAGGGGGGGGGGTCATTCCTTTATTGGGGGAAAGAGACTGATGTGTAACTGACAAAAGGAAAAGATAAATAGCCCCAATGTGCAAGGTAGGAATTGAAGCTAGCTATGGAGTATATAATAATTAGTTATATTCAATCAATGTATCAAAGTTGAGAGTGAAAACTGTAAAGATATCATTCAAGTGCAGGTGAATATGAAATACAAAAGAAATGAGAGAGATTGGAGTGACGTGATAAGTGAGAAAGGAGTTAAAATGGAACAACAAATTATGAAAAATGGGAAAATTAGGAAAAATAACCTGATGCGGTTGGTAGTTTATATTACAGACTCGAAATTGATGATGTATCTGCTGTTGTATTCCAGGGCTTTGGAAATTGTGGTACAGTATTTTGCTTCAGGCTAGTACATCTGATATGTGTGCAATTTTTTTTCCTAATGTTTCATTGGTTCCCTAGTAATTATTGCTGGCTAATTAACTGTATAAAAGTTCTGGAAGTAACAGATGAACAACTGTTTATCTATTTGTTTCTTGCTTGTCAGCCATGCTTTAGTTGTTAATGTTTCAGTAATTCTGTCCAACTTAGTGACTTTCTGAATTATTGTGTGAAAACAACTCTCATTTACTTTGATACACAAAAAGCAGTCTATCAGCTGCATATAAATGTGTTAGTTAAGTTTGTATAATTACTGAATCAGATTGCATATTTGACATACCAGTCCAGAATTAATCTGTTTTAGTATAGAAAATATGTTGGACATTTCCAACTGTTAGTGAGCTATACTACTCAACTTTTCAGGTCAGGAAACTGTGCAGCTAATGATATTAGATTATTATTTTTTTCTTACAGTCTGAGTTGTTGATATTCTCTTTTACCATATTTGCTGTGTGTTATAAACATTATCTGAATGTCCTGTGACTATTATTGTTTCTCATATGAATCATTTGTTTTGTACTTGTGAACAGCTTTTAACCCATTCTTTCTTCAGCAAAATCAGTGAACAGTTGCATTATGTCCAGTATTTGACATAAACCTTATAAACTTGTATGTTGCCCAAGCTGGAGGAGACCTGGATGGAATTGATGTACTGATCTGTTTAATGTTAACACTGGAGGCTTGGTTTTAAAAATGGAAATTTGTAGGACCTGTTGATTAATTCTAAGATCTCTTTCAGTTCACCATAAGCTGTCCACAATTGAGTTATGTGAGATGTCCATCTTTCTTGTTTCTTATGAGGGCATGCACGAGTTTTGCTGGCAAGCCAATGTCCCATTGAAGAATCCAAGTGAGAGTTGATGTTAAACAAATTTTAATGCTAAGCAAAAGTTAATGCTTTGCCATTGTGTTTCAAAAGAAGTATGACACAAATTTAGTTTCCTGTCTAAGAAAGTAATATTAAAGGAGAAACACCATCGTATGACTCCTACAGTAAAGAATTATTGGCTCTTCACTATAGCCCTGTTTTGGAAATCATCTAGGAATAAAGGTGCAGTGGCAGGTTACTATGGTCTGTCTTTCAGGGGATCTAGAGATTGATCACCTGCGCAAGCGGCTTGAGGAGACAGAAGCAGCCATGGAGAGGATTGTAGCTCAGATGGGTTCAGTTCCTCTTCCCTTGCATTCCTCATCAGGCATGTGTTTGGGTTCATTTCATGCCAAGGTTAGGGCAGTATGCTCATATCCACAGCTTGGTGGCTTGCATGGCATTTTGATTTTTTATCGCATTTGCAGTTCATGTCATTGAAAATGTGTCCACTGCTAGAAATTCCAGGAAACATTGCTGTTTGTGTTTGTAGGTGCACCACTATGAACTTTCATACCTGAATAGAATATGATCACATTTTGTACAGCTTAGAACAGATGTGAATATCAAGAGCTGAAAATAAATGTATTAACAGCCATCACTCATGAAGTTAGAGCAAGATTGTTGTGCATCAAGCACAAAATTTCTGAAAATGGTGTGCAAAATAGAAACAGCAATGTCAAAACATCAGTAATGTGGTTTAGATACGTACCCTGTAAATATAGATTTGTGAAATTATTAATTGTATCCACTGTCACAGACAAGAATTCTTGAGACCTGAATCTTGTGGCAGTAATGATTGGAAGTTTCTTTGCTGTAATTTATCTCTCATTTACCCTCTTTTGACCTACTTCTTTCGTAGTTATGACAGCAATCACAGGATTAATAGCTGAAGTGGATCTTCAAAGAGAGATTCTAGAAAAGCGAGCTGGAACACAAAACAGTTCTCTGTCAGAAAAGAAGGTACTGTGTAATGACACTGTTGGCATTTGTCAAGTGTCCTGCATGGCTAAGTAGCTTTACAACCAAGTAACAATGAGCAGTGTGGGTGTGAGCTATAATGAGATGAAGAACTACATTTTTTCGTACTCTTGTTATTGAAATTATTTTAGTTCTGGATAACACTTTTAATGTGTTTAATGTATGTATACCAGTTAATTAAATGACAATTAAAGTGCGGATTTCAGATATAATTATGCAGAAGTTTAACTGAGAGAAGATGTAGTGACTTTCATCAAGTCATTACTTAGATGTAGGACTTTTCATAACAAAATAAAAATTTTTGCAAAAATAAATGTTATGTTTATAAACTTGTGTTTTTTCTTGTTATAATAGTTATATAATTTATTCTGAAAAGTGACTTCATCATTAGTTTACAAAAGTTTTCTAATGTGTTACTAGTAACTGGAATTGCAGTCAATTGAATGCTGTGATCCTACAACTGTTGTCATTAGGGGAAATATCAGACATTTGGAGCCACACATTGTCTTAAGTCTCTTTACTTTATGAGACAGGAATGTGCCACCATAAAATAACTGTCCAATTTTCTGTTTCTGATTTGCACTCAGTTTGACAAAAACCACTTTGGAATAAACACTCAATCTCACACACATTACACTAAACATGATTGCCCATCAACTTACCAATTGACAAATCAATAACAACTAAAGCTGGGACTCAGATAATTATTATTCATCTTACTTCTCATTCTCATTGAGTGGAGCCTTGGAATTTTTATGTGCATCAGTTTTTTAAATCTTCTCATGGTGGTATCTGAGTGTACACAGTGCTGCCATCATCTTCTTAGCATCTCTTATTAAAAAAGAGAATACTGCTGTTATACTTTAATTTCCCCAGTCACCACAACATAGTCCCCCTGGTCTCTTGTACTAGGAGTTGAACAAATCATTATTGGAAGGCCACTGACATGTTAGATTACTGTTGCAATCCCAGTGAGAGTTAAATGGAATTCCATTTCATGGGGAAAATAAAGATGGGTAGAGCCATGGTCAGATGAATAGGGTGGGAGTGGATGAACATTCTCATGATGAAGCAAACTGTCTTAATCCTTCACCCCTCTTTCTGTTTGTACCAAATTTTTTCCACTAGTTTCCTCCAAGCACCATAATAGAACAATTCGAAAACACAAACTTTAATTCCTTGTGGATTGTTCTATGATTTTTAACAACAATTACATAATGTTGCTTTGAAATTTCTTTTATTCACTGTATCCCCCAGAAAGTACAGAATTTACTATGGCAATAGTTATTTCAGTTCATATGCTAAAATGCGTTAGCATGTCCCATGTGACAACCCAAAATACTACATCCAAAGCACACTACCTGCTTCCTGACATTGTAGTCTGATTTGAAACTGTGGGACAATTGTAACAAGATAGTTTCTTACCTAAAGCAAGATAACCGTGTGCTTCATCTGCTGATAGAACAATTCAACATAGTAATTCATGTGTAGAGTTTTAACACAATATCAGTGTGTTGTAAATAGTGGTAATATTAAACGTCCGTAGTTTTCTTTAAGAAAGGTAATATTAAAATATTTTGTACATGACACATAAAGTGACATATCTCTAATCACAAGTGAATGTAGAACCATTTTCTGACTACATAGGCTCTCCAAGGACCTGAGAAGAGTTCCACTTATTTTACATTCATCAAATTTGTAATTTACAGTTTGGATCATCTCTTCAGAATGTAATGCAAACACAGAACTGTAATTTACATTTAGAATCCTCTCTTGTGAATATAATGCAGAAGTTTCCAAAGTATGATCACAGTTTTGATTTCATATTATGTGTTACAATAAATTGCTCACAATTGGTAGTACCCAAGATACCTGTTCCATAGATGTGCTCATATTGTTTGAAAATTTAGAATTGCTTTCTTCTGTATTTCATCTTAAGTAGATATCACAGGTTGACTGTGTTTCTATGTATTAAGCACAAATCTGTTGTGTGAAGTTTCGTTATGATGTGCTAAATAGTAAATGTTGAAATGTCCTGGCAGATTAAAACTGTATGCTGGACCGAGACTCAAACTCGGGACCTATGCCTTTCGCGGGCCATCTGAGCTACCCAAGTATGACTCACAACCCATCCTCACAGCCTTAATTCTGCCAGTACCTTGTCTTCTACCTTCCAAACTTCACAGAAGCTCTCCTGCAAACCTTGCAGAACTAGCACTTTTGGAAGAAACGATATTGCAGAGAGATGGCTTTGCCACAGCCTGGGGGAAGTTTCCAGAATTTCATTTCTTCGCAGTATCCTTTCTTCCAGGAGTGCTAGTTCTGCAAAGTTTTTCAGGAGAGCTTCTGTGAAGTTTGGAAACTAGGAGATGAGGCCCTGGCGGAATTAAGGCCGTGAGGATGGCTCGTGAGTCGTGTTTGGGCGGCTCAGATGGTAGAGAACTTGCCCGCAAAAGGCAAAGGTCCTGAGTTCGAATCTTGGTCCGACACAAGTTTTAATCTGCCAGGAGGTTTCATATCAGCGCACACTCCACTGCAGAGTGAAAATTTCATTGTAGTAAATGTTGTTTGCCTATGTGTATCCTATTTGTTTTTCTTTCCTTCTGGTATTTCATTAGTAACCATTTTTATCCCACTGTTCAGATTATCTGAAAATAAAAACAGTTTGTGTTAAATAAAATAATTCCCAATTTGGTTTGTCCTATAAGCACTAGAGGTCATAAAATATGTGTATAATGTAAGCAGTAATTGCTAAATTTTGAACTAGTGTATGCAGCCTAACAAAAGAAATGAAGCACCCAGTAGGGGCACTGCAAACAAAATGAAACTTCATAAGTTGTAAGGTTGTATGATGTTACTCCAGTGATTACAAATTCGAGCCAAATTTACAAAGAACTTGGCAATATGAGCCCACTTACCTATATAACACTGCAATCCCTCCTGCCTGGATGCATGCACCGATTCAGTTGGGATGTGTGCCATAAAGTTATTGTATACTCTCCAGAGCCAAATTGAACCTCAACCATTGTAACTGGATTTTGATATCCTGGATACTGGCAATGGGACAGAGTTGACGTCTAAATTGGTACCACACAACTTCTGTCAGGGACAGATCTGGGTACCTTACTTTGTACTGGAGTACCCCAACATCAGGCACACAGTTCAAAGAGGCATGTGCCATGTTTGGATGAGCATTGTCCTTTTGAAAAAGGCACCATGATACTGTCATATGTGAGAGCAACACATACTGTCATATGTGAGAGCAACATTGGTTTGACTCTTCAAAACATTGGAAGGATGTGACTTTTGCCCAGGTTGCCACCATACACACCTGTGATGATCATCCAGGGTAGTGTGGAACCATGATTCATTGCTGAACATAATACACAGTTCAATACTATTTGTCAGTAGTCCACTCTTCTTGGTCATGGCACCACTCTAAATGCAGCCATTTGTGTTGTAGTGTTAACAGCAGCGTATGCATGGGATGGTAATTCACCATTCCAGCTGCAGTTAGTTCTGACCAATGGTGCAGGATGACACAACATGTTGCAAAAAGTCCACTACTTGTTCTAGGATTGCAGGTGCAGATGTGAAGTGTTATGATCTACTTGGTGCACAATACAGCGATCCTCCCTTGTGGTGGTCAGATGTGGTCAACCAGAATCTTGACAATGAGTATGCCTGCCCAAACGTTCCTGTGCTCTCCAACATTTGGGCAATGTCACATCCAAATTATCACATCCAAATAACCCACAAATATGGATACTGCACGATTCGACCAGGTAGTTAAATTGAGACCCACAATGAGGCCTCATTCAAACTTTAAACTTTGTAGTTGCTGATAATGGCCTCTCTTATGAATACTCAGTACTTCGCATTTTTCACAGTAATGATTCAATATCTGATGCTGTTCACACCCCTCTCTGTATACGCTGCCAAGTCTGGTAACCTGGTAACAACTTTAAATCATGGAATCATGGACAAGATTAATGCCCTCTTGGGGCCTTACTAGCTGCCAGAGATAATTGCAACTCTAATCATTTACATACCTGCCAAGGATGTATAAATGCATGAAACTACAGTGACATCCGACCATGCATTTGGGTGCTTCACTCTAGATGTTTTTTTTTTTTTTTTTTTGGGTGTGTATATAATACTTATTTACATATATTTATGTTCTGAAGAAGTGACTACTAGGGACCTGAAAATTTTACATTTGCAATAAATGCGAATACAGATACAAAAACATGAAATTACCTAATAAATACTATTTTCTAGTCAGTTGCACGCAGATGAACTGTTTTATGAAGTATAGTTTGGAAAAGCTTTATTTACTGCATATAAATATCAAAAGGCTTCATCCTTAAATTTGTATGTCTAATCATTTACAAACAAACAAAATTTTAAGTGTGAATTTTGCCAAAAAAAGAGAAGTTATTTATTCTGGTCCCTAGTGATTACTGTTTTACGTACACTACTAAATGGAAAAATTGCAGTACTAAAAATAAGGGATCAGAGTACTATGAAATTTGTATCATATATTTTACTAATAAGAATATAGGAAAACAATTGTAGTTACAACTTATTATTCAGTGGCACTAGTTCCGTATTTTTGTGGTGCCTCCACATCCTGCAGTAAGATTTTATGTAATGTATTGGCTAATTTTGAGAGAATGTGAAATCTGTAGCAACCAGTTTCATTAATGATACCACAGTGTGGTCACACAATCACACCTGTTGTTCCTAGTTTGTAATGATCGATAATGCTTACTTATCATTACCTTGTGCAGCAGATACCTCAGATTAGAATGTACTCGTGAACATATTGTATGGTGTATGAGTTTCAATAAGAAATATTGGTAATGTTAAAGTTATGAAAGTCATTATATATCTTTTAGATGATACCAAGTTAATGCATACATTTTCATAGTCAAACTTAATGTTAGAAAACTGTCCAAACCTTTCCTTCATATGAAAAGGAAAATTCTATAAGAAATTTTTGAAATCCACAAATAGTCAGAGGGACTGACCAGTAATTGAATTCATGAGATGGAATTCCAGGCACATGTGGTATAAACTCACAGATCATTATAAGGTACTAAATTTTAGAACAATTTGTTCCTTCTACAGGGGAGAATAGGGAAACAGTTGAGAAAGAAGGGGGACAGGAGGGACAGATCACTCAGATTCTCTGCACCTCCCACTCCTGTCAGCTAGTTCTCTTTTCTCCTCTGAGGAAATGTTCTTTGGCTGTGAAAGTTAGCTGAGCTGTTATTTATTTATTTATTTATTTATATGAGCATCTATTGGCTTTGTTGGAGTTGCACCTCCTGAAGATAAGAATTGGTCTGCTTATATACTTACATGTAATTAAGCCTTGTTAATTGTTAATAGTTTTAACTGAATCAAGTCATCAAGATGAAAATGTTATGTAGCACTGTAAGAGATGACTTTGATTGTTTTCTAATGAAAAATTTTTAGTACGGGGCATGTTCAGAAGGTAGGTGTACTAGATTTTTACATTCTTTTTTGAAAAATTGTACTTGAAAAACTTACAGGATACTGTGGGTACACTTGTTGACTATTTTTGCACATAATTGCAATCCCATTCAGTACATGTGATAAACTGTGGCACAATCTTCTTTATGACCTCCTCAAAAAATTCTCCTGTCAGATCCTTCCCCCACTTCAGAACCTCTCATCAATTAAAAATTTATTCTTGTGTGCCTTCAGGGAGAAGAAAAGGATGATAATCTGCAGGTGCCAAGTCAAGGGAACATGGTGGATGGTTCAAAACATCCCATCTAAATGAGTCCTAGGATGCATTGGTGGCTAAAAGGCTATGTGAAGATGGGCATTGCCTTGCAGCAAGTGCACTCCTCTTGTCAGCATACCCCTCATTTTGTTTTGAATACTCCTTTTAAAATGTTTCGGGGTCTCACAATATAGTTGTGCATTGATGTTTTTCCCCTGATGCTAAAATTCAACCAAAATGATGCTGTCCAGCCCCAAGACACATAGGCCATGATTTTTTTGACCAGAACTATGGGTTTGAATTTTTTTGCAGATAGGGAATTGGTGTGATGCCACTGTGACAACTGTCTTTTTGCCTCAGGCATGTAATGAGTCACCCAAATTTCATTTTTGGTCACAATAGAGCTCAGAAAATCCTCACCTTCCAATTTAATTTGCTCGCATGCACTATTGACTTTATTTTTCTTGTGCTCCTCTGTCAGGTGTTTTGCGACCCATCTTGCACACTGTTTCCAGTATCCCAACATTTCTGTGAGTGTCTCGTATAAGAGAGTTTCAGAGAGTTGTGTAAACATTGCAGAAATTTCATCCATTTTTTGCACCAACTCAAGTCAAAATAGTAGGTCTTCCAACCCTCTGTTCATCATGAACATTTGTTCTACCTCCACTAAACACTCTACACCATGTTAACACACTCATTCTGTTCATAACATCTTTGCCACAAACCATTTTGATTCATAAAAAAATTTCATTAAGTGCTATTCTTTCCACGATTAGGAAGTGGATCACAGCATGTGGCTCACACATGATGGGATTTTTTACCTACATCTTTTGTGCAGCTGGACACTATAACTAGAGTTTGTCTACTACCATGTTCTTGTGATGTTTGCTCTGGTCAGGGGATCCCCTTCTACTACTCAGTGTTGCCAACCCTCTAAAAACAAAAGGCCACAACCTGTTACGGTTAGTGTACATGTACTTTCTGAACATGCCTCAATTTGTACTGGATAAATGGTAAGCATATCTGTGCGATCATATGTTGTAGGTCTATATTTTTTGAAGCCTTTACTGTTGAACATTATTTTTACACCTACCCTTTCGTGTTCGCCTTCTCTCGACACTGGACAAAACAGGTTTCCTCAAAACAGTTGGAAGTGAGTCCCACTGCCTAAGTTTCAGTTTCAGAGAGAGGGAGCACCTCAAACTTGTTGGTTACAGGGATTGGTACAGTACCTTGAGTCCTTCCTGGTCCCCATGCACCCTGTACAGGACACCTAGATCTACCATTGACACGCCACTTGCAGTCAGGTGGATGAGTAATGGTAGATCCTGTACTTTCTACAGAGGTGACAGGATCCAGAGGAGAGGATAGTACTTGAGGTATCTGTGGTATGGGTATCACAGGTACACAAATCTCAGGAGCTCTTCCAACACACTGACTTGCAGCAACTGTCAATCGTTTCCAGCTGCTTACGAATTTCAACCAATTAATCCCATGTTTGAGAACAGCATTCTTAATGGGACTGCATTTTGGCTGGTGTATTGTATTACAAGGCAGTGAACAAATAACTTTAAATTAAGCCCGCTGACTATCTTTTAATCAGTTGAGCTAAGAGGAAGGAAATAACAAAATAAGATTTCTATTAAGGCAATACAAAAACCTGTGGTAAAAATTACTAGTTTCCTTTGAGGTTATATAGTTGTTCACAAACTTAAATATAGAGTTATTTATGATAGATGCAGATAACTTGTGTGGCTACTCCTCTTTAAGGGAACTAGATGTAACATATTATGTTAGTTAGACTATCTGCAACTAAATCAAATGCTGATTTACTACAAATTGCTCATTAATTATGCAAAGAACAACGCTAGCGTCTGAAAATTCTCAAAAATACACCTTTATTTGTGTTGGTATACAATGAATACAGGGGTGATGTATTCTTGCTAGAACTGTGAACCACAAGTGCTGATCTGCTATGAAATAAATTACACATCCAAAACTTACAAAAATAAAGTTTTGTAAGCATCTGAAAATTCTCAAAAATAACCTGTTTTTCACATAATTGTGCAATGAAATTAGAGAACAATTGTTTTGAATGAGGATAGGCCTCTGTTCTCAAAAATTATAAAAGAACACAATTAAGTTCAAGCCTATTATTGACAATAGCAGTACGTGTTTATTGCGACACTCGCAAATATTCAGTATTTCACAATGTATCACAATACAAATGGATGTTGATACAATCAATATAAAATTATGCTGAAGCGACATGATCAGTAAAATAAGTGAATCCTGAACTCTGAATTGGTACACAGTTCTTGTACACGTGGTCTCATACGAAGGAAAATTCTGAAGTTTGCTTTTGTATATAAATAAAAGTGCATATTGCATGATTTTTCACTTGGCTGATTCTGTGCACACTTCTTCACTGGTATTCCAAAGAAGAACACTGCAGCCTGAGTTTATTACGGTGAAAATCGCGAAAATGTGCAGCCTCAACAAAGCACGTCTTATGCCTGTTGCAGCTAAGAAGCATGACCAGAAGAACAACATTATATAATGGAGATAATTTGGGTGCAGTGCCCATGGTGTCTTTTTCTTTGTATTCCTACGTATTCCTTTTTGTGAGAGCAGTATAATATATATTGTATAAGATTATAAAAGTCGCTTTTTTCATTTACTCTGAGAATGAAAGTAGTTCTATGGCACTCCACTGTCATCATTGCGAGATACTTATTTTACTTGTCATGGCTGTAGAAATCTGAGTGTTTTTAAGACTGTGTAACAGTTGTTCCTATTTGAAAACAATGTAAAAAGTTTTTTCTCAAATTTCTGTAAAATATAGATCTATGTTTCACCCTGTTGTTCATTTTTCTAAAAGGTACTGTGCTTGTTACATGCTCTATTCACTAACTACAACAAGAGAATAACTTTCTTGAAAACTGGTATACATTTCCAAAGAAACAATGTGTTTTATACTTATGTAATTTCTTCATCTCATTGCAACACCCAACTTTATGATGCAGAACCCAAGTACAAAATATTTAATGATTAAAGAATTTTTGATCTCTAATCAGCTGCAGAATATTAACAAAATACAATTTTTCATGGATAATATTACTTCTTATCTTTATAAAAGGTTACTCTTTTAAATGAATCAATAATATTTCTTTAATACCAGAATAATACAACACATCATACAATTACATTAGTATAATGTAAGGGAAAATTTTCTGATAATCGTCTCTCGCATGCTTTTCTATTATGTATGACTTTCTTTGCATTCAGTCTGTTCAAGGATGCAAATATTGAGACAGTGTTATAGTTTTAGTTATGAATTGACTTGCATGCACGTACCCACCCACCCATCCTTTCCTCTCTCTCTCTCCCCCCCCCCCCCCCCCCCCCCACACACACACACACACACACACACACAGTAACCTGAGGTCTTACTGTTTAAACTTTTGCAATTACAACTGCATTCATAAACCTTAACTGATTCCTTCAACTTGTACTATACCATCGTATTCAGACACCTGACGTCTAGAGTATGTTTTTGATCCTGTAGCATAAAAACTTTCAGTAGCCTTGTGATATAACAATGTGTTTGTTAGTGTACTTAGATTTTCCTTTTCTGTGATGGTATTATTTGCAGTCCTGTAGGAGATGATGATGATGATCAATTCCTTTTAGTCAGTAATAAGTTACTTGCATTTACAGTCAGTAGTTTTACCAGATTAGTTTGTTTGCATTAGCGAATGAAGCACTTCTTCTTGCAAGATAGAAAATGTGTAACAAAATATTTAATTTCATTTGGATATTTCTTATTTTGTTGTCTGTGAACTGTGTGCAAATCACCAGTTATGCACAATTGTTATAATCGCACGATATGTTCCCACTGAATTTGCTGCAGCTTATGCATGAATTTGTCTGGGTAAGCATTCATTAAAATTCACAGTTAGTATATTAAAATAGCATGATAGTAGTACTGAACACAAGTATTTGAGCATAAGTTATAGTGATAATATTTTCTATTTAGGAGTGTGTTTGCAAATCACAAATGTGTAAAACAGTCTGGCAGATTGAAACTATGTGCTAGAATATGTTTCAAACCTGGGGCATAGAGCACTTTTCCATGAAACGCAAAGATCTCAGGTTGGAAACTTAGTTCAGCACACAGTTTTAGTTTGTCAGAAAGTTTCATATCAATGCAATCTGTGCTGCAGAGCGAAAAATTTGTTCTGGAAACATCCCCCAGACTGTGGCTGAGCCATGTCCTCACAATAGCCTTTCTTACAGGAGTGCTATTTCTCCAAGTTTTGCAGAAAAACTCCTGTGAAGCTTGGGAGATGAGTTACTAGCAGAAAGAAAGCTATGAGGATGGGCCATGAGTCATACTTGGATAGTTCAGTTGGTAGAGGACTTGATTGTCAAAGACAAAGGTCCCTGGTTAGAGTCACAGTTGTGCATACTGTTTTAATCTGCCAGGAAGTGGTGTATCAGCAGTCTTTGCTGTAGAGTGAAGACTTCGTTCTGGCGCAAATGTGTTGTTTGTGAAATGCCAAGTTCATATTGGCAACGAGATATAGACAAACATCTGTGGTTTGAAAAATTTTTGCATATGATAATTTCTATATCTACATCTACATCCATACTCCGCAAGCCACCGGACAGTGTGTGGCGGAGGGTACCTTGAGTATCTCTATTGGTTCTCCCTTCTATTCCAGTCTCGTATTGTTCATGGAAAGAAAGATTGTCGGTATGCCTCTGTGTGGGCTCTAATCTCTCTGATTTTGTCCTCATGGTCTCTTCGCGAGATACTCATAGGAGGGAGCAATATACTGTTTGATTCCTCGGTGAAGGTATGTCCTCAAAACTTCAACAAAAGCCAGTACCGAGCTACTGAGCATCTCTCTTGCAGTCTTCCACTGGAGTTTATCTATCATCTCCGTAATGCTTTCGCGATTACTAAATGATCCTGTAAAGAAGCACGCTGCTATCCATTGGATCTTCTCTACCTCTTCTAACAACCCTGTCTGGTACGGATCCCACACCGGTTAACAGTATTCAAGCTGTGGGCAAACAAGTGTACTGTAACCTACTTCCTTTGTTTTTGGACTGCATTTCCTTAGGATTCTTCCAGTGAATCTCAGTCTGGCATCTGCTTTACCAACGATTAATTTTATATGGCCATTCCATTTTAAATCACTCCTAATGCCTACTCCCAGATAATTTATAGAATTAACTGCTTCCAGTTGCTGACCTGCTATATTGTAGCTAAGATCTTTCTTTCTACATATTCAAAGCACATTACACTTGTCGACATTGAGATTCAGTTGCCATTCCCTGCACCATGTGTCAATTTGTTGATTCCCTGTTCTGCGTTAACTGTTTCAAATTGTTCAGGTCTGATTGTCACCGGAAGGTCTAACATGTTATCACCACGAGTCGGTTCTCGGTTTAACTGCTCAAGGTAGTTTTCAGATAATGCATTTGAAAAAAATTTCACTGGATTCTTTGGCCCTGCCACCTGTTATAAATGTTTAAGTCTCACAGTCTATATCTGGCAAATTAAAATCTCCACCCAAAACTATAACATGGTCGGGAAGTCTACTCGAAATATTTTCCAAATTTTCCTTCAGGTGTTCTGCCACAACAGCTGCTGAACCAGGGGGCCTATAGAGACATCCAATTACCATGTTTGAGCCTGCTTTAACCATGACCTTCACCCAAATTATTTCACATTTCAGATCTCCATCAATTTCCTTCGATACTATTGCACTTTTTATCACTATAAACATGCCTCCCCCTTCACTGTCCAGCCTGTCTCTGCGGTATACATTCCAATCTGAGTTTAGAATTTCATTACTGTTTACATCTGGTTTCAGCCAACTTTCCGTCCCTAGTACTATATGGGCATTGTGACTGTTTACCGTATTTATTCGAATCTAAGCCGCACTCGAATCTAAGCCGCACCTGAAAAATGAGACTCGAAATCAAGGAAAAAAAAATTTCCCGAATCTAAGCCGCACCCGAAATTTGAGACTCGAAATTCAAGGGGAGAGAAAAGTTTTAGGCCGCACCTCCAAATCTAAACAAAGTTGGTCTATTGTAATATGAGACACAATTTAGGTAGAATAAATGACGATACAGCTACAATAGTTTAGTTCGAGTCCTAAGCTTAGCAGTTAAGCTTTACCAGGTAGCCATTGCTATGCGTCAGGCGTGCTTCGTCTGGTTTGAATGGGTTGCTTATTTTTCTTTGATCTGGTAAGTGCCGTTCTCTTTGTTATAGGTGTTTACGTCACTCTAGGCTGAAAATGCATTATTGTACTGTGTCATGTATTGTTTGTCGCATTGTGATAGTAAGTGTTTATGACCGTCGCCGCTCGCGGCATGGCTTGCTTACGTGCGCACTACCGCCGCTTACAATAAAAAAAGAAAGGAATTGTCTCATTAGCGAAACAATGGCAAGAGACTGCTATTTGTTGTTAATTATACTGCTGCTTTCTTTGATAATGATCAACAAGAACCAAATAATAGACTGCGTATGATAGATGTTCTGAACGACAGTTTAGCTAAAATTTTTCTCCGTTTGAAAATCTTTGCAGACGCCTCTTTTGTACATTACATTCTGCACAGAAATTAGTCATCTTAGATTTAAAAATCTAGTCAATTGCCGTGCTTCATTTCTGATTGAATCACTATTAGGCATCAGAATAATACGAATATAAACATGACATGATATGTATATTCTTCCGCATTTGCTGCTGTCTCACACTAGCTTCGTAGGTTATTAGGTAGACAGGATTTAAATGAGATAGCAGCAAACACGAAAGAATACATGGCAAAATGTTTATATCCGTATTATTCTTATGTTGAAGAAAATACTGCATGTGATTCGCAATTCATAAAAGTTCCTATTAGCAACCATCTCTTCTCACAGGTAGGAAAAAATTCAGAACGTAGAGTTGGCCATATTGACAAACATCCCAAATAGTCTTGCCAGTCGGATTTTCGTAGTACATTGAAATGCTGCTACATTCGAAGATGAGCAACACGGAATTTGTATTTACTTCGTTGGATAATGTATGAAAATGCAGTGGTCGAAACTCGGGATGGAGAAAAAGCTCGTCTTACACCTTTTTTTTAAAAAAATGTATTTACTGACGCAGAGGTTTTGGCGCCAGTATTTATCTTTGTGCCTGCGAAGTATGCCTGTGTAGCGCTACATATATTCAACGGCAGAAGTTAGTTCTAGCGGCACCTACCAACATTTTTCAGAACTTCCATTTACTTTGCACTCGATTCTAAGCCGCAGGCGGTTTTTTGGATTACAAAAACCGGAAAAAAAGTGCGGCTTAGATTCGAGTAAATACGGTATTAGTGAGAGCAGTTCTGGGACCTTGGGACCCTTCTACAGGCGCTCCTGCAGTTTACTTTTACCACATTAATATTGTCATTCCCTGTTGCGTTTTGCCTACTGCTACCTTGTCGCGTGTCAGGAGGTGTCTTGTTGGGCCTAGGGAGGGAATTCTCTAACATAAAAAACCCACATGTGCACTCCACATGTACTCCGCTACCCTCGTAGCCGCTTCCTGCATGTAGTGCATGCCTGACCTATTCAGGGGGACCCTACATTTCTCCATCCAATAGCAGAGGTCGAGAAATTTGCACCCCAGATCTCTACAGAATCGCCTGAGCCTTTGGTTTAAGCCTTTCACTCGACTCCAAACCAGAAAATCGCGATTGGTTCTGGGAACAACACTACAAATAGTTGGCTCAGATTCCACCCCATGAGCGAGGCTTTCTGCCTTCACCAACTCTGCCAACTGTTTGTATGAACTGAGGATAAACTCTGAAACCAGACGCCAGGAGCCTTTGGTGCTGACATGAGCAACAATTTGCAGTCGGGTGCACCCAGTGCTCTCTATCGCCGCCGGCAGGGTCTCCTCCACATCTCGGATGAGACCTCCCAGCAAGCACACAGAGTGAACACTGGCCTTCTACCCCAACCTTTCCGCTATTTCACTAAGGGACTGCATCACCCACCTAACATTGGAGCTCCCGATCAGTAATGAACCCCTCCCCCCTTGTGCCTGCTCGAACCTTGCTGAAGGAGCGGCCACATGTCCACTCACAGGCAGAGCGAGTCTGTGATGCCACACGACCAGCCTCCACATTGACCCTCCGCCTCGTGCGACACGAATGCCGTTGAACCCGCCACTCCCCTTGGGGAGAGGGTGGCCCAACCGTGCCCCATACCCGCGAAGATGTCTTGACAGCAGGGACTGTGAGTGAAGCATGTATCACCTGGGGTGTACCATGTGATGCACCAGACTCCCCACTGCCGCTACACTCCAAGGCAGCAGCCTGTAGACAGCTGACCATGCTCATCAACATGTTCAGCTGTTCGCGAACAGTAGCCAGCTCCTGCGTCCGTACACAGCAGTTACACATCCTATCCATCCTAAGAAATCAACAATTTACTGTAGAGATTTAAGCAGTCAACTTTTAACTAGACTGCTACTTCACTAAAGGCAGCTGATAGCTGACTTAACTGTGGTTACTAGACACTTCTTGTTGGAAACAATGAAAATAAGCACTAACTGTCTCTGGACATTATTCAAAACAAACACGAAATCTATGGAACGCTATTACTAGTACTCGAAAATTAAAGCTTACTAAAAGCAAAAACACATGGAAAAAGAAGTGACAAGTAAGAAAAACACAGTTAATAGTTAAGTTTATGTACCTTGCTGCACAGGAGATGTGAAGCAGACAGCAAATGCATAAAAAAGTATTATTTTAAAGAGGAGGAATATATTTTGTTGGCGGAAGATTAATTTGTAGGTTTCAAAGGTAGATTACTTTATTAAACCTACTTCCCGTGCAACTGTGGGGTTCCTGAGTTAAGGTACAATGTGCCTGAGAGTTACTATTGGGGAATCAACTGTTACCTCAGCTTCTCAATTTTAGTGCACTAGCAATAATCACTGACCTAAGGAATGTATAGATAAAGAACATATGAAAGTGGATGCCAACAAAACCATTTATTGAACGTGAAAGTAACAAGTGTGAAGGACCAAAATTATAAACCACCACCTAACAGTTGAAGTTTTCAGGGAATAACTTCTATCATGCTTTAAATATGGCACAAAACTTCAATTTTAAGGTATTTATTCTGTCGCTTACTCAGAATTAGCAGAAAAAATGCTTTAGCGTGCAGAAATGCAAAGTTGACACATCATATTTGCTGTGAGAGGCAAATCATCTTGTAACTTTTTTTACATTCATAGTTTGACATCCTTCTGGAAATATATATTTAATTATTACGACTTGATTATAATTCCTCTCCATAATAGAATAACATCATGTCTTCAATCTCTTCATCATATTTCGAGCTAGTTGTCTTATAAACTTCTTATACTGTGGTAGGCATGGTTTTTGTGTCTATCTTGGATACAATAATCTGTTCACTAAGCTGTTCATAGTAGCTTATCCGCATTCCTATTTTTTTAATGTATTTTTTTTATTCATTATTAAACCCACTCCTGCATTACCATTATTTGATTTTGTATTTGTAATCGTGTATTCACCTGACCAGAAGTTGTTCCTCCTGCCACTGAACTTCAATAATTCCCACTATATCTAAGTTTAACCTATCCATTTCCCTTTTTAAATTTTCTAACCTACTTGCCCAACTAAGGGATTTGACATTTCACACTCAAATCCGCAGAACGCCAGTTTCGTTTCTCCTGATGACAACGTCCTCCTGAGTTGTCCCCGCCTGGAGATCTGAGTGGAGGAGTATTTTACCTCAGGAATGTTTTACCCAAGAGGATGCCATCATCATTTAACCCTACAGTAAAGCTACATGCCCTTGGGAAAAACTACGGCTGTAGTTTCCCCTCACTTTCAGCCGTTCGCAGTACCAGCACAGTAAGACCATTTTGGTTGATGTTACAAGGCCAGATCAGTCAATCATCTGGACTGCTCCCCCTGCAACTACTGAAAGGGCTGCTGCCCCTCTCCAGGAACCACATGTTTGATTGGATTAGAAGATACTATTTTACTTCCAGTGAACATTTAATGTAGGTTAAAATTGTATGTTGGCCAAAGCAGATAACCTAAGTGTTTTCTTTCAGGCATACTGATATTCTGTCATTCTTAGCCACAAATGAAACTAGATTTCAAAGTTAGGTTGTGTTCTGACTGAGTTCAAATCCAGCTTTTGTCATCATAAATTTATGAATATCATCTTTCCTCATTGTTAGATTATTTTTATGAGTTTTAGTTGAATTTAGATGTTAGGTTTTGTGTTGCCAGTTTTCAATTTTATATTCCTACTTTTTTTTGCCTTCCGCCATTCTGATCCATTTGTTAACTCCCTCCTCTTAGTAAAGCAACTTAAATCATTTAACAAAATAAAGTTTTCCAGTCCAGACTGTATACCAGTTAGGTTCCTTTCAGAGTATGCAGATACAATAGCCCCATATTTAACAATCATGTACAACTGTTGGCTCGACAAAAGATCCATACCCAAAGACTGGAAAGTTGCACAAGTCGCACCAACATTCAGGAAAGGTAGTAGGAGTAATCCACTAAATTACAGGCCCATATCATTAATGTCGAAATGCAGCAGGATTTTGGAACATATATTGTTTCAAAACATTATGAATTACATCGAAGAAAATGGTCTATTGACACACAGTCAACACAGATTTAGGAAACATTGTTCTTGTGAAACACAGCTAGCTCTTTACTCACACGAAGTGTTGAGTTCTGTTGACAAGGGATGTCAAATTGATTCTATATTTCTAGATGGCTTTTGACATTGTACCACATAAGTGGCTTGTAGTGAAATTGTGTACTTATGGAACATAGTCTCCTTTATGTGACTGGATTCATGATTTCCTGTCAGAGAGGTCACAGGTCGTGGTAACTGACGGAAAGTCATCGAGTAAAACAGAAGTGATTTTTGGCGTTCCCCAAGGTAGTGTTATAGGTTCTTTGCTGTTCCTTATCTATATAAATGATTTAGGAGACAATCTGAGCATCCATGTCATTTATTGACTAGAAAGTCATCAGAAGATCAAAACAAATTGCAAAACAATTTAGAAAAGATATCTGTATGGTGCGGAAATTGGCAATTGACTCTAAATAACGAAAAGAGTGAGGTCATCCACGTGTGTGCTAAAAGGAATCTGTTAAGTTTCGGTTACATGATAAATCAGTCAACTCTAAAGGCCATAAATTCAACTAAATACCTAGGAATTGCAATTATGAAGAACTTAAATTGGAAGGAACACACAGAAAATGTTGTTGGGCCGGCTAACCAAAGACTGCACTTTATTGGTAGGACACTTAGATGTTGCAACATATCTATGAAAGAGACTGCCTACCCTACACTTGTCCGTCCTCTTTTAGAATACTGCTCTGCGCTGTGGGCTCCTTAGCAGATAGGACTGACAGAGTACGTTGAGAAAGTCCACAGAAGGGCAGCACATTTTGTATTATTGTGAAATAGGGGAGAGAGTGTCACTGAATGATACAGGATTTGGGGTAGACATTAAAACAAAGACATTTTTCATTGTGGCAGAATCTTCTCACAAAATTTCAATCACCAACTTTCTCCTCCAGATGCAAGAATATTTTGTTGATGCTGACCTACATAGGGAGAGTGATCACCATAGTAAAATAAGGGAAATCGGAGCTCACACAGAGAGATATAGGTATTCATTTTTTCCACGTGCTGTGTGAGATGGTAATAATAGAGAATTATTGTGAAGGTGGTTCAATGAACCCTCTGTTGGGCACTTAAATGTGATTTGAAGAGTACCCATTTAGATAAGATGTAGATAATACTGACTTAATTTCATGTATGTACTGGTTAGGTTTCACTGCTGTAATTGTGTTGTGTGTTACAAACATGTCTAGTTTTTTGAGTGAGCAAGAAATTTTGGAAGCTCAAGTGAAAGAAATTGCTCAGTAACTTACCTCTCACTTTTTTCTTGGAAGGGTAATTATACTTTCTGTCATCATTATTTAAAAATTTGTAATCTATCAAAGAAGTAAATTAAATGTAGAAAATGAGTCTTGAAGCTTGTATCTGTTTTATTGTATGTTACTCTGGAAGATACAGTTGCATATGTGACAGTAAAAATGGTCAGTTTCCTAGGTCCAATATTCTTTTACATATGTAGTCTCCAAAACATTTACAATGTTAATACTGCTGCTGGAACGTGGTTCTACTCACACTAGTAATTTCTAATATAATTTTTGGAGATCTCTGAAGTTTTGGGAGACAATGAATCTCACATTTTTATGATGGAAAACATGTTCTTGAGTTAAAAGTTATATCTATTTCATTTTTACAAATATAATGCTACTTGGAATTTTGTATGTGATGGCTTAATCGGAATTAAAACTGTGAATGTGAATTGGTTGCTCTGTTTTGAGAGAATGGATCACATAAATGCTGTTTTTAAGATAAATATATTTTTTTGGTCATAATATCCTCTTTCTGTCATTAGACAGCAGAAGACATTCCAGAAGTCAATAATGTTGCAGCTTCTACAAATGAAAAGTTGTTGGCAACAAGTCACAAGGTAATTGAATAGGCCCACCTCTTTTTGAGATATGCATAGTAACTAAGATGTATATGGGATTTTTTTCTATTATGCAGATTTCTGCATTGTGACAAGGGATATGTTCCTCTGTAAGCAGCTTTCTTATGAGGAGGAGTTAGAGGTGCTATAGGTGTGTAACAGATTTGATAAATCTGTTGCTGCAATTGATTTCCTGGCAAATGCAGAAACATGGGATATTGCAAGTTGCTACAACACTTTTTCTGTTGCTTATTACATAATGACGGATTCCTGGAGCATCTGTCAGTCACACCTTTCCTACCTCTTTCACCTGATGTGTAAATATCATATTTTGGTTGGAATGGGGGCAACATACATAGAAATCTTTAGATGACAGCATGCTTTTTCGGGCATTTGTTGGAATTTTCAGTTTTGGAGAACCACAATTGATCGACCATATTTTTGACAACAGTCTTGTGTGGACAGTTCGAGGATATAACAATTCTCTATTTACGGTTGGATTTGCTGTCCAGTTTATTGTTTTGTCATAATAGTGTCAAATGTAGATTGTTGTAACTTGCCTTTTGGTTAATCATATGAATAAGACCAAAGGTGGAAATGTGAGTTCTGTTGTTGCATTTTGCAGCTGCTATGTTTTTCAGGACATACTTTTACATAAGTACTAATATCATATTTTTAATTTAGGTAGTTTTTGTGTTCTGATGGAAGCCATGTTCCCTGACCTCTGAGCTGAATTTTCTGTAATTTTCGTCACGCTTACATCAGTTTTTCTTGTCAGATAACTAACAAATATGCTATCATTTGCTGTTTTGTACTTTTGTGACGTATCATGATATAGTTTGTTGCCTTTTACATGTTTGTAGACATGCATTAGTTGAGAGAGCTGCATGATTATCAGGCCATATTCTTATTATCTGACTAAAACAGAACAGGGTGTGAGCAGTTCTAGTAATAGAATTTCGAGAATATATTGAGAAACTTAAGTTTTTGTTTTAATAAGCTGTATACAATAGAAGTGTATAATAAACAAGTTTTTGCAGGAGTTGCAAGGGGAAAAATCCATACTTTTATGCGGAAAATAAGTGGAAGACCTTCCTTACTTGAATAGAAAAACACTTTCATGTGTTGTTGGAAAAATAATCTTCAGAAATAAAAAGTCGGACAAAATCCTTGCGCTGGTGGAAAATAAACATCAGAAAAAAAGATGAAAGTTCTTGTAGGAAATTAAAAATGATGCTGACATACTGGATGGACTGTTTATTGCACTGATGAGATTTGGAGTGGTGTAAACTATTCCAGAAAGTTTGTGTAACAACAAGAGAATATGCTTTATGCATCAAAAATGTAGGTGATATCCCAGAGGAACTGTTCAAAAGTAGTGTGACTGGAGGAGTGGAATTATGACACACGGAAGGAGAGATATAATGTGCAACACTGGAAATGAAGAAGGCTTCATGCAAAGTGTTGGCCTCTGTTATATTGGGCACAGATGTTTACAGATTACCATTCTGAGAACAATGCTAGATGTTATGAAGAGTGGTTCAGAAGCATCCTCACAAGCTTACCTAACTGATCTGTGGTTGTTATAGATAAGGATCTGAAACACAAATAATAAATTCAATATCACAAAATCCGAGTATGAAGTAGGAGGAGGATTTAATTACTAAATAACTGGAAAGTAACAGTGTACATCTTTCATTTGTTACCATAGCTTAGAGGAATTAACAAGTCTACTGGAACTCTCACAATGACACTTCATGTTACTAACATACCATCTGTAAGAAAGTATTTCACTTATTGGACAAGAAAATTAAACACCTACGGTCACCTCTGGCACTCTCCAATTTCGGTGTCATCAAAGAAAAACAAGATAAAACAAGACATTCAGTATAACTGATAAAATACAGCTTTGCTATTCCACTCTGCAAAGAATTCCCCAGATTATCTGGAGGACTGCAGTGATACTGAAAACAGATACACAGAAAGGGTGTTAAATAAGTTGGTAACTAAAATAGTGGAGGGATGTCAGTCAGCAGCAAAAATACTGCAGTCCGGAACTGCAAGACCGCTACGGTCGCAGGTTCGAATCCTGCCTCGGGCATGGATGTTTGTGATGTCCTTAGGTTAGTTAGGTTTAACTAGTTCTAAGTTCTAGGGGACTAATGACCTCAGCAGTTGAGTCCCTTAGTGCTCAGAGCCATTTGAACCACTTGAGCCAAAAGTAATAAAAGTAGTTTTATTTAATTTTTTATTTATTTATTTTTGTGATTCATCATTCTGATGAGGTAAACTTATTCCAGCTCATTGCTGCACATCACAGCGCATGTCTTCATGTACTGTTACAAATGTGGAACTCTTTCCATTGTTCATCGCTCCAATAGAGTGCTACTTGTATATTGAGTATTCATAAACAATTTCCCATTTTACAGCTTCTGAAAAGGAAGAGTCACGTCCTCTACAAGCAACAGCCACTGAATTTGGCAGTGCTGTATTAGAACCTGAAAACAAATTTGCCACTATTCACTGGTGGAACTGGCACTTATTGCACATTATAAAAGTGACAGCACACTGATATGACAACTAAGACCAATCAAAGCCTTGCATAGATTGCAGCTACTAATGCAGCTGCTTTATGAGCTCTTAACTGTTAACTATGGACATTATTCATTAGTAATGATACATGATGTAACCAACATTCAAGCTCTACATCCATGTTTCCTTCAGCACAATAGAAAAGTAAATTGTTCACATAATTGAAATGTTGCTTCTGTGACACTTTAAAGTTGACACTTGCCAAAAAGAACTCAAAAAGGGATTCTTTGTCTTAAATGTTTCTGCTTAGGCCACCCCCTTCCAGCCAAAATATGATGTTCACATACAAAATAAAACTAGATATTTCCGTGGTTCCAGTAAGATACAACAGAATTATGTTTGTTGTGCAATGTTTCCAGAACATGAGCTCGCAGCCAGGGGCCAGTCATTATGAAGTGAATAGTAGGCACCTGATAGTCATTCTGTATTTGCCCATTCTGTTTTGGATTCTTGTGTTGTAGGTGGTGTGTGATGGTATGCACCAGTATGCTGCACCATTACCTTTGATGAAAAAAAAAGCATTAAAATAATATTTTAAGATGTCTAAATTTCAAAAAACCTCCACCAGAAGGTTACAATACTGGAACTTCTTTTTTACAAATCAAGCACTGGTATTTGTTTACAATTTCACAATCTGGGATGAATAACATGTAACTTGCCGTATTGCTACAGTGTACACTTTTTTGCTTGTTGCCTGGAGGCTATACAACCACAATGTACCATTTAAATAGGTCCATGTCTTCCCTCAAAATGGTCGTCATGATTTATTTAGGTGAATAAAATCTACTCACCACATACGAGTACTTTCATGTGGGAAAAGAGAGAAAAACCAGATGATGTGAGATCAAGTGAGTAGGGATGGTGTGACAAACTGGTGACCTGTTGCCTTCCTAGTTCATCTTGTACAAGGACAGAGCAGTGTTCAGGAGCATTGTTATGTAACAGCAGCCTGTTCCTCCCGTGCTAAAGCTCAGGATACTTTATGACAAATTGAATTGTGTGAACAGCCAAGAATCCCCTTGTAGTGAGTTTTGTTTATAATTGCACCATCTGGGATGGATGCCATTTGAACAATTCCATTTGAACCAAAAATAATTCAAGCATCACCTTGCCTTTTGACCTGTATTGTCATGGTGTATTGTATATTCTGGCCATACTGGCATTTTCCAGGTGGTAGATTGTCATTTAAGTTGTGTATCATACAGGAAACATCATGTTTTGTCTCCAGTTATGATCGATTTGAGAAACGTTGAATCATTGTCACCACTTCTGATTAGGTCCCTACAAATCATCATGCAATCATAATATTGGTCTTCCATCAGGAAATGTGGCACACAGTGCTGTCTAACACATTACATGGCAGAATTTTGTAGCACGTACCATGGCTGACCTGCTGCAGCTGTGAAATCATCTACCATTTGGTAGCAGTTGGCATGTGCCTCCAATACATCCTCAGAAATCTTGTGTTCGGTTTGAACCATTTGTGGCCAACCATCATCCTCCAAACTGTCTGTGTTTTGCAAAAAACATCGGTGCCACCTAAACACAACCCTGTGATCCAGTGTATTATTACTGTGAACTTGCTGCATCATTTGAAACATTTCAGTAATGGTTTTGCCCAATTTCTGGCAACTGATAATATATTACCATGTATTAGTAATGCATATGAGGTGTGATTTGGCTGTTTTGGATATTTAATTTATTGTTGACTGTCAAAAAGGTGATATGCGTATTTGAGTGCTGGGCAAATGGATCATAGAATTTGCATTAAATTCTGTGAAAAATGGAGTAAAGTGCAGCACCCCATTCAAAATGTTAGCTGTGGCTTTTGGCAAGTCTTCTATGACTAAGAAAAGAGGTCATGAGTGTTATAAACATTCCAAAGAGGGTAAAGAAGACATCGAAGGCAATGATTGCCCTGGATGTCCTCTCACAGCAATTGATGACAGCATTGTGAAATAAGTAAAGAAAATGGTTCTGGGAAATTGTTGAATTGCCATGAGAGGGGTTGCTGATGATGCTGACATATCCTTTGGCTCAGGCCAAGCCGTTTTTTGAATGTTTTGGGCATGAAACATGTGGCCTCAGCTAAGTTTGTTCTGAAATTATTGAATTTTGACCAAAAACACCATATGGACATAGTTCAGGAATTGCTGAATGAAGTGGAAAATGATACAGAGCTTTTAAATAAGGTTATAACAAGTGACAAAACGTGGGTATATGGGTATGATATCAAAACCAAAGCCTGTTCGTCTTGAAGAGCCAAGATTGAAAAAAATTCAACAAATTCAGGCATATGTGAATGTTATTCTCACTCTTTTCTTCAATTACAATGGGTTAATGCATCATGAGTTCCTGCCTTATGGATATACAGTCAGTAAGGAATACTACCTGGAAGTTATGTGCAGTTTACCTTAAACATCCAAAGGAAAGAACAGAATTGTAGAAAAACTTATGATATCAGTTCAAATAATCAAGAATGCAAGCCATTCTTTCCTTTTTGTGAATCTCGGTAAGCAGCCTGGGATTCCAGTGTGCACATAATTTGTGAAATTGTGTCTTTTTAAAGACGATTTTGTGCTTAGTTGTTTGATCGCATTCAGAAATTCCAGTGCTAAATTTGACATTGTGAATTGTCAGTCTTTACGAATCTTTTCGTCCATGGCTTTGATCAAATCTTCTGAGATCACTGATGGCCATCCTGATCACAGTTCATCATGGACATTTTCCTGCCTGTGCTTAAAATCTCTCACCCACTTACCCTGTCACACATTGCATTAAGGTCACGTACATCTCATTTATCTGTCAATAATTTCCACAGCTGCAATGTTCTTTGCTGTCAAAAACTGAATCACTGGCCATAATTCATAGTCAGCAGGCTGATAAATTGTTTTACACATTTTGACATGACACTGTAAAAGCACATTGTAACATTGAAAATGTACATGGCATCATTTAGCATGCAAGGCATGCCAGCAGTTGGTGCACATGTGCATTTCGGTGTCCACACAGACCCTACTTTCCAAATAACCTTTGTACATGGTACTTCATCTAATGTGTGTTCACTTACTTGATCTTTGTTAGTTCATCTACAATATTCATATGCACTCCTTGTAATAATTCCAATACTGTCAAGTTGTTAAGTTAAAAAACTATATGCAAGCTGGCATTTTATACCATTTTCTTGTAAGCCAAGGAGACTTGCATCTCAAAAATTAAAAAAAGTTGATCTCTTTATTACACAATATTACCTGTGTCTGCAATCTGATAATCAACTTAAATGCTGAAGGTGGACAACTTCCTTAATTTCATTCCCCAAAATGAAATCATTGTTAACAGAAAGCAGTCTTACACCTTCAGAATAACCAGTTTTTATCTATCAGGGCACTGTAACATACCAACTACATAGAAAATATACAAGATCTTGCTGCTGAATATGTTCTCTAATATAAGAGTTGAGATCAGGATCCATCACTTTGACACACAAACCATAACTTGAAACTCTCTAGAAGGGTGCAAGAGCTGAAACACAAACATGACCTTTTTCTTCCATGTGATCTTCATTTGTGATGATGACCTGTTCCCTCTTGGATTCTCAATTCTCTTTCACATTCTTTTTATCAGGTTTGTTTTTCTTCTTTATAAACATTTGGAATGATTTTATTTCTTTTATTCTCCCTCTCATTAATCCCCCACCACACTCCTCTTATTTTCTTATTGCCTTTATTTTCCACTTCTGTTTACACACTCACTATTCATTCAAGTCTTGCTCTCACTTTTTTACCCATTAATTATCCACATTCCTCTATTATTACTTTTATAATTTGTATCTCAGCTTTTGATCCATTGATACTTCAGAATATTTTCAGAAGGGGGAGCAATTTTTTGTCTCATCTGGCACCTGTACTTCTTATTTCTTTTCCCTCCTATTCCTTTCTTTCCCTTTCTCTTATAAAATTTTGTGTTAAACTAACCCAAATTAAAACAATGCAGAAAATCTGTTTCTGTCTTTTCAGTAAAAGTATATTTTACATGCTGTTGTACATTTTAAAGCACAGCCTGATCTTCAAGGCTATTGTTTTTGAAAATAGTGTGTGTACATACACAGTTGTAAATAACACAAGTAAGATAAATCTTTACAATGTCTTTGCAATATGAAGCAGCCCGGTTAAAAGTTTCTGTCACATTGGTAGCACAAACAAATCCCTTTGACAGCCAACTAAAGCCATAAAGACGAATTTGTACTTCCAAACGTACACTTGCCAATAAAAAACAGTATTTAAAAGACAGTAATAGACTTGGTTATTATTTTTTCCATTAATTTTGCTGTCTCAGTTTTTCTTAGGGTAGTCACTAGGGCTGCTACGAAATTTTGAGTGATGTACTTTAGACACAGTTCCATTATATGTTTTCTATTACCATTTTCTTCCAATTCAATTAATCTGTCAAGAAGCATTCAAAATTATTCCTGACAACATGGTGCTCTTTGTGTTAACTTTTTCTCCTCTCAATTGTCTCAGAATAATAGGCTGGTATACTCCTTACCTTGCCAGTTTAATTTGTTAAACTTATTTTTGTGTATTCATTGTTTGTGTAAGAAATCGTGAGTATTAAGTTTCATTTATATCATAAAAATATCCTCTGTCATAGGTCATACCACAAAGTTTTGGCATTGTTTGAACTCAACATTCATTCACTATTGCATTAAGTCACGCTTTTTCACTTCTTGTCTCTTAAGTAGTAACATAATTTGTCATTGTTCGAATCCTGTTAGCTTTATATCAAAAGTTAATATCTGAAGTTTTAATTTAAGTACTTCATTATAAAATTAGTGAAATTGCAGAAATTGCAACACTGAGAAACATCAGCTGTGCAAATTGCCAAATACTGGATGTGGTTACACAATTGATAAGGCATTGGTCTCTCATTTTGGTGGAGTGAGTTTCAAATGATCATTTGATCATTCATATTTATGTTTTTTGTGGTAACCCAAAATCACTTCTAGCAAATGTTTTCTTTCAAAGGATGTGACTGATGTTCTGCACCGTGCTTGACCTATGCGAGTGTGGAGTCCTGTAATAAACTTATATTTGTGGTACCTTAAATTCTAATTTTACTTTTCTTCTAAATGAATTGTGAAATCTTTCATTGATTAATTTATCGATTGATTTTTTATTGGTCCAATTTTGTCATACTGCACAAACACTACAGCTGATACTGGACAGGTCGAAATAAGAATACATTGTAGTATTGTGGCGTGCTTAGTGGCAAAATGTAGTGTTTTCGGATAGGTCCCACTCTCATCTGCTGTATACTGATGCATGCACACATGTTGGATGCTATCATGGTTACTGTAATATGGCAGCCTGCACCTGCATTTTTGCGCGGCATAGTGGACAAGATCCAAGGGTGATAGTTTGGGCAATTTGTTGGTTGTGAATTTGTTTGTCATGATCCTCCAGTAATCATACTTGTAGAATTACATAATAACCATCCCCTCATTGATTGCATGCTATGACATTTAGCACATGGGACTTCACACAATGCTAAGTACTCAGAGCTTTATGTCATTTGCATATTGGCATGTACCTGATGTTTGCTGTGAAGTTCATTTTAGAACTGTTCCTACTTTTCTTGAAAGCATTTACATTTCCGAGATGTAAATCATGAAATTGTGGGCATGTTCTGGTTATTTGTTACAGCCAGACACATCCAAGGAGTCTTTAAAAATATCTGCAGAGGAGGAAACAGAACAACACAAGACTGAAGAAAAAGTAAGTAATTATTCAAAACAAAAGTGGATGATGTTTTTATTATTTTCTAAAAATAAAAATGTATGCATAATGCACATGCACATGTATACATCATCACTCCCCCCCCCCTCCCACCCTTCCCTCCCACCCCACCCCCCTCCCCCCTCCCCTGGTCACGCACACACACAGTTCTGGAGTTTAAAATTTTTGTGTTTGGATCATTAAATTTCTCCTTCATTCAAGAGGAATGGAAAGAAGGAAACTGAATGAGTATGATGTATCCAACCCTGGGTACTAAAGGAAAGAATAAATCTCTGGATCAAGGAGCAGGAGTAATGGTACTGAAACGAAAGTAACAATGGAAGATTTAACTGTAAATAAGCTTGTGTGGAAGGGGTATGTGGAGAGGATGCCCTACAAAAATTAATGCAGAGATCAGAAGATTTGATATTGTTTCACTACTGTACTTACTGCACCAATCTAGTGTTTGTTCTACCAGTTTCTTCTCACTCCTGGTTAGTCATGGAAGTTCCTCTAAGCAACTTTTTCTTGGAAATCCCGTATGGATGATTCTACTATTCTTTTGTATTATCAAAAATATTTTCCTCCTCTAACTGTACACTTGAAATTACTGAAGTATGTCTTTTTCATTACATCTAAAACAGACAGAACCAAGTGACTTCCAGGATAAGGAGTCACCATCTACAAAGTGACAATGGCATTTCAGTGCATATGAGCAGGTAGTGGCACAGGGCACATTCTTGCCCTTGGAATAAGAATCGTCCCTAAAAGACAGGGGAGCCAATGAAGGCATAGACTTCCAGGAATAACCATCGTGAAAGTATTTTGCGTTATCTGAAACATTGCTAATCTCACAACAAAAATCTTTTTCAACTAGAAGCCATGATGGGAAGTCAGAAATGGAAAACTTCTCCACTTGGTATCCAGTTCACTGTTGCCATGGACAGCACAAACAAGTCATTAGATTCCGGAGAACTTGCACCACAATACTGTAAAGAGTTGAGCTTTCTAGAAACAGGCAGAACAAAATCAAGCATAAGAATTTCTCTGCAACCGTTAACATAAATTCACTTTCGAAAACCAGGAAACGTAAACAGGTGAGAGACACTCTTACTAAACACAACTTATTCATCACAACAGTAGAAGAAAATTTGCAAAGAAATACACCATAATTTTGCTGGAGGATTTTAATGCACTATGAAAAATTTCAGGCGCATTGTTGGGAACTACACTGCTCAGAAAAGGATAAACAAGAATGATAGAAGACTAACAGAAATCTGTAGAGCAGCTAACGTAATAATGAAATCCAGTGTCTTTTAGCATTTCTCTAGAAAACAGAAAACATGGAGCTCTCCAAATCTCAATTTACATTTGTAATTTCAAGTAGATCTTATTCCAGTATCTAGAGAATACTACCAAAAAATCCAGAATGTTAAGGAATATAATGCTGAGTTATATTCTGGCCACCATATATCTAAAATCAAACCAAGGACTCTGAAATGTGATATTGATAAAGTCAAACAAGAAAGTAAGTTTAGTGATAAATTGGAAACCAAAAATCCAGAAAATAGGAAACAAGTGAAATTATATCTTGCTCAAACAACAAAAAGAAACAATCAAAAGACCTGCTTGGTGGAATCTGGAATGTGATACAGCAGTCACAAAAACATGAAAGCTTGGCAAAAAGGGAATAAAGACAAGAATGCTGAAAACAGGACAAGATTTCTTAAAATGAAGGAAGCAGCCAGACTGTAGAAATATTATGAGAAATTAGGATAAAAACCAATAAAAACAAATAGACCATGACTTCAAAGTGAACAATACTATAAATCTGTATAAGACTTTTGAAAGAAACTTAAATAAATATTATTCACCAGACCTTTGCTTTAAAGACCAAAACTGGCAAATATCACATAATAACCAAGAAAACTGTTACTGTGGTGACAAAAGTCATGGGATACCTTTTGTCCAGTAGCCATACATAATTGCGAAAGTGTTGCTGGCACAGGATTTTGTGCACAAACTGACCTCTCAATTATTTTGGGTGATCTAGGTGGCCATATCGTTTGCTTGAATTGTCCAGAATGTTCTTTAAACCAATCACGAACAATTGTGGCATGGTGACATAGTGTGTTGTCAGCCATAAAAATTCTATTGTTGTTTGGGAACATGAAGTTCATGAATGGCTGCAAATGGTCTCCAAATAGTGAAATATAACCATTTCCACCAGAGGACCCAGTCCATTCCAAGTAAACACAGCCTGCATAATTATGGAGCCACCACCAGCATGCACAGTGACTTGTTGACGACTTGGATCCATGGCTTCATGGGTCTGCACCATGCTTGAGCCCTACAATCAGCTCTTACCAACTGACGGTTTTCCAGTCATCAAAGATCCAACCAGTATGGTCATGAGCCCAGGAGAGGCTCTGCAGGCAATGTCAGGCTGTTAGCAAAGGCACCAGCATTAGTCATCTGATGCAAGATAGTGCTACACTGTCCTAAAGATGTCTTTGTTGTATGTCCCACATCGATTTCTGTGGTTATTTCAAGCTTTGTTGATTGTCTGTTAGCACCAACAACGCTATGCAAATGCCGCTGCTCTCAGTCGTTAAGTGAAGGTCAGCAGTCACTGTGTTGTCGATGGTGAGAGGTAATGCCTGAAATTTGGAATTCTCAGCACATTCTTGACACTATGTATCTTGGAATACTGAATTCCATAACTATTTCTGAAATGGAATGTCCCATGTCTTTAGCTCGAGCTACCATTCCGCATTCAGAGTCTGTTAATTCGCATTGTATCGTCATAATCATGCGAGACACCTTTCCACATGAATCACCTGAGTACAAATGACAGCTCCACCAATCCACTGCCCTTTTACACTGAAGAGCCAAAGAAACTGGTACACCTGCCTAATATGTAGTGCCCCCATGAGCAAGCAGAAGTGACCCAACACCATGTGGCATGGACTTGACTAATGTCTGCATTTTCGTCAGTGTCTGCATTTTTGTCAGTGTCTACAGTAAAGTTCAGTAGCATGTGTCGATAGCCTTTTGTTTGTCTTTATAGTGCAGTTCTCCATGTTCCTTAGTATGGATAGGGACTGTGATAGCTGTGTGTGGATGCGAGCCGAGCTGGTGACACTTTGCTCTCAGCTCCAGGCTGTGATAGCTTCGGGTACATAGTTTGGAGCTGCAGTGGATGGGCATCATTGTTGTGGGCGAGCTATGGGGATCCAATGGATGTTCAGCACATCTGAGTCCACCAGTGGGTCTGCACTGGTGGCCAGCACAGTTACTGCTCACACTGAGGTTGACCCTTACCCATGGTCGAGTGGGAGGCCACCTCAGGGTGTGGCAGGTGATGGAAGACTTCCCAGGGAGCTGCACATAAGGCCTTCCTGATTAATCTGACAAATAAGTTGCAAGTGCTGTCTGTGACCAACACAATCCCTAAGCCAGATGAAGTTTGTCCTGTATCAGAGGAAACCTCTCAGCCTGCAAGATCCAGGCACTCACAGAGGATTGGATTATTGATAGCTGGGAGCTCCAGTGTTAGGCAATTATGAGGCTGCTCAGGAACATGGCTGTCAAGGAGGGGAAGAAAACGAATCTGCACTCCATGTGCAATCATTTCAGATGTGGAACAGGTCCTTATGGATGCCATGAAAAGCACAGGTTGTTGCCAGCTGCAGGTGGTGGCTCATGACATTACCAATGATATGTGTAACTTTGGATTGGAAGAGATTCTTTCTGGTTTTGAGCAACTAACAGAAGCAGTAAAGGCTGCCAACCTTGTTTGTGAGATGAAAGCAGAGCTCACCATTTGCAGCATAATTGACAGGACCGATTGCAGACCTCTGTTACAGAGCTGAGTGGATGATCTGAATCAGAGGCTCAAACAGTTCTGTGACCACGTAGGCTGCAGATTCCTTGACTTGGGCCATAGGGTAATTTGGTTTTGGGTTCCGGTAAGTAGGTCAGGAGTCCACTACGCACAGGAGGGAGCTACTTTGGTAGCAGGGGCTGTGTGGCGTGGGCTGGGTGGCTTTTAGATTAGAGGGTCTCGGGCTCGGGAGAAACACCTAAAGGGTTTGAGTTTTGAAGGGTGCTGGTAAAACACAGAAAGAACGTAGATCCAGGAACCATCAGTAAAACAGTTGTGAATTGTCGTAGCTCTGTTAGGAAAGTACCAGAGCTCCAAGCACTAATAGAAAGCACTGATGCTCAAATCATTATAGACACTGAAAGCTGGCTAAAGCCAGAGATGATTTCAGCTGGTCTTTTGTGGAGTGCCTAATGGTTTTTCGAAATGAAAGGCTAAACACAGTTGGCAGTGGTGTGTTTGTTACCGTTAGAAGTAGTTTATGTCACAGCGAAATTGAAGTAGATAGTACCTGTGAAGTAGTATGGATAGAGGTCTTTCTTGGCAACTGGAATAAAATAATAATTGGATCCTTTTACTGACCTCCCAACTCAGATGATACACTTGCTGAAAGGTTCAAAGAAAACATGAGTCTAATTTCAAACATGTATCTACTCATACAATTATACTTAGTGGTGACTTCAAAGTACCTTTGATATGTTGGTGAAAACACGTTTCAATCTGGTGGTACACATAAAATATCATCCAAAATTGTCCTAAGTGCATTCTCTGATAATTATTTTGAGCAGTTAGTTCACAAGCCCACTTTACCATCATGAAGACACACTTCACCTCTTAGCAGCAAATAATCCTGAGCTAATAACGAGCATCAAAATGAGTAAAGGGATTAGTGGACACATGGTTGTCATAGTGAAATTGAATTTTGTAACTCCGAAATTTTCCTAAAATAAACAAAAAATATACCTATTCATAAAAGCAGTTACAAACTCTCACTTGATGCCTTCCTGAGAGACAATCTCTGCTCCTTCCAAATTAATGATGTAAGTGCAGACCAGATGTGGCTTGAATTCAAAAAAATAGTATCAACAGTAATTGAGAGATTTATACCAAATAAATTAACAAATGATGTAGTTGATCCCCACTGTTGCAAAAAAAAAAAAAAAAAAAAAAAAAAAAAAAAAAAGGCGTGCTAAATTTAAAGGAAAGCAAAATCTCAAAGATTGTCAATCTTTTACACAAGCTCAAAATTTAGTGTGGACTTCAATGTGAGATACTTACTATAGTTTCCACAATGAAACTTTGACCTAGCAGAAAATCCAAAGAGATTCTGGTCATATGTAAAATACGGTAGCGGCAAGAGACAATCAATGCTTTTTCTGCACAACAGCAGTGGAAATGCCATCAATGACAGTGCCGCCAAAGCAGAGGTACTAAACATAGCCTTCCAAAATTCCTTCACCAAAGAAGACAAATTAAATATTCCGAAATTCTAATCAAGAACAGCTGCCAACATGAGTAACATAGAAATAGATATCCATGGAGCAGTGAAATAGCTCAAATCACTTAATAAAAGGAAGTCTTCTGGTCCAGACTATAAACCAATTAGGTTCCTTTCAGAGTATGCTGATGCAATAGCTCCATACTTCACCATCATATACGACTGCTCGCTTAACAAGAGATCCATAGCCAAAGACTGGAAAGTTGCACAGGTCACACCAATATTCAAGAAAGTAGTGGGAGTAATCCACTAAATTACAGATCCATATCATTAATGTCCACATGCAGCAGTATTCTGGAACATATATTGTGTTCAAATATTGTGAATTACCTCATAGAGAACGGTCTATTGACACATAGTCAATACAGATTTAGAAAACATTGTTCTTATGAAACACAACTAGCTCTTTACTCACACCAAGTGTTGAGCACTATTGACAAAGTGTTTCAGATTGATTCCATATTTATAGATTTCCAGAAGGCTTTTGACATTGTACCACACAAATGGTTTATAGTCAAATTGCATGCTTCTGGAATATTGTCTCAGTTAAGTGACTGGATTCATGATTTCCTGCCAGAGTGGTCACAGTTCATAGTAATTGATGGAAAGCCTCCAAGTAAAACAGAAGTGATTTCTGGTATTCTACATGGTAATGTTATAGGGCCTCTGCTATTCCTTATCTACATAAATGAATTAGGAGACAATCTCGGCAGCTGTCTTATGTTGTTTCCAGATGATGCAGTTATTCATCATGCAGTAAAGTCATCAGAAGATTGAAGCAAATTGCAAAAAAATTTAGAAAACATATATGTATGATGCAAAAATTGGCAATTGACCCTAAATAATGAAAAGTGTGAGGTCATCGACATGAGTTCTAAAAGGAATCAGTTAAACTTCGGTTACATGATAAATCAGTCAAATCTAAAGGCCGTATATTCAACTAAATACCTAGGAATTACAATTACGAACAACTTAAATTCAAAAGAACACATAGAAAATGTTGTGGGAAAGTTGAACTAAAGCCTGTGTTTTATTGAGAGAACACTTAGAAGATGCAACAGATCTACTAAAGAGACTGCCTTACAATAAGCTTGTCATCCTCTTTTGGAGCACTGCTGCATGATTTGGGATTCTTACCAGATAGGATTAACAGAAGACATTGAGAAAGTTCAAAGAAGAGCAGCATGTTGTGTATTTTTGAGACATATGGGAGAGAGTGTCACAGACATAGTACAGGGTTTGGGGTTGACATTGTTAAAACAAAGGCTTTTTTCGTTGTAGAGGAATCTTTTCACAAAATTTCAATCACCAACTTTCTCCTCTAAATGCGAAAATATTTTTTTGATGCTGACCTACATAGGGAGAAATGATCATCATAATAAAATAAGAGAAATCAAGCTTGCATGGAAAGAGATTGGAATAATAGAGAATTATTGTGTAGGTTGTCTGATGAACCCTCTGGCAGGCACCTCAATTTGCAGAGTATCCACCTTGATATAGATGTAGATGTATGAAACAGCCAGGTCGTGTGGGTCTGTGGATCTTAAGAAAATGGTAATATGTGTGAGAGTGTAGTTTGGATGGGGTAAAAAGCTCTATGGATGTGGGTGGCCCAAGATTTTAAGGGGGACTGCAGGTCCGTTTGAATCACGGAGACGGGATCTTGATGGCAGATGCTGTACATAGAGGTGTCACACAGCTGGCATAGAACTACATTTACATACTATGAACAGTCAAGTACGACAGTGGTAGATTGCTTGTCTGGTGGGAGGATAATGATGAAGTCATCGGTTTTCAGGGATTGAAGAGCCTGAAGTTCAGCAGATGACAGATTATGGTTGTGTTGTAGGGACCTGAGGAAGGGTTGTGAAGCAATGCTGAATGCGACAAATTCTTGGAAGGCTTGGAGCGAATGATGGTGGTGGGGGATGAAGTTGGGATTGTGGTTGGAGCTGTTCAAGGCAGGGTTCGGTGTCAGGTTTGCTGCTGGAAAGGTTTTTGCTTTGGGTTGCAAAGTGATATTCCCAATTGATATTACATGTGAAGGAAATTAGGTCTTCGCTAAAGCAATGTGGTTAAATGCAGATGTAGACCTAAAAAGTGAGACTGTTGGATAATACAGATAATTCAGGCTGAAAGTGCCTTAGATGAGACATTGAGAACACAGTACTGTTGTGACTTGTTCTTGTGGCCATAAGTTATATGGATCTGTGAGGCAATGATGAAAGCTGGTTAGCCAAGCTCAGTTAGTAAGAGAGAGGTGGTGGTTGAGGGTGTGGCTGTTTAGGGAACTGCAGAAGGACAGAAAGGGAAGCACCACTGTTGAGGTAGCTTTGGAGAAGGTTGTATAGCTATTTGAGGTGAAGTCTGTCATGTTGTTGCAGTTTGAAGTTGGCTGGGTGGATGATACCATCCAAGGAAGCATGAGGGGCAGATAACAGCTGGATTTTATAGGAGGAGAGAAGTGTGTTGAAGTGGAAATAGTCAGATGAGGCATAGAGGTCACAGATTACCTGGGTAAGTGCAAAAGATTGCTGTATTTGAAACTATAAAAGAGGTTGGTGTAGAGTAGGATTAAATCCAGAAACAGGGACCTTCAGTGCTAGGCATTTGGGAGTAACTCCCAGGGACAAGCAGGTTTCAAGAAACAAAATGTTGAGCTTTGTTTTGATAGTGCAAAAGCATGTTTTAAAAAGGAACAAATGTAATATGTTATGGGATACATCATCACAAGAGAGGAGGGTTTGGAGTGTTAGAGATTGTAGGAGTGGCAGAAAAAAAGCAGCAGGGATTGGAAAAAGATAGAAAAATTGAAGAAAAGCAAGGAGAAAGAACAGAAAAATTTGTATGAAAATTGTGAGAACAGACCAAGGTGAGCAAGGGGTAATGAGTGGGTGAGAATTTCTTGCCGGATAAGTAGCCTGTATGGTATGAAAAAATTATGATGGTAAAAAACTCTGTTAGAAAAGTCGTGAAACAAGAAAAAAATTAAAAACAGGGCAAACAGAAAGAGGAAGTCATTGGGGAAAAATTAATGTACTGTGCTCGGAAAATAAAGTAATGCAGGAGACAATAGTAAAAGTCGATCACAGAGGTTTGGCAAAAAACAAATACCCAAAAAAAGTGAAATAATTGCATACAAGCAAGCCCTAAGTGGAAGGTGGGAAAGAAAACTGCTGCCAAATTTGCAAATAAATATGATTGGGAGAAGGCCCTGCAGTGTATTAAACCATACCCAAAGTGCAAATTCTGAAATAGCAATGGACCCATTTACATGCACAGAAATCAATATTAGAAAAGATGCAGGGGAAAGATGTTGATTAATATAGGTGGTACAGATAAATAAACAAATGGACTAGCACATAAGGTTGAAAAAGGATGACAGTTTGAACAAGATAGACGACCATAAAGACTGACAAGGGGATGGCCACACGGGGTAGTACATCAATGAAAATAACCAATTTTTGAAAATATTGTGTAATTGGATAGATAAAAGTTCTACCTACCAAATGACAGCGGGATCAAACCCATGCAAAGATAATGAAATTTGCAAGCTTTAGGGCCCTTCTTCTGGCAGAAGGGTTGAAGTTTAAGGAAGAGGACTTGTGATGTTTAGGAAATGGGAAGATTTCGAAAGTTACCCAGAACTCCAAATCAGGGGAGACATTTTGGATGGAATGAGGAGGAAAGACTGATTGTTGGGCACTGTGCCGGGCAAGATTTGAAAACCTGATAGCTTAAAGGTGGATTATAGCTTAAAGGTGGACAATACGGTTATATGAAAGACAGAGATTACTGCCAAAACACCATGCATGATTTAATAAAAGCAGAAAGCTAAGTGCATTGCATGTGATAGAGGTGGTAATATTCAGGTCAGAACATGAAAGATATAGAACATTAAAGGAGAGTGAAGAAAGGAATAGTTACGGTTAAGAAATGCTGAGACCAAAGAAAGTAATGTAAATTAAGGCAGGTGGGTTGCAAGGACTAAGGACATATTGTAACACCAGTTCCCACCTGCAGAGTTCAGAGTTCGTCTTTCTTCACTTGCTTTTAGTTTTTTTGATCCTTCGTAATATGACAGAAAGTCATCGAGTAAAACAGAAGTGATTTCTTGCATCCCCAAGTGCTATATAAATGATTTAGGAGGCAATCCGAGCAGCCGTCTTAGGTTGTTTGCAGATGATACTGTCATTTATCAACTAGTTAAGTGATCAGATGATCAAAACAAATTGTAAAATGATTTAGAAAAGATATCTGTGTGAGGTCATACACATGAGTGCTAAAGGGACTCCATTAAACATTGGTTACATGATAAATCAGTCAAATCTAAAGACTGTAAATTCAACTAAATATCTAGGAATTACAATTACAAAGAACATAAGTTGGAAGAAACACACAGAAAATGTGGGGATGACTAACCAAAGACTGCGTTTTATTGGCAGAACACTTAGAAAATCTAACAGATCTGCTGAAGAGACTGCCTACACTATGATTATTTGTCCTCTTTTAGAATACTGCTCTACGGTTTGGGATCCTTACCAGTTAGGATGAACAGAATACATCGCAAAAGTTCAAAGAAGGACGGCACATTTGATATTATCTTGAAATAGGGGAGAGAGTGTCACTGAAATTATACAGGATTTGGGATGGACATTATTAAAACAATGGCATTTTTTGCTGCGGCAGAATCTTCTCATGAAATTTCAAACACCAGCCTTCACTTCTGAATGTGAAAATATTTTGTTGACACTGAACTACACAGGGTGAAATAATCATAATAAAACAAGGGAAATCAGAGCTCGCACGGAAAGATATAGGTGTTCATTTTCTCCAAGTGCTGTACAAGATTGGAATAACAGAGAATTATTGTGAAGATGGTTTGACTAACTTTGTGCCAGGCTTTTAAATGTGATTTGCAGAATATTCATGTAGATCACATATTACATTTGTTCCTTTTGAAAACATGCTTTTGCACTATTAAAACAAATGTTCAACATTCTGTTTCTTGAAACCTGCTTGTCCCTGGGAGTTACTCCCAAATGCTTAACACTGAAGGTCGCTGTTTCTGGATTTCATCCTATTCTACACAAGCCTCTTTTATAGTTTCAAATACAGCAGTCTTTTGCACTTACGCAGCTAATATGTGACATATATGCCTTATCTGTCGATTTCCACTCCATCCAACTTCTCTCCTTCTACAAAATCCTGCTGTTGCCTGCCCCTTATGTTTCCTTGGATGGTGTCATCCACCAAGCCAACTTCAAACTGCATCAGCAAGACAGACTTCACCTCAAGCAGCTATCAAGCCTTCTCCTAAGCTACCTCAACAGTGGTGTTTCCCTTTCTATCCCTCTGCAGCTTCTTAAACAGCCACATCCTCAACCACCACTTCTCTCTTACAAACCAGCCTTCATCAGCCTCACAGACCAATAGAAGTTATGGTCACAAGAACAAGTCACAACAGTACAGTGATCTCAATCTCTCATCTAAGGTACTGCCTCATCCTGAATTACATCTGTTATCCATGGGTCTCACTTTCAGGCCTACATCTGCATTTAATCGTGCTGCTTTGGTGAAGACCTAATTTCCTTCACATGTAATCCAAATCTCATGCCATTCCTTGACATTGATTTCATCCTCGCTTCTAATCACATTAAGCATACTAACAAACTACAGTATTTACATTTTGACAGTTCCCATCCTTTCCATGCTGGACGTTTCTCCCATACAGCCGTGGCATTAGAGGCTAATATATTTGTTCAGATGCAGACTCTTTATCACAATTCACCGCCATTACCACTTCAGCCTTCGCTGGATGTAATTACCCCACCATCCCAGTTCAAAAGCAGATTTCCCGGGGCATCACATTGTGTCCTGGTAGTGCTGAATCCTCCAAAAAAACTGCTTAGGAGTACACCTCATAACTTTTCTTTCGTCTCAGACAGCTGATATATAGTAGCCATAAGCAGTTGTTTAACTGCAGTTTCTAAACAATGATAATTTATCTGTAATAATATTTGTATAGTTACATGCTTTCGATTATTAAGTATTTCAAAAGGTGTGATTTATAAAACTCACTTAAAATTGAATTTCAGTGCTAAATTAAAAGCACAGAAGTCTCTGAGATTTTATGAAATTCCTGAAATATTCTGGTTCTTCCAGGTAAAATGTAATTCCTGAGGCTGTGACTTCCTAAAATCGTGCTCTGAAATGAAGTCCATTCTGTTGACATTTTGCCCACCACACCTATAACAGCTTTTTGTCATGCTGCCAGTCTCCGCAATATCCTTGACAGATCCTTTGCTCCTTCTGTGCCCACTCCCTTACCCTATGTCTCCTACTCCAGTGCACATCCCTGCTTTAAGACTTGCCCTATGCACCCTACTACCGCCACCTATACCAGTCCTGTATTTGGCAAAACATATACTGTCAAAGGGAGAGTCATCTGTGAAATGACACGCCATATACCAGCCGTTATGTAAACACTGTTTGGCCTTTTACATCAGTATGGCTACCACCAAGTTGTCAGGGTGACTGGGCATAGGCATAGACATGATCTCTGTGCCTGTTTCATGGCACTTGCCATCTCGATTATTCCCACAGACTCCAGTTTCTCAGAACTCCCAATCCACAGGTGGGAACTGCTGTTACAGCAGGGCCTTGGTTCTTGCCATCCACCTGGTCTTAATTTATGTTAATTTCTTCAGTCTCAGCATTTCTTCACAGTAACTATTCTCTTCTTCACTCGCTTTGTTTTCTACATCTTTCATTTTCTGACCTGTCTATTCCCCCCGCTCCCTACCTACCCCTACCCCCTGACAAATGCAATGCAGTATTACCCAGTGCAGTCCCCAATAATCAGTCTTTCCTTCTCATTCTGTCTGGTAAGTCTCCCTGGCTTGGCGTTCTGGGTGACTTTTCTGAATTCTATGTGATTCCTAAACTTCACCAGTCATTTTCCTTTCGCCTCTTCCCTCTCCTTCAACTTCCTACCAGAAGGAGCCATTGGCTCTAGAAGTTTACACATCTAAATACCTTTGTATGTGTGTTCTCCTGCTGCCACTTGGCAAGTGGATTTTTTATCCATCCAGTTACATTGTATTGTCTTTTCATATAGGATTTTGAGACTTGCTTTTCCAGCAGTTTTATGCAAGATCTCTTGCATTCTTTGTACATCCTATTGGTTTCTGCCTAAAAGAGCAAAGGCATTAGTAAAAGCTAAACATTAGATTTCCGAGATGTTTCCTTTCTCCCCAAGGTGTGTTCCACATATTCTTCCAACTTCAGAGCTCCCCCGTTAGTTTTCATTATTTCCTCCATGCCGATGTTCAAGAGAACTGGGGATAATCAGTCTTCTTGTTGCCTGATCCCTGTCTTTATTTCAAAGGGCTCAGAGGTTTCTTTCATGGATTGTTTTATGATTTCCCTCACTTTTCTATGAATTCTGAATTCCTCCAAAATCCCAAGTTAAGTATATCTGTCAGTTTAGTCATATTCTTATTGAAGTCACCAAAATTACTACTGGCCTTAGCTCTGTACACCAGGATGCTTGTACGTGGAAGCACAGAGAATAATGTAAAGTGAAACTGAGTTCTTCACAGCTACATTTGTCTTCAGCTCGTTGTGAATGTACCAATGATGGCATGATTTCATCTCTTGGAGCTACACCTTCAATTCATGATTATTCTGCTAGACAAACCACTTTAGGGGCATAGTTAATCTGGTGTTTGAAAATGACTAGAGGGAACTTTGGTGTTCAATCAGTTTTTGAAGATGTTGAAGATTCTTTTGAGGCAATGTTCCCTGGAAGTGTGCCTTTTAAGTTTATTCTTTCATGGTTGACGGCAAGATATTTAGTATTTATGTATTAACTCAATATTTTAAAAAGCAGTTAGTGGGTGAAATTGGAGGAGCAGATTTGTCTCTTTGTTTTGATGAAACTGTGAATGCACCTACAGAGAATGAGCTTCAAACTGTAATGGTCTGATTCCAAACAAATGCTTTTGATATGCTATGACATTTACGGATTTTCATCATTGGTAAAGCCACATTCACACTGCAAGTTAAAAGTGCATTGGATGATGTCCAGCTTTCTCATTTGAAGCTACAGTGATGGGTTGTAATGGATCCGTGGTGATGGGTTGTGATGGACCCAATGTTAACAAAAATTGTGAATCGTCTTATTAATGGGTCTCTGATCCTGTTAGGAAGAAAACACTTGATTGATGATGACACATCTAACATACACATAATCCAAAATCATTCCACAAGGAATTACAAGATTTTGATGAAAATGCTTCAGACATGATGTTTCTCTATAATTTTTTGATGACCAAAAATTTCATTGGGAAGATTTTGAAAAAATACAATCAGATATGAAACTTCTGGGTCATTGTTTTATGAGACCTATTTCTTCTAGATGACTTCCACCTAGAGGGACTTTTAGAACAACAGTTAGCTGCTGAAAAATACTTTCTTCAGTTCATATCCTAGCACAAAAGCACCTTGACAAGTTCTTTGGAGTAGAAGAATATTGCTAAACTATTAAAAGACTATCAATGCAGATATTATGTTTGCATGTGAAACTGCTCATACACACTCAAGATTCACTGGTTTGTTTGAGAAGATAGACTCTTTAATGCATCTAGTCTATAATGAGCTCACAAACCTTGTTAGAACACTCATGAATCGATTTTATGTTAATGCTGCTCCATTTATTCTGGGGGTATTTTGTAATAAGCATTACTTGACATTGAAAAACATAGTGTTCAACACTAGGAGAAGTGAATGTCTTAAGAAGCTAAGTGCATAAGAAATGTATTATATTTCCATGGAACCTAGGAAATGCTATTTTCACACTAGTACAGTTTGGAAAAGTCATCTTTGGATAGTCCTGTGTTGTGGTATTTTTGTTATTTGCATCCTGCAAAGAGCGTGAAGGACGATTAAATGAAAGCAGAGTGAAATATAGCTGCAGTTCCTGTTGAATACAGTGAAGGTGATATAGTTGATGAATGAAAGCTATTTACGTAAGAAGAAAAAAAAATCAGGTAGTGACAAGAACCCAGTGGATGTGTACTGGAATGAGTTTTTTGAGAAGTCATATACCTCTCAAGAAAATTATGAAGGCTGCACTTGCGCTTTTGCATGGTAGTGCAGTTGTAGAAATGGGATTCTCATTGTCAGGGGGATCATGAATGAAGACAGTGCAGATATTTGTGAAGCAGCAGCAGTGGATTCTCATTTGACTAGAAGAGATGCTGTGGTAAATGTGTTTGATGGGAAGACTCAGTTTGTAATTATCACTCAGGAACTTCTTCATTTGGTGTGCACAGATTATGTCAGATATAAACAGTACCGTGAAGATGAGAAGAGAGTGGCTGAAGAACCAAGAAGAACATAAAAAGAAAAAAAATGTTGCAAGCAAGTTTGAAGAGTTTGTTTTAAAGGAAACAATAAATATTGAATACGGCGAACAGATAGTGAAAAAAATGAAATGCGATGGGAAGAAAAAGAGAAAAGATTGACAGATTTCTGGTTGATGCAAACAACTTTTTAAAAGAAGAAATAAACAGAAAGGGGTTGGTGGGAGGTAGTGTGGCCCAAGCAGTGTTGTAGAGCGCATAGAAAGATAGGGATCAAGAAGTACAGAAAATTAAAGATGGACAAGAGAAAGCAGTTGATAAGCAAAACAACAAACAACATTTTTTCAGAGAAGCAAAAATAAAGTAAGCCTGAAAAAAAGGATGGGGCTGGATGACTTTCCGCACCTCCATATGGCCAATCTAGAACAGCAGCTTGTCATGGCATGGACTCAACAAGTTGTCAGAAGTCCCCTGCAGAAATATTATGCTGTGTTACCTCTAAAGCCACCCACAACTGCAAAAGTGTTACTGGTGTAGGATTATGCATGAACTGACCTCTCGAGTATGCCCTGTAAATGTTGGATGGCATCCATGTCAGGCAATCTGGATGGCCAAATGCTTTGCTTGAATATCCAATTCTTCAAACCAATAATGAACAATTGTGACCTGGGGACACGGCACATTGTCATCTGTAAAAATTCCATCATTTTTTGGGAACATGAAGTCCATGAATGGTTTGCAAAAGGTCTCCAAGTAGCTGAACATAACCATTTCTAGTCAATGATCAGTTCTGTTGGAGCAGAGGACCCAGTCCATTCCATGTAAACACAGACAGCCCACACTGTTATGAAGCCACCACCAGCTTGCACAGTGCCTTGTTAACAACCTTCATGGGGTTTGCGCCACACTCCAAACCTACCATCAGCTCTTACCAACTGAAATTGGCACTCATCTGATCAGGCCATGGTTTTCCAATCATCAAGGGTCCAACCAATATGGTCACAAGCCCAGGAAAGGCACTGCAGATAATGTTGTGCTGTTAGCAAAGGCACTGATGTCTGTCATCTGCTGACATAGCCCATTAACGCCAAATTTCGCCACATTGTTCTAACAGATGCAGTCATCGTACATCCCACATTGATTTTTGTGGTTATCTCACCCAGTGTTGCTTGTCTGTTAGCACTGAGAACTCTACACAAAATGCTGCTGCTCTCGGTTGTTAATTGAATGCCACTGCCCACTGTGTTGTCTGTGGTGAGAAGTAATGCCTGAAATTTAGTATTGTCAGCACATTCATGACACTGTGGATCTTGAAATATTGAATTCCCTAATAATTTCAAAATGGAATGTCCCATGCATCTAGCTCCAGCTACTATTCTATGTTCAAAGTCTGTTAATTGCTGTTGTGTGGCCATAATCAAGTGTGAAACCTTTTCACATGAATCGACTAAGCACCAATGACAACTCCAACACACTATCCTTTTATACCTTGTGTACACTATACTAATGCTGTCTGTGTATGTTCATATCGCTATCCCTTCTGTCACCTCAGTGTAAAGTTCAATGATTTTCCCGGTTACTTTTTGTTATTCTTATATGTAGTTTTCTAATATTTCGTATGTTGATTGTAATTAAAACAATAAATATATTTGAGTTGGCCTGCTATGAGGATATTGGAGGCCAGATTAACAGAAATGCTTTTGACCTTTCTTTCCTAATGAGAAATTTGAGTCAGCATTCAGTCTATTTTTTTCATGTCCATAACACTTAAGATCAGTTTTTGTAATCAAAATGGTCAGTAATTTTAGTCTTAGATTTGGTTTCCACCCCTGAACTTGCAAATAGACTGTCTAGCATTTGCAAATGACTTTGCTGTTTTTTCACACTCGATGGAAACAGCCACTAGACAGACAGAATTGTTGAAAGAAGAAGCTGAATAAGTAGGTTTACAAATCTCCTTTGATAAAACCAATTTCATGACAGATTTTAAGGAAACCTCCAAAGATAATGAAAACTAAATATGGCTAAATTGAGAGAACTAAAAAGTTTAAGTATGCAGGAAATGTAATTGAACAACACATTTTGGAGAAAGAAGCTATTAAAACAAGATGAAAACAATGTACCACCTCACTAAGGACATTTATAATAGGAAAGGAGATACAGATAGCAATGAAAAAAGAAAGAAATACATTCAATCTAGCATTAAATGACAACGTGGCAGAAATAAGATTAATCTAAAAAGAAAAGAAATAAGGAACTGGTGAAAAAATAAGAATAACTGAGAATTTTTTTTTTTTTTTTTTTTAAAAAAATTGTATGGCTAGGGCCCCCCGTCGGGAAGACCATTTGCCGGGTGCCAGTCTTTCAATTAGACACCCTTTCAGCGACCTGCAATCGATGAGGATGATAGGATGATGATGAGGACAGCACAACACCCAGTCCATGAGTGGAGAAAATTCCCCGACCCAGCCGGGAATTGAACCCGGTCCCAGAGGATTGACAATCCGTCACGCTAACCATTCAGCTACTGGGGGTGGACTAACAAAGAATGAAACATGGGAAAAACAATGTGCCATTACAAATAGTTTGCTACATTTTGGGAGCGCATAAGAAGAATGGTCATAATTAACAGGGCTCTGTGAAGAGGCAATTTCCAAGCAAATCTCCAACTAATGGCACCAAAAACTGGGAAGAATAAGTCAGAACATTATTAAATAACAATTGAGAAGAATATTCAGAGCAAGAAAACAAGTTGCTTAAACTAATATGCAGAAAAAAACACAGCAGATCATGTGAATCAGATGGTGTCAGTGTGGAGATTTTGAAATATGGTGATGGCAAAGTTGTGATACAAATGAGATGATTATTTTAAAAAATGGAAAGAAAAGGAAAACATGAGGATGTAATACCTAAATTAACCTGTGTTGTTATGTTGTATTACTACCATATTTAAGAAAGAGGAGACAATTTTCATGGAAGTAATAAAAAACAAAATGGAAGCTTAATTTTAGAACCCAATAAGAACAATGTGGTTTCACAGCTGATAGGTTATGTATAGACCATGTTTTGACATTATGATTAATTTTTGAAAACTACAGAGAAAAATAAAAAAAATGTTGACTTAGTTTTCATTGATTTAGTAAAAGCATATGGCTAATGTCTCAAGGAATCTACTTTCGAAAGCATTATATTTAGCAAATATAAGAGGAAACCTTAGTTAAAATCAAACAATAAATGTAAAGATAACACATGCCAAGTTAGAATCAGTAGAACAGTTTCACAGAAAATTACATCATCATTTAAAATTCGTATACATGTTAGTCTTAGAACAATGTAGGAGAATGGGATTAGCCATTATACATGGAACATATGTACTCCATTTACTATTTGCTGGTGACAAAGCTGTCGTAGCACAAGAGGGGGAGGATGCAAATTACATAGCAGTAGAATGCAAAACCTGAGAACTGAACATTAATTTCAAAAAATCAGAATACTGTACCAAAAATCTAGATGAAATATATACACATGGGAACAAAATCAGAAAGATCAGTAACATTTGCTACCTGAGAACTATTTTAGAAAAAGGGGGATGATCAGATATTGAAATAAATAAAAGAATTAGTAAAGGGCAGAAGGTCGTTGGGATACTCAACTAATTGCTATGAAGCAGGAATGTGATGAACAGAACCAAAAGAATCTGATTCAAGTCAATATTACATAGTCTTGTGTGGAGTAAAGACCTGAACAACTAATCAGAAACCTGTTAATAAGCTGAAAGTATTAGAGATGATTTTTTTGAGATCAGAATGAATATCAAGAAAAAAACAATTAAGGTACTTTGAAGTGTTAAAGAAATTGGAAGTGGAAAGAGGAATATGTGATGTGTTAGATAAAAGGAAATTTTAGCGGTATGGACATGCAAGAAGAATGGAGGAAACAAGAATACCAAAACCTATAATCGAATGGGAAACTGAAGAAGAAGTGAGCAGAACAATCCATGACTATTTGACTCCAAAATCTACAGTTGGTAATAAGAAGACTCTGTGCACAAGAAGAGGATATTCAAGACCACAGTACATGGAGGAATACTGAAGAGACACTGTTGAATACTTGCAAGCTGATACATTAAATTTTCAGAGCTATTGTTATGTTGTGAAAATGATCTCTTTAATGAGGAAATTTCAGTAAAAATAAGTAAAATTTTTCTAAGCATCCTATAAGTTTCTGCTTAGTTCAAAAAATGAATTGGAATCACACATAGTTGATAGGGATAAGTAATAAAATTTCAATAGCAATGCCAAATGTGTATATAACCATGGAAAGTATGAAGATAGGGAGAGTACTTGTTTTTCAATAAAAGTGGTTAACGCTGGAGACAAAGTGATACAAAAGGAACTTGCAAAATTATTTTCACAGAATATTTGCAAAGAAACCCAATTGTCCAAAACTGGAACAATGCTGTAGTTATTCAGCTAGGTCCATAAATAAATTTGTGATAAACATTATGATGTAAAACAAACTGTCCGTTTATCTGCATATTATCCAGGAACCACTCTGCATTCAAGAGAAGATTTAAGTTTTGTCATTGGCATAACCTCCCTTTCAGATATCCCAGCTGTTTTCCTTCTATCGCATTGTCACCACTATCCATGATTTTCCCATTCCTAACTATTGCAGACATGCAAGAAGAATGGAGGAAACAAGAATACCAAAACCTATAATCGAATGGGAAACTGAAGAAGAAGTGAGCAGAACAACCCAAGATCTGCTGACTTTACTGTATTATTTTTCACTCTTCCTCTGCCAGTCAGTTTTTTTCTCCACGTGTGATTCCATCTGTACTCATGTCATATGTTTCTGTTATACACTGCCCGACAAAAAAATGAAGTAGCCAGAAGACAAGGTCAGATGTCAATGTCATTTTGTACACATACACACCATTGGTGGGTTATGTAGAGTATAAGAGTTGCAATTCTATGTGATTGGTACGACAGCCTCCAAAGTGCATTAGTGTTGTTATCTGTTAAGGTATATGAAGGGTGTAAAACAGTGTCAGATGCTGAGTGATCTCTGTGAAGGACAGGGAGGTGCCACATACTTAACTGAAACAACTATATTAGCTCCTGACAGGGTTTGAAAGGGCATCATTGGGGGTCTGCATTTGCCCGGCTGGTCGAATCGTGCGATATAAGGATTTTTTGGGCATTCGGATGTGACAGTAACTCAGTGTTGAACCTCAAGTCAACATGAGTACAGGCATACCTGACATCTAGGTTCCGTTTGACTATTTCCGACCAGCACAAGGGAGGTTCACCGTATTGCACACCAAACAAGTCATGACCCCTTCACATCTCCACCTGCCAATCCAAAAACATAACATTCTATGTCATTCCACACCATTAGTCAGAGACTAGCAGCAGAAGGAGTAGAGAATTACCATCCCATGCATAGGCTGCTGTTAACACCACAACACAAACAGCTGCTTGTGGATTGGTGCCATGACCAGGAAGCATGGATTGCTGATGAGTGGCATCGCTTTGTGTGCACTGATGGAGCACTTGGTTCCACACTTGGCAGCAACCTGGGGAGAAATCCCATTTTTTTCAGTGCTTTGGAGAGTCACAGTGCTGTTACTCCTGGCACCATAGTCTAGGAAGTCATTGCGTATGATTTCGGGTCATGGCTGGTAAGGACTGAGGAAGTCATTGCGTATGAGTTCAGGTCATGGCTGGTAATGATTGAGGGAACTCTGATCGCACAACTGTACATCATGGACATTCCGAGTCCTCATGTGTTACCTCTTACATGACAGTATTGTGGTGCCATTTTTCAATAGGACAACATTCACCCACACATAGCATGTTTCTATGAACTGTGTGCGGAATTTTGAGCTACTCCCATGGCCAGCAATATTTTCAGACCTCTCCCTGACAGAACACGTGTTGGATGTCAACTCAGCTTAGATATCAAATCTGTCCATGGTGCCATTTGAAATATGCTCACTATTTTTATTTACTTAAATTTGGCATATTTCGTGACAGTACCTTTTCCGAGTAATGTTTACAAGACGATATTTGTCTTGGCGTCAGTCGTCTAGTGGAAGTATGATTCCACAATGCAGTTTCGTCGGCTGCAGAAATGACCTGGTTCAATGCATTTGCCTCATTTTTTGTGCTTCAAATACCATTTCTTCGAATGTGGTTTCTTCTTAAAGTTTATATAAAAAAGTAGTAACATAATTCATTTTTTCCTGTTCACTAACAAATATTTATAACGGCAACCTGCACATTGTTCTACCATCAACACACACACCAAATGTTCACTGCCAACTGACTACAGTCAAAGACGACTCCAGCGTCAAAGACATTTTACACAACACACAATCTTCCACTTGTAATCAGTCTCTTTGATATTCTTTGTCACATCTACTAATAGTAATCAATATGCTGTCACTCTCAAAAATATAAGTAAATTAGCATAAAATAAGGCAAATTACAATTTTAAAAAATTCTGACAAAAATATAAGAAAACGTTTACAATTTGGTATCGACAAATCCAGTAGAAAATAACACATCTCCCAGATCCATTACAACTGCTCCCCAGGGCTTTTGTTGTTATGAAACTATACAACAAAATCCCAACCACACTCAGTAATGGATCTGTATTACACAATTAGTACATTAATGATGCAGTCTGATAACCTCTTCCAAATTTGGACTCTTTGAATCTGTGGACTTGTTACTGGCTGTTGTTGCAATGATCCTTCCCCATCAATCTCATACACAAAAAATTCAAGTAAAGAAATTATTTAACATGACAAATATACATGGCATAAAACATACATGAGAAATATTCTAAAATACAGCATACAGATTGAAAATAATAGTAAGGTAAAACTCATTTTCTAGAATAAGATATCTACAACCACTTCTTTGGTCACACTGTGCCAACTGGTTCTCATAATTAAATTTTTTGTTCCCCATATTAATGTTAATTTCATTTTGCTTACATATTGTACAATAAAAAATGATACTGGACATATATAGTGTAGTGTTTTTTTCCTATATATTTGCCTTTTATATATTTTTACTTCTGATTTTTTTAAATTTTATATCTTTTTTACTGATGGTTTTTTTATTTTGTATAATTTTTTTACTTGTGATTTTCTTTTTGAATTTTATATATTTTTTTTATTTTGTATGTTTTTTTTGCTTATGATTTTCTTTTTGAATTTTATATATATATATTTTTCTTATGCTTTTCTTTCTTTTAGTGCAGCTAAAGATACATCAGTATTATCTAAATTTTTTACAATTATTTATGTACACTTGCCTCTCTACTACAATATTACTACAAGTCACTTTCTTGTGAAGAGTACTTTCACTCCCCACAACATCAGTATAAAGAACAATAAATTGCCCATATATCATGAGACTTTATCTAAAATTGGTTTTGAAACTTATAACTTTGCATGCATGTCCTCACATGCATGCCTTCACCCACAGGGAAGACTTAACTTCCAAAAATTAGAAAAATTCAGAAATGCTCACTATGGAGAATTTTTTTTGTAAAAAAAAAAAGTAAAAATAAATCTTTCTCTCATTCTTTGTTACAACAGTGTTTTTTCATCAGTTTCAATTAACATGTGACTTCAAATTATTAATTTATACATGCAAATATATATACTTCGTTGTACAGGTAGTTTTATTCTAACAAGCATATTCCAGTGGAGGACTTTTGTTTGAGATGAAAATAGGTTATTTAAATTTTTGAAATTATGATTTCTATTTATACATTTTCAAAGAGACAACATTCCTGAGACCAAATAATTTCTGTGACGTAGGGTACACCAAATGATAAGCATGAAGGTGTGGATTTTCTATGACTTCAAAAGGCCCAATATAGATATCAAAGAATTTTTTAATTTCTGAAGTTAATATTTTTGATTTTTCATGAGATTTTACCAGAACAAGATTCCCAATTTTGAAAGTGGTTAATTTTACCCTATTGTTATGTCTTTTATTCCTCTTTTCCCCTTGTTTCCTCAAAGCTTCCCTGACAATATCTTCTCTCTCTTGCATAGTTAAAGGTGTACATTTAGGAAATTCAATAAGTTCTGATATAAGATTTGGAGGTCTGATATTAAACATAACCTCATACTGTGAAAATCCTGTGGAACTATGTTGTAGGCTATTCATAATATCTTCAAAATTTCGAATTTGCTCAAACCAGGTTGATGTTTATGGCTACAATAGGTTCTGCAAAGTCTCCCAATTTCCCTCATATATCTGCTGCAGGATTGGTGGATGGACAATAAACAGATATAAGTATATGCTTCAATTCTGATCTTTCAATAAACTTTTTCTAAATTTTAGAGGTGAACTGTGAACCATTATCTGATAATATAGCTTTTGGTTTACCCACCTGTGCAAAATAATCTCTTTAAATTTTTATTATAATTTCATGGTTAGTAGCTTTTTTCACTGGATATAGTTTAATTAATTTTGGAAATACATCTACCATAACAAATATGTGACAGTGACCACCTTTACTCTTTGGTAGCATTCCATATAAGTCCACAGCGATAAGATCTAAAGGTTTTTCCGGAGTAATGTTTTGCATCTCTCCACCACACATTTGATTGCTCACTTTAACTCTCTGACATTTGTCACAGGTTGCCAATTCTTTTCTTACCTTCTTTCCAATATTGTAAAAATAAACATTTTCTTGTATCTTTTGAATGCACTTCTGTATCCCACAATGACCAAAACTTTCATGTATGTAATGATCAGCTTTTCAGCATCTGCCTCCAGCCAACACAGTTTCCAATTATCAGAATCTACATCGGTTCTTCGAAATAAAATCCCCTTATGTAATTTTTAAATTTATCAAGTTTCTCATACCCCTTCTTGCCAAAACATTCTTTGATTAATTTCCAACTTTGATCTAAATTTTGATTTTTCCTAATTTGGTTACACATAGCTCTAATTGTTTTCTCATTTTCCACCCCTTTCAAGTATCTAATTATAAATTACTTTTCCTCCTCTTGTTCAAAAATCTCCTTTTCTCCCCCAATTGGTAACCTTGAAAGTGAATCAGCTACTACATTCTCAGAACCTTTTATGTACTTGATTTCAAAATCAAACTGTTGCAGAAATATTGCCCATCTGGTCCATCTACTGTGGTATAATTTGCACTCTTGTAAGTAACTCAAAGCTTTGTGATCCAAAAATACTGTGGTTTTATGTCCAATAAGGTAAATTCTAAATTTTGTAAAAGCCCAATGAATTGCCAAAAGTTCCTTCTCTGTGACTGTATAATTTTTCTCATGCTTGAGCAACATTCTGCTTGCAAATGCTATGGTACAATGTATCTTTACTCCATTCTCTACTCTTTCTTGAAATAACTCTGCTCCAAGCCCGTAATTACTGCTATCAGTGTTCAAACAAAATGGTAAATTAAAATCAGGTCTGTGTAATAAGTGTTGCTTCCTCAACTCTTGCTTAATTTTATCAAACTCTTCCTGACAACTTTTATCCCAAACCCAAACAGTGTTTTTCTTAAGTAACTGGCTTAAACATGGTGCATTCAGACTCTGATCGCTTATATGTTTTCGGTAATAACCGCATAACCCAAAGAACGACTTTAATTGTTTTTTAGTCTTAGGAATAGGAATTTCTGAAATTGCTTTAATTTTTTCTGGATCTGCCAAAATTCCCTTGTCTGTGACAACATGACCCAAAAATTTTAATTCAGAAACTGCAAATTTACATTTCTCTAATTTCAGTGTCATCCCCCCTTTTCTAAGTTTTTCACAAACTGACTTCAAAATCGAAAAATGTTCCTCCCAATTTTGCCCTGTAACCAAAATGTCATCTACATAAATTATCAGTTTAACTGCAAGTTCTTACCCCAGTACATGATCCAAAGCTCTTATAAATACGGAAACAGAAGAATTTAACCCAAATGGCACAACACAATATTGGTAACTCTTACCATTGTACAAGAAAGCAGTATATTTTCTAGAATTAACCGAAAGTGGTACCTGATGAAAACCCGAAGTTAGATCCAAACTTGACATATATTTTATATCTGTAAATTTATAGAGTAACTCATCAATATTTTCAGGATGGTCTGTCTGTCTGAACAAAATTTTGTAAGTGTCTAGAGTCCAAAACCAATCTTACTCCACCATCTTTTTTCGAAACAACTACTAGAGGATTATTATATGCACTGATACTCCTTTCTATTATATTACACCCTTCCATCTTTTTCAGCTCTTTCTCAACAGCAGGTCTTTTTGATATTGCAATACTGTATGGTTTTATGAAAAATGGTTCACGAGGTTTTACCTGAAGCTCACACAGATATCCCTTTACCCTACCAGGTATGTCACTGAAAACATCACTGTATTCCCACAGCAGATTTTCTAACTGTTGTTTTTGCTCCCCAGATAAATTTTGTGTTTCTGAAATTTTCAAGTTTACTAAATTCCCAAATTCAACTTCACCAGTATCAAATCTATGAATTTCAATATTCTCCAATCTGTTTTCTTTTAGTAAATTGATACTGTCAAAATTTCCATTACTCTGATCACCAAGTGTGTTCACAAAATTTGTCTGAATGTATTCCCTTTCACTAGTTTCTATCAAAAGTTTTCTTCCAACCCAATTAAATGCTGTATTTACTTTCACTATCCAATTCATACTCAAACAAAAATCCTCATTAAATTCCTGAATTACAAAACATCCATGTGTGAACAACTTGCCTTCAATTAAAAATGTCACTAAAGCTTGGCTTTTTACCAATTTACTGCTCTTCCCAGTAGCACCTTTTATCTTTACCCCAACAACTGGTATTTCAACATAATCTTTCCCCACTTTCAATTTCTTGCTTAACCTTTCAGATATTCCCGAGATCTCACTTCCTGTATCAATTAAACATTTACCAATCCATGACCCAATTTGAACTTTTATATAAGGACTGCAAAATTGAACACTTCTCTCAGAACTTGTATCCTCATGTAATAAATCACTTTCAATTTCCCCAAACCTATACTTATCAGAATTATATGGTATACCATTATATGTATTATTTGTCACAGTTATAAAATTTGCACAAGATACAAAATTGTCATTAGTACTCTCTATTATCTCAAATAGCCAAGAATTTTCATCCAAATCACATTGTATACTATTGAAGTACTTATCCTTCATCTTTTTCCACCACTCAGGACATATAGTTTCACATACATTAATAAGCATCTTTATAAAGTTCTTGTCAAAAGAAATAGTTTCACTGTTCAGCCATAGATTCATAAGAAATGTGTGTGTGTGTCATTAGTATCTGTAAAAGTTTCACTTATACTAGAAGTTATACATGTGTCATCATTATTTGTGTAGTCAGATTCTTTACCAACAACATCAAAATTCACACTTTCACATACACCCTGCTTGCAAGCCTTATTCATCCTGGTAACATCCCTGGGAATTTCTATAATATTCTCACTATTTAATCCATTTTCAACCATGTGTATAATCAACTCCCTATTTAAACTAATGAAACACCTTTCCTCAACACTGTCATCAATACCATTACCATCATTATCAACTTTATCATCAACATCATTATCATTATACATATTCAGCTCATACACATTCAAATTATGCACCAAAATATTATTTCCCCTTTCTAAAGTTACCAGATCCCTTTCACCAATGCATTCATTCTCACAGCATGCATTCTCTCTTTCATTCACACACGTCTCTGAACTACTACAAATTACATCATTTGACAAAGTGTTGTTCTTTTCTGCCCAAGTGTAAAACTCTGTCAAATTAAATGAATCACAATTACTTTTATCTACTGTATGTTCTTGTGTACTGAAAATTTTATCTTTATCAATATCATCATTATTTTCCTCTTGAAATTTCTTCAATAAGTAACAACTAATAACCTCATGTGATAGCTTAGGTTTGGAACTGTCATGTTTGGATTTATGATAGTCACATCCATTGGTCCTTTCATCAAGCTCACCTTCTGCCTCAACCTTGCGGACCTTCAAGGGGGTATCTACTCGTTTTTTATTTCCTGAATTACAACTGGTTCCTCTTTGAACTGCTGATTGTGGTTCTGCCAATGTCTCTGATCAACATTTCTGTTCCCATTCCTATGCCAAACATTACCTGGTTGTTGGTAGTTTCTGTTGTACTGATCTCTAGCAAAATTTATGTGATTTTGATCCCTAAAGTGTTCTCTATTTTGTTGATTATTTCCGCGAAAATGTTGTTCTTGTTTTGGATGAAAATTATGGTCCATCTTTTGAAAATTGTTATATCTCTCTGAATTTTGACTGACACCATGATAATTGTTTTGTTCCCTTTTTTGAAAGTTATCACTGCATTGCTGATGACAATCTTCTCTATAAGGTATCAATTTTGATCAAGTCATCCAAAGGTTTTGTTAAATTAATAAGTTTTTGAAGTTCACTTTTGGAAAATTGTTTCATGCTCCCATCTGATTCTCTATAGTTTCTCCCATTCAAAAATTCACTTTTGACTGTAGTTTGTTTAAGATCATCCCAAAAATTTTCCAGAAATTTTGATTCAAATTCTGAAAAGGTCATCCCCACAGTTACAATCTGGTTTGCCCAAGTCAAAGCTTCCCCTTTGTAAGGGGTCCGTAGGCCCTTACTATAAGTTTGCACTCGGCACAGGTCGATAGGGCAAACAATCGATAGTGTGTCGTGTTGCGAGAGCGAGTGTAGAGTGCAGTCAGTTCTCAGGTTGCGGGCCGAGCCGTGTGGAGGCCTGTTGCGGTAATACAAGGCTGACCAACAAAGGGAGTGGCCATCGCCGTGGTTTAACCCCTTTGTGTTAGAATAATACGGGAAAGTGAAGAAATATAATTACTAGAGTGATCAGTGATATTTCTGTGCCGATATGTTTGGTTTCGCGTCTACTGCGCCGGCATCATTTGGATTGCAGTGATTGAATTTGCGTGTGACAATAATGAATAACGAAGAGGCCTGTGCTGAGATTAGCTGTAATTAATTATGTATGACGAAGGCAGTGGCTGTCTCCTTTTTCTTGTATTTTTGAGACGAATATAGGTCCTTGATTAGTGAAGCTGTGTTGGCGTTTCTTCTTGTCACCGGACATTTCATTATTACAGCATTTGAGAAGGACAAAATGGAATGTAACAACTCCGTAGCAGTCAAATCCGATTGCCAGCCCCATTAGGTACACGGTCACATTAATTAATATTTATTTGGGCTGCTATCAGATCCCGATCGAGCGGGATACATAAATCGGAGGTGTTACACCTTCCAAGAATTTTTTCACAAATTTAATTTTCATATCATCTGGTGAGTGAGGTAAAAAACAATCCTTACAATACTGTATAAAATCAACAGGGTGTAAGAGTCCATCTACTGAAAAGTGCTTCACTGGAATATTAGATACAAGATTGCATGTGTTGACTTTGTGATTTTTGCTTTGAAATTCAATGTCAAAACTTTCAATTTTTTAGCTAAGTTCTTTGACAGATTTTTTGTTTTCTAAATCATTGCATTCTACTTTTTTTTCTAGAGTAACCAAACGATTGTCAGTTTTTTGTTCTACATTTTTTACTAAAACTTTTGTGTTCTCATCCAAATTTTTAATTTCCCCTTTTATCTCATTAAAATCAATTAAATTAATTTCCCTATCTACCAGTAACACATTTTTTACAGTATTAATTTCATCACTCAATTTAGCATCAGTTTCATTTACTTTTGCTTCCAGAGATTCAATTTTTTCCTCAACACTGCCAACTCTGTTCGAAAGATCACCCACTTGGGTATTGACTGCTTGGACTTGCAACAAAATGTTATCAATTTTTTCATCCCAGTAAGTCTTATTGTCATCAACTGATTGTTTGATTTCTTTCATGAAATTTACAAGAAAACTTTTTAAATCAAATTGATTGCTTCTTTCTGTTTCATTTGACCTGTCCTGATTTTCGAAGTCTATTAAACCACTATTTTCTACTTTAGGCACAATACTCTCGAAAATCTCATAAGTCATTGTGAAGAAAAAAAATACACACACACACACACACACACACACACACACACACACACACACACACACACACACACACTCGCATGCACATCACTCACATGCACACACCTGTCTCCCTAAGTTATGCTTAGTAAACTACCAGCTCTTGGGTGGGGGGACAGTGAGTTACCTCTGTCTCCCTACGTTATGCTTAGTAAACTACCAGCTCTTGGGTGGGGGGACAGAGAGTTACCTTCGGTTTAGGGCACGGAGATTACAGGTGTGAAGGACATGCAGTAAGGATAGCTCCCATCTGCATCTCAGACAAGCTGGTGGTGGGAGGATCCAGATTGTCCAGGTTCTGAAGTAGCCATTGAAATTACACATGTTACGCTCTGCTGCATGTTGTTCCACTGGCTGCTCCACATTGTTTTTGGCAACGGTTTGGTGGTAGCCATTCATCCTAGTCGACACTGGTTGGTTGTCATAACAATGTAAATTGTTGGACAGTGGTTGCAGCAGAGCTGATATATAACATGGCTGCCTTCACAGATGGCCGGGTCTCTGATGGGGCAGCATAAGCCTGTGACGAGACTGGAGTAAGTGGTGGTGGGTGAGTGGATTGGGCAGGTCTTGCATCTGTGTATTCCACAAGGTATGATCCCTGTGGCTGTGGATCAGGGGAGGGAATTCTCATCACTGCAGATGCATCTGCCACAGATGTTCAGGCTGTATGGAAGGGATTTTTTGGTGTGGAAGGGGTGGTGGCTGTCAAAGTGGGGGAACTGTTGGTGATTGATGTGTTTGATGTGGGTGGAGCTGAGGTGTGGATGGAGCCACCTGAGAGGAGTAGACTGACATCTAGGAAGGTTGCACAAAGGGTGGAGGAGGACCAGGTGAAGTGGAAGGGACAGAAGGTGTTGAGATCGTGGAGGAATGAAGATAAGGTGTCCTGGACTTGGGTCTGGACCCCCTATTTGTAAGCTGTTGAATAATTAGATACTGAGTCAAAGAGGACTAATTCTCTGATTGTAAACCTGGATGATGAAGCCATTGAATTAAATTTGGGAAATGACAGTGTAAGGGACATTCATTTGGAGACCACACGAGACAGAACTGTACAAAGTTTTAGAGAATATATATTAGTTCATAATAAAAGAAGATAAATATGAGTAAATAATAACATACATTCTAAAGAATTTACCGAACTAAATTCAGTTCGTAAATGTTTATGATGATCTGTAATGAGACATTGTATACTAGACAATAAAGAACAGCCAAAGTTTAAAGAGAAAACTATCGGAACTTACATATGGTAGCCAGTGTATGTCATCAGAAGTGTGTGGGATTGCAGGATTAGTCAAAAGTGTATCACCTGAGAAATGTTACAAAATTTCCTGTGAGCTTTTCATAATTGCCTCAGCCAAATTAGAAATCAGTAACAAATTGCGAGACCAAATATATAGTGTCTGACAGAAAAATGTATACACACTTTAAGGAACGAAAAGTGTTACTTATGTGTTTATTTTACATTTAATAATTGATCACACATGTTGTACAACCTTCAGTTTAGCACATGGTTACTTTAAATGCTCAAAATGTTCACCGTTGGCAGCTATACACATAGCAGAATGACGAGCGGTCACCACAACTATGTCAGTCAATGTTACAGTGGAGATTGCTGCACGTGTCACTGTAATCTCCTGGCAAAGTTCCTCCAATGTGCATGGCTTATGTCAATAGATGTTATCTTTCACAATTCCCAAGTAAAAGTCTATAGATGTTAGATCTGTCGACCGTGGAGGGAACTCAATTGGCCGTCTTTGTCCAATCCAATGCCCTGGAAAATTGTCATCCACAAAAGCTCGTACAGCTAGGTGGTAGTGTGGTGACACCCCAACCTGTTGGTAGAAGACCTGTTCATCAGCCCCATAAAGCACACATATACGTGGCAAAATTGATGTGCATAACATTTCCAGGTACACTTCTCCAGTGACACTAGCATCAAAGAAAAAGGGTCCTGCTAAGCCCCTAGAGCCTAGATGATAGTCCACACTACACATGAACCCCCGATAGATTGACCACTTTATCCACATAAACATGCGGATTTTCCGGTGCCAAGTACACACTTTTATGCTGATTCACGGTTCCATTAAGTTTAAATTGTGTCTCATCACTCCACACTACCTTCATCACAAATTGTTCATTATCAGTTACTATTTGCTGGTACCATTTGCAAAATTGCATTTGGCGATCAGGATCGTCATCATTAATCGCGTGCAGTAATTGTGGAATGCAAACTTTCCACTTTACGAAGACACTTGTATTGCTAACCCCCACTGCAAGTGCACATTGCGTAGCAGACTTCTGTGGAGAATTAACAAATGTTTCCAACACGAGAGCTGATGAAGCAGTACTTGTAGCTGTACGCTGTCTTCCTGACCTTCCTTTGTGAATATCACAAATCATTCCATGCAATTCAAACTTGTCAGTGATGTGTTTAGTCCTTAGGTGGGTTGGTGGTTCTGGTTCAAAACCCCACCTCCACTGATGTTGCACTTCAGCGGCTTTATAAAACTTGAAAAACCACTTCACAATACATTTTCATTGCTCGAATGTCAAGCGTGCTCCAGCCATCTTGTTTTCTCAATACCAAGATGAAAGTACTAACATCTGTTGAGCCAAAGACCATACTACAATGCACTCATAACTCAAATCCAATGACAATGTTGATATCTTGATAGAGCCTGACAAAGAGTGTATACACTTTTCTGGCAGATTCTGTATTCCAGAAATATTCTCAGATGAAATAGCTATACCTGTGTACACAACTGATAATAAAAAGTAACTGTAAGAGTTGCGTCCCAGTTTGCTTCATTAGTATAAGGCAGGTGCTAGAAATAATTGGATTTCATAACGAATGAGAATGCACTGTGCTTTCATTTCAATGTACACCCAATTTCTGCTCCCTTCCACAGTTGAAATATTCTGATAAATTAGATCTTCTCTCTCCTTTTGCTATCTGACAGCTAGGAAAAAAGTAGTTATGAACCAATAACTACAGTATGCAGTGAGCAAATCTCTCATGGATATATCAATAAATCATTAGATGTATTCTGATTTGCTGTTTGTCCAGACAGTGAAATTAGCTACACAAAGCAACTATCAGTTTATGAAATTATTATATTCAGAATGAATACTTTCAATTTTAGTAGCATTCACTCTTTAATTCATCCTTTAAATTTCTATCTTTCTGAATCAAGTAACATTAGTTGTATTTTCAAATATGTAAATAAATGATTAGTGTGGATGTAGATGTAGATGAGGAAGTAAGTATTATGATATAAGAAGACCAGTTCTTTAATTTAGATCCAGACCAAAAGCATCCATTTAAATGAAAAACTGTGTATGCCTCATAGTTGATTGAGCCATGCAAAGTCAAAATACTATCTCACTAACATCCATCAGCTCTTCAGACTTCTAACTTCCTCACAACATATGAGTGAAAATTAGTTTTCTCCTGTGTACTAGTGAGGTATTTCACTATTCCACTGTTATTTGAACATGATCATGTTGGCAGTTTGACTGGGCTCCAGTTAACAACTGGAGCAATAACTGATAAATTAATGCTTGTAAAAAATTATAACATATGCAGCCATCACTTCCAGTAGGTATAACAATGAAAACAATCAATTTTTGACAAAATAATGTAATTGGATAGATCAAAAATCTACTCAACAAGCAGCGGCAGAAAACACACACACACACACACACACACACACACACACACACACACACACACACATAAAAGAAGGTTATAATTAGGCAATCTTGCAGAGCCACTGACACCTTCTTCAGGCAGAAGGGTTGAAGGGGAAGGAAGAGGGATGAAGGAAAAGGACTTGAGAGGTCCAGGAAAAGGGGAAGCTTTTGGGAAAGTCTACCCCCAACCATGGGTCAGGGGAGACTTACCACAAGGGATGAGAAGGAAATGGTGACTTTCCCAAGCTTAGAAAGCTTGCCTAATTATAACTTGCTTTTATATGTGTGTTCTGCTGCCACTTGGTGAGTAGATTTTTTATCTATCCCATTCAATTACTTCCAGTAGTTAGTTTAATGAGAGCAATGTTGTCTGCTTCTTTCCCATTGCTTCTTTCTTCTCCCTGGTTCCAGAGATTCTTTGATGTTTGTTAAGTGAACTGAGGCATATGTGACTTTTTGGTAATCCATTAGACATTTAATTCCAACTGTATGCCCAATAACCAATAGGGGAATCAATTATCACCCACTTGGTCTAGTTAGGTGGAATAATTCAGTGACAAGAAATACTTCTATATATATATGAGCTAATGATATGTAGTTGTGACTGCTCATCTCTCCTCCCCCCCCCACTGTACTCTCTCAAGATATTGATGGATTGTAATTGAGAACATTCACCAGTCCTTGTGTGTGTGTGTGTGTGTGTGTGTGTGTGTGTGTGTGGGAGGGGCATCCTGTAATTAGTACTTTGCCCTTTGCTGAGAGAGGGGGAGAGGGGGGGGGGGGGGGAAGGGGGGTTGAGGTTGGACAGAAGAGGAGAGGGGGTGTAGACACCTAGATGACAAGGAAGACACAAAACCAAAGATGTACTAGGTCTGTTCAAAAAATTTCGGAACTTTGGCGACAAAATTTTTCTATGCTTACGTTTTACTTATTGCGCATGGCCTCCTTCGAACTACTCTCCTCCATAATTGATACAGCACTCCCAATATTGTTTCTGCTTCTGGAAGCAGTCTTGGTACACCTCTTTCTGGACTGTGCAAAGTGCCATCTGCAAATTTTTTTTTTATTTTTTTAAAATTGTGTATTGTTGCAAATCTTCATCATTACAATGAGGTTTTCAACTTTGGAAATTAAAAAAGCCCAAAGAGGCCAGGTTCTCATTTGCATGATCCAAAGGCTCTTCACAGATTGTGAGGCAAAGCATGAGCTGTGGAATGAGCTTGGTGGCAACATGATGCATGCTAAGATGCTGTGTCAAGATTTCATAACATGATCCAACTGAAATGTTACATTCTTCTGCAGTCTTTCAGATGGTTAGTCCTCAGTTGGCACGCTCAATTTCCTTGACATTCCTGACGTGAGTGTCGTTGGTAGATGTAGCAGACTGTCCTGAATGAGGGTCATCTTTAACTTCTGTCTGGCCATTTTTAAACCATGTGAACCATTTGTAACACTGGGTATGATTTAAAGACTCATCACTGTAGGCTTCCTGCATCATTTGGTGTGTCTCACTAAAGGTTTTCTTGGTTTTCAAGCAAAATTTAATGCAGATGTGTTGCTCCTCTAACTCTGCTATCTCAAAATTTGCAAACTGTGTGACGCAATGTTCTACTCAATACAGCACTGAACAATAACTAATAGATATACAGCAGTGAAACTTGTGGCAGTTACTCCACATTTCGCTCCATCATACCATCCAAGCAAAATTACGTATGTTCTGGAAGTCTTTGAACAGATTTCATTTTCTTAAGTCCTTTGCAAGAGTTCTTAGTGTTCTTTATGTATGATTTTCAGGTTGACACTCACCAGTCCACTCCAGCTGTGGAACCAAGCAGTTATGAAACTGAGGAGGAACCAGCAGAGACAAAGCCAAAGCAGAAGGTAGAATTTTCAGCGGATATTGAGAGCCAGTCACAACCATTACAGCAGCAGGGTCAGGTTGTTGTTGTAGGAATGGATGTGACAGCAAGTTGTGAAGGTGGAGGTCGTTGGTCCAGGCCTGGAACACCGGTGCCACCACCAGATTTTGGAGTACTTCCTGGCTCAGTGTCACGGAGTCGGAGTGCTACTCCAGCACCTGTAGAAACTGAAACACGATCCATTATGTTGGAAGGACATTTACCATCTCACTCACAGTTACTTGTGTCAGATTCTGAGACACATGCTGAACCAACTGGTGCCCCAGGTAGTGCAGGTGCTGATCCTCCTGTTGTTCTAAGTGGAAAAGTGACACTTTCACTAATCAGCCTTCAAGAAGCACTTGCTGCTGAGGAGGAACAGGAACAGCAGAAGCAATCTGAGCAGCAGAAGCAATCTGAGCAGGAGGAGGAGGAGGAGCAGCAGCAACAACAACAAGTAGGAATAAAATGACTGTTTTACTGACTGCTGCTATGCCAAAAACTAACAAGTGTGAACTTTTTCTGGCATTTTGAGATGTTAAAACTAACCATTTTTTCATCCAAACCTGTGCTGAAAGAACTGGTTTTTCAACAGGCTAGTAAAGATACTACATATGACAAGTATTTCTTTGTCATTGTACTAAAAGCATCTTGAGCTATCTCATGGAAACACCTGCAACTGCTTATTGCCATTGGCTCATTTTTCAGATTATGAAATATGCCTAATCAGTAACTAAGGAAATTACAGCATCTATTTGTTATTAACACGTGAATAATTGGAACTTACTCACTTTCTCATGATATATTTTGCATAAATTAATTATTACTATTATCCCCCCCCCCCCCTCTCATTTTTTCCAGTTGGTGTGAATAGAATTGATAATATTGAAAACTTTTGTTTCATAGTTAGAGTTGGGCATTGCTGTTTGGCTAACATCACTAAATGGAATGAAGTGTTACTCAAGCTCAAATATTCAATCTTAATTTAACGGAACAAACTATGTTGTTGTTGTTGTTGTTAGGGTCTTCAGTCTAGAGACTGGTTTGATGCAGCTGTCCATGCTATCCTATCTGCTGCAAGCTTCTTCATCTATGAGTAACTACTGCAACCTACATCCTTCTGAATCCGCTTAGTGTATTCATCCCTTGGTCTCCTGCTATAATTTTTACCCTCCACACTTCTGTACGATATTAAATTGGTGATCCGTTGATGCCTCAGAATGTGTTCTACCAAACGATCCCTTCTTCGAGTCAAGTTGTACCACAAGTTCCTCTTCTCCACAATTCTATTCGGTACCACCTCATTAGTTACACGATCTACCCATCTAATCTTCAGCATTCTTCTGTAGCACCACATTTCGAAAGCTTCTAAACAATTTATCGCCAATATTCCACTTCCATACATGGCTACACTCCATACAAATACTTTCAGAAAGGGCTTCCTGACACTTAAATCGATACGTGATGTTAACAAATTTCTCTTCTTCAGAAATTCTTTCCTTGCCATTCCAGTCTACATTTTATATCCTCTCTACTTCGAACATCATCAGTTAATTTGCTCCTCAAATAGCAAAACTCATCTACTGCTTTAAGTGTCTCATTTCCTAATCTATTTCCCTCAGAATCACCTGATTTAATGCAGCTACAGTCCATTATCCTAATTTTGTTTTTGTTGATGTTCATCTTATATCCTCCTTTCAAGACACTGTCCATTCCATTCAGTTGCTCTTCCAGGTCATTTGCTGTCTCTGACAGAATTACAATGTCATTGGCAAACTTCAAAGTTTTTTATATTCTCCATGGATTTTAATTCCTACTCTGAATTTCTTATTTTGTTTCCTTCACTGCTTGGTCAGTATACAGATTGAATAACATCGAGGATAGGTTACAACCCTGTGTCTCACTCCCTTCTCAACCACTGCTTCCCTTTCAAGCCCCTCGATTCTTATAACTGCCATCTGGTTTCTGTACAAATTGTAAATAGCCTTTCGCTCCCTGTATTTGACCCCTGTCACCTTCAGAATTTGAAAGAGAGTATTACAGTCAACCTAGTCAAAAGTTTTCTGTAATTCTACAATTGCTAGAAAAGTAGGATTCATGCAACACATGTGCCAAACAATCATTCAAAATGAAAGAAAAGTAAAGCAATAAAAAGAAGACTGAGGAAATGTTGGATTTATTGCAGAAATATGAGCCATAAATTCTGAACAGCCAAATTTTTATTTAGTCTTATGTAATGTAATTAAGGTATTAGACAGAAATGCCACTCAGTAGAGAGTAGTCATCCTTTGTCGTCACGTGTAGGAAAAAGGAATTCCATGTTAACCAAGCTCTTCTTACTAGTTTTAGTTAATTAAATGCCAGACCAAGGCTCAAGATTAAGATGAAATAGTTACGAGGGCAGTTCAATAAGTAATGCAACACATTTTTTTTCTCGGCCAATTTTGGTTGAAAAAACCGGAAATTTCTTGTGGAATATTTTCAAACATTCCCGCTTCGTCTCGTATAGTTTCATTGACTTCTGACAGGTGGCAGCGCTGTACGGAGCTGTTAAAATGGCGTCTATAACGGATGTGCGTTGCAAACAACGGGCAGTGATCGAGTTTCTTTTGGCGGAAAACCAGGGCATCTCAGATATTCATAGGCGCTTGCAGAATGTCTACGGTGATCTGGCAGTGGACAAAAGCACGGTGAGTCGTTGGGCAAAGCGTGTGTCATCATCGCCGCAAGGTCAAGCAAGACTGTCTGATCTCCCGCATGCGGGCCGGCCATGCACAGCTGTGACTCCTGCAATGGCGGAGCGTGCGAACACACTCGTTCGAGATGATCGACGGATCACCATCGAACAACCCAGTGCTCATCTTGACATCTCTGTTGGTAGTGCTGTCACAATTGTTCACCAGTTGGGATATTCAAAGGTTTGTTCCCGCTGGGTCCCTCGTTGTCTAACCGAACACCATAAAGAGCAAAGGAGAACCATCTGTGCGGAATTGCTTGCTCGCCATGTGGCTGAGGGTGACAATTTCTTGTCAAAGATTGTTACAGGCGATGAAACATGGGTTCATCACTTCGAACCTGAAACAAAACGGCAATCAATGGAGTGGCGCCACACCCACTCCCCTACCCTCAGCCGGTAAAGTCATGGTTACAGTCTTCTGGGACGCTGAAGGGGTTATTCTGTTTGATGTCCTTCCCCATGGTCAAACGATCAACTCTGAAGTGTATTGTGCTACTCTTCAGAAATTGAAGAAACGACTTCAGCGTGTTCGTAGGCACAAAAATCTGAACGAACTTCTCCTTCTTCATGACAACGCAAGACCTCACACAAGTCTTCGCACCCGAGAGGAGCTCACAAAACTTCAGTGGACTATTCTTCCTCATGCACCCTACAGCCCCGATCTCGCACCGTCGGATTTCCATATGTTTGGCCCAATGAAGGACGCAATCCGTGGGAGGCACTACGTGGATGATGAAGAAGTTATTGATGCAGTACGACGTTGGCTCCGACATCGACCAGTGGAATGGTACCGTGCAGGCATACAGGTCCTCATTTCAAGGTGGCGTAAGGCCGTAGCATTGAATGGAGATTACGTTGAAAAATAGTGTTGTGTAGCTAAAAGATTGGGGAATAACCTGGTGTATTTCAATGCTGAATAAAACAACCCCTGTTTCAGAAAAAAAATGTGTTGCATTACTTATTGAACTGCCCTCGTACAAGTGACAGCAATTATGATAGTAAATAACAAAATGAAAATGAAAGCTGCAGAACTACATAGAAAAATCATACATAATTCTAAGCTATGGTAGTAATGTTTCTAAAGGAGAGTGCAATGTTAGGTTACACATCCACTTACACGTGCACTTTTGAATTCAGGCCTATTGAATCTTTGTGGGCTCAAAATGCATCATTATTTTCCCATGTTACAACTGGACCTACAAAAGCTATAATATTCGTGAAGGGCATCTTACTTCAGAAAAGATATACTATAAGAAGGCTACACTTATTATAGGATTCTTAGCAGTTTTCTGAATAGCATGCCAATCCCAAATTGTAACAATTAATGCAACTTCATCTTATTCCCTTCTTATTTTCCTTTTTTTCTCTAAAGGAGCTTAGTACATTATTATTGTTATTATTATTATTATTATTATTAATTATTATTATTACTGTATGCCCAAAGGCTGTCTTCTCACAGTTGTTCTCCATGTCCTCCTGTCTTCTAATGCTCTCTTCATGTCCACATGGCTTCCATTTCCGTTGCTGTCAGTCATCTTGGGTCTTCCCCTTCCTGTCACACTTCTCCTACATGCTAATCCTTCCAAATCATTCACCATAAACTAGTCCTATTGCAACATGTGACCCAGTCAATTCCTCTTTCTTTTTCTTATAACTTCAAATAGTCTTTTTCTCTCCTATTCATTCCTGCACCTCTTCATTAGTCACTCTTCATACCCACATACACTATGTGATCAAAAGTATCCAAACACTCCCAGAAACATATGTTTTTCATATTAGGTGCATTTTGCTGCCACCTACTGCTAGGTAATCCATATCAGCGACCTCAGTAGTCATTAGACATTGTGAGAGAGCAGAATGGGGTGCTCCATGGAACTCACGGACTTACAATGTGATCAGGTGATTGGGCGTCACTTGTGTCACACATCTGTACGCGAGATTTCCACACTCCTAAACATCCCGAGGTCCACTGTTTCAGATGTGATAGTGAAGTGGAAATGTGAAGGGATACGTACAGCACGAAAGCGTAAAGGCGGACCTCGTCTGTTGACTGACAGAGCCCGCGAGAGTTGAAGAGGCTCGTAATGTGTAATATGCAGACATCTATCCAGACCATCACACAGGGATTCCAAACTGCATCAGGATCCGCTGCAAGTACTATGACAGTTAGGCAGGAGGTGAGAAAACTTGGATTTCATGGTCGAGCAGCTGCTAATAAGTCACACATCATCCCAGTAAATGCCAAACAACCCCTCACTTGGTGTAAGGAGCATAAACATTGGACAATTGAACTGTGAGAAAATGTTGTGTGGAGTGACGAATCACGGTATACAATGTGGCGATCCGATGGCAGGGTGTGGGTATGGCAAATGCCTAGTGAACATCATCTGCCAGCGTGTGAAGTACCAGCTGTAAAATTCGGACGCAATGATGTTATGGTGTGGTCGTGTTTTTCATGGAGGGGGTTTGCACCCCTTGTTGTTTTCCATGGCACTATCATAGCACAGGCCTACATTGATGTTATAAGTTTTAAGCACCTTCTTGCTTCCCACTGTTGAAGAGCAATTCGTGAGTGGCGATTGCATCTTTCAACACAATCGATCACCTGTTCGTAATGCACAGCCTGTGGTGGAGTGGTTAAATGACAATAATATCCCTGTAATGGACTGGCCTACACAGAGTCCTGATCTGAATCCTGTAGAACACCTTTGGGATATTTTGGAATGCTGACTACATGCCAGGCCTCACTGACCGACATCAATACCGCTCCTCCTCGGAGCACTCCGTGAAAAATGGGCTGCTATTCCCCAAGAAACCTTCCAGCACCTGATTGAACGTATGCCTGTGAGAGTGGAAGCTGTCATCAAGGTTAAGGGTGGTCCAACCACATATTGAATTCCAGCATTACCGATGGAGTGCACCACAAACTTGTAAGTCTTTTCGGCCAGGTGTCCGGATACTTTTGATCACATAGTGTATTCTTACCATCCTCCTCCATGCTCACTTCTAAAATGATTCCATCCTCCTTCAGCCCTATATCCTCATTGTCCATGTTTCAGGTCCATAGAGAGCGACTCTCCAGACAACGCACTTAGTTAGTCTTTTCCTGAGCTTTCCAAATAATAAGTTGCTCTTTCTATTGAAAACTGCCTTAGCTACCATAACTAGGGTTTTGACCTCCTGGTGGCACTTTAAATCTTCTTAGATAGTTGGAAGCTGTCACTTGATTAATTTCAGTTTATCATATCTTTATATTAACTAGTTTCCACCTTTGCCAACCATCTTGCACTTTGCTTTTCTTACCATCTCATTAAAATTTTTTAGCACTTTGTTTATGTTACTTTCACTTCCAGTTAGTAATGTCATATCACCTGCAAATTGTACCTATGTTATTCTGTTTCCTCCAATACAGACTCCACTTTTGCCATATTGTTAAATGTTAAATGGAAGTTTGTGACTTATAAATGCTCATTTAATGATTTATTATGTCAGGATTGCCTGTTACTACAAACATTCACATTTATGGTTTCAGCAAATCATTGTGATATTCAGCAATGAATAGTTTTGTCATTATGTATAAATTCTAGTTATATGCATACTGAACATCACTAAAATATTGTATAATATTCAATAAATGTGACAGAATGATGCAGATGTTATTGACATATTTTAGTGCACACAGCACTAGTCACAGTTACACCTATGCAATCCAGACACAGTCTTCCTGGGAACCAGAAATATATGATCTTGGCCACACTTCATGTGTTTTGGAATCACTCTGTCAGTGTTAACGGCTACCACTGCCACTCAGCCCAGCAAGTGTAAACTTCCAGACTAGGCTGTGCCACAGCTTTCAACAGTTTTCTCAGAACCTAACAACTCCAAACAGTTTATCCTTGTGTGCTTGGCACCATTGTCTGTATGCTGTCATCCAGCAGCTGTCCATGACCCCAGCTCCAAACTCCAGACATTTCACTGCTCTCAGCAAGCATCCAAGAACAGTCCACCCAAGAGCCAAAACGGAAACAGCTGGTCTGGCCCAAGAGCATTCAGCGCTGCTATCCTTGTGTTGTCAGCCAGCAGCTGCCCATTCTCTTCCCAGGCACTGGCTTCATGCTCTGAACTGTCTGCTGCCCAATACAGGAATTGTAACACTGTCATGTTTGCTCACTTGTCGTTTCTAGTGGTGCTGTGCTCAACTGCTTTGATGTTCCAAGCATATTCTTCCACAGCAGGGACACACCACCAGCCTTGTCAACAATTGACATGTGAGGCATGGTTTTAACAGTGTCATGTAATCATAGCATACTGTTTGTGGATAAATTATCACATCTAAAGATGCTAATGATTTTCTGAAACCAGTAATATGGATACTTGTAATAATTGGGTGATCTGACATAATAAATTATTGTATAGGCATTTCTCAATAATTTCTTATAGATAGATGTTAAAGAGTCCACCAACATAGTTGAGCAGTCAGCAAGAGTGACTCATGCGAAGAATCCGGTTCAGTGCATGGTACTGCCAGGGATTTTGGCTTGGTGAGAGAAATGGAAGAGGGTGCACACAGTCTTTTGATGCCAACTCAGAAGCTACTTGACTGAGAAGTAGTGGCTCCAAGGTCTGAAAAGTTGACAATGAGAGGGAGAGCGATGTGACCCCATGACTCTACACACCACATCCACGATGCCATGTGGCAGAGGGTGACATTCTGACAGGTTGATGTTGCATGATCTTCAGGGCATGATCACAAAGTTTAGATCTTCAGATGTTAAAGAACAATAGCAAAAATTGCAGTTTTGTCTCACTCTCCTTCCAATCATGCTTTCCTCAGACATTTCATTCCCAACACTTACTCTTATCTTTTGTTATAAATATAAATTTTGTACTAATAGCTTCTCCTTTATTCTACAAAACACTCAACAACATGATCTATTGTTATCTGTAAAAAGCGTTTTCTAAATCTAAAAATATAGTATAAATTACCTCTCTTAATATACCTCTCTCTCCTATACTTCTCAGTAGCCCAATTGTCTCTCTTGTTCCTTTACCATTTCTAAATCCATACTGTCACTCTGCAGTGTGCCGATTTAGCTTTCCATACAACTTTTTGTTCAGCAGTCTCAATAATATTTTGGCTCCATAACAGTCCAGTGTTCTGCACACTTCATGGTATTCTTCTTTTTCTCAATTGGTACCATTACAGAGTCCTCTTGTCGTTTTCCCATTTTGTATATCTCATTACAAAGGTGAACTATATTGCTTCTCCACTTACCTACCCAGCTCTCAATCACTTCTACTAGCAATTCGTCAATTCCACATACCTTGGTTTTTTTTTTGTCTCGTTAGGTGCTTTTTGCACTTCTTCATTCAAAATACTATACTCTTTTTCATCATATGAAACATTTGTCTCTTCTTTACCCTTTGTACTGGTTGATCTTTGATCCATCTCAGACAGATACCACACACATTTCGCCTTCTCGTTAACACCTCTTGTGGTTCTTTGCTTATTATGCCATCCAGACTTTCAGGGTGCATATAAATCTTTCTGTTCATAGTCTGAAAAACTGTCTCCCTAGCTGATGTGAGCATAATTTTGTACTTTCCTTCTTCCACTATCTTCTCGCATTTCCCTTTCATCCATTTTTCTAGTGCATGTTCTGTTTCTCTTCATAATTCATTACACAGTTTCCCATTCATCATTTTTCCTCCCCTGTTCTCAACATTCTTCCATTTTCTTTGCTCTTTCATCTTTTTCAACACATTTTCAGTTACCTGTACTACCCTGATGGTTTTTTTTAAAGTTTCTGTTTCCTACAATTTCTTTTGCATTTACTGTAAGACTTACAGGAATTATCAATTTCAGCTAGTAACCATTGCCAGAATTTGTCTTACACAGTAACTCTGCACATTTATACAGTGACTGCTTAAGCTATTTCTACCATGGAGAAACAAAACTAGCCTGAACATTATAAAATGGAGAGTCAGGTCTATTTTTAAAATGCACTATTCCCTAAAAGGCAAAACTGGCCCTTTTGAGAAACTGCAATGCCAAACAGCATATGTTGTTGCAAACTTCAGCAGAGAAATAGTTTGATGCAGCCCTGCGTGTCTGCATAACTATTTCCATTAAGCCTTGTGTCCCTCTAAACTTTAATTCCCCTTCCAAATTTCGCCTTTATTTACTTTACAACGTGCTCAATGTACAGACTAAGTATACATATGAAAATGATAATTGGCCTTTCATGATTTGAAGTTAGGTAGAAGAATTCCAACATTCCACTTAATTAAACTGCACATATAGTTTGTTACCAGAATGAGATTTTCACTCTGCAGTGGAGAGTGCTCTGATATGAAACTTCCTGGCAGATAAAACCGTGTGCTGGACCAAGACTCGAACTCGGGACCTTTACCTTTCGTGGGCAAGTGCTTTACCACCTGAGCTACCCAAGAACAACTCACAACCCATCCCATATCCTTAAAATGCCACCTTTTTGCAGTTTCTTCAGATTTAATCTAGAGTTCATAACCAATAAATTGTGGTCAGGGTCCACATCTGTTCCTGGATATGTCTTCCAATTTAAAACCTGGTTCCTAAATCTCTGTCTAACCGTTATATAATCTATCTGAAATCTTCCAGTGTCTCGAGGCCTCTTCCACGTATACAACCTTCTTTCATGATTCTTAAACCAAGTGTTAGGTATGATCAAGTTATGCTCTGTGCAAAATTCTACCAGGCGGCTTCCTCTTTCATTCCTCATTCATGGCTAAGCAGGGATGGCTAGAGGACAAATGTAAAGATGTAGAGGCATATATCACTATGGGATACAGCCTACAGGAAAATTAAAACGACCTTTCGAGAAAAGAGAACTACCTGTATGCATATCAAGAGCTCATGTGGAGAACCAGATCTAAGCAAAGGAGGGAATATGGAAATGTGGCAGGAGTATATAGAGTGTCTATACAAGGGTGATGTACTTGAGGGTAATATCATGGAAATGGAAGAGGATGTAGATGAAGATGAAATGGGAGATATGATACTGTGTGAGGAATTTGGCAGAGCACTGAAACATCGGAGTCGAAACAAGGCCCCAGGAGTAGGAAACATTCCATTAGAAATACTGATAGCCTTGGAGAGTCAACCATGACAAAACTCTGCCATCTGGTGAGGAAGATGTACGAGTCATGCGAAATACCCTCAGACATCAAGAAGAATATAATAATTCCAATCCCAAGGTAAGCAGGTGTTGGCAGGTGTGAAAATTACTGAGCTATCAGTTTAATAAGCCATGGCTGCAAAATACTGACACGAATTCCATACAGACAAATGGAAAAACTGGTAGAAGCCAACCTCGGGACAGATCAGTTTGGATTCTGTAGAAATGTTGGAACATGCGAGGCAATACTGACCCTACAACTTATCTAATCTATCTAATGAAGTCACCCAGATTGAACCATTACAGTACCCACATGCCCTATAGAAACAGTTATTTGCATGTGTTTATTGTTGTGCAGTTTAATATTAAACAAAACAGAAATAAGGAGGTCTTATATGCTTTTGTTTTCCATTTCCTTGCAGCCAAAGAATGATGATACTGTTCGGGCAGTAAGAGTTAATGTGATTGAAGCTGAAGAGGAAGAGGAAGAAGAAGAGGAGGAGGAGGAGGAAGAAGAAGAAGAAGAAGAAGAGGAGGAGGAGGAAGAGGAGGCAGAGGCAGAAGAAGGGAAAGATGACAGGGTAGAGGAAGTAGTGGTGCAACGGAATGAAGGTAAATTTTTGATACAGTAATTTTTAATTGTATATTAAGAAAAGAAATAAATCATCTTCAGGATGCTAACAAATCATATGCAAAGGAAATAGTATGTATTCAGCCAGTTTAACTGTACAGGTGTGTGTGTGTGTGTGTGTGTGTGTGTGTGTGTGTGTGCATGCGCCCTCTACCTTGAAAAAGAAGATTTCATCCAAAAAATAGCAAGCAAAGTTATCAGTCTCGTTTGCATACCTATCAATTACTCAGTACCTCTACTACCCAGTGAGTTGTTCCTTTTCTTAATATTTAGTGATATCTTGATTTGTGAGTTTCTCTCACTGCAGTGCAAAATGGGCTTGAAAGTCTGCATCAGAAGACATTTGACACAAAAAGGGAAAGAAGGAAGGTTTTAGGCAGAGGTAGAATATTAAAAAGAAATAGCAGAGGGTGCAAATGACTCTCTGCTGATCAAGGAGAGTGTCCATGCAGTGCTTATCCAAAGCTGAATGAAGCCCAAGAGCTCCAAATGCCATAGTGGTTATTCAGAGTGTTCTCAGAACATTGTTGCGGCCGGCCGAAGTGGCCGTGCGGTTAAAGGCGCTGCAGTCTGGAAACGCAAGACCGCTATGGTCGCAGGTTCGAATCCTGCCTCGGGCATGGATGTTTGTGATGTCCTTAGGTTAGTTAGGTTTAACTAGTTCTAAGTTCTAGGGGACTAATGACCTCAGCAGTTGAGTCCCATAGTGCTCAGAGCTATTTGAACCATTTGAACATTGTTGCATCTGTATGTACAAAACTGCTTTAGTTGTAGTCATAACATTTTCCTATCTGTTTATCTGGGAATGACTGCACTGAATTGACATAGACAATAATTTTCGGCCAAACCAGATATTGTGGAGAGTTTCGGAGAGAGCTGTAGGGAATAGTTGACAAGAACAGGGGAAAAGATACAGTAGAAGAAGAATTGGGTAGCTTTGAGAGATGAAATAGTGAAGGCAGCAGAGAATCAAGTAGGCAAAAAGATGAGGGCTAGCAAAAATCCTTGTGTAACAGAAGAGATATTGAATTTAATTGATGAAAAGAGAAAACATAAAAATGCAGTAATGAAGCAGGGAAAAGGAATACAAACGTCTCAAAAATGAGATCGATGGGAAGTGCAAAATGACTAAGCAGGGATGGCTAGAGGACAAATGCAAGGATGTAGAGGCATATATCACTAAGGGTAGATAGATACTGCTTACAGGCAAATTAAAGAGACCTTTGGAGAAAAGAGAACCACCATATGAATATCTAGAGCTGAGATGGAAAATCGGTTTTAAGCAAAGAAGGAAAAAAAGAAAGGTGGAAGGAGTATATAGAGGGTCTACACAAGTGCAAGTTACTTGAGGGCAACATATTGGAAAAGGAAGAGGAGGTACGTGGAGATGAAATGGGAGATATGATACTGAGTGAAGAATTTGACAGAACACTGAAAGATCCAAGTCGAAATAAGGCCTCGGGAGTAGACAACATTCCATTAGAACTACTGATAGCCTTGGGAGAGCCAGTCCTGACAAAACTCTACCATCTGGTGAGCAAGATGTATGAGACAGGTGAAATACCCTCATACTTCAAGACAAGTATAATAATTCCAATTCCAAGATAGCAGGTGTGAAAATGATCGAACTATCAGCTTAATAAGTAACAGTTGCAAAATACTAACATGAATTCCTTACAGACAAATAGAAAAACTGGTAGAAGCTGACCTTGGAAAAGATTAGTTCGGATTTTATAGAAACGTAGAAACACATGAGGCAATACTTACCCTATGACTTCTCTTAGAAGGTAGATTAAGGAAAGGTAAACCTACATTTCTAGCAATTATAGGCTTAGAGGAAGGTTTTGACTATGTTGACCGTAATACTCTCTTTCAAATTCTAAAGGTGGCAAGGGTAAAACACAGGGAGCGAAAGGCTATTTACAATTTGTACAGAAACCAGATGGCAAGTATAAGAACGAGGGACTTGAAAGGGATGCAGTAGTTGAGAAGGGAGTGAGACACAGGGTTGTAGCCTATCCTCAATGTTATCCAGTCTGTATATTGAGCAATCAGTAAAGGAAAGAATTAAAATCCATGGAGAAGAAAAAAAACTTTTAGGTTTGCTGATGATGATGTAATTCTGTCAGAGCCAGTAAAGAACCTGGAAGAGCAGCTGAATGGAATGGACAGTATCTTGAAAGGTGGATATGCGATGAACATCAACAAAAGCAAGACAAGGATAATGGAATGTAGTCATATTAAATCAGGTGATGCTGGAGGTATTAGATTAGGAAATGAGACACTTATAGCAGTAAACGAGTTTTGTTATTTGGGGAGCAAAATAACGGGTGATGGTCGGAGTAGAGAGGATATATAATGTAGACTGGCTTTCGCAAGGAAACTGTTTCTGACAAAGAGAAATTTGTTAACATCGAGTATAGATTTAAGTGTCATGAATTCCTTTCTAAAAGTACTTGTATGGAACTTAGCCATGTATAGAAGTGAAAAATGGATGATAAACAGTCTAGACAAGAAGAGAGTAGAAGCTTTCAAAATGTGCTGCTACAGAAAAATGCTGAAGACTAGATGCATAAATCACGTAACTAATGAGGAAGTACTGAACAGAATTGGGGAGAAGAGGAATTTGTGGCACAACTTGACTAGAAGAAGGGATCGATCAGTTGGACACGTTATTAAGGGATCACCAATTTAGTACTGGAGGGAAGAATGGAGGGTAAAAGTCATAAAGGCAGACCAAGAGATGGATACACTAAGCAGATTCAGAAGGATGTAGGTTGCAGTAGTTACTCAGAGATGAAGAAGCTTGCACAGGTTAGAGTAGCATGGACAGCTGCAGCAAACCAGTCTCTGGACTGAAGACCACAACAACAACAAGGACTTACAAATATTATTTAAATTTAAGCAAACTGCTTTTACTTAACCATGGCTTCGGTTTTGACAGCCAGAGGAGTGAACTAAGCAGGGATGATGCTACAATGTAGGTATCAGTTGAAGAGCCCATTGAAGAAACTGCCTAAGTTACATTTTGTACATATTTTGGGAGAGGAAATTTGAACTTTCAAGGGGAAAAAAAACCAACAACATTCCAATCGAGGCTAACCAACATAATTATAATGTCTTAATTTAATGATTGTAGAGGAACTAAATTAGAAAAAATAACAATTGAAATTATGTGATTAGAATGGCAAAGCATGCAGAGAAAGTACATTGTTGCCATGAAAAGATCGTGGTATATCCATCACTGTGTTAGGCTTTTGTCTCGTCTTTGGGTTGTCTAGCTTTGGAGGTTTCTTTTTCTTAGTCTTAGATTTTGGTTCATTATGTGGTAGATTGGCAGTGATCACAAATCTGTTTAAACTCTTGAAGGTCTGCATATTTCTCATAAGATATTGACAGGAACTCTGAAAATTATTTGCAAAAATTTCTTGATTTACCTTACAAAAAGTTTCATGTTACAAAACACTTAGTATATATCTAAAAACAAAGATGATTTGACTTACCAAATGAAAGTGCTGGCAGGTCGACAGACACACAAACAACCACAAACATACACACAAAATTCAAGCTTTCGCAACAAACTGTTGCCTCATCAGGAAAGAGGGAAGGAGAGGGAAAGACGAAAGGAAGTGGGTTTTAAGGGAGAGGGTAAGGAGTCATTCCAATCCCGGGAGCGGAAAGACTTACCTTTGGGGGAAAAAAGGACGGGTATACACTCGCACACACACACACACACACACACACACACACACACACACACACACACACACATATCCATCCACACATATACAGACACAAGCAGACATATTTAAAAACAAAGAGTTTGGGCAGAGATGTCAGTCGAGGCAGAAGTGCAGAGGCAAAGATGTTGTTGAATGACAGGTGAGGTATGAGTGGCGGCAACTTGAAATTAGCGGAGATTGAGGCCTGGTGGATAACGGGAAGAGAGGATATATTGAAGAGCAAGTTCCCATCTCCGGAGTTCGGATAGGTTGGTGTTAGTGGGAAGTATCCAGATAACCCGGACGGTGTAACACTGTGCCAAGATATGCTGGCCGTGCACCAAGGCATGTTTAGCCACAGGGTGATCCTCATTACCAACAAACACTGTCTGCCTGTGTCCATTCATGCGAATGGACAGTTTGTTGCTGGTCATTCCCACATAGAATGCGTCACAGTGTAGGCAGGTCAGGTGGTAGATCACGCGGGTGCTTTCACACGTGGCTCTGCCTTTGATCGTGTACACCTTCCTGGTTACAGGACTGGAGAGTAGGTGGTGGTGGGAGGGTGCATGGGACAGGTTTTACACCGGGGGCGGTTACAAGGGTAGGAGCCAGAGGGTAGGGAAGGTGGTTTGGGGATTTCATAGGGATGAACTAAGAGGTGTCTTTCCGCCGTCCACCTAACCTTCGTAACCTCTTAGTTCATTCCTATGAAATCCCCAAACCACCTTCGCTACCCTCTGGCTCCTACCCTTGTAACAGCCCCCGGTGTAAAACCTGTCCCATGCACCCTCCCACCACCACCTACTCCAGTCCTGTAACCCGGAAGGTGTACACGATCAAAGGCAGAGCCACGTGTGAAAGCACCCACGTGATCTACCAACTGACCTGCCTACACTGTGACGCATTCTATGTGGGAATGACCAGCAACAAACTGTCCATTCGCATGAATGGACACAGGCAGACAGTGTTTATTGGTAATGAGGATCACCCTGTGGCTAAACATGCCTTGGTGCACGGCCAGCACATCTTGGCACAGTGTTACACCGTCCGGGTTATCTGGATACTTCCCACTAACACCAACCTATCCGAACTCCGGAGATGGGAACTTGCTCTTCAATATATCCTCTCTTCGCGTTATCCACCAGGCCTCAATCTCCGCTAATTTCAAGTTGCCGCCACTCATACCTCACCTGTCATTCAACAACATCTTTGCCTCTGCACTTCTGCCTCGACTGACATCTCTGCCCAAACTCTTTGTCTTTAAATATGTCTGCTTGTGTCTGTATATGTGTGGATGGATATGTGTGTGTGTGTGTGTGTGTGTGTGTGTGTGTGTGTGTGTGTGTGTGTATACCCGTCCTTTTTTCCCCCAAAGGTAAGTCTTTCCGCTCCCGGGACTAGAATGACTCCTTACCCTCTCCCTTAAAACCCACTTCCTTTCGTCTTTCCCTCTCCTTCCCTCTTTCCTAATGAGGCAACAGTTTGTTGCGAAAGCTTGAATTTTGTGTGTATGTTTGTGTGTCTGTCGACCTGCCAGCACTTTCATTTGGTAAGTCAAATCATCTTTGTTTTTAGATATATATTTCCTACGTGGAATGTTTCCCTCTATTATAACCAAAACACTTACTATTATATACTTGATAAGTCCATAACAATTTGTTAGGACCCTAGTGTTGATTGGCATGACATCTATTTGTAGACTACCTAACGTTCCAGATCTACTAGTTTCCAGGTTCCATCGTAAGTAGTCCTGTATTCGAACAGCTTTTCCTGCTTCAAAACCAGGGCTTCTCTGAGCGGTCTTTTCTTGAAAGAACACTTAGCTTCGTAACACACTGTTAGAAAGGTTGTCCGATCTCATACAATTTCTTGTTAAGCAGGAATGACTTTGTAAGACCTTGGCTTCACCTTTTGCAGTTTCAAAAGCATTAACTCAGTCTTTTGGTAACTCTGCTGTAGTTTTCTTTTTCTCAAACCAAAGTTGAATTTGCTTTTAAATATTTTCCGATATGTTTCATTTGTAACAGACGTTAAGAATATTTTCCTTCATTTAATTCAAGGCATTTTGTTATTGATAGTTCTTCTTCTGGAAGGTAAATTCTGTTTGTCTTTTCCATGCTGTAGTGGCTTTTTCTTCCCTTAAACGCACCTGTGTGGTTTATAAAGGCTGCTTCCTTTTCGTTGAATTGTTTCCAAGGCTGTTTATCATGCATGCATATTTTGTCTTTGGGAGATTCTAGTATCCTTCAGAAAGCCTTTTGGCAACAAGAATTTCGTTCTTGGTATCATTTCATTTGATTAGTAGTATATAATGGAAAGATTTCTGTTTCCGTTGTATTGTAAGAATCAAATGAAATGATAACTTGAATGAAATTTTGGTTTATGTAGGAAGATAGATCATTCCAGTTACCTAAGAAATTAAAGCTCTTCTCATTCATGGGGTTTGATTTATATGAAAAACTTCAGCAATGGGCATTTACAGTCACTGCCTAACTCATCACACATTCTCCTGAGGTCTCTACAAACATTACCAATTCTTCTCTCTTTAGCTGATTGATTAACTGGTGGCTTCTCACATTCATCTTGTGATGTTCCACACATTTTAAAGATCCTAAGAAGACCACACTATAATTACACTTCACACTAAACAACATTACTCTAAGGCAAAACACGGAGTAAGAAACTCAACTGGTGATGTTAGCATTCACAAGCCAACTGCTCGAACACTTGTAATGCAAACACTGAAACCTTGGACTTGCCTCATTCTTTCTGTGTGAAGACAGACTTAGAACATTCTTTCCATTACCACTGTAGTGAAGCCTTATGTATCTCAGTGACTTATCACAATATTTAAAAATCATTTTAACTGCCTTGTAGTACCAATGGCTGGCCATCAGAACATGCCATAAACTCATTTCTGAATTAAATGGATTTACCTCATTTTTTCCACGGTGCCCTCAATTAATAAAACAACATTTAGAAAATGAAAACAGAAAATGATTCCTAAATGGTGATTACACTAGCTGTTGGAAAAGTGCCTATAAAAGAAAACTAAAGATGGGGAGATATTTAGATTAGAGAATCTACTATAGGGAATTTAGGAAAATGAAAAGTTATATTAAAAAAGGATGACAGTATAATAAGTGAGATTGAGTGTAGGTGATGGACACAAAAATTACGGAAATCTATTCATGCACCATGCGCTAGTTACAGATTTGAAGCAAAATTGCTGTACCAAACAATGAACAATATTTAGATTTTTTGCTAGCCCGGTTGCAAAATAATTTCAGATGTATGTCTTATTCTTCATTCACACAAGGCATTTTTGAAAAATACCAAGCACAAAACAAGTTTTTTTCCCAACTTTATAAAAACAATTACTTTTAGAAAATTTGGATAAAATAAATACATAGAACTAGTTTCAGAATGGTGGTATCATAATAGATAACTTGCACTGTTCTGTAACATTATCATGACCATTCATTGGTTGTTGTTGTTGTGGTCTTCAGTCCTGAGACTGGTTTGATGCAGCTCTCCATGCTACTCTATCCTGTGCAAGCTTCTTCATCTCCCAGTACCTACTGCAACCTACATCCTTCTGAATCTGCTTACTGTATTCATCTCTTGGTCTCCCTCTACGATTTTTACCCTCCGCGCTGCCCTCCAATGCTAAATGTGTGATCCCTTGATGCCTCAAAACATGTCCTACCAACCGATCCCTTCTTCTAGTCAAGTTGTGCCACAAACTTCTCTTCTCCCCAATCCTATTCAATACCTGCTCATTAGTTACGTGATCTACCCACCTTATCTTCAGCATTCTTCTGTAGCACCACATTTCGAAAGCTTCTATTCTCTTCTTGTCCAAACTGGTTATCGTCCATGTTTCACTTCCATACATGGCTACACTCCATACAAATACTTTCATAAACGATTTCCTGACACTTACATCTATACTCGATGTTAACAAATTTCTCTTCTTCAGAAACGATTTCCTTGCCATTGCCAGTCTACATTTTATATCCTCTCTACTTCGACCATCATCAGTTATTTTACTCCCTAAATAGCAAAACTCCTTTACTATTTTAAGTGTCTCATTTCCTAATCTAATCCCCTCAGCATCACCCGATTTAATTTGACTACATTCCATTATCCTCGTTTTGCTTTTGTTGATGTTCATCTTATATCTTCCTTTCAAGACACTGTCCATTCCGTTCAACTGCTCTGCCAAGTCCTTTGCTGTCTCTGACAGAATTACAATGTCATCGGCGAACCTCAAAGTTTTTATTTCTTCTCCATGAATTTTAATACCTACTCCGAATTTTTCTTTTGTTTCCTTTACTGCTTGCTCAATATACAGATTGAATAACATCGGGGAGAGGCTATAACCCTGTCTCACTCCTTTCCCAACCACTGCTTCCCTTTCATGCCCCTCGACTCTTATAACTGCCATCTGGTTTCTGTACAAATTGTAAATAGCCTTTCGCTCCCTGTATTTTACCCCTGCCACCTTCAGAATTTGAAAGAGAGTATTCCAGTTAACGTTGTCAAAAGCTTTCTCTAAGTCTACAAATGTTAGAAACATAGGTTTGCCTTTTCTTAATCTTTCTTCTAAGATAAGTCGTAAGGTTAGTATTGCCTCACGTGTTCCAACATTTCTACGGAATCCAAACTGATCTTCCCCGAGGTCCGCTTCTACCAGTTTTTCCATTCGTCTGTAAAGAATTTGCGTTAGTATTTTGCAGCTGTGACTTATTAAACTGATAGTTCGGTAATTTTCACATCTGTCAACACCTGCTTTCTTTGGGATTGGAATTATTATATTCTTCTTGAAGTCTGTGGGTATTTCGCCTGTCTCATACATCTTGCTCACCAGATGGTAGAGTTTTGTCATGACTGGCTCCCCCAAGGCCATCAGTAGTTCTAATGGAATGTTGTCTACTCCCGGGGCCTTGTTTCGACTCAGGTCTTTCAGTGCTCTGTCAAACTCTTCACGCAGTATCTTATCTCCCATTTCATCTTCATCTACATCCTCTTCCATTTCCATAATATTGTCCTCAAGTACATCGCCCTTGTATAAACCCTCTATATACTCCTTCCACCTTTCTGCCTTCCCTTCTTTGCTTAGAACGGGGTTGCCATCTGGTTCATGGGGGGAGGCATTCATTGGTACCTTGAGTAAATGTTTTTGCAGCAAACAGAGGCTAGGCTACTTGGAAATGAGTCAGGTGCTGATAAGTTCTCATGAGTATATGTAGCCAGAAATCTGGGGAATTTATGATCGGGGAAGTAGTATGAGATAGTTTCTTTACCCTCCACATGCAGACAATCATGTCATTCACCGATCTGGATGGATTACAGTGCTACTAGAAATTCTATAAAGTGGTCCAGGTCTCATCTCTTTAACAGGAAAGAAAGATTTCAATAGGAAAAAGTTCTATGTTAAGATATAAGTCCTCATTCAACTGCAAACTTGTTGCATAAAGTATCCCATCTTGTGGCTCTCACATTTTGTTCTGTGTATTTATGACCTTTCGTCACCTATATTACAAGACACTACTACTACTACTACAACTACTACTAGTACTAGTACGCTAAGTTTGGGCTTTTTGCAGATGACACAAATGCCACAAAAATTGGAAACTTAGTATAATTTTAAAAAGAGCTTTTAATAAAGCGTTACCCTAAAATACCTAAAATAAAGGCAACCACCCACCTATAGCTGACTGATGTGTGGCACATAGAAACACACAACAGAAAATTATTTATACTAGCTTTTAAACTTTTAAGCTTTCTCTAATCAAAGTAAGCACATTCACAAGCACAACCACACAGATACTCGCACACACATGCTTGTGGCCATGACAGGACTGACTGTTGATTATCGATAATAGTTGCCTGGGCAAATCGAGGCAGTCAGGTGAAAGGAAAGGACACTTGAAACAAGGTGTTGGTGTTGGTGTAGTATGATGTAAGCCTTTTCCACAGATGGCTCAGCAACTTCACAGTAAGACTTATGGAGTTCATGGGGTAGAGCATATGAGAGATAGGGAGAGTGAGGAGTGAAGAAGGGAAAAATGGAGGGAGGAAAGAACAGGAAGGTGGAGATGAGGAGGAGACAGGAATGGAAGAAACAAAGGGAGGGGGTGGAAAAGGGGGCAGAAGAGGAGAGGGCAAGGATGGAGTGAAAGAGAGAGGCTGGAGAGGGGTGGGGCAGAGAGCAGGGAGAGTGGTTGGGGGGGGGGGAGGGAGAGAGAGAGAGAGAGAGAGAGAGAGAGAGAGAGAGAGAGAGAGAGAGAGGAAATACCCACTGGGAAAGGGGGGGAGGGTCAGTGAGGAAGAGTGGTGGGAGAAGGAAGTACATGACTGGATGGGAAAGGAGGAGTTTGAAATGATTTAATGAGATATTTTGTTGATAAATCATTGTCATTAGAAGTTAAAAACACTTACTATTTGCAGTACCGAATCTGCTGCAGAATTCCACCCAATTTATGCATAAAATATGAGGAGATGTAGATAGAAAAGACTGGCACTGTGAGACCCTTCATATGATGGCTTGATATATTCAAGGAGCATGCCACATAACGGCAGACAGAAATGACTAAACAAATATTTATTTGGAATGCAAATGTTGCCATTCAAGGACAATATGAAATAATAAAATGAAATACTTTGCTTACTTATATACCAGAATGTAGTATAGAATAATATTTTGGAATAACTCAACAGGCCAGGCTCAAGTTTTCTGAAATGAAAAATTTGCAATGCAAACTATTTGTGGTCGGAATTGTGCATGTGCTGTCTATTTCTGATGAAGGCCTGGTTGGCCGAAAGCTCACTTTGACAGTCTTTTTGTTGTGCGTATCAGTGACTGAACGTCTCCACTATATAGTGAGTAGCAACCATCCTTTTCATAATATTGTTACATTCCATCCTGGATTTTCCATTGTTAAATGAAATTTATTGTAGATAATAGCTGCATTGATTGAACTGCTCAGTTCTCAGAATCAGCACTGGATATAAGAACAAGAGATATAATGTCTTTAAATCACTTGCTTTGGTCCAGGAAACTATCCACTGTTCAGGAATATAGCATTCATCTTCTTCTTAGCAGAATCAGTTGACATATATGTTAATAATAATATCACATAATGGCAATTCATTGTAATACTTGATTTCCACAGTAATATGATCTTCGTGATTAAGCCCTAGGAACATCTTAAAAATGTTGTTTTCCTAGGGCTACAGTAGCTTAGAAATTATCTAGTGCGCTTAAATGTTCAAACATTTAAATAACTGTCACATGATGGTTGAAGAAGGTAAACGTACATTTATAGTATTTGTAGATTTACAAAAGCTTTTGACATTGTTGACTGAACTACAATCTTTGGCATTTTGTAGATAGCAGGTATAAAATACAGGGAGTGGAAGATTATTTACAGTTTGTACAGAAACCGGGATGCAGATACAAGTGGTGAAGGACATGAAAGAGAATCCATAATTAGAAAGGGAGTGGGCCAGGGCTTTAGCCTCTCCCAGATGTTATTCAATCTGTACTTTGAGCAAATTGTGGTTGGAAACTAGGAGAAATTTGAAAAGGAAGTTAAATTTCAGGAAGAAGAAATAAAAACTTTAAGGTATGCTGTAGAAGTTGTAATTCTATGACAGAGAGCAAAGGACTTGGAAGAACAGTTGAACGGAATGGATAATGTTTCAAAAACGGAGTAGAAGATGAACATTAACTAAAGTAAAACAAGGGCAATGAAATGTGGTTGAACTGAATCAGGTGATCCCAAGGGAATTACATTAGAAACTGAGACACTAAATGTAGTAGATGGGCTTTCCCACTTTGGCAGCAAACTAACTGATGATGGCTGAAGTAGAATGCAGACTGGCAGTGGCAAGAAAATAATTTTTGAAAAAGAGGAAATTGTTAACATTTCATGTCAATTTAAGTGTTAGGAACTCTCTTCTGAAGGTATTTATCTGGAAATAACATCATATAGAAGTGAAACATTGACAATAAGCAGTTCAGGTAAGAAAAGAGTAGAAGCTTTTGAAATGTGATGCTATAGACGAATGCTTAAGATTAGATGAGTGGATCAAATAACAACTGAAAAAATACTGATTTGAATTGGGGAAAAAAGAAATTTATGACCCAACTTGGGTAGACAAATGGATCAGTTGACAGGATACTTTCTGAGGCATCGAGGAATTTTCAGTTTGGTATTGGAGGGAGACCGAGTCTTGAGCACAGTAAGCAGATTCAAATGGATGTAGATTGCGGTAGTTATAGTGGATGGAGAGGCTTGCACAGGATAGTCTTGCATGGGGAACTGCATCAAACCCGTATTTGGACTGAGACCACAACAACAACAACAAAGTGACATGTTTTGTATTAATAATATGAAAATATCTTGTGACATATTCCACATACTTCAGGCAAAGTTGGGATGCTTGTCTCATGTAGTGTTATTAATAGCACACAGTGACACATATGCAGCAATAGTGGCCATTTACAGCATTTTATCTAAAGTACTCAGTAACTGGTTTATCTTATTTTCACTCAGATAAACATTGTTGAACCAAGTGTTAATCTCCTCGTGTAGTACTTATCTTCTTAGATTTCTGAAGAGACACTATCCCTTATTTTTGTCTGTATTATATCTACAATCATTTTCACAAGTATGTGGTTGGGACAAAGATTTTTGGACTGATAGGATCCATTACATTGTACTGGACGACAAATGTTTCACATGAGTGCCCCGAGGAAACATAATCAGAGCGGCCAATTTTCTCATTATAAATAAATGATTTACCAAAGACCATCAGCAACAGATAGACATTGTACACTGAATGATGCTATACTTCCAGTCTTCTAAATGCAGTCGACTTAACCATTTGGCATGTGGCCTGACTCAAACTTGCCAACATATGTAAAGGAGACATTGGCGAAATACAACAGAAACAACAAAAAGAAATAAGAAAAAATTTAAGTCTCAAATACAGACTAAGAGCAAAAAAGTGTACTAACATTTGTTTGGTTATGATAAAATGCAGACTAATATTCTATTGGTATTTCAAAAGAAAGAAAATCGCCAAATTAGTGAGACAGTTTGTAGAATTGTGTGAAACTTTTAGAAAGGTTAAAATTGGGATGGTGAAATGGATTGCAGTAGTAAAAGACCTGAAAAATCAGGGATAACACAAAATAAAATAGAAGATAAAAAAAATTACACAGAAAGTTCTGTACTAGACTATTAACCAGACAGAAAAACTTAAGGAGACTGGAACCACTGAATGTGGAGATTGAGTGAGTTCATTATGAAAAATCAAAGTAATATGAGCACAAAGAAAGCCTAAGAGGAAAACTGGAAATGTCCTTTGGTGCCTGTTGGACCATGCAGAGTGCAACAAACCTTATTAGTACAGGAGAACCTCCAGTTTTTGTGGCGGGAAAACATAGAAGTAAATATCAGTGATAGTAGAAGTTAGAATCAAGCCTGGAAGTGTGCTCCTCTAGCCTAATGGTAGACATAACTACTTGTGTAAAGCAGGAAATCTAGGTTTAAGTCCTGGTCTGCCCCAAAGTTTCATGAATCACAGCATATTCATTATATTGTAGGGTCAGCATTTCTGAATGATTTTCACTGATGTCATGATGTTACATCATGACATCTTTATTGGTTTCATGCCTGCTGATCCATTCATTCATTTTAGCATTAATAATTCAATTTATTACTATTTTAGTTGTTTTTCTTCTTTTTCATTAGAATATTATTTATTTTTGTGTATCTGACATATCCCACATCCTTGAGGATTGCACTATGGATAAAACAAAGTATTTAATATAAAAACTTTCCCCTGATGATAACACTATCCCTTACCACCTTTTATTCTTCCAGCAGTGTTTGTGGAATGTTTGTTTCTGCTATTTCACACAAAACATGCTGACATCCACATATCCTCGGATACTGATACTACCACTCATCAGAGAAGGCTGTAAGCTGCAGCCTAATGTCAGTGTTAAGTTCAGAGTCCCATGCAGAGCAGTGTTTGCTTACTGATTATCTGACCATCCCTGGTTCATTCAGATGGTGAGTTATTGTAGTACAGCATGTTGGTCAGTCTTTTTGCAGTATCATAGTCAAGATCCACCTTAGATGTCAGTAACACATGGAGCCCCACAGTTTCCACAGTGGTTATACACAATGCTACTGTTTATTTGCCCTCAGTACACACTTTTTCACACAATGCAGTTCTTATAAAAATTTGATTCAATAGGGTATGTATTTTCATGAAAACATAACAAATGCTGCAAATATTTACTCCTTGTACTGGAATACTAGTTCTGATCAGATGGTACAAGTAAGTACTAGTACTAAATGACATTAAGATGATATCATGGGAAAATTAAAATTACTAATGATTAGGAAAAAATTAATAGAAAACAAACAAAATACTGGCTGCAATATTCTGTACAACAATTATAAAATTAATTTATTTGTATATAAATATTTATTATTTGTAATGGCCGTTCTGGCAGGAAAACAAAGCAAGACACTAATAAAAAGTTAAATGGATTGTTGGATCAGAAAAGTATTTCACATTACGTTCAACAAAAAAAGAAAATTCCATCAAAAGGATAGAACTATCATAGGTACAGGACATATTGTAAGAAATATTATCCTGTACTGAGGAAAGTAATACAGAATTTAAACCTACATATAACATCAAAAAATTAACAATTCTGGCAGTGAAATTAAACAGACATGATGTATAGCTGAAAGGGAAACTTGGAATTCAATTATGGAACATGAAGAATGAGTTGTTATGCTTTTTTATGTCATGTTATCAAAAGCATGTGCTCACATATATATTTTTCCCCATTCCCATCATTTCCTCTGCTGATAAGATGCAGTGTGATTGCAACGTGGATACTGCAGAAGTATAAAACATAATCTTCATCCTTTGACTTGTCTTCATAATTGTTTATATACTGATCAAAACAGTTAAGAGGGACAACATTTTAAACATCTGTATTATTTTTTTGGGAGTGTTTGGAGTGAAACAGACTTCTGCACTGGGAAATGAAACCTTTATTTAACATAAATGTATGTATCCTGTTCTCGTTTCATCACACGTGTTGGTGCTATAACCAGAAATTCAACACAATGTCATAAACCAAAGTGGAAACTCCTTCACGTAAGTCACATAAGGTACAAAAAGAAACATTTCAGTAACTGATAAAGGCTCTCACATCTTTGAAGCGTGCTCCTAACAAATCTGCAAACATTTTCTTGTGGATTTTTTTTCCCACTCCTCAGTAAAGACCTCTGGAAGTTCTTTCAGTCTGAAGTGCTACAAGACAGATCCAAAGTTGTCTGCTCAGCATATCCCATAAATACTCAATAGGATTGAGGTCAGGACTCAGAGCAGGCCAGTCTAATGTTTGAATTATGAGGTCCTGTAAAGTTTCCATGATGGCTGCTGCCAAATGCACTCTCACATTGTACTCTTACGGGATAAATTGGGGATCCATTACAACTGCAGTGGACATAACATGACCCAGTACAATCTCGCTGATGTAGCTTTGAGCATTAAGTTGGCTTCTGAGTATCTGAAGGTCTGATCAGCCATCAGTTGTGATGGCATCATCACACCATGCCTAAGCTGCAGCCAAATCAGTCCATTTCCTGAATTGCTGCTTTAGTATAACATCCACCATGAGGACAATATATCCATGTAGTCTATTGAACCATGTTAGACAAAAGTGGGACTTGTCTGTAAACAATAAATTGTTCCAGTGACACAGCTGCCTGTGCCTATATTCCTCAGCAAATTAAAGTGAATATCTCTGCAGTGAACTGAGGAATGTTAAACCGGTCTATCAGAGTCTGTTGCATATTGTTTGGTCACTGACACTGCAGTTGCTGCTCTTACATCATTTTGTCATTTTGTAGGTCCCTGGTACTCACAGTGCACCAATGGACAGAACAATTAACTACATATCAGTTGTCTGAGGCTGATATTTTCTCTTTTTTTTTCCTAACCCTGGCTTTCTTGTGTATGTACCAGTTTTACAAAATCACTTCTGAACCCTTCCAACAACAGATGAAGCCATGTTACACTCTGTAGACTCTGCAGTAATGTCACTGTTCGAACATGTTCTGCCTCAGTCAGATGCCTCGGCAGACAGAGACAATGGTCACATGTGTGTGTGTGATTTGCTTTTGTGTGAATATGTATGTGTGTCCAATTCAGAAGAAGGTATTTTGCTTCCGATCAAATTCTTGCCCCTCTAATTATTTTCTGCAGTGAATCAGTGCTTCATTTTTTCTTTTAATATTTGTAATGAAATACTGCATTAACACAAAAGAAATTAGATTGCTCTCATTATTAAGAAACCATTTGTTGGGGCATCTTGGTGGACAACTGTTTTTCAGATTTGAACTATGTACTTACATTGTGACAAGTTTCAAAATCAGTTAGTGCAGTGACAATGGATAAACTGTTTATGAAAGACATGTTCTTGTGCACTTCTGAAAAATAATGTGTAAGAGATTGAGACAAAGTAAGTGAGACCAGTGCTGCAAATTTGTATATTTACCAAATGTGTTTAACAGTTCTGGTTGCCTTCAAAGTACAAGCCATCAGAGTCTTTCCTTCTTTTGTTCAAAACATTTCTGCATGTTGTTTCCTGTGAGGCTGAGCAGGAACTTTCCAGTTTTAACAAGAATGTGTCTGAGTTGATTGATTTCAATGAAAGCTGCTGTGCATAGGAATGTACTTTAAGCAAGCGCTATTGTGGCATGACAGGTAGTTCCTTAGCAATGTGATGATTCTATTTTAATTTGTGTTGAGGTAGTAGATGAATAAATTATGTGTTTAAGTCCTTTTTAGAAAAGAAATGCATTCTCTCTTTTCAATGTAATATAGGGTGTATCTTTAAATGCAAGAGCTTCAGATGTTGAGAACTCTGTTGCATTTATGGTGCTTAACTTTTCAGATCAAGTGGTAAGCGCAGATACTGAACAGCTGGGAGATCGGATTGCCACAGAAATCTCCATGCAGCAACTTGTTAATGATGCACATCCTGGGGGAGATGAAACACCTACCACCACAAATTATACTACTGGTATGTTTTGAAAAAAATTTCAGTATATTACATTGCCTATAAAACTTGACATAAAAGTAGTATATCATGATCAAAATATTAATAATTCACAACAGGACCCAGTGAACTTCAGCAAATATGTAGGTATAACAATTTGCAGGCTTGTGGAATAAAATGGACTCATAGGCTCAGTCATAGCTACAGCAAGTAGCGGGAGTAAGTTCATTGGTAGGATACTGGGAAAATGCAATCAGTTTATGAAAGAGGTGGCTAATAAAACACTTGTGCAATATTTCCTAGAATACCAGAAAGAGCTAACAGTGGACACTGAATGTATGTGAAGAAGGGCAGCACAATTTTTCACGAGTTTGTTTGACACAGTCAATGCCTTCACTGCATGATAGCAATGTCAAATTTACCAATGACAGTGCTACTAAAATGAAGTCACTAGACATGGTTTTCTGAAATTCCTCCACCAAAGAAGATGCAGTAAATTTCTCAGGATTGAAATCAGAACATCTGCCAATGTGGGTAATTTAGAAGTAGATACCCTCGGTGTAGTGATGCAACTTAAATCACTTAATAAAGGCAAGTCAAACAGCTGCTTGCTCGGCAGTAGATCAGTACTTAGAAAGACTGGGAAGTTGCACAGGTCACACCAGTACACAAGAGATAAAATAGGAGCGATCTGCTGGGTTATAGTTCCATATCATTGACATTGATTTTCAGTGGGATTATGGAACCTATACTGTATTTGATCATTATGAAATGCGTTGAACAAAACGGTGTATAAAGGCTTTTGACACCGTTCCTCTTAGTGGTTTGTACTTATATTGCATGTCTATGGAATATTGTCTCATTTGTGTAAATGAGTTAGGAGAACAGCCCTCTTTCAGTGTTTGCAGACGATTCTGTCATTACTGTCTGGTAAAGGTATCAGAAGATCAAAATCGATGGAGACCCTTAAAAGCAAAGGGATATATATAACAAATGTCAGTTTTGAGTAAATGATCAAAATTGAGACACTCTGGAAAATTCCATGAACAACTTAGAGAAAAAATAATTATTTCCATATTATTGAAGCACTATTGCCTACCTTTCCCAAAACAATCAGTGCTGAATTTTGTCACTTAGTAATTTTTTATTACCAGCTAGAAATCATGGATCACACTGACATTAATAGGAATGCTTTAATAGCATGCAGTAACTTAATACTGTTGAACATGATTATGAGTCTACTCAGAGTCTGTTTTGAACATGCTCTCGTATTTATTTTCTGAATAACAATCAACTTCTTCATGATTTTGATTAAGTGGCTTCAGTGCTCTTACAGCTTCATGGTGTGAATGGTTCAAATGGTTCTGAGCACTATGGGACTCAACAATTCATGGTGTGAATGTTTGTGGTAAAATTCATGATGTGCTGATGACACAAAGGGAGGTAGAGTCTGTAGGTATCTGTACTTCAGATATTTTAACTGAGGTTTTCGTTATTTACTTCTAGAGCAGGGAAGACACTGATATTTCTGCCGCAACAAAGTGATTTCTTGTTATCAACAAAGTGCACTCTTGTTATTGCCATTTTGAAAATCTTCTCACCCTTTATTGAGAGATTCTTTGTAAAATAAGATGAAGGATGACTCCTTTTGAAAGTGCAACCTCTGCATTTTTCCCAAGCCTTTCACTGAGTCCCTGAGATAATCATTGAGTCCACTTAATGTAATGAACTTGTCGTCTGTTGTCTAGACTATCTTCAATTTTCTACTGGCCTTGGAAATGAAAGCAATGCCCACTCATCAAGTACAAAACTCCAAAGATATTTCCTGGCAACATTTTCAGTAATTTCAAAATCTTGGTCGTATTACATATGACCAGAAATAATGGATTTTGATCTACAGTTTCAGCTTGTGTATTCTGGGTTATGTAATACCAGAACTTTACAATGTATTAACTTGTATTTTGACCCCTAGCATTGTCCTTAAAAGCTGTGATATGTTTAACTGATATGGGCAATCTACTTATAGCGTAAAAAACAGGAAGCAATTTCTTGGCACCCATGAGCAGCTTAACTTCAATGCCAAAGGCACATTGTTGCAACAGCAGAGGCTAAATTGTGTATACAAAAATTGTAGGTCCATAGCTGTCTTGCATAACATACTGTGCTGCTAGAAAGCACAGGTGTAGGTACTATCTTCTGTAGGTCAAAACATATTTCTATTTGCAAATTCTCATATTTTGAACAATTCTTTTGCCCTGTATTTTACTTCTCTAGCTGCCAATGCCTTACGCAAATGTAATTCCTTTTCAAGAGTCAGTGTCTGAACATTTTTGGGTACCCATGAACTATCAAATTCTGCAGCCTATCACAAGTCACAGAAGTATGAATTAAAGGAGTGTGGAAGGGCAGAGTGAAGGCCATATTGAACAAAAATCTGGAGTAACTCTCTTTAACAGGTGGTAAATAATTTTCTGCTTGACATTCTTTATCTAGTTCAGATGTTTTTGTTCTATTTAGCCTAGGTTCCAAATGCTTAATGTTAGGAAATTTCTTTTTACTATAATGATGGCTATATTTTAGAAATGAGTTTATGCGATCCTCAACAGTATGAACTTGTTCATCAGGAGTCTTATTTCCTTTTTTTTTGTGTGGGGGGGGGGGAGGGGGGGGGGGGACTTCTGTGGGAGATCTCTCAGGCAAAATATTGGTAACATATCAGCAAAAAAACTTCTTACATACTCGTTATCATTTTAGATTGTAAGTACAGCTTACTTTTTGCATGCATGGCATCTGTCTCTCTCTCTCTCTCTCTCTCTCTCTCTCTCTCTCTCTCTCTCTCTCTCTCTCTTGCGTCATTGGCTATTGAAAAGTTAATGAATGATGTCTGGGTATCCCAGATTCCAATATTCATCAAATATTTGTTGTCTTACATTTAAATCTGCAATTGTGAACATACAGCCACTCTTGTGTTCACGAATTTTCCCTTGCAAGTCTGTATATTGTTTCCCATCATTTTGAAGCCTAGAACTTTTATTTATTTTTCAGTTTTTTGGTCTTCATAATCTCTTTGTTCCCTTTTGGTGTGGTGATTCAGTTCCAGTAGATCCATCAGGTTCAAAAGTTTAATCATCATCAGTGTCTGCAAAAGAAATAAACAGTATTATGCATCCTCTATTCTTAAAAATTTTCTGGCCCTATACCTTTAATATATACAGTATACTGTATTCCAGGCGCTATCACTTAGTTGTAAAATAGCTAGTGATAGATATTAATAAATGTACCTTACTTATTCAAGCCGAAGCTGCCAGAGTTGGTGGTCATATGTGCATGAGGTATGCTTGCTTTTGTGAATGAATGGTGTGTTTGTTTCTCCTTCTTTTTCTGACAAAGGCTGTGGCTGAGAGCTGATATGTAAGTGTCTTATAATTCTGCCTGTCTGCACCTAAATGTGTCATCTTTATGTGGTAAGTAGCACACTGTCATTTCCTACATTGTTGATATCCCAACATCGAGTTTCCGTTACTCAGTAATAAATTAGTTGTCAATTTATACATAGTAAAATATTTCAGAAAAACATGACAAAACACTTGCGATCACTTAAATTGAGATTCTGTTCTTTTTCTTCTATTTCAGAAGTTTTCCACAGATTCGCACCTATTTTTTACAGTTTAAAAACATTTATAACTCTAATGAATTGTGTAATAAATAATAGAATAACAATGAATCACAAATAACCAATATAATAATTTTAAATTAAATAGCTTCTGCTAAAAACTCAGCCATGAAAACAGAGAGCTGTTTGGTATCATTTGGTAGCCAAGATATACAAGTCCACTTATATACCCTTTGACTTCCAAAGGAAATAAGAGATTATCTTAGCAATTTTCTTTTCAGTCACCAGATGTCAGAACCAGACTGATTATTACTTGTATCTATTAGCCACACAGATTTGTGTCTGCTTTAACTACTGAACTCTACACTTAATTCAAAAATTAAAAATTTGTCACTTATACTCCTTGGCTTCTAAGGGTCTCGGTTGAAAAATGATTTAGATGAGATTTCTACATGGTGTGAAAATTGATCCTAAATAATGAAAAGTATGAGTTCCTCCATGAGTGAGGAGTAGGGGGATGGAGAGGGGGAGGGGGGGTTATTTCCATCAAATTTCAGATACAAATTTAAAGGTTGGCAATTAAAATAAATACTTAAGGATTACAGTTATGTTTTATTGGCAATGGGCAAATGGGCAGATGCAACATACAACATATCCATAGAGATACTGCCTACACTAGTCATGTCCATCCTCTTCTGGAGTACTGCTGCATAGTTTGGGATGCTTACCAGATAGTATTGAGAGGAGAACATTGATATAACTTGAAGAAGAGCAGCTTGTTTTGTATTATTATGAAATAGGAGAGTGCATCACAGGTATGATGAGTGAATTGGGGATGATAATCATTAAAACAAAGGCCTTTTCATTGCAGCAAGATTCTTTCATAAAATTTCAATCACCTGCTTTCTCCTCCAAATGTGAAAATATTTTGTTGACTCCCAGTTACATCATATCAAAACGAGATAAATCAGAGCTCACGAGGAGAGATTTAAATCTTCATTTTCCCCACATGCTGTTTGTTTGTGAAATGGTCAAGAAATAGTCTGAAAGCGATTCTATGAACTCTCTGCCAAGCACTTAAGTGTGAAGTGCGTAGTAGTTGTTTGGATGGCAACCCATGAGAGAGCAAAAATAGATGCTAATTATCTCTTGAATGCCGTTATTAAGTGAGAAATTTTGGGCATACTGCAATGCCCTATGTATTGGTCCCATAAGGGCTACAAAGGCAAGATTAGACTAGTTACAACATAATCAAAAGCATTTAAGTGGTCATTCTTCCTGTGCTTCACCCACAAAAGAATTGAAAGAATAATATGTGGTAAAATATGATGTACCACCTAAAATCCTCTTCACAGTGGATTTCTGTGTGCACTTGTTGATGTGTAGGCTTTGTAACTCTTTGTGGTACACTTTCTTCAACACTTGTGCTACACTGAAGTACTCATATAACATTGCTGTGTTGCCTTCTTTTTAATCAGTGAAGTGGCATAACATTGGTGCCTGAAATCTGGGTGGGCCCAGTACTTTAGGGGTCACATAGAAAAGCAAATAAATATTACGTAATTATTATTAAGATTAAAAGAATATATAAAAAATAAAAGTTCATACAAGAATAAATACAGAAAAAGGTAATAGATAAATAGTCAAACCAAATGCCAGTCTTCACAGGAATAGTCAGATCAATATGATTTGGTAGACTTGCCAATGTGGAGTTGAGTTTACCACAGCTGTAAGAGTGTGTAAACAGTGCTTGTCTGTAACATCTCTCTTAACATTTGGTCTGCAGCATGTCTCTCGATTGTCACAAAACAGTGGTGCATATTAGTTGTCACAAAACAGTGACAACAATGAAAATTTATACTAAAATATTACATTTATGTAGAAAATTTTTCTTTGTGGATGTGCAGTGTACCTGAGATTGAAATATGCACATTTTTTCTTAAAATTTAACTTTTGTCACATCTTTATTTGGCATCAATGTCAATTACCCAATAAGATGATATGGTGTAGTAATGATCAGTCAACAGCCAACTCAGTTTCAAAGGAGCACTCTTCATGGGAAGTTAAGAATAGATATGCTGTTAAATGGTGTAATATTTTCCAGACTTGATAGTTGACTTGGACAGTTCAGCGTTTCAATTGAGAATTAGAAAAACAACAAACAAATTAGTAAAAATAAGTTTTTTTTCTTCTCTTCCTAAAGCAGTGCTAGCTCAGTGGTTATAAAAGTTTGCTGTGTCACAAGTTCATGCACTTTGCATGTGAAAATAGGCAACAGCAATTATGAAACCAAAAAAGTTTATTATAACAAAATTGCCATAAATATAATTAGGCTATTAATACTGCAGATTATGCAAATGGTCATGCAGATTACCAGTTAGATGGAGACACCAAATCATTTCCAGTTGATACTGTGACAAAACCACAATTGATGCAGTTATAGATTTGGAATTAAAGAAACATGAGAATGTATGGAAACAGGTCCTGCAGCCCATTGCAAATGTGACATTAACATTAGGATCCTGTAATATAGCTTCCCAAGTGTGTAGAAACTGAAAATTCAAATAGTGGTAATTTTCTAGCAGCTATCGAACTTCTTCCAAATTAAAATCCACTGTTGTGAGGTCTAATAAGTAAACCAAAATTCACACAAAAATATCTTAGCCCTTCTACTCAGAATGAGTTAATAAAGTTCATACCTTTTACATCTGAAAAAGAAATTATTAATGACATTAAAGCTTTACCATTCTTTTCTACCATTACAATTACAAAAAGAGGACAGTTAACTGAGATATTTAGATATGTACAGTTTCATGTGATGTCACTGGAAAGCCTTGTGACAGGAAGATAAATGAAAGCTTTTTAGATTTTCGTGAAATGATAGATCAAAATACATTATTAATAGAAAAGGAAATACTATGTGCAGTAAACAATAAGGGACTTTTGTTAACTAAATGCCATGGTCAGGGTTATGGCAATTGTGCAAATATACCAGACTTACACAAAGGTGTGAGAAAGAGAATTCAACAAAGAACTGCAAGAAATGTGCATTATTTAAATGTATTACTTAATGATGCTGCATGTGGAATTCAAGAAGTCAGGTCCCTTTGTGACACAGTAGAAATGTTGTATCTTTTATTGAGTCTTCGTATTAAAATATGGGAACTTTTGGTATGTTTTTGTATCTTAAAAAAGCTTTACCCAACACTTTGGTCTTCGAGATGTCAGTCTGTTAAACCACTTCATTATGTTTATGTTAATGTACAGGGTGGGGCAAATAAAAGTGATCCAGGGAATAGAGTTCCAGGGAACAAGAAAACACAGCAGAGGAAAGGAAATACTGTACTAACCTGACCATAGCAGATGTTGAAATTGAGCACTATTCTTCTCTTGGCACATTTGGGCCCTAGTCAGCAAGGTGCTGATGGCAGATCGAACATGGACTGCTGGAATTGTTGCAGTCTTGTGCGAAATGTTCTACTACAGTTCTTGAAGACTATGAGGGTTATTATGATACACTTTAGACTTGAGGGTCCCCATGCAAAGTAATCACACACTGACAGACTAAGTGACCTGTTTGCCCCACCATGTACTTAAGGCTATGTCAAGAATAAGATTGCCGTATAAGAAAAGAGAAGAAAAAGAACAAGCAGCTGTTTTGAAAAACCAATTAGCGAAATTTGAATTCATTTTTCAGATAATGAATGCACAAGTTTAGAACCTCAGATTATGCAGTCAAAAAATGTAGAGCTTGATAAATCGTGTTGTTCTCTTATTGAGAATGCAGCTGATATTTTATCTTGCTGTTGAAAGAATTTTGAAGTTGCAAGGTCATCAGCTACGTCTTCAGCAAATAATTTGGGCATTTCACCACAATTTGGAGATAAAATAACTAGAAAAGTGAAAAAACGTTGTGACGTATTCTGTCGGGATGAGCAGCTAGTGGATAAAAATATGTATGTCAGAACCACTGTTGTTAATCGCTGTTTGGACATTATTGTAGTCCAGTTAAAAAACAGATTTGAGGATATGCATAACGTTAACCATTTCTTCAAAAAAATTTGTCTAAAATTTCTAAACTCAGCATCTGACAAATTGATTTACAATGCAGCAGTAATTCTCCAAATGGATATGAGGAAGATGTATCCAGTTAATGCCCAGACCAGCTAACAGCTTTTAAAAAGACACTGAAGAAAATTTTAGCCACATCAACCTATGCAGTTGGCTTACCAAAATATTAGTAATACAGATCTGAATCATAGCTGTAGTCGTTCCGTATTCATGCACAGTATTTTATGTGTTTTTAACTGTTCCTGTTACTTCTCTTTGGTTAAACACTCATTTTCGAAGCCCAAACTTATCAAGAACTATCTGCAGAATTCTATGGCCCAAGACAGATGTAATGAACTCAGCCTCCTCAGTACTGAAAGAGCTAGATCCTTTGATGTCAGTAAGATCATCAATAACTTTGCATCACAGAAAGCAGGCCACATGGTCCAGTTTTACTAGAGATCAAAGTAAGTACAGTCACTTTTTTAAGTGTGTGCATTGAACAACAGATGGAAGTATAGGCCTGTGCTTAATGATATTGAGTGTCAATCATTCTAACATATTAAATTTTTTATGACGGTATTAATAATTTTGTTTGATACTTTGAAAACAGAAAACAAAACAAATAATCCCTTGTTGATGTTGCATGGGATTGTAAAACACTTTGCATCAAATTTCTACTTTTGCTTGCTGTAATCACGTTATATTACTTACTGATAGGTTATACATTTTATTTTAGAGAATGTGAATTTTTATTTTTGCAGGCAAGCCAGTATTGAATATGTTACACCTCTGATCCTATGTGTTTGAAAACAAAAAGATCAAAGTGGTGATATCAAGCAGTGGAAGAGCCAGGATGGAATAATGACAATATTATGACAAGGATAGATTGCTACTAACCATGTAGTGGAGGTGTTGACTCGCAGACAGGCACAACAAAAATACTACTGGTTGTAAGCTTTTGGGCAAAAGGCCACCTCCTGCGATAGACGACACACACACACACACACACACACACACACACACACACACACACACACACACACACACACACACACGCACGCATGCACGCACACACACACACACACACACACACACACACACACACACATATTCACACAAATGCAGCTCACACACACATGACCACTGTTTCTGGCTGCTGGGGCAAGACTGGCAGTGTTAGTAGCCTTTTGTTGTGCCTATCTGTGACTTAACATCTCTGCTATATAGTGAGTAGTAATCTATCCTTTTCATAGTATTGTCAGATTGGTAATAGTCAGGTGTCATTACATAAGTTAGCAAACATGTTTTTGAGTCAAAACATTGCATATCCGGTTATTGCATTGAGTCTGTTTTGTGTAACTGTGAAGTTATCTTGCTACAAAACAAACACGAAGAACTAAATATGTGTTAATATCAGTGTGAACAATTTTAGAAAACTTCTGTTCTGTGATACCGTATTCAGAAGTACTGGTGTGAGGAGAAGAAAGTGGGCCTGATACTGTGATTCATGCAGTTAAGACAGTTAAGCAGATTCTTATTTTCTGAAACACATAGTGTTCTACCATTCTGTTCAACAGTGATTGCCGAAACATGTCCAGAACTTACATTAACATAGCATTGATTATTGTGTCCAACCTCATCTAGATAACATTTGCTGACCTCAAGCTCGCAAGCTGTCCAGTGCCACCAATTCTTTGTTACAGTGTTGGAGCTGTGTGTGTTTTAGAGAATGGAAATTTTAGTTTCACTGCCTTGATCATAGTGGCCGCACAGTTCCACACACACACACACACACACACACACACACACACACACACACGCCCACACACACACACAAAATTTTCGCTATAGTGCCCCCATTACCACACCACTGACCTACCTTTCCTGTCCACCCCAACATAACAATTCACTGTTACCCTCTACAGTTCTTATAATACCACAGTCAATCTTGCTGCAGCAAGGCCAAGGATAGTTGGTAGCAAGCAATGTTGGGTCCACTGAAATGTCTGATTGTGACATACAGTTATTTCATAACTGTGTTCATATAGTGCATTGGTAGTCAACCTGGTCCTTATCCATTTTCATTAGGTTTTCATTAAATTTTGACATAAAGTATTTGGTTGGTAATTATTTCTGTATGCTTCAACTTTCTGTAACTCTGCTTTATAAATTTTAGAAAGTAAAGCTACTTACCTACTTTATAAATCACTGTTGCTGTGGAACCAGTGGGTGGTTCAAAACATTTATTACTAACAGACACAAAAGTGGATGCTAGGTAAAAAAGTTTGACTACCATTGATATAGTGCATTCACAAGAGCCACAGATAAGATCACATAAAGACAGTAGAATACTTGGAAGTAATTCTAAGCCACAATTCTATCACTCTAAGTAGTGTAAATAATTAGACAATCTAAATGTGTTTCCATGGTCTCTTAATAACAAATTTATTGTTAAACATTGATCCATTTTATTTTTTATGTAACTAGTGGTTATAATTAAAGTGTAGTTCTCACAGAGGTCCAATGTGGGTCGTAATTATCATGTGGCTGCAAAACTTGATGTTACTGCATATCCAGTTTACCCTGGAAAAAAATTAATTCAAATTTTGGCCATCAGGTGCAAATCTGGCATTGCACAGTATCCTGTCAACATCTCTGGTGCTCATATTGAACAAATTGTGTAATCAATGGTTAATAATAAAATCAACATTATGCCTTTCACACTTGTTTGACCTTTTCATTCACGTCCCATGCCTAATCCATTACATATGGAAACATTTCTATATGTCTTCCTTACGTGCTCATTGCCAGATTCTCACCTGGTGGCCAAAACTGAAACTAATTTTTTTTTCAATATAAATCATATTTGCATTAATGCATTAAAATATCTACCAAATTTTGCTGCCACACAATAATTATGGCCCACACTGGACCTCTGTGAGTAGCTGTACTCAAATTATAATCACCTGGTAACACTGATCATGCTTAATATGAACAGGTGAAACATTTTTTACTGAAAATAATAATAAACATTCAATCGTAAAAGATAGATAATGTTTATTAACAACAACATGGGAAGAACAAATTGCTACTCACCATGTGGAGGAGGCATAGAGTCACAGGCAGACATTATGGAAAAGACTATTAAAATGTTAGAGCTTTCAGAGAAAATCATTCTTCTGCAGTAAAAAATACATTGCCAAAGAAGGACTTCATGTGAAAGATTTAATATTTTTGCAGTCTTTTTCTTTGTGCGTGTCTGCAACTCAATGCCTCCTTTATATGATGAGTAGCAATCTGTTCTTTCCGTATTGTTATTGTCATTCCATCCTGCCCTTTTCATTGTTAAATAATATTTATTCATATGTGCATGATAAATGTAACTAAAGTAACAGCTGAGGAAAAAAGATGCAAATATTAATTCCATCCTGCACTTTCCATCGTCAAATAACATTTATTCATATATGTGTGATAAATGTAACTAAAGTAACAACTGATGAAAATGGATGAAAATATTAATTATATTTTTACATTTTCTTTGCATCAAAATTAGATAACTGTGTGATTACTTTTAACAACAATGTTTGTATCGTCTAGAATTTCTGGGCACAGTGACACCACTGGGTGAGGTAACTACTGGGTGCAGTGAATGTAAGAAAGAAAAGGAGAACGGAAAGGAAGCAAGATAAGAGTTAAGTGTCCTATCAAGAATGAGGTAATTAAAAAACAAGAACAAGCTCAAATTGGGAAAGGTGGATGAAAATCCACCATGACTTTTTCCAATGAACCAGCCATGGATTTTCCTTAAGCAGTTTGTGGAAACCTTGGAAATCCTTAATATGGATGGCTGGAAGAGGATTTGTTCTTGTGAGCACAGCCCCAGTGTCTCATCATAGCAACACCTTGCTCTAGAGTTTTACTCAATCCTTTGATTGAATTGTACCAAAGATTTTCAATAATTGTATTATTATTATTATTATTATTATTATTATTGTTGTTGTTGTTGTTGTTGTTGTTGTTGTTGTTGCAGTCTTCAGTCCTGAGACTGGTTTGATGCAGCTCTCCATGCTACCCTATCCTGTGCAAGTTTCTTCATCTCCCAGTACCTACTGCAACCTACATCCTTCTGAATCTGCTTAGTGTATTCATCTCTTGGTCTCCCTCTACGATTTTTACCCTCCATGCTGCCCTCCAATGCTAAATTTGTGATCCCTTGATGCCTCAGAACATGTCCTACCAACCGGTCCTTTCTTCTCGTCAAGTTGTGCCACAAACTCCTCTTCTCCCCAATTCTATTCAATACCTCCTCATTATTTATGTGATCTACCCATCTAATCTTCAGCATTTCGAAAGCTTCTATTCTCTTCCTGTCCAAACTATTTATCGTCCATGTTTCACTTCCATACATGGCTACACTCCATACAAATACTTTCAGAAACGACTTCCTGACACTTAAATCTATACTCGATGTTAACAAATTTCTCTTCTTCAGAAACGCTTTCCTTGCCATTGCCAGTCTACATTTTATATCTTCTCTACTTCGACCATCATCAGTTATTTTGCTCCCCAAATAGCAAAACTCCTTTACTACTTTAAGTGTCTCATTTCCTAATCTAATTCCCTTAGCATCACCCGACTTAATTCGACTACATTCCATGACCCTCGTTTTGCTGTTGTTGATGTTCATCTTATATCCTCCTTTCAAGACACTGTCCATTCCGTTCAACTGCTCTTCCAAGTCCTTTGCTGTCTCTGACAGAATTACAATGTCATCGGCGAACCTCAAAGTTTTTATTTCTTCTCCATGGATTTTAATACCTACTCCAAATTTTTCTTTTGTTTCCTTTACTGCTTGCTCAATATACAGATTGAATAACATTATTATTAATTATTATTAATTGTATTGTTATTATTGTGCCTTTTTTTTTAGCAAGTGGAGCTGCTGAGGCTACAAACACATCTGGTACTGAGGAGACTGCAGCAGATATGTCAGCTCTTGAATCCTTCGGAGTTTATGATGAACAACAGGTACACACATTTTTTTCCAAAAAGATTTCTTATACAGTAGGATGCTGGCTACATCTCCCATGCTATAGTTTAATTTCCATATTCCATTATGAAGTTGCCAGTGTAAGAAGACTAATATCCATATATTCTTAATATCTTCTGGATTCTGACTTGTGTTTTAGTTGTGATTTTGTTGAGTTACAGATTGTTAGGAACAAAAACATTGTGTGATGTAACAGCTTGGTCTGAAATTCTGTGCAGAAATATTAATGTTCTGCATTTTGTACCATCTCTTATACTTAAATTCCATGAAAATAGTTTTCACATTTCATATAGTATTTCCTACCATGAGATAACTACTTAAGATAATCTCCCCAGCCTCCCCCTACACCCTCCCACCAGCTTTATACTGACTGAACAATCCCTGTGCTTCATGTGGGTAGCCCTAAGTATCGACAGCAGGATGACTTGTCTGGCATAACGCTAATGTACACAAACCTTCCTCCTGAATATTCAATCTATCTATTAATGAAAACTATCTCAAAATCCCTACAGCAGTTTCTGAGATTAGCTTTCACATGCAAACAGAAAAAAATGGCCTGGGACTTTATTATATAATGGGTACAGATGGTAGACAAGCTCATAAATTGTAAGGCACAATATCAACATATCGAGATTCAAATGAGATTGTTGTGGGTAAGCGGTTACTAGATTCTCCTTAGCTTAAAACAGCATGTAGAACAGATACAAAAGAGTGAGAGAAAGAGTGGTTCTCAGTTATGAAAAAGAATGAAAGTTAACTCTTAGTCACTGTTTTCAAGACTTGCCCTTTATCATGATACCATCATCTGCTTAAGAAAGTTCGATGAATCATGTGAGAAAAACAGGGAATCAGCAATGGAACACCATAAACAGATGGTATTTGAACCTGAGAAATTACAGCTTGCAGAAACAGTTGTGACTACAAGGGACATGATGTGGGGGTGGAGGGAAGAAGATGTAGAAGATGTTGAAATGAATGGGAGTTGTAAAAACAAAGCTAAATATTGTATGGGAAATACAAAAAATTGCTAAACTCCTGATAAAACAAACTGGATTAAAAGGAGGGAAAACTACTGCACTGGTAAGTAGTATAAGATAGGTGACAGCAGATTGGCACCTTGCTCAGGAGAAAAAAAGAGCCACTGTCAGTGCATTACAGATAACTCTGATCCATCAAGATTTATATCTTATTTTAGCTACCACCTTGAATTAATAGGGAATATGAATTCTGCTCTCTGAAAATCACTTAGTTTCCAACATTGAGAAGTATAAAAAAATATCAATTTTTATATTATTGTTTTCTGTATACAATAAATTTAAACATGAGAACAAATAATATTGCATATGCTGTGTAGTCACTTCCAGAATGGGGGGGGGGGGGGGGGGGGGAGAGAGAGAGAGAGAGAGAGAGAACATGGCATCCAGAACCTCTGTTATTAATTAAAACATTAAAAAAACTCTACGACAGCCTTTTGTAAAGCATAAAAGTATAAAATTGAACTTAACTGCAGTTTTAAAAGAATTATTACTTCAACTCATCAGGTGTTCTGTTTAATGATGAAAAAACTGCACATATCATGGAGAAGGTCAGACGGACTCTGACAAGCCTTGACTAGGTAGTGCCTGAACAGACATGGCAGAGACTACCTCTTTGACAACCGTGAACAGTTACCATTGAGACAGCTGAAGCTGTTTAAGCTTAAGTGATGTTTATACAGTTGTGCATATGTTTGGTGGAGTATAATGAAAAATGTGGTATTTGGTTTTAGGTTTTCCCAGTAAATCAGCCGTTTGCACTGTTCTCGGATGTCCAGCCAGGTGCAGTTGTTTTTGTAAGACAGTATTTCAACAGGGTACCTTGCCGTCATTTTCAGGTGATACCTGTAGAATGAGCATCTTTTGCTCCTTTATACTCTTACGGCTCCCCACCCCTTCCTCCGCTGTCTGTTGCATGCCGGAATAGGTGGAGTAGTGGGGGGCACTGCTGGCTGCTGGGTACGAACTCTAGTCCCTCAGTACGTCTGTGGCCTGCGTAGAGTGTGGAAGCCACTCTCGATCGATGCTGTGATTTTAGTTGGTTGAGTGCTGGGTCCCAACTTTGCTGAGAGTGAACTCAGTGTCTCTGTTGATCAGCCTGTTCAGCCACTCGTATTTCAGTAGCCTTTTCCAGAACACAGTCCCAAAATGACTAGGTCTCTCTTAGCACCTCATACTTCATGGAGTCCCCTGTAGCCATGCAGTGTTCTGCAACTGCAGATTTTTTTGGTTCCTTAAGCTCGGTGTATCTTCTGTGTTCCTAGCATCCTTCTTCAATTGTCCATACAGTGTTCCCAATATATGCCTTACCACATTTACCTGGAATGCGGTAAACACCTGGTTTATGGAGTCCCAAGTTGTCTTTCAGTAGGTCACGCATATTTGGAGGTGGACAGAAAACGCATTTCATGTTACGTCAAGCTCGGATTCTGCCAATTTTGTTTGATACTTTGCCAGCTTACTACAGATACACCATTATCTTCTCCTCATTATCATTTTCTGTCCTCTGTGCTTGTACTTTCTGCCTGAAAGCACATTGGATTTGTCTCTCACCGTATTCACTCTAATTGAAAATGTGCTTAATGTGGTTAATCTCCCTTGGTAATATTCCACAGGCCAAGTGTAGCAGTTTACCTAGCACACCCTCACACTGTGAAGAATGATGGCAGCTGCCAGCCTGGAGATAAAAATCAGTGTAGGTGGTTTTCCTGTACACACTGTGTCCTATATTGCCATCCATTCTGTGCTTGACTAAGATGTCCAAAACAGGGAGTTCACCATCCTCTTCCATCTCCATAGTGAATTTGATACTAGGGTGCAGAGAGTCCAGACATTGGAGGAACTCCTAAAGTCTTTCACTCTCATGTGGGCATGCAACAAATGTGTCATCAACATATCTGAAGCAGCATATAAGCTTCAGTGCAGCTGTTTCTTGAGCCACAACTGGTGGCGGAGGGCACCCCATGGTGACGCCATCTGTTTCTTCATAATATTCACCGTTAAAGAGACTGAATGTTAATTCAAAGAGGTTAGTCATTGTCAGGTTGAATTTCCCACTGATCAGTTGGAGGGAATCAGCACGTGGCATTCTGGTGAAGAAGGATACCACATTAAAGCTCACCATAAGGTCCTGGTCATTGAGGCGTAGTTGCACCTCTTGAATGATATGTATTAAGTTCCTGATGTTTGGCCTGCTGGTGCATTCATGTGTCTGTGTTGAGGATGTTGAGGAACATCCCATTTGTTAACCTTTGATGTGCCATAGAGCCTTGGTGGTGCAGCAGCTATTGGTCAAAGCTTCTTGACAATTTCCTTTGACAGGGACCAGCCCAGGAGCTCAATAGTCTTCTTGTTCACACTGTTGGTCTTAGCTGCACTGAAGTCTACATGCTTTTTCAGATATGCTGATAACTCACTTGTGGTGTGGCCACAAGGGAGTGAAAGACTTCAGGAGTTCCTCCAAATCTGAGCTCTCAGCACCCAAGTATCAAATTCATCATGGGGATGGATGAGAGTGGTGAACCCCCCATTTTAGACATCTTAGTCAAGCGCAGAACAGTCAGCACTGTAGGACACAGTGTGTAGAGGAAAGCCGCCCACACTCATTAGTATCTCCATGCTGCCAGCCACCATCACCACACTTTCAAAAGAATGGGTATGATGAGAGACAAATCCGACTTGCTTTCAGGTAGAAAGTACAAGTCCAGCAGACAGAAAACAACAACAAGAAGGAGAAGGCAATGGCATATTTGCAGTGTGCCAGCAAAGTATCAAACAAAATCGGCAGGATCTTGGCCTAACATAAATGCATTTTCCATTCACCTCCAAAACCGTGCCATTAAATACAGAAAAATAACTTGTGGCTCCATAAATCAAGCATTTACCGTTATTCATGTAAATGCAGTAAGGCATATATTGGGGGGATTGTACCGACAATCGAAGAAAGATGCAAGGAAGACAGAAGACGCACCAAGCTCAAGCAACTCACCAAATCTGCAGTTTCAGAACACTGCATGGCAGCAGGGGACTCCACAAAGTATGAAGAAATAGAAGCAGTAATACAAATCTCATCATTTTGAGACTGTGTTCTGAAGGAGGCTATTGAAATATGAGTGGCTGAATAGCTGATCAACAGAGACACTGAGTTCACTCTTAGCAAAGCCTGGGACCTGCAGTCAGCCAACTAAAATCACAGCATCGCCTGAGGGTGACTTGTGCACCCTACGCTGGGCACAGGAGTACTGAGGGACCAGAATCTGGCAGTTCTGTTGCCCCACTACTCCATCTGTCATGGCATGCAACTAACAGTAGAGGAAGGGGTGGGGGAGATAAGAGTGTAAAGGAGGCAGAATGTAGCAAAGATGCTCATTCTACAGGTACCACCTGAAGACAAAGGCAAAGTTACAGTGTCAAAATATCATGTTATAAATATTTCTTTAAAAGCCTGAGTAAAATACTACTATCATTAAATGAATGAGTTTTGTCATATGATGACATGGTTGGAGACTGTAGTTATTATGCAAAATAAACTGTTTGGTGGTGTACATCGGCAGCCAGTCACAAATTGGTCTTAAGTTACTTTATTCAAAAAGCACCATTATTGGTTTTGAATTTATATAATTCATCAGACGGGCTTTCATGGTTTCGTCAAAACATATGATGCATTGGTTTATTGGTGAGTTGCTCTAGGATAATCAGATATTCACAGTTAAAAACATGTTGGCTGCTCTACACCTTGTGATAGAATGCGTCTTACATGAAATGTCCATCTGGAGCATTTGTTTTCACAGTTTTCTTCCAGTGAATTGTATTTGTAATGTTTGTTGTATTTTCACAATCACATTTGTTGGTTTAAATGATTAATGGAAAATCTCATATAAAGATGTGAAACAAATACTAACAAAGAGGTAGAGGGGCTGGCCAGTACTTACCTCAGCTCAGTACAGCCGATAGATACACAAAAAAAAGAACCAAAAATTATTGTTCCTAGCTTTCGGAACAAATGTTCCTTCATCAGGGAGGAGAGAGGGGAAAGAAAGGGAAGAAGGGAAAGTAGATTCAGTTACTCACAACCCAGGTTATGAAGCAACAGGGAAAGGAAAACAGGGAGGGTAGCAAGGATGGAGGCATGGTTGTCAGAGGGAAGCCAAAGATATTCTACTGTAAGTACTGTGCCAGCTTCAAACCAAAGAGCATGCATCCCTTGACAAAATTCTCCCCACACCACCCAGAGTTGCCTTTCGTCGCCCCCCTAACCTCCATAACATCCTTGTTAAACCCTACAATATTCCCAGACTACCTTCTCTACCCAGCGGTTCCTACCCCTGTAACCGACCCCGCTGCAAAACCTGCCCCATGCATCCCCCCACAACCACCTACTCCAGCCCTGCTACTGGTAAAACATACACAATTCAAGGCAGGGCCACATGTGAAACTACACATGTCATTTATCAACTGACATGCCTGCACTGCACAGCCTTTTACATCGGTATGACAACAACTAAACTGGCTGAGCGCATGAACGGACACAAACGAACTGTCCGCCTAAGAGATGTCCAATACCCAGTAGCGGAGCATGCCCTCCAGTATAATTCTAGGGACCTAGGAACCTGCTACACTGTATGTGCCATTTGGCTTCTCCCACCCAACACCAGTCCCTCTGAACTGCAGAGATGGGAACTTGCACTCCAACACATCCTTTCATCCTGCTGTCCCCCTGGACTGAACCTACGTTAAACAACCTCACTCCCATTTACTCTTCAGTCTTCTCCTCTTCCCCTTTCCTCTTTAGCCACTCATGCATCTTTTCATCCTACATGGTTGTGTTTATCTTTATACTATATACCTCTTTACTTCTGTACGCATGCTCTTTGGTTTGAAGCTGGCACAGTACTTACAGTAGAATATCTTTGGCTTCCCTCTGACAACCATGCCTCCATCCTTGCAACCCTCCCTGTTTTCCTTTCCCTGTTGCTTCATAACCTGGGTTGTGAGTAACTGAATCTACTTTCCCTTCTTCCCTTTCTTTCCCCTCTCTCCTCCCTGATGAAGGAACATTTGTTCCGAAAGCTAGGAACGTAAATTTTTGGTTCTTTTTTTTGTGTATCTATCGGCTGTACTGAGCTGAGGTAAGTACTGGCCAGCCCCTCTATCTCTTTGTTAGTATTTGTTACACATTTGTTGATTATTAAACACTTGTGTTTGATCGCAAACAAATTTCCAATGTGCACCACATGTTTTGACCCACAAGCAAATAAATGAGTGTCTAGATGCTGCAATACAGTGATACATTACAAAAGTTTGGCATTTCGGTAAAAGAAGCATACATTATTGTTATATTAAATTGAAACACTATTTTGCATTAAATGTACACCATTAAATACAGATATATAAAAGATGATTTTATTTACAAAATGATAGAGAAATAAATGTGGATAAAAAGTATTTGAAATCAGTATGCACTGTTTGAACATTGATGGTGACAGTACATTAAAATTTGTTTATATTTAGTGTCATGGAAATTATTGACTATTGTAGATATATACAGTATTATAAGATTTGTTACTTTAACTGCATATAGGTGTAGGAAAATTATTTATATTGGAGTGTGGGAAGTACTTTCTGAAAGTTTATCATATAAGGGAAACCAGTACCTGTGTGTTAGAAGTATTGACCCTGACTGTTGAGACACTTGTCCCACTCTGGCACTAGGCGGTGAATGGTTGTCTCATAAAATTCCTGGGGCTGTGATGTTACCTGGTTCCACACATACAGCTGGACGTTGTCATGAGAGGTGAATCATTTGTGCCTCAGAGCCTTTTTAAGGGGACTAAAAATGGCGTAATCACAGGGAGAGAGGTTCAGACCGTATGGAGGGTGGCCAAGAACCTCCCATTATAATTTCTGCAGGAGTGCCATGACTGTGTTGGCCATATGAGGCAGAATGACCCCATGGGTGAGATTGCCTGGTCGTTTTTATTTGATCGCTTGGCAAAGGGTGGTCAAGGTTTGCAAGTAACAGTGGGCATTCACTGTTGTTCCATGCTACAGGAAGCGAATAAGAAGGGAACCATCTTGGCGAAAGAAGAACATCAGCATAACCTTTCCTGCACTCGTTGACCCTGAATGCTTCCACTGATTCTGGTTTGAAGTGATGACACCCTGACTCATCTCCCGCCACCACTCACGCCAGGAACGCATTCCCTTCCCAAGCATAGCACTGAAGATGAGCAAGATAGTGGGCCATTCGACACGCTTCCTGGTGTGGTTGAAGACTGTGGGGCACACTTCACGTATGTGCAGTCGTTCCTAAATGATGGTGTGAACACTTCTGACACTCAATCCGACCATGGCGGCTAAGACTTTCACTGTCATTCAGTGGTACTGAGCAATGAGTGCATCCACCAGCTGGATGATATGATCGGTAATGCAGCATAGTGCTGCAGGCCATGCATCATCTACTAACGACACCAGTCCTACCCTGAAGCGCTTGTGCCACACCTTGACCCTTGCAAGGGACATGACGTGTTCACCATACACTTGTGACATTCGTCGATGAATGTCCGTTCATCCTACTCCTTCTGCTGTTAGGAAACGAACGACACCTCTTTGCTCTTCTTGTGACGCCTCCATGTCACTGTTTGCAATGTGACTGGCAGCGTTGGATGATCGATGCATGCCGCTGCTAGCTCTGTATTGTCACGCATGCCCTCTAGCAACAGCCTGTGAACGTCCACGCTCTGGTCAGAATCACACCACGTTACACACGCCACGATATTACCTTCCTGTCACTGATTTGCACATTGCTCGTTTCGTTTTGAATGCCCCTTATAAAAGGAGTATTAGCCAACTCAGTGTGCTCATTAAAAAGATACAGTCAGGTGTGTGTATTTCTATTTCTTCTAACAGATTCATAGCGGCACTTTTTGTGCTAAATGCCATATTTCCATGTTGTTCTCAGTGTTTCTCACTGAGAGGTTTACTTCAACAATGTGGGCTGCAAATGTAGATTTGTTGAAGTCGCCAAGTCTTAAAGCATCAAGTTGTTCTTTGTTCCTAATCTGAAAACTTCTGCTTGTCTGTCCATTGTAGAATTTTTGGCATGAATCACATTGGAGCCTGTACACCCTGTTTTACTATCAGGGTTCATCGAAGGACTTACATCGTGGATTACTTTTTGTTGTAGCATACTGTTAGTACAGAAGCTGAGTTTAATAATCTTCTCTTTAAATAAGTTTCCTACTTTGTACAATAGTAGGCTTATGTATGGGATGACAGTATGTGTAGGTTTGGCTTCTGCGGGAGATTGGTATGTTTTGGACTAAATGTTGTATTAATTGCTGTTCAGTGGACCTATGGCTTTTGTTTTTATTTTGTTGAGGAGAGTGTCGAGTGGTATAGGTTCAGGTTCATAGTCATTATTGTAACTAACTGTTTCAATTGCACTGATTTCATCTTGTTGACCTGAGAGATTCATAGGTGCTTTCTGCATTTGGTGTACCATCACTCTGAAATATGCCATTTTGTGTTGGTTGGGATGGCATAATTAGTTGTCACTGATGATGTCTGTGACAATTGTTTTCTGTAGATACTAAATTGATGTATATGGTTACTATTACAAATTCTAATATGAAGAAAATTAATGCTCGTATTCGTGTCATTTTCAACTTTAATTTAATATTTTTATTCATTTTGCTGAGGTCTGCTGCCAATGCTTCACTTTCACTCTTTGTACTATCAAAAAGTGAGACTTTATCATCAAAATATCTTCTGCTGTAGACTATTTTGTTTGAGACATAGTCATTAATTAATGTCAGCTATTATCGCAGCCAAGCCACTTCCCATTGCCAAGTCATCATGCTGTTGGTAGAGCTTATTGTGGAAGCTAAAGTAATTGTGCTGCATTATAACTGTGTATATTTCTGTGAACTCACAGAGCTCTGCAATACTAATTTTCTTATATCTAAGTAGACTTTTTTCTTACACTGTTAATAGTCTCTTTAACAGCGATGTTTGTATATAGTCTGAATAAGTCCAGTGGTGCAAATGTTCTTTTGGGTGGGATATAGACGTTTCAATAAAGTCTGCGAGCTCGAGAACGTTACATATGGTGTTGTGTGTGGTGCATCACATGGTACCTCATGGAAATCCTCCACCATATTATTTAAGACACTGCACATCTCCTACTCGACACCATTTGCTCTCACTTCAGGCTGTATGCCAGCTGCACCCTGCAGCCCATCTATGAGTAGCATTCACCAGTAGTCAAGAATACCTTTAAGGCAGCAAAGACACGTATTAACACTTCATTGGGTTTGAACGAGGCCGTGTAATAGGGCTACAAGAAGCTGGATGTTCTGTGATACTGCAGAAAGTCTCAGCAGGAATGCAGCCATTGTGCATCGTTGCCGGCAGCAACAGTCACGAGATTGTGTGGTAGCAGGAAGACCGGGCTCTGGATGGCCATGTAGTACTCCTGGGAGAGAAGACCACTGTGTTCAGCGTATGGCTCGAGTGTATTGTACTCCATCTGCAGCAGTTGGCACCACAGTGACACAACAAACTGTTACAAACCAGTTAGTCAAGGACAGCTCAAAGTCAGCATTCTACGGACCCTAAACCACTGCCATTTGCAACTTCAGTGGCATAAAGCAAAAGCTCATTGGAGGGCAGGGTGGAAGTCTGTTGTGTTTTCTGTTGAAAGGTGGTTCTGCCTCAATGCCAGAGAGGGCTGTGTATTCGTTAGAAGACCAGTTCGGGGCCTGCAACCAACCTGCTTGACGCACTGGACTTACGTGTCTAGTTATGATCTGGGGTGCAATTTCATATGACAGCTGAAGCATTTTCATGGTTATTCCTGCCCCCTGACTACAAATTTGAATGTCAGTGTGGTGATTCGGCCAGCTGTGCTGCCATTCACGAACAGTATTTTCTAACAGGATAACCCTCACCTACATACCACTATTGTAAACCGACGTGCTCTACAGAGTGTTGACACGGTGCCTCGACCTGGTCGATCACCACATCTGTCTCGAATCGAGCACATATGGGAGATCGTTGGATGACAGCTCGAGCATCATCCACAAACAGTATCGACTGTCGCCTTATTGACCGACCAAGTGCAACAGGCATAAAACTCCATATCACAAACTGACATTTGGAACCTGTATGATACAATAATACTTGCATTCAACATTTTGGTAGTTACATCGGATATTAATGTACCAGCATTTACATTTGCAGTAGCTTACCTCGTGCTTACATTAACGTGTGATCTTGCAGTGTTAATAACTTACATATGTTGTCTAGAGAAATGTAGTACCAAAATTTCATTGCTCTACATTAATTATTTTTTGTTGTTGCAATTTTTTCTGTCCGTCTATTCCTTTCATTGTGTCCTTGGAGCAAGATGTATTACATGCTGTCTTTGCTACCATGTGAGGACACTTTAGGTTCACATGCCCTTTGCAAACAGTGCTGCATTCCAAGCTGCACTTGCTAGCTGCTGTTTCCTCCATTTTCACACATGATCCTGTCACTTCCTTAGCACCAGGACTTTGAGCTCACATTCTCAGCATTTGGAACGGCTCTCCATTCCGCTGCCAGCACGACTCTTCCCTTCTGCTGCCAGCAAGGCTCTTCCCTTCTGTTACCGGCTTGACTTCTTTTACTGCTGGTACAGGCCCTTCCCCGGTCCAGCACCAACTGGTGAACAGGTTTCCATTATTTTCATTTTTGTTCCTACTTTGATGCAATTGTTTTTTGCCGGCACAGCCCCTTCTGCTGCCGGCACGGTTTCTTTTGCCACTGGTAAGGCCCCCTTAACCGATCAGATGCTTCTTTCAGGGCAGTTATCTGTGTGCCTTTCCTGTGCCTCATCTGCACACAGATATACCACTCTCCTTTTGGTGCATATTTCTAATCCAGTTCTTCCCTCCTGGCCACCCACTGTGCTGCCTCCAGTGGGTTTTTACTCCAGCACATTCACTTCACAGATCCATTCCCCTTCAGAGCCAGCAGTTTGCCCACAGCCCCGGATCCTGTCTCTGCCCATCTGGGCATTTCCGTTTTCCCTTCAGTAAAAGCCCGACAGCTTTGCTGATGGCCACTGGCTGTCAAGCTTGCTTCCAGCTTCCCTGACATCTGCCAGCACTTCTGTTGTAGCCTAGCATGTCAGTACCTTGATGGATCCATCATTTTTTTAAAAGGGGGAGGAGTTTTGTGGCGAGGCCAGTCACCTGGCCACTGCTGCCACCGGTACATACACCCACAGCCATAGGGTTGCAGCACTCTTGGCATCATTGACCAAATGCAGCCAGACATACTGCATGCTTACTAAACATTCGTGGACCACAACAACAACCCACCAATTTGTGCACACAGCAGGAAATTGCTCTGTGTACACAACAGACTCCAGTGGGCTCCATTAGAGGTGTCAACATTGCCCACCAGCAGCACTCGCACCCAACCAGGGCACTGCAAACGTGGCAGTATGCTGTGTTTGTGCACCACATTACACGTCATGGAAATCCTTCAGCCTGATTATTTAAGATGCTGTGTGACCACTACTCAGCAGCATTTGCTCATGTTGTGGGCTCTGCGCCGACTGTGCCCTGCAGCCCATCTGTTGGTAGTGCTCACCAGTGGTAGCCCAGTGCAGCCCAGGATTCCAGCTGAATGTCAGACCTGAGCAACCTAGAACTCCAACTGGACTTCAACCCAGACGCTAGCTGGATATCTCCTAGCACGTCATCACCTGTCCATGCCTGTTTGCACCATTGCATCCACACAGCCACCGTTGGTTGAAGCACAAGTTTCCCATTTGCCAAGAGTGTTCTTCCAAAGTCCACCGGCCAGCCTGCACATGACTGGACATCTCATAGGATGTCATCACCTGGCTGGGCCCATCGATACCCTCATGCCCCAGCAGCCACTGTTGGTTTAAGCATGAGCCACCAGCACATTGCCAACGTCCCACTGACCAGCCTGTGCTTGACCGAGCCAGATACTATCTAGGAAATCGAGCTGACACCAACCTAGGACTTAAGCTAGACTCCAGTTGAGATGTTATCATTCTACCCATATGGCTATTATTTTCTGTTTCCTGCCAGAATTGTGAACTGTTCATATGTGTTTACCAATAAATGTGTTTCTTTCATTGTACCCTGATAGTCAACTTTATTAGGTGCTGTACTTGCCACCATGTAAAGACATTTTAGCTGTAATTCACAAAATCCCTTTCATTTCTCTGTATTTGATGGCCTACATTTAATGTAAAATACTTTTCCAGTTTAATTTAACAGTACTATGCACTTCCTTTTTTGAAATGCCATATCTTTGTAATGTATCACTGTATTGCAGCACTTTTGACAGTCATATATGATGTGTTGGCAGAAGAGCCAACACCGTGTTGCTAGAGGAGGCTGAAATGCACGCGTTTAAGCTCACGCAGACTGGCGTGAGGTCAGGAACAGTTAAAGGAGTTGAGTATACTAAATAAAGTACGGAGTTGCTTGAATACTTAACTTTAATCCATAATTGGAGAACATCGCTCTTGTTGATACATTAATAACAATATAAACTGGTAATGGCGCCTTGCTAGGTCGTAGCAAATGACGTAGCTGAAGGCTATGCTAACTATCGTCTCGGCAAATGAGAGCGTATTTGTCAGTGAACCATTCCTAGCAACGTCGGCTGTACAACTGGGGCGAGTGCTAGGACGTCTCTCTAGACCTGCCGTGTGGCGGCACTCGGTCTGCAATCACTGACAGTGGCGACACGCGGGTCCGACGTATACTACCGAACCGCGGCCGGTTTAAAGGCTACCACCTAGCAAGTGTGGAGTCTGGCGGTGACACCACATTCCTCCCCCCGCAAATCGGTGTACGGTTGTGTTATAAGGCTTCCGCCCGCCGTGGGGAGGACCCCATGTTGACGTATGCGACGAGGTGGGGAGCTTAACAACAGGCGAGGCTGTGCCACCCGCACCCTGCCATTCGGCCCGAGGGGAGCTAGGAAACGCCTGAAAACCTAGTCCAGGGTGCACGCCAACATGCGGTGTATGCGCCCATAGAGAGACAGGAGGGGCCGAAGATTCGACCTCCATCGGGGCGGCGCAGCCGATGGGCAAAGACGACATCTGGTCCGGAGCGGGCAAGAATTCCATGTTGGAGGACAGCTGGTCACGGGAAGCGATCGGCGGCACATGACACAGGGAGGCGCTTGGCGGCTACAGCGAAGCGTCCACTTCGGGCGTCGCCGGCGGGAGAACAGGCAGCGGCGGCGGCGCGTTGCCATGGGGCAAAATGGAAGGCAGCGTCGATAACACCTGGGGATGAGGCAAGCCAGTAGATGGGTCCCCAGGGCGCTGACCGGACGGCACCGTCGCTGAAAGCAGACGGGGAGCGGCAGAACCCAGGCTACGACAGAGGCGCAGCTGCTTGAGATGCCGACGCACCTCACCAGAGGCCCCCAAAACCAGATACATAGCGCGGCCGAGGCAGCAAAGAATGCGCCCTGTGAGCCAACGCCGTGAACCTCGATAGTTGCGATAGTATACAACGTCGCCTGGAGCAAAAGCAGGCGTCTGCCACTGCACAGGAACCTGCTGCGGCGGATGTAGCAAAGACGTCAAGGTTCGATGAGGACGACCGTGGAGCAACTCAGCCGGCGAGCGACCATCTCGGGGCTGAGAGCGATACGAGGACAAAAAGAGCAATAACGCGGCCTCCCAAGAATGCGACTCTTTCAACTTCAACATCTGTGACTTGAAAGTCCAGACCAATCGTTCAGCGGCACCGTTTGACTGAGGCGAAATCGGCGTGGACGTAGATGTTGAAAACCATTGGCCTTGCAGAACGACTGAAATTCTGTGGACATGAATTGTGGGCCATTGTCGGAAACAATAGTCTGCGGAAGACCTTCAATGCAAAAGATAGCAGATAACGCTTGGATGGTGGCAGTTGACGTCTTGGAAGACATCCGGACAACAAAAGGAAAATTACTGAAGGCATCTACCACAACCAACCATCGAGCATTCCAGAATGGACCAGCAAAATCGATGTGTAAGTGTTGCCAAGTGGCTTTTGGCCATGCAAAGAATTTCCGCGGCGGTGTGGATTGTTGTTCGGCACACGCCATGCAAGAAGAGCACATATTCGTAATCGCAACATCGATTCCGAACCAAATACAGTGCTGACGAGCAAGGTGTTTCGTGCGCACTATACCCCAATGTCCTTGGTGGAGAAGCTGTAAGACAGAGGACTGTAACGAACATGGGACCACGACCCTGGACTGATCATTATCAGAACGCAACAGCAAAACACCACATCGTACAAAAAGTCTCTCCTTGTGAGCAAAAAATCGGCGAACCAACGGATCCTCGCTCCGTGACTTTGACAAGGGCCATTGCGTAGCAACAAAACGCAAAACGGTAGCAAGGACAGGGTCAGCAGCTGTGGCTGTAGCTACACGACGAAAATCAATCGGAAACGATTCGACCACGTCATCGGTTTCCACATCAATGAACATGCAAGCAAGCTTGGAAGAATTGAATGCTCTATCCTCAGCAACAGGCAATCGGGACAACGCATCGGCGTTTCCGTGCTTAGCAGTGGACCGCTACAAGATATCGTAGCGGTACTGCGAGAGGAAAAGTGACCAGCCAATGAATTTCTGCACTGTACGTGGAGGTACAGGCTTGTTCAGATGAAAAAGCGATGTCAAAGGTTTGTGGTCTGTGATGATGGTAAAGTGACGACCATACAAGAAAGCATGAAACTTAGTAACATTAAATACGAGAGCCAAAGCTTCTTTCTCTATCTGTGAATAATTTCTTTGCGCAGACGAGAGCAATTTGGACGCAAAGGCAATAGGGCGATCATGCGATCCATCGTTGTGCACAAGCACAGCACCGATCCCGAAATCCGATGCATCTACCATCAACAAAAGGGGTTTCTGGGGATCGAATGGCGTAAGGCAAGTATTAGAAAGCAACACCGATTCCAACTGGCGAAAGGCGCGTTCGCATTCCGTCGTCCAGACGAACGGAACACCTTTACAGCGTAAGCGATGAAGCGGAGCTGAAATGGAAGAGGCGTGGCGCACATATCTGTTATAGTAATTGATTTTTCCCAGCACACTCTGTAGCTGCTTCAAATTCTGCGGCGAAGGCAAGTCTTGTATGGCACGGAGGTGCTCAGGACTGGGATGTATGCCTTGGGCATTGATTACATGTCCCAGATAGGGTAAGTCACGAGCAAAAAACACACATTTGTCCTTCCACAAGCGAAGACCATTTTGTTGCAAGACCTAAAATAATGTTCTGAGATTGGCTAAATGTTCTTCTTTCGTCTTTCCGGAGATCACAATATCGTCCAGATAGTTTACTGCAGTAGGGACCAAGGCACAAACAGTTTGCAGATATTGCTGAAACAATGCAGGGGCGGATGCACACCCGAATGGTAGTCTTTTGAATCGATACAAACCAAGATGCGTGTTAACCACCAAAACTCGCTGGGATTCTTCGTCCACCGGTATTTGCAAGTACGCATCTGCTAGGTCCAACTTCGGAAAATATTTACCCGGGCACAGTTTGTCAAAAAGATCTTCCGGGCGGGGTAAAGGAAAAGTAGCAATCACTAGTTGTGGATTCACTGTGGCCTTGAAGTCCACACAAAGTGTCATTTTCCGGAAGGTTTTGGCAAAATTACTAAGGATGAGGCCCAGAGAGAAGCCTGCACACATTCAATTACACCTTGTGATTCCAAATCGTGTAATGTTCTTGCGACCTCATCACGCAATGCGTGAGGAACATTGCGCGCTCGGATAAATTTCGGTTGCGCATTTACTTTCAGTTCCAAATGTGCTTTATAGTTCTTAGCACAACCAAGGCCCGGTGCAAAATGTCTGCAAATTCTTCACATAGACGAGAAACACTGGCTGAAGGCACAGTCTGGTTCACTGATAGGACCTGATTGATGATAGACAAGTGAAACAACTGAAATAAATCTGAACCAAACAAGTCCACTGCAGAAGAAGAACGAAGAATGTAAAATGACACAAGTTTTGTTTGTCCCTTGTATGTTGCAAGAAGGCTGCACTGTCCTAACACAGGGATAGCTTGTCCGGAATAACTATTTAACTGAACATTAGCGGCATGCAACGGAGGTGTACCCAATTGTTTGTACGTGTCTTTATTGATCAATGAAACTGCAGCTCCGGTATCAAGCTGGATTGGGATCACGTTACCATCAATGTCCAAGTCTACAAAAAGTTTATTGTCCTGCTGACGACAAGAGCGACTGTCTCGCGCAACGTGAACAGACACTGGTACAGAAGCACTTGCGACTTGACGCGATTTCCGGCGATGTCGACGCACACTATTTGTGGGACGAACACAGTCACTGTTAGAGAAAGTGGCACTGGGTAGAGTGGATTGAACTACATGAATGTCCATGGGCGAAGGTTCACGAGCCTGAGTATTCTTGGTTCGATTCCAATTCCGGCGTGAAGCAAAGGGCCTGGAATGGTTGTGAGTTTTCGATCTAAGCTTTTTCTGGCAAACATGTTGAACATGCCCTTTTTTATTACAGAAAAAGCAAATAGCTTGGTGTGACGGGAAATTCTCACGCGAATGTCTAGTTGCACACCGCGGGCATGATTTTAGCACTGCATTTGCTTGCTTGCGCGGCACACGTATCGGAGAGCTTGGCGGCAACTGCGCGGACGGGCGCGAGGGCTGTTAACCGTTCCGTGCAGCTTGCCCGGCGGGCCGGTTAATGTGACACACGGCCGGCGAAGTTTCAAATGATTCCTGAGCAAAGTCAAGTGTGTCCTGCCTATCCAATATGTCCATCACTTGTTGAAGGGAGGGATTGACTAGTTTCAAAATCTGTTCCCTTATACGAACATCAGAAACGTACTGTGCAATTGCATCACGCACCATAGTATCTGAATAAGGGAGGCCACATTCACACGCAAAAGCACAATCCCTAGTAAGGCCTTGCAAAGTTGTAACCCACTCCCTATTAGTTTGACCGGCCGTACGTTTTGTACGAAAGAATGTATACCTTTTTGCAACGACATTGGCTGATTCTTTGAAATATGCATCTAATGCAGACAAAATTTCGTCGTAGGACAGAGTTGCTACGTCGCATCGGGGAAACAATTTCACTATCACTCGGTAGGTGGACACTCCTACACAAGAAAGCAAAAAAGGCTGCCGCTCAATACCTTGAATTCTGTAGGCGGCGAGATGGAATCCAAATTGGCGTGAACACTCCGTCCAGCTTTCCAGTGCCGCATCAAAAGGACGAAAAGGTGGTGCAACTGCATGTTGTGGCTGCGGGAGCGGTGGAGCGACGGCGGCCGCATCGTTTTGCATTGCATGTTGACCCTGGACGAGCTGTCCAAGGGCATCTAGCAAGGCCTGCGTCTGCTGATTCTGCAAGCGATAAAATTCGAACAGTACATCTGGAGATTGTGGCGAAGCCATGACACAAGTAAATTAATGCAATATATTGGTATAAACGCGATTTAGCTCGTCGCCAATGTTGTGAATTGGCAGGAGCCAATTCACGGAGTTTGGAGGAAGCCGAAAGGCACGCGTTTAAGCTCACGCAGACTGGCATGAGGTCTGTAACAATTAAAGGAGTTGAGTATACTATATAAAGTACGGAGTTGCTTGAATACTTAACTTTAATCCATAATTGGAGAACATCGCTCTTGTTGATACATTAATAACAATCTCAATATAAACTGGTAATGGCGCCTTGCTAAGTCGTGGCAAATGACGTAGCTGAAGGCTATGCTAACTATCGTCTTGGCAAATGAGAGCGTATTTGTCAGTGAACCATTCCTAGCAGCATCGGCTGTACAACTGGGGCGAGTGCTAGGACGTCTCTCTAGACCCGCCGTGTGGCGGCGCTCAGTCTACAATCACTGACAGTGGCGACACGTGGGTCCGACGTATACTACCGGACCACGGCCGATTTAAATGCTCCCACCTAGTAAGTGTGGTGTCTGGCGGTGACACCACAATATACATTGTAAACACTCAAGTATTTGTTTTCATACATTGTAAGTGTGTCAAAACACACACAATGGAGATTTATTTTCTGATCAAACGAAAGTTTTTAATAATGTAAACCATCATTTGTGATTGTGAAAATGTGACCAACATTACGAATATGATTCACTGGAGGAAAACTCTAGAAACAAAGGCTCCAGATGGACATTTCACTTAAGTTACATTCTAAAAAAAAAGCTTCTAGACCAACCATCTCTATTAGATGTTTGTAACTCTGAGTTGCTGATTATCCTGCGGCAGCTGACCAATAAACCAATGCCTCGTATGTTTTGGTCTAAAGAATGAAAATCATCTGATGATGAATTGTATAAATTCTAAATCGGGACCAGCACTTTTTGAGTGAAGTAACATAACACCAATCTGTGGCTGTCAAAACTCGAACAGATACTGTTATATTGGGTTGAAAACCTCATTTCCTTGGTTCAAATGGCTCAGTAACAATACAGAGAAATTTGATGAGGCATTCCAGAATTTTTTTTAAAATGTCTGTATAGTTCAACAAAATGGACCAAAAACGCAGATAATTAATCATGAAGATAATGACATTTCAGAAGTAATGCCATTTGAGCTGTTTATAAAGCTACATAAGGCGTGGAGGAAAGAAAGACAATTAGTCAGTCAATTATTTGCGTATTAAGTGGATTGTAATTGTAATCTCTTGCTATGAAATGTAACATGTCAGTTAATTTACAGATGTAATACACTTTCTCAGTGAAACATTCTGACCATTTACAGGACTGTCTTCTACTACATTAATCATCTTGTTCTTGTGGTCTTCAGCCTGAAGACTGGTTTGATGCAGCTCTCCATGCTTCTTTACCCTGCGCAAGCCCCTTCGTCACCGAATAACTACAAGTTACATCATTTTAAATCCACTTACTGTAGTCATGTCTTGGTCTCCCTTACAATTTTATTTTTACCTCTCTTCCCCCTGCGCTTCTCTCCAGTGCTAAATTGGTGATCCCTTGATGTCTCAGAATATGTCCTATCAGTTGATCCCTTCTTGTAGTATGTTGTGCCCTAATTTCTTGTCTCCCAAATTCTGTTCGGTACTTCCTCCTTATTTACATGGTCTACCCATCTAATCCTCAGCACTCTTCGGTAGCGCCAGATCTCAAAACCTTCTATTCTCTTCTTGTCCACACTGTTTATTGTCCATGTTCAACTAGTATACATGGCTACACTCCAGACAAGTACCATCAGAAAAGACTTCCTAACATTTAAGTCTATAGTCAATGTTAACAAATTTCCATTCTTCAGAAATGCTTTTCATGCCATTGTTAGTCTATATTTTATATCCTCTCTGCTTTGGCCCTTGTCAATTATTTTCCTGCCCAGGTAGGAAAATGTGTCTATTGCTTTTAGTGTCTCGTTTCCTGATCTTGTAACTGCCATCTGGTTTCTACACAAGTTGTAAATAGCCTTTGGCTCCCTGTGTTTTAGCCCTGCTATCTTCAGAATTTCAAAGAGAGTATTCCAGTCAATAGCATCAAAAACTTTTTCTAAGTCTATGGATGCTATAAACATACGTTTACCTTTCATTAACCTATCTTCTAAGATAAGGTGCAGGATCAGTATTGCCTCATAAGTTGCTACATTTCTCCAGAATCCAAACTAATCTTCCCCAAGTGGGATCCTACAAATTTTTTCACTCTTCTCTAAAGAGTTTGTGTTAGCACTTTGTAACTATGACTTATCAAATTGATAGTTTGGTAATATTCACACCTGTCAGCACCTGCTTTCTTTGGAATTTGAATTATTACTTTCTTCTTGAAGTCTGCAAGAGTATTTTGCCTGTCTCATACATCTTGCACCACCAGATGGAATAGTTGTCATGGCTGCTGTCCCAAGGATATCACTAGTTCTTAAGGAATGTTATCTACTCCAGGAGTGTAGTTTCAGCTTCTTCTCGCAGTTTTGCATTTCCCATCTCATCTTGATCTACAAGGTGTCCATAATTAAAGTTCCAGTTTCAAAATGCTGTAGAAAGGAAACCACTGCTCAGAATGACATCAGATTTGAGCAGCATATTACTCACACTGGGGAAACGTCATGGGAAAAAAGGGAAAAAAAGAAAACAGAAAATGTCTTATCAGAATGAGGTCTGCTACAAATGACAGATGAATCAGAATACAATGGCTATGGTTTGAGTTGCACATTACACCATCCATACTGTTCACTAAACTTGACTGCACAAGTTCAGGAGTCAACAGTTGTGGCACTGTTAGGTAGTCCCATCTACAAGGGAAAGGTCATACCACATCAGATGAAACAAAAAATGGGTTTTAATTGTTCTGAAGCCAAAAACCTCATAAAAAGCAAAATGTCATTGCTTTTTAATTGCCGTGGGTTCAAAAGCTGCATAAAAACCAAAATGACATCTACTTCTAGTTGTCGTGAGACTGGCACAAGATGTGTTCAATATGCTGTCTTTAGTTTTCTATCACAAGTTGAAATCAAGGAGAAGCAGCACATTTCACAGCAGATTGGAGTGTCTCAGGGGGGTCCCATTGAGAATGCATCTTACAGTGTGTGTCACCAATTGAACTACATTCGTAACTCGAGGACTGAACACATTATCTTTCAGATAATCACCCCCCCCCCCCTCCCATATCAGGTGATATGGATGGTCCGGCTGGAGGGACATGATGCCTGATAATTGTAGCATTTCCGAAATGCCTCTGAAGCAGCCACTGTAATGGCTGTGCAGTGTGTGGGGGAGTGCCATCTTGCATAAAAATGATCATAGTGGCACGTCCACACTGTTGAAGGGTTGGAATGAATTTGGTGTGTGAAAGACTGTCGCAGTGCTTACCAGTGATGGTACAGGTAACAGTACTTTCAGGTTTCATCTCCTCTAAAAAAACATGCCACTACAATAAATGATGCCCCCAGCACAGTCACCTTTGCAGAATGAAGTGGTACTGGCTGATTTGCGTGCAGATTTTCCATTGCCCATATTTTGCAATTCTGCATATTGACATACCCTTGAAGATGGAAATGGTCTTGGTGTGTCCACAGAATGTTCGATGGCCATTCATTATTCATTTCCATGTGAGCAAGAGTTGACCTGTATCTTGCTGTCTTGTTGGAAGGTCAGCATGAAGCAATTCCTGAATGTGGGTGATTTTGTATGGACAGCAATGCAGGATGTTTCGTAGGATTTTATGCACCATACTGGCAGGCATGTCCAACTTTCAAGCAGTTTCCCGTGCGCTGCATGTTTGCACACCATTGCTCAATCCCTCCCATAATGTTGTTGCCACATCTTCAACAGATGTTGGATCAACTACTTTCCTTCCTCTGCCACATTGCACTTCTAAAGAACCTGCCTTTTTGAATTTTGTAACCAATTTCTCCAGACCTTAGCGGATATCAGACCAGTGGCTTTTTTCATTCCTTTGAATGTCCAGAACTTCTGCAGGACTACTGTTGCACAGTCACTGTTCTTGTAAAAGAGCTTTGCCAGCAGCTCGTGATCGTTCATGGAAACAGTCATGCTGGGCATCTCAGATGCAAACTGAGATCGGCTATGTGCCATGCAACTGTTGGTGAACATATTCTTACCCTTAAAGTGTCACAAATGGTAATTTATTTATCTATTTATTTATTTAGTTAGTTTTTTTTTTTTTCATGAAATTCCCCCTGTCAGTAATATGCTGTTCAAATTTGACATTATTCTGAGCAGTGGTTCTCTTTCTAAGGCATTTTAAAACTGGAATTTTGATTATGGACACCCTGTACATCCTCTTCCCTTTCTATAATACTGTCTTAAAAGTTCATCTCCCTTTTATAAACCCTCTATATACTCCTTTCAGCGTTCCCCTCTTTGCGTAGGACTGCTTTTCCATCTGAGCTCTTGATACTCATCTTCCCTTTCTATAATACAGTCTTAAAAGTTCATCTCCCTTTTATAAACCCTCTATATACTCCTACCAGCATTCCCCTCTTTGCGTAGGACTGCTTTTCCATCTGAGCTCTTGATACTCATACAACTGCTTCTATTTCCTCCAAAGAGTTTTCCTGTAGGTGTATCTGCCTTTTTCCTAGTGAAATTTGCTTCTGAATCCTTACATTTGGCCTCTAGTCACTCCTACTTAGCCATTTTGCACTTCCTATCGTTTTTTAGACAATTGTATCCTCTTTTGGATGCTCTAGTTTTATATTTTCTCTTTCCATTAATTAAATTCAGTATATCCTGTGATATCCAAGGATTTCTACTAGGTCTTGTCTTTTTACCTATACGATCCTCTGCTGCCTTCACTATTTCATCTATCAAAGCTACCCATTCATCTTCTATTGTATTCTTTTTGCCTGTTGGAGTCAGTTTTTGCCTAATGCTCCCTCTGAAACTCTCAATAACCTCTGGTTCTTCAGGCTTATGCAGATCAAGCTCCTTAATATCCAACCGTTTGCAATTTCTTCAGTTTTAATCTACAGTTCACAACCAATAAATTGTGTCATAGCCCACATCTAACCCTGGAAATGTCTTACAGTTTAAACTCTGGTTACAAAATCTCTGTCTTACCATTACATAATCACTCTGAACCTTCTGTTGTCACCAGGTCTCTTCCACATAAATCCTTATTTCATGATTCTTAAACCAAGAATTAGCAATGATAATTTATGCTGTGTGCAAAATTCTACCAGGTAGGTTCTTGTACCTTTTTATATTTGTGTAGTGGCAGTTGGCTATACTAAAACTTTCGCGTCCTGGAGGTCATTAATGTCCAGTAATTCTGTCTCATAATTTATAATGATCTACTTATCAGTATAAATACTGTAAAATCTAAAATATTGTTTCATTGATTTTTCCCCGTTCTGCATTGTTTCTAGCAGTGTTGTGAGGGCTTGTACTTAAGAACATTTTATTTACGTTTTCAAGTACCGGAGTAGAAGTTTCTCTATTAGGCTTTGTTATAACATTTGCACCATCAGCAAAGAGAACTGTTTCAAATTCTGAGAACTGTTACAACTTCTTGGGCATATCATAGCTGATAGTGTATATATAGCAAGAATATGACTCAATGTAACATTGCTGCCTGTGGTTCACCTTGGAGTGATTATTTTGGGTTTACTCCATCTTGTTGCTAATATATTCTCCATTGTCCCCTACTTTATAAAATTAATGACTATCTGGATAGCTGTGTTTCTTTTCCTGCTGACAGAGTAATTCACCTTTGCCGTGTCTTCTATGCTAGAGGCTGAAAGAAAGTTGGGTTACTTCTGAATTCTTTCATATTGACCAACAATATTTCTTCTTTCAACACGTCTATTTACGCTTATATATACATTGAGTTAACTGTTCTCAGATATTTATATTACAGTTGTTTCACCACTGTTTAGATACAAATAACTTCCACAACAAGGTTGCATTTCCACAAGCGAAATGGCTGAGAATGTAAGACAGAATTATAGTTTTACAACTTCATTTGTTCCTCTTCTATGGCATCACTATTGTTGTTATGAGCATGAGTGCTGTTCTTCCACTAATGCAACAACCCTCCAAGCTGTGACACTGAAGAGCAAATGGTCCACTGTAGATGGATACACGAAACTTGTCGTCCTATCTTGCAGTGTGCTGTGCCCATGTACCTTGCATTATCTGCACGTAATAATAAACCATTTCGCTAACATTATGCTGTATGAAACTTAACTACTAATAAAAATTTCATTGCTTAGAAGGACCGAGAGTGTAATCCATCGTTTTGTTTCAACTTCTGTGTTACACCTCAAGTTGTAGTGAGTATTAACCACTCTGAAGATGTGTCTGTGTGTATAATCGCTATGTTTCCTAGTGTGACACTGTGCGTCCCTTCAATTTGATAAGATGAAAACCAGTTCCAAAATATCTCTGATACCCAAATATTTGAGCTTTGTTAGGAAAATAGTCTGTAATGCGCAATCAAGTGCTTTTGACAATTCAAGTGCCAGTTGGAAAGATTTTGTCATTTAAATTTTGTGTTACCTTTTTCATGAATTGAAAAATGGTATATACTGTGGAGAGAGCATTTTAGAATCCAAATTTGACTAAGCATTCTTTTTAGCTGTAGAAATGTTACTATTCTTGCATGCATAATCTTTGCTAGTGCCTTTAAGAAAGAGGTAAGCCTTGAAACTGATCAGTAATTATTAGAAATTATCTCACTACCTTTCTTGCTTCCTGAAGAGGGGCAGCAGCCTTTTCAGTAGCTGCAGGGTCAACAGTCTGGATAAGTGACTGATCTGGCCTTGTAACACTAACCAAAACGGCCTTGCTGTGCTGGTACTGCGAACGGCTGAAAGCAAGGGGAAACTACAGCTGTCATTTTTCCCGAGGGCATGCAGCTGTACTGTATGGTTAAATGATGATGGCGTCCTCTTGGGTAAAATATTCCAGAGGTAAAATAGTCCCCCATTCGGATCTCCTGGAGGGGACTACTCAGGAGGACATTTTTATCAGGAGAAAGAAAACTGGCGTTCTACGGATTGGAGAGTGGAATGTCAGATCCCTTAATCGGTCAGGTGGGTTAGAAAATTTAAAAAGGGGAATGGATAGATTAAAGTTAGATATAGTGGGAATTAGTGAGGTTCGGTGGCAGGAGGAACAAGACTTCTGGTCAGGTGACTACATGGTTGTAACTACAAAATCAAAAAGGGGTAATGCAGGAGTAGGTTTCATAATGAATAAAAAAAAAGGAGTGCGGGTAAGCTACTACAAACAGCTTAGTGAATGCATTATTGTGGCCAAGATAGACATGAAACGCACGCCTACTACAGTAGTACAAGTTTATAAGCCAACTAGCTCTGCAGATGACAAAGAGATTCACGAAATGTATGATGAGATAAAAGAAATTACTCAGATAGTGAAGGGAGACGAAAATTTAATAGTCATGGGTGATGGGAATTCAGTGGTAGGAAAAGGGAGAGAAGGAAACGTAGTAGGTGAATATGGATTGGGGGGAAAAAATGAAAGAGGAAGCCGCCTGGTAGAATTTTGCACAGAGAATAACTTAATCATAGCTAACACTTGGTTCAAGAATGATAAAAGAAGGCTGTACCGTATTTACTCAAATCTAAGCCGCACTCGAATCTAAGCCGCACCTGAAAAATGGGACTCGAAATAAATGGAAAAAAATTTTTCCGAATCTAAGCCGCACCTGAAATTTGAGATTCGAAATTCATGAGGAGAGAAAAGTTTTAGGCCGCACCTCCAAATCGAAACAAAGTTGGTCCATTGTAATATGAGACACAATTTAGGTCGAATGAAAGACGATACAGCTACAGTAGTTTGGTTCGAGTCTTAAGCTTAGCAGTTATGCTTTACCAGGTAGCCATTGCTATGCATCAGGCGCTCCGTTCGTATTTATACGGGTACCCTTCCTTTTTCAAGCGTTTCGTCTGGTTTGAATCGATTGCTTATTTTTCTTTGATCTGATAAGTGCTGTTTTCTTTGTTATAGGTGTTTACGTCACTCTACGCTAAAATGCATTACTGTACTGTGTCATGCCTTGTTTGTCACATTCTGATAGAGCGTGTTTACGGCCTGTCGCCGCTCACGGCATGGCTTGCTTTTGTGTGCGCTACCGCCGCTTACAATTAAAAAAAAAAGAGGAGAGGAATCATCTCAGCGAAACAATGCAAGAGACTGCTATTTGTTGTTACTTACACTGCTGCTTTCTTTGATAATGATCAACAAGAACCAAATAATAGACTGCGTATGATAGAACATGTTCTGAACAAGAGATAAGCTAAAAATTTTCTCCGTTTGAAAATCTTTGCGGCCGCTTCTTTAGTACATCAAATTCTGCACAGAAATTAGTCATCTTAGATTTAAAAATCTAGTCAGTTGCCGTGCTTCATTTCTGACTGTATCACTATTAGGCATAAGAATAATACGAATATAAACATGACACGATACGTATATTCTTCCGCGTTTGCTGTTGTCTCACTCTAGTTTCATAGCTTATTAGGCAGACAGGGTTTAAATGGGATAGCAGCAAACAGGAAAGAATACGTGGCAAAATGTTTATATTCGTATTATTCTTATGGTGAAGAGAATACTGCATGTGATTCACATTTCATCAGGTTCCTATTAGCAACCATCTCTTCTCACAGGTAGAAAAAAATTCAGAACGTAGAGTTGGCCATATTGACAAACATCCCCAACAGTCTTGCCAGTCGGATTTTCATAGTACATAGAAATTCTGCTACATTCGAAGATGAACAATACGGAATTTGTATTTACTTCATTGGATAATGTATGAAAATGCAGTGGTCGAAACTCAGGGCGGAGAAAAAAAAAGCTCGTCTTCCACCTTTTTTTTTTAAATTTATTTACTGACGCAGAGGTTTTGGCGCCAGTATTTATCTTTGCAAAGCATGCCTGTGTAGTGGTACATATATTCAACGGCAGAAGTTACTTGTGGCGGCATCTACCAAGATTTTTCAGAACTTCCTCTTGCTTTGCACTCGATTCTAAGCCGCAGGCAGTTTTTTGGATCACAAAAACCGGAAAAAAAGTGCGGCTTAGATTCGAGTAAATACGGTATGCATGGAAGAAGCCTGGAGATACTAGAAGGTATCAGATAGATTATATAATGGTAAGACAGAGATTTAGGAACCTTATTTTAAATTGTAAGACATTTCCAGGGGCAGATGTGGACTCTGACCACAATCTATTGGTTATGAACTGTAGATTAAAACTGAAGAAACTGCAAAAAGGTGGAAATTTGAGATGATGGGACCTGGATAAACTGAAAGAACCAGAGGTTGTAGAGAGCTTCAGGGAGAGTATTAGGGAATGATTGACAAGAATGGGGGAAAGAAATACAGTAGAAGAAGAATGGGTAGCTTTGAGAGACAAAATAGTAAAGGTAGCAGAGGATCAAGTAGGTAAAAAGATGAGGGCTAATAGAAATCCTTGGGTAACAGAAGAGATATTGAATTTAATTGATGAAAGGTGAAAATATAAAAATGTAGTAAATGAAGCAGGCAAAAAGGAATACAAACTTCTCAAAAATGAGATCGACACGAAGTGCAAAATGACTAAGCAGGGATGGCTAGAGGACAAATGTAAGGATGTAGAGGTGCATATCACTAGGGGTAAGATAGATACTGCCTAAAGGAAAATTAAAGAGACCTTTGGAAAAAAGAGAACCACTTGCATGAATATCAAGAGCTCAGATGGAAACCCAGTTCTAAGCAAAGAAGGGAAAACAGAAAGGTGGAAGGAGTATATAGAGGGTCTATACAAGGGCGATGTTCTTGAGGACAACATTATCGAAATGGAGAAGGATGTAGATGATGATGAAATGGGAGATATGATACTGCGTGAAGTGTTTGACAGAGCACTGAAAGACCTAAGTCGAAACAAGGCCCCGGGAGTAGACAGCATTCCATTTGAACTACTGATAGCCTTGAGAGGGCCAGCCCTGACAAAACTCTACTATCTGGTGAGCAAGATGTACGAGACAGGTGAAATGCCCCCAGACTTCAAGAAGAATATAATAATTCCAATTCCGAAGAAAGCAGGTGTTGACAGATGTTAAAATTACCGAACTATCAGTTTAATAAGCCACGGCTGCAAAATACTGACACGAATTCTTTGCAGACGAATGGGAAAACTGGTAGAACCCAACCTCGGGGAAGATCAGTTTGGATTCCGTAGAAATGTTGGAACACGTGAGGCAATACTGACCCTACGACTTAGCTTAGAAAATAGATTAAGGAAAGGCAAATCTACGTTTCTAGCATTTGTAGACTTGGAGAAAGCTTTTGACAATGCTGACTGGAATACTCTCGTTTGAATTCTGAATGTGGCAGGGGTAAAATACAGGGAGCAAAAGGCTATTTACAATTTGCACAGACCAGATGGCAGTTATAAGAGTTGAGGGGCATGAAAGGGAAGCAGTGGTTGGGAAGGGAATGAGACAGGGTTGTAGCCTATCCCCAATGTTATTCAATCTGTATATTGAGCAAGCAGTAAAGGAAACAAAAGAAAAATGTGGAGTAGGAATTAAAATCCCTTTTGAAGAAATAAAAACTTTGAGGGTTTGCCGATGACATTGCAATTCTGTCATAGAGAGCAAAGGACCTGGAAGAGCCGCTGAACAGAATGGACAGTGTCGTGAAAGGAGGATATAAGATGAGCGTCAACAAAAGCAAAACGAGGATAATGGAATGTAGTCGAGTTAAGTCGGGTGATGCTGAGATTAGGAAATGAGACACTTAAAGTAGTAGAGTTTTGCTATTTGGGGAGCTAAATAACTGATGATTGTCGAAGTAGAGAGGATATAAAATGTGGACTGGCAATGGCAAGGAAAGTGTTTCTGAAGAAGAGAAATTTGTTAACATCGAGTATAGATTTAAGTGTCAGGAAGTCGTTTCTGAAAGTAATTGTTGGAGTGTTGCCATGTATGGAAGTGAAACATGGACTATAAATAGTTTGGATAAGAAGAGAATAGAAGCTTTCGAAATGTGGTGCTACAGAAGAATGCTGAAGATTAGATGGGTAGATCACATAACTAATTGGATAGAATTGGGGAGAAGAGAAGTTTGTGGCACAACTTGAAGAAGGGATTGGTTGGTAGGACACGTTCTGAGGCATCAAGGTATCACCAATTTAGTATTGGAGGGCAGCGTGGTGGGTAAAAATTGTAGAGGGAGACCAAGAGGTGAATACACTAAACAGATTCAGACGGATGTAGGTTGCAGTAGGTACTGGGAGATGAAGAACCTTGCACAGGATAGAGTAGCATGGAGAGCTGTATCAAACCAGTCTCTGGACTGAAGATCACAACAACAACCTTTCTTGTAGTAGGGTCTGCCAATATAATTTTTCCAGATGTGCAGAAATACATCACTTGAGAGTGATGTATAAATACTGCATATGTGAATGAATGAATGCAATGTGTATATCTAGGGATCTGAAAAAATTCGGATGTGCAATAAATGCGAATTCTGCCTCAGAACGTGAAAATGTGAAATCATTTAAAAAGTAGTGTTTCATAGTGAATTTCATCCCGATGAACTATTTTATCAGAGATAATTTCAAGTAGTTTTGTTTTCCACATATAAATATGGGAAAAGTAACAAATTTTCAGTCGTCAGCATTGAATGACACCTGGGGGCCCTATTCTGTATTGTTCAAACTGATTGGTGCGGTAGGTTAGTCTCAGTAGTCATTTTTGGTTCGTTATCTGAAGTTGCCATTCTGCAAGCTTCTGAAACCTGTTACCGATTGGTCCTGCTGCCGATTTGCTGACAACTTTACAAAGAGGTGGTTAGGTCTTGGTATGGCCACTCGTTTGATTCAGTGTGATTTGCTTACAGCTAGAATTTGTTATTTTAGAATTATTGAGTGATTTTAGTTTCAGATTTAGTGATTATGATTTATTGAAGAATCACCAGGATGCATCTGAGAGGAAAGTGAGTTCATAATACACTGTTTTCCTTTGTTAGGCTTAGATGGTGGGGTCATATTACACGCATGGGAGAAGCAAGATTACCCAAGAGACTCATGGATTCAGCAGTAGAGGGTAGGAGGAGTTGGGGCAGACCGAGGAGAAGGTACCTGGATTCGGTTAAGAATGATTTTGAAGTAATAGGTTTAACATGGAGGAACTGTATAGGGGGGGGGGGGGGGGGGGGGGCTATGCTCCAGACTGAACGCTGAAAGGCATAATCAGTCTTAAATGATGATGATGATGATGAGAAATATAGTTTTGTGTTGTTGTTACTGTGAATGATTATAACACAAAAAAAGCATTTTTGGTCAGTATTCTCACAATATACCTGTTAGTTTTATGTAATTAAGAGTTTAAAAATTATGAAATTTCAAAATGTTGGCTCTGCTTATGTATGTTACATGAGTGTTATCTGGAATTACTAGCGACTCCGCGTACTTTTTCCCACATTGGTTTACTTATCAATTATTGGAACATGTTTAAAATTTTTAAGTAACAATAGAAAGTTATTTTGTGAAGCCTGATAGTGGATGGAAATCTTTCAGAATTTCATACATTTATGGCTTATGCCTGCATCATTCGGCGATGAAGTCAGCCTACATCTCTCTCGCCTAGAATTACCATGCTGGCTGCATGTGAGCTGTAGTAGCCAAGCGGTTAAGGCAATGAATAGGAGTGCTGAAGGTCGTAGGTTTGCACACTGTTGGCTTTGAAAAAAAATTTTTCCCTCTTCATATTTGTAACACATTCTGAGACTTCATTATTGGCGAAACTTAAGTATTTTTCTGAAATATTCATTATTATTTACATGTAAGAGTGTGCTTTCTCAATAATGTGTATCATCTTTTATATCATGACTTCCATATGTTTAAGAAATAAAAAGTGAAATTACTGTGCATGGAACACTTGTCATAAATAATTCACCATGTTTTTCCAAATACATAGCGATTCCCGAGTGTGTGGTCAGATGGGAATCTAAGAGCAGAACCTAAATCTCTGAGAATGAAAGTAACAGCAGTCATGTTTATACTCTTGTGTGTCACAAGTATTTATTTGCAATTGAATTTTTAACTACAGTAGACAGAGAAGAAGGGTCCTCATCATTATATTTTTAGACTATACTACCATCTATGAAAGATTTTGATGCATCAGATGCATATTATAAACTACAACGAACTTCAATAGCTACACTTGCCACGCACTGTCAAAGAGGCATTTTTTTAAATTTTGTTTTTAGGACCCAAATTGGTGATGTGCTGTATAGGGAAGCAGGCTACTTCATCATCTGGATCTCTAGGAGCAAGTTACAACCACATTATATGCATCTTCTTATTCTTTGACACACACTTACATAATTTTTCGAGTTCTTGGAGGTTGTTCCATCTATGCAACTACCTGAGGGCAGTTTGTTTATTGCCATATGCATTTCACTTCTTTTATTTGTGAAGCATCATCTAACCAAACTGCCTTCAATCAGTTGCATATATGAAACATACTTCCATGAATTTTGAAGCAACTAGGGAGCAATGGAAAACAGAGAAAAATGATGGATTTTTGGCCTGTTTTGTTGATGTATTTGTACACTGTGGTACTATTCACCATTCCTAACTCACATTCCAAACGTAAAATCCAAAACAAGAAGTTGATGTGAATGAGAATAAAATGACATAATATGGCATTTATGATCGTTTCCAGAACATAGTTAAATATCCTATTGTTGTTATTCATGCATGGAAACACGTGGTCAGTGAAATTTGAACAGTGTTATGTACTCTCCACATACTTTTTGGTTCTGCGAAGAATAACAGCTTTGGGTTCGTGCCACTCTTCGCACTGCAGTGCGCACATGCATGGGTCTGCAGCAGATTGCTTTTGATTGATTGGCGCAAGGAGAACTGACAACAGTGTCTTGGTTCACTAGAACCACATGGCATCACTTCTGAAATATTTACAGAATAACACGGGGGCTCTCCTTCGAAAATAACACCACCCAGTGCACTTGCCTACCAATCCAATCGGCAGAGTGGCTAAGACATACAGAATAGAGCTCATGGCAAAGCCCATTTTCAAACAGAATGCCCCTAAGAAGTCATTTGGAAACTATAAAGCACACCCCTGCAAGAACAAAATGACATATCAGCCCATTTGTAACTTATGCTCTGGTGCTACAGTAATTGTAGGAGGTGAAATAGTCTCCATAAGATACGTACATGCCTTGTGTGGCAATTTAGGAGTCAGCCACGAAACATGGAATCTTAGACCAAAAAAACACATAAATTTGTCTGCTAACTAAAGTAGTTTTTATGTGGACAATTTTACATGGGAGGTGTTTTTAACTAAGGTTGTGTAAGATACACATAGAGGTTGGGCCTGAACTACTTCATTTATAATGCAACAACCTCAGCAAGCAATTGTGTAGTGGCTGTTACCAAATGCTTTATGCTCTCTGTTTTGCTTTGATGTGCTTTGCTGATTGTTGTCTTTTCTTATTTTGAAATGAGTGAAGAGACTAATCCTGCTCCATCGCGGTGTTAGAGTATTTAAGAAGAACTTGAACAACACCAGAAGGGATCAATGGTTCCTATCAATGTGCATGAGTTCTGCTTTTCCAGAAACACAGAAGACAGGTGTAGGTTGACTGCCCTTTAAGCGGTAGGTGCAGCTGGTTTCCTCGCATCGCTACTCGCCCCATGGGTGTTCAAAGCTATAATTAGTTCACATTCGTGGTTGACTGCCATGCTCTATAATGTGTAGTAGTATGCTAATCGTGCATTATATGCTGTTAATTTGAAATCAGTGTTCTGCTGATTTTGTAAGTATTAAATTGGATGGAGGAAAAAAGATAATGTTGAGACCTGCTAAATGAGAGCTCTGTTCATTAGCATGAAAAGGCTGCTGCACCTTATCAGAAACAATGATTTGTTGAAAGCCTAAATAGAGCCGCAAGAAGAAAACAAGCAAAGACCATTTTGGGGAAAAAGGATACTGTTGAAGAGTCTACAAAATCAAACATTCCAGGCAAAAATCTCATGTTATATAGAATAGAAACTACACCAATTTCACCAAAAATAGATACTACTTGATAGTTACTATGTCTATGTTTATACACCATCTTTATCTTCACATTACAATTTCCTTCAGACATGCCTGCATTAGAGTCCCAGTCCAGCACAAACGTTCATTTGTCCCAAAGAGCTGATGTCAATCCAGATTCGCAAAATGCAAATCAATTTCATAAAATTTATCACAGCTGTATTCATGAGAACAGATTCTGTTGATGTGCATGGATGTCTGAAGGACATTGTAATGTGAAGAAACAGACACTGTATAAACACATATATTGTAACTGCCAATAATGTATCCATGCTTAGACGGGCTACAATTGTGATAAAATACATGTCTCTCCCCATGTGAGAGTTAGGAAGTTTCCTTGCCCGAGGGTTGTGTACTCCATGACATATGGTAGTCTGGGACAGTCCTGGAGGCGTGCTTAATATCTGAAGCTGTTAAGCAGACTGCTCGCACTAAGCAGGAAATTGGGGTTCAAGTCCAGGTCTGGTGCAAACTGTCATTTTTCACAAACCACTGATATCAATTTGGATTCACAAAATCAATTTCGTAATAGATACTACTTTTGGTAAATACTCCGGGCTTGAAGGAGATCGCTAACCAAAAATAAGAAGTGTTTGAGTTGTTGATATGCACACTCAAAAGGAAGAAAACTTAGTAGCTTTCAGATTTTGTCCTTTGACGAGCTGCAGTAAAATAAAATACACAAGCATACATATACTGCCTCACACACGTAAACATACGTCTATGTCCCTACAAGGTGCCAGTGCTCTTTTGTTTGTATTTGGACTTGTGCTGGGGTACTGTGGGGTGGAATGGGTGGAGGTAGAGGGAGATGGGAGGGAGGAAGAGAGACTGGGGGTGGATGGCTGGTGGGAGGGAGGGAGGTAGCCAGTTTGCTGGCTAGGAATGCAGGAGGGAGAGGTGGCAGGTATAGGGGCTGCCACGATTGAAGCGGCCAGTAAGAAGTGGCACACACTGAAGGCGATATGGATATGTGAATAGTGTGTGGGTAACAGGACAGAGGAAGGGGAAACCCTTATGTGGAGGGGGCAGAGATAGTGAGTTACCTGAGATTGAGGCCAGGACAATTACAGATACAGAGGATGTGTTGTAAGCGTAACTCCCATCTTCATAGCTCAGAGAAGCTGGTGGTGGAGGAAAGGATCCAGTTGGCTCAGCTTGTGAAGCAGTCACCGAAATTGAGCATGTTTTGCTCAGCTGTATATTATCCCACCAGGTGGTCAACTTTGTTCTTGACAACAGTTTGGCGTTGGTCATTCGTCTTGATGGACAGCTGGTTGGTAGCCATACCAACATAAAAGACTGTGCAGTGTTTGTAGCAGGGTTGGTGTATGACATGTCTGCTTTCACAGGTTGCTGAGCCTCTGCTGTGGTGGGACAAGCTTGTGACAGGACTGGAGTCAGAGGTGCTGGGTCAGTGAATTTGGCAGGTCTTGCATCTTGGTCTGCCACAAGGATATGTCAGTCTAGGTGGCATGATGTAGAGGCATAGGCGTGCCTCTGCATGTGTGTGTGTGTGTGTGTGTGTGTGTGTGTGTGTGTGTGTGTGTGTGTGTTTTATATTTTACTAGAGCTCATCAAAGGATAAAATCCAAAAGCTAGCAAGTTTTCTTCCTTTTCGTATGTGTCTATAGACAACTCAACACTTCTGTCTTCTAGAGAAGAAATTCTACAAGAAGATTCCATTTACTCCAGTAATTTGTTTGAGACATTATCAACCTCATGAAACTTTTTGCTTTCAGAGTGTTGATTCAGTTCTTAATTTCTTTGGCAGAATATGGAGTAATTATGATTCAGCTGTTATGTATGTGGTATTAGTCCATCCCTTGAACTATCCATACCAATATGTTGAACTGCTCACAGGAAATTGTTATCAAATACAGTGATGAGTCAAAAACATTACACCACCTGGATATTAGCATGTTGGTCCACCTTTGGAACACAGTACAACAGGAGCTCTGCATGGCAGGGAATCAAAAATACGTTGACAATTTTCCAGAGGTATGTGGTAACAGATATGTACACTCAGGTCGCACTATTCCTGTAAATATAGTCCAGTGGTTGTGGGTGCACAGCTGTGCGAAATGTGTTCTGTTGGGTTCAGATCAGCCACATTTGCTGCCCAAGACATCAGTGCGAATTCACTATTGTGCTCCTTAAATCAATGTGACGTGATTTTGCTCTTGTGATATCAGCAGTTATTTTGCTGGAAGATGCCACAGCCATTGGGGGGAGAAATCAAGCATGAATGGATGCAGCTGGGCCATAATAATGTTCAAGTCGTCCACAACTACTCGACAGTTTAAAACTATGTGCTGTACCAGTACCTGAATCTGGAACCTTCCCTTCTTGTGAACAAGTGCTGTAGGTACCTAGTTATCCGAGCATGACTCGTGGCCAGTACTCACAGCTCTACTCCCACCAGTATCTCTTCTACTACCTTTCAGACTTCTCAGAAGTTCTCTCACATACCTTGCAGGACTAGCACTACTGAAAGAAAGAATATTATGGAATATGGCTTAGCTAAGTTTTATTCTGCTAGGAAGTTTCAAATTCATGTATACGGCACTACAGAATAAAAATTCATTCTGGAAACAACATTCTAGGCTCTGATAAAGCCATTTCTCTGCACTGTAATGGTGGTAATATAATTAAAATAATGTATTGTGAAACAGGAGACAGTAAGTAAACAAGTCACAATCACAATTAAAATGAAGGAGTACGTTGTTACTTATAATTCACATTTTTTTTAGTTTACTCATTTTGAGCCAGAGGTGTGATCTGTGATAAAACATTAGAGAAGATACACTTCTTTACCAAGATTACTAATAACAACATTTATTCTCGATAATCAGTTTTGGTATTCAGTGTTACCATCTTCAAATCTCAACAGACAAGTTATTGCATATTTCTTAAAACAGCAGTAAAAGTACTCTCTCTCACGAATAGACAGGTACGTAACAGACTGTTGCATTAGCATATCACAATTAAAACAACCATATACGCAGTTATTCACCACATACATCTGTCTTATGTCACCCACACATAAGACAGATGTAGGTGGTGAATAACTGTGTGTGGTGTTGTTTTAATTTTGACATGCTGAAGCATCAGTCTTCTTGTCTGTTACACACGTGCCAGTTCATGACAAACATTACTTTTACTGCTGCTTTAAGAAATGTACATTAACTTGTCTGTTGATCTGAAGCTGGAAACATTGATTACCCAAACCAGTTATTGAGAATAAAAGTTATTATTAGTGATCTTGGCAAACAAGTTTATCTTCTCTAATGATAATTCACAAGTTTAAATAACCATTTTCTAAATGTAGCAACAAAAATAAAATAGTCAAGTTGAAGAAGCAAGAATAGGCATTAAAAATTTCATACCACAAAAATAGAAATAGGTGACACCAACATCCTTCACTGGATTAAGATAATTTTAAAAGTTCACACACTTAAAAGCTTATATAATGTTGATGGAATTCCATACAGGACTCTGAAGAGTTGTCCTAACTCAGAAGTCCTCTCCGCAGAGAAATGTAATTGTTGAACATCTTTGTAAGACAGGTGACAGTAAAGATGTAAGTAATTATTGTCTAATTTCTGTACTGATTTTTTTTCCCTTCCAAATATTCACTAAAGTAATGTACTCAAGACTCGTGTCGCACCAGACTAGAAACAACTTACTTGGCATGTCACAGTTTGGATTACAGAAAGGTAGCTTGACTGAGAATACTATTTATAATGTCTAAATGACTAGATGTATGTCACCAAATATTACAAGCCTTAAACAACAAAATATTGCCAAGACCATTGATTGGTGGATCATAATAGGTGCAATATTTAAGTGCTACTCCAGAATCAATTAACAGTTACAGCATAGGAACAACAAAAATTTGATTTTCAATATTTCACATAATTATTGACCAAATTAAAAATCTTAAAATACTGTCATAATCTGCTCATTAAAAGGTACAATAATAAGTTTAAAGTTGATGATAATAAGACAAGTAACTGTGTGCTTGTCTCGAGGCTGGATAACTGAGGTTGCACACTTACCCAGATTTCATTCTTACAGTACTTGAGAATGAGAGCACTTAGTGTGTTCCTACAAACTTTACGCATAATTTTAAACCTTTATGAATTTTTTCCTTACTGAAACCCCCAACAAAATGGTGAAAGGTAAAAAGTTTATGCTCACTATGTTCCCACCGTTCATGCAGTCAAACTTCAACACCAGGCATGATGTTTTAATCTATTATTGTTTTACTACTGACTCTATTCACAATATACTTCCAAGACAGCATCTACATAAACCACTGAATGTATCTGTAAAATTAGATCACTGGATGACATGTGGATGACATATAGTTCAGGAGATATGGTATTGTAACATGCATGAAAAAATAGCTTTTGCGTAATAGGGACTGCAACTTCCAAAACTGTATATATCCAGTGGTTCGTAATGAGAGCTCTTAGTGACCTCCAACAAACTTTAACCATAATTTCAAACCTTTCCTAAACTAATCCTAGCTTATGTCCGTAAAGGCAAATATTTAACTCATTAGATCATTTGTAAAGGAAACAGATGTCTGAACCTGTCTTATATTTGGGAGATCAATTTTTTACAAAATTGGAGGTTTACTGGTTCTCTAAGAAAAGCTCAAGTTTTATGGAGTTGGTGAATTTACAAACAATTGGTTTGAATCATACTTAACAAAAAAAAGACTACAAAATTGAACTAAGTTGCTCAAAACTGATGAAATTTGAGAAAATTTTAGTGATGGGTGAGAAATTGTGAAGGAGAGTATCCTTTAGAATTCAGTTTTGTGGCCATGCCTGTTCCTTCCACTGTACATACATTGAGCAGACTCAACACTATTTGCAAATGGTACGAGTGCCATCCTGTTAGAGAGGAAACAACAGAAAAAAATTAGCAGAATTATCTAAAAATTTACTCTCCCTTAATTTTTATCTAGTTCTATATAACAAATGGAATTACACTCACAGTTAATAGCCAGATGTAGCCCTACTTCTAAACAGTTCACACATATACACAGCCTATGAACTCACTCTTTCCACACTATTTTATTAAAAATGGCACAGTTGATGTACATAACATGTAACCAATTAACTAACTAACTTTCTACTCAATCTACAACATTCACAACAGCACCTCCTTCCTCCATATTTCCCCTACAGAAATAGGGTGCTAATTTGTAGTTTTATATTTTAAACAATGAGTTCCTGTGTGTACACGATTCTTTAACAGACACAATATATCAGCCTGCTTGTGACTTCCTACATCTTGTGGGCAGACAACTTTTACTTGCTTCCTCTCTAATCTTCTGATGCATCACCATAAGCTTATTCAAGCAAGTTCTTGCTTTTGTGTGTGTGTGTGTGTGTGTGTGTGTGTGTGTGTGTGTGTGTGTGTGTGTGTTAATTCATTAACCTCATTTCAGAATAGCGTGTTTGAATAAATTATTTAGTTTAAAAATGCTTATGTCCAACAGTTTTCAATAAAAAATATTACAGTTTGAGGAGAGGCTATGTGGAAGAAACATGCACAGTTATTCAAGTTATGTCTGTGAAAGAAGACAGTTCCCCAAAAATGAGATATTGGTTCAAGAGAAAGGAGACATACACAACATAAAAACTGAGAGACTTATTAATCTCCTCTCCACAATGTTCAAGATAAGAACTAAACTTATCACTAACATCAAAGACAAAGCATTATAGTTTTACCAGGGTAAGGAACAAGCTGTTGTCAAAATCGGCTGTAGGATAATGGACTATTTTCAGTTTGTAAGTGATATTATAAACCATCGTAATGAGCATGAATTATCGCCTATGGGATTCATAGATATTGTGATTATATTTTACTTAGTTTTGAAAAAGTCTCTTGGTTCAACTTTGGTTAATATAGTGAAGAATATCTTCATAAATGCACAAGTTAAAAGTGTTACTACAGAGAAAATAAAGAAAGAATGTGAATTGTTGTTGTTGTTGTTGTGATCTTCAGCCCAGAGACTGGTTTGATGCAGCTCTCCATGCTACTTTATCCTGTGCAATCTTCTTCATCTCCCAGTACCTACTGCAACCTATATCCTTCTGAATCTCTTTAGTGTATTCATCTCTTGGTCTCCCTCTACGATTCTTACCCTCCGCACTGCCCTCCAGTACTAAATTGGCGATCCCTTGATGCCTCAGAAAATGTCCTACCAACCGATCCCTTCTTCTAGTCTAGTTGTTCCACAAATTTCTCTTCTCTCCAGTTCTATTCAATACCTCCTCATTAGTTATTTGATCTACCCATCTAATTTTCAGCATTCTTCTGTAGCACCACATTTCGAAAACTTCTATTCTCTTTTTTTCTAAACTATTTATCGTCCACATTTCAGTTTCGTACATGGCTACACTCCATACAAATACTTTCAGAAATGATTTCTGACACTTAAATCTATACTCGATGTTAACATATTTCTCTTCTTCAGTAACGCTTTCCTTGCCATTGCCAGTCCACTTCGACCATCATCAGTTATTTTGCTCCCCAAATAGCAAAACTCATTTACTACTTTCAGTGTCTTATTTCCTAATCTAAATCCCTCAGCATCACCCGTCTTAATTCGAGTACATTCGATTATCCTTGTTTTGCTTTTGTTGATGTTCATCCTCCTTTCAAGACACTGTCCATTCTGTTCAGCAGCTGTTCCAGGTCTTTTGCTGTCTCTAACAGAATTACAATGTCATCGACGAACCTCAAAGTTTTAATTTCTTCTCCATGGATTTTAATTCCTACTCCACATTTTCCTTTTGTTTCCTTTACTGCTTGCTCAATATACAGATTGAATAACATTGGGGATAGGCTACAACCCTGTCTCACTCCATTCCCAACCATTGCTTCCCTTTCATGCCCCTCGACTCTTATAACTGCCATCTGGTTTCTGTACAAATTGTAAATAGCCTTTTGCTCCCTGTATTTTACCCCTGCCACCTTCAGAATTCGAAAGAGAGTATTCCAGTCAGTATTGTCAAAAGCTTTTTCTAAGTCTACAATTGCTAGAAACGTAGGTTTGCCTTTCCTTAATCTATTTTCTTAGGGTCAGTATTGCCTCACGTGTTCCAACATTTCTACGGAATCCAAACTGATCTTCCCCGAGGTTGGGTTCTACCAGTTTTCCCATTCGTCTGTAAAGAATTCGTGTTAGTATTTTGCAGCCGTGGCTTATTAAACTGATAGTTCGGTAATTTTAACATCTGTCAACACCTGCTTTCTTCGGAATTGGAATTATTATATTCTTCTTGAAGTCTGGGGGCATTTCACCTGTCTCGTACATCTTGCTCACCAGATAGTAGAGTTTTGTCAGGGCTGGCTCTCCCAAGGCTATCAGTAGTTCAAATGTAATACTGTCTACTCCCGGGGCCTTATTTCGACTTAGGTCTTTCAGTGCTCTGTCAAACTCTTCACGCTGTATCATATCTCCCATTTCATCTTCATCTACATCCTTCTCCATTTCGATAATGTTGTCCTCAAGAACATCGCCCTTGTATAGACCCTCTATATACTCCTTCCACCTTTCTGCTTTTCCTTCTTTGCTTAGAACTGGGTTTCCATCTGAGCTCATGATATTCATGCAAGTGGTTCTCTTTTCTCCAAGGGTCTCTTTAATTTTCCTTTAGCCAGTATCTATCTTACCCGTTCCTGTGAAGCCTGCTGCTCCCCTCTGGCCTTCTGACCAGGCCGTGGTAGCTGACATCATGGAACTTCCTGCCCCTTCCCGGGTCCAGTCTTGTGCACTGCCCAGCGCTGCTACACTCCCTACTGCTTCTGAGGTTTTGGCTCCAATGCCACCTCAGGCCAGAACATCGAAGCCAAAGACAAAGGTGAAGACTCGCCCACTAAAGGAGACTGCAGTTATACAGTCTCCTGATGTGGATGTCATTCTCTCTGACGCCTCTCTCGACTCCTCTTCTGAGGTGATGGAGGTTGATGTCAGACTAGGGCAATCATCTCGCCCCAAAACTGAGCCTCCACCTGTTGTGGGCTCTCCTCCCCGACAGAAAGTGAGAATGAAGGTACTTCCACCCTGATAGATGGCTCCCATTATACAGTGGAACATGAATGGATTCCAGGCACATGTGGAGGAACTGAACCTCCTAGCACGGCAATGCCCCCTGTGCTTGTGTTTACAGGAAACGCATTTAAAACCATCTGATGCTCCTGTACTAAGGGGCTATACATCATATCGCAAAGATGACGTGACTGGAGAAAGGGCCAAAGGCGGAGTCGCTGTGTTTGTCAATAATGACCACCACTCCTCTGCTCTCCCCCTGGATACTGACCTGCAAGCAGTTGCAGTTGAAATTCATTCACCTTGGAGGCTTACCGTTTGCTCCCTTTATTTACCCCCTCTGGATGCAATGACCTTAGACGCTCTCACAGATCTTATCGACCAAGTCCCCCGTCCATTTCTCCTCCTGGGAGACTTCAATGCCCATCTTTTCCTTTGGGGCTCTTCTTCTCTTTGCGCTCAAGGTCGAATTTTGGAGAGCCTCCTAACATCTCAAGTGTTGTGCATCCTCAACACAGGTACTCCGACTCATTTCTCTACTGCTACAGGGTCATTCTCAGCCATTGACCTATCTTTCTGCTCTCCAACCCTCACCGACTCTGTTCACTGGGAGGTCACTGACGACCTTCATTCCAGCGATCACTTCCCTATCCGCATTCATCTCCTGGATGGTGTATTGCTGGAGCAGCGGCCACCATTGTGGATGATTGGCAGGGCTAACTGGCCACTGTTCACTCGGTTGCGGTCTTTGACCGCCACAATAACGTACAGGAATGGGTGGATCACATCACGCTTGTGGTCCATCATGCTGCTGACCTGTCCATACCACAGTCTTCTGGCACTCTTAAGCAGCGCCTTGTGCCTTGGTGGACAGAAGCGTGCCCTTCAGCCATCCGGGACAGGCGTGCGGCTCTTCGCCGATTTAAATGCCGCCCAACAGCGGTCAATCTTACCGCCTTTTGAATCGCGAGAGCCAGGGCACGCCGTGTCATTAAAGAGAACAAGAAAAGGTCATGGCAGGAGTTTCTGGACTCCATCAACCGTTCCACTTGTTCCACAAGAGTATGGGAAGCCATCCGGAGGATTTCTGATCAACATAGCCGTTTACCAATAGCTGCTGTCCTGAACCAGGGATACCTCCAAACGACACCCAGAGCCATTGCTCAGACGCTGGCAAAGCATTTTGCACAAAGTACTGCCACTGCAAATCAGGTTCCAGCGTTTCGTCGCTACTGTGCGACTGTTGAAAGAGCGACCTTGGACTTTCGGTCGAACAGTTCTGTGGCCTACAATTCCCCTTTCTCCGTGTGGGAACTTGAATCGGCACTTACTGAGACTTCTGACACTGCACCAGGTTACGACCACATCCGATACTCCATGCTTCGACATCTGCCAGCGGCATCAAAGGAAATCCTCCTCGAATGTTTTAATCTCATATGGCAGACAGGAGTGTTCCCCACCTCGTGGAGGGAGGCAATCCTCATCCCTCTCCTCAAACCAGGAAAGGACAGCACATGTCCTGGTATTTATCGTAGTATCGCCTTGACAAGCTGTAATGGAAAGACCCTGGAACGGATGGTTAACCGGCGTCTGGACTGGCTGTTAGAGACCAGACAGCTCCTTAGCAGCTTTCAGTGTGTATTCCAAAAATTTCGGTCCACGGTCGACAACCTGACCCTCCTAGAGGCGGCTATTCAGCAGGCTTTTCTCCGTCAGCATCACTGTATCGGTATCTTCTTTGATATCAGTAAGGCATATGATTCTACTTGGAGACACTGTATTCTTGCACAAATGCATCAATGGGGCTTTCGTGGCCGCCTCCCGATTTTCATTCGGTCTTTCCTGTCTCAGCGCTTTTTTCGGACCCGCGTTGGTAACACACTGTCTGATCGCTTTGAGCAAGAGAACGGTGTCCCCCAGGGCAGTGTTTTAAGCGTTACCCTCTTTGCCATAGCCATCAACAGTATAACATCTACAGTGAGGAGTCCAGTACAGTGCTCCTTATTTGTGGACGACTTTGCTGTTCTCTGTTCCACCTCCAGTGTTGCAACCGTGAGCCGTCAGTTGCAGCTAACAGTGCGGCGGTTGGAGGAGTGGGCTGCAAAGACGGGTTTTCGGTTTTCTACTGATAAGTGTGTTTGTGATCATTTTAATCATTCTCGTCATCTTTTTACTTTGCCTGCCTTGCATATGGGGGATACTGCCCTGCATTTTAGAGACACAGTGTGGTTTCTGGGCCTAATTTTTGACTCCAGGTTGTCATGGCTGCCACACCTACGTGACTTGAAAGCCAGAACGCTGAAGGCACTGAACATCCTCAAGTGCCTCAGCCACAGGTCTTGGAGCGCGGACAGGGCACGTTTCCTTCAGTTTTATGGAGCTTTTGTGCGTTCACGGCTGGACTATGGGTGCACAGTATATGGGTCAGCGAGGCCATCTTATTTGCGGATCCTTGACGCTGTTCACCATGCTGGGATGCGACTGGCCACAGGTGCTTATCGGACCAGTCCCGTACCCAGCCTCTGTGCTGAGTCTGGCGAACTGCCACTTACCATCCGGCGGCAGCTCCTGCTGGTGTGCCAGGCTTGTAAGTTTCTTCCAGCTCCCAGCTCGCCTGCTCACCGTCTTGTTGCCCGTCCACCTCTGGACCGCCTTTTTTCCCGCCGTCCCCGGGCTACATTGCCGTTTGGGATCCATGTGCAACGTGTACTAGAGTCCCTCAGTGTGGAGTCTGTAAAACCCCAAATCCTGGGTTTTAACCGCCTGCCACCGTGGTTACTGAAGAGGCCCGGAGTGATTTTAGATTTGTTGCAGTACAAGAGAGATTGAACTCCTGCCACCGTTTTTAATGCAGCATTTTCTGCATTTTTATCTGAGCACCACGACTATGTAGCTGTTTTTACGGATGGGTCGAAACAGGGGGATTCTGTTGGTTGCTCAGTTGTTTTTCCATATCATGTCCTCAAGGTCCGACTGCCTCAGACTTTTACTGTCTTTGATGCAGAATTGTTTGCGATCTTGCGGGCACTGGAGCACATGAGACATTCTTCCTCTCCTAAATTTCTTGTCTGTTCCGATTCACTCAGTGCCCTTTACTCATTGCAACGTTTGTATCCGGCAGACAGAATCATCCAGACCATCCAGGATGCCCCCCTCCGGCTACAGCGACTGGGGAAGGTTGTAGCTTTCTGGGTTCCGGGGCATGTTGGCATTTCTGGGAATGAAAGGGCAGATCTCGCAGCCAAGGAGGCATGTCTTGCCCCACAAGTATCTCAGTGTGCTATCCCCTTGCATGCACTCACCTCGCTGTTGAGCTCACTGGTCATGCGTTGGTGGGAGGATGAGTGGTTGGAAGTGACTGACAATAAGTTCCGTATAGTCTAGCCCACAACTCGTGTGTGGTGTACTTCCTTTCAGCCCCATCGACGGGACGAGGTTCTCTTCACTCAGCTTCTAATAGGCCACAGCCCTATGACGCATGGCTTCCTGCTCCGGCGAGAGGACCCTCCAATGTGTGGTGCTTGCGGCGTCCAGGTCACCGTGCGCCACATTTTATTGGATTGCGTTTTATTTTCTGACCAGCGGGTCGCGGCTGACTTGCCAGCGGACCTGCCATCTCTTTTAGGCAACACTCGGACGAATGTGGTTAAAGTTTTTAAGTTCTGTGCCCTGTCAAATGTTTTTACAAAGATTTTAGGGAGAGGATTTTAATTTGCTCACTGTGTGACAAGCTCGCCCATATTTTATGTAAGTGGCCAGCCAATAACAATATCCCTTAACATTCTTGTTGCTATGTTTCCCCTTTCCTTAGGTTTTACTTTCTTATGTAGCATTTTCCTTCTTTTCCTGCTTTCTTTGAGTGTGTGCTTTAGTTTTCTTAGGTCTGCCCACATTTGTTCCTTTTAATGTGTGTCAGGGCGCTGATGACCTCGATGTTGAGCGCCCATAAGCCCCAACACACCACCAACACCATCTATCTTACCCCTAGTGATATACACCTCTACATGCACACATTTGTCCTCTAGCCATCCCTGCTTAGCTATTTTGCACTTCCTGTCAATCTCATTTTTGAGACGTTTGTATTCCTTTTTGCCTGCTCCATTTACTGCATTTTTGTATTTTCTCCTTTCACCAATCAAATTCATTATCTCTTCTGTTACCCAACAGGGTGTATACAGCCCGGGACATCCGGGAGATCCGGGGAAAACCCGGGAATTTTTTAGAATTCCAGGATTTTTCATTGTTTTAGATTTCAGTTAGTTTTGTAGGTTTGACGTGTAAGATCAGATACGCTGACAAAGAACTTTAGTCCACTACTGCTGAATAATACTGCAGCAATGAAACATAAATCAGAGAATAAAACCAAAATAAAAGTTTAGTTGGATAGAAAATGGGTAATTTACACAATGCACAGACCAGTTTGCCGACTCCTGAAAAGTGTCAAAGGCTTTAGGTCAAAGATTATGCAGTACGTCTGTAACAACTAATGTGCATTCGATGTGCGTGACGTCACAATTGTTTAAGTTTCTAACAGATCACCAGAAAATATTACGAATAGTGGCTTGAGATGCGTTACTTTCAAAGTAAATTTCCATGCAAGATGATTTATGTTACGTGTGAGAAGGTGCAGTGAATTTCTTAAATCACAGGGCATTATAACTCTCATTCAAAACGTAACACTTTGGGGATCAGCCATTTGAAAAATGTCGAGCCCAGAAGATAAGTCATTTATGCCACTATTTAAAATTTTACCGGCACATTCGTATTTGATATGACTTAACATGTAACACGCGCTACAAAAATACCGAGCTTCAGGTTAGTTTTCATATTTAATGTTGTTCTCTCATAGATAAAAAATTATGCAATTGATGCCAAAAAGTGTAATTGACCTTCAAAAAAATGTGGATAATGTGTTACTGAGAAATGTCACAAGTCTCTTCATGCCAGAACACTTCGACTTTTCTACGCAACTGATAATCATTTTGGCACGATTTTAATTGCCAAATTAGAGCCTGTTACTAGGCCTATGGACTTCCTGTCGTTGTAGGAGTAATAACAGTGGATGCCAACAGAGGATGCAATTCTCGTTCGTACATACACATCTGCTTACGAGTTAACCGGTGTAGAAACGCACTTAGCTGAGTTGAGCGAGCTCGGCGTAACTTCGTAACGTACTCGCCGCGGCCTGTCTTTCTCGTAGGCGCCGCAGCCTGTCTTTCTCGTAAGCCTCGTGCTCTGAATAACTGCCGTCATTCGCTAGCGAGGTCACGTGACATGAGCTATGACTGGCTGACAAAAGTGCATCGCTCAACGCAATCTCCATTTTAGAGTTTCGGAAGCTACCGCACTGTAATTTGTGGAATTTGTGTAAATACTTTCGCAATACGAAAATAATTGTCTCGCATCAAACAACTTTCCAAACGCATTGTTTTTCCAGGATTTCATTTCCTAAAGCGGTGGGACGTCCTCCGCTGGTATAAGACCTTTACGATTCAAAGGACTGATACGTTTTATAGCTCCGAGGGAAAGTATACTGTTACTTAACCCGGATGTATTTTCACCCGCTTTATACGCAATTTCATCTGGGAGAAATTGTGTTTTTAACCGGGAAATCCGGGGAAAATCCGGGAATTTTTTTTTTCTTGTCCACGTAGACACCCTGCCCAAGGATTTCTATTAGCCCTCATCTTTTTATCTACTTGATCCTCTGCTGCCTTCACTATTTCATCTCTCAAAGCTACCCATTCTTCTACTGTATTTCTTTCCCTCATTCTTGTCAATCGTTCCCTAACTCTCTCGCTGAAACCCTGTACAACCTCTGGTTCTTTCAGTTTATCCAGGTCCCATCTTCTCAAATTCCCATCTTTTTGCAATTTCTTTAGTTTTAACCTACAGTTCATAACCAATAGATTGTGGTCAGAGTCCACATCTGCCCCTGGAAATGTCTTACAATTTAAAACCTGGCTCCTAAATCTCTGTCTTACCATTATATAATCTATTTGAAACCTGTCAGTATCTCCAGGCTTCTTCCATGTATACAATCTTCTTTTATGTGGAGTTAGTGGAAAATAACTGTTGTCTACTCATTGTCTCAACGGCATAGTATGTGTTACTTTGGAATAGTGTTTATTATTTAACCAATTACAAATCAGGTAACTGTTATAAAATGGTTACAAATGGTGATACTTGTATCCTTTAAATATAATTTTAATTTCATCATGCAGTAAATATATGTATATATTCACCAATTCTTCGGGGAAAATATACTTGTCCCCTTTTCCTTTATGATGTAATATTTTTAGATTATTCAATAATACAGTGACAGCAGGATCTTGACTTTGGTGTGTTTTTGTTAAACATACCTGCAGCTAGCTATGTTTTATCATCTTGGATCCTTTTCTTTTTTAGTACTGTAACACTTCTGAAACTAAAAATACTATTTGCTACTGCAAAAATCCATGAAACAATTTCAAGTCTGACTGCGTTCTTACAGTACACACACACACACACACACACACACACACACACGCACAAAACACTTTCTCTCTCTCTCTCTCTCTCTCTCTCTCTCTCTCTCTCTCTCATATATATATATTCTCCCCTTTGGGTAGCCATTTTGGCCTAGGTTTTTTTATATATTTTCATTGAAATGTCATTTTTTAAAATTAGATTATTTTTTCTTTCTATGTAAAATTAATTACTAATTTTTATTAGTAGAGGGTTATAAATACAAAATCAAAAAGGGGTAATGCAGGAGTAGGTTTAATAATGAATAAAAAAAATAGGAGAGCGGGTAAGCTACTGCAAGCAGCATAGTGAACGCATTATTGTGGCCCAGATAGACACGAAGCCCACGCCTACTACAGTAGTACAAGTTTATATGCCAACTAGCTCTGCAGATGAAGAAATTGATGAAATGTATGATGAGATAAAAGAAATTACTCAGGTAGTGAAGGGAGACGAAAATTTAATAGTCATGGGTGACTGGAATTCGACAGTAGGAAAAGGAAGCGAAGGAAACGTAGTAGGTGAATATGGATTGGGGCTAAGAAATGAAAGAGCAAGCCGCCTGGTAGAATTTTGCACAGAGCATACATAACTTAATCATAGCTAACACTTGGTTCAAGAATCATGAAAGAAGGTTGTATACATGGAAGAACCCTGGAGATACTAAAAGGTTTCAGATAGATTATATAATGGTAAGACAGAGATTTAGGAACCAGATTTTAAATTGTAAGACATTTCCAGGGGCAGATGTGGACTCTGCCCACAATCTATTGGTTATGAACTGTAGATTAAAACAGAAAAAACTGCAAAGAGGTGGGACTTTAAGGGAGATGGGACCTGGATAAACTGAAAGAACCAGAGGTTGTACAGAGTTTCAGGGAGAGCATAAGGGAACAATTGACAGGAATGGGGGAAAGAAATACAGTAGAAGTAGAATGGGTAGCTTTGAAGAATGAAATAGTGAAGGTAGCAGAGGATCAAGTAGGTAAAAAGACAAGGGCTACTAGAAATCCTTGGGTAACAGAAGAGATACTGAATTTAATTGATGAAAGGAGAAAATACAAAAATGCTGTAAGTGAAGCAGGCAAAAAGGAATACAAGTGTCTCAAAAATGAGATCGACAGGAAGTGCAAAATGGCTAAGCAGGGATGGCTAGAGGACAAATGTAAGGATGTAGAGGCTTATCTCATGAGTGGTAAGATAGATACTGCCTACAGGAAAATTAAAAAGACCATTGGAAAAAAGAGAACCACTTGCATGAATATCAAGAGCTCAGATGGAAACCCAGTTCTAAGCAAAGAAGGGAAAACAGAAAGATGGAAGGAGTATATAGAGGGTCTACACAGGGGCGATGTTCTTGAGGACAATATTATGGAAATGGAAGAGGAGGTAGATGAAGATGAAATGGGAGATATGATACTGCGTGAAGAGTTTGACAGAGCACTGAAAGACCTAAGTCGAAACAAGGCCCCGGGAGCAGGCAACATTCCATTAGAACTACTGACAGCCTTGGGAGAGCCAGGCCTAACAAAACTGTACCATCTGGTGAGCAAAATATATGAGACAGGCGAAATTCCCTCAGACTTCAAGAAGAATATAATAATTCCAATCCCAAAGGAAGCAGGTGTTGACAGATGTGAAAATTACTGAACTATCAGTTTAATAAGTCACAGCTGCAAAATACTAACGTGAATTCTTTACAGACGAATGGAAAAACTGGTAGAATCTGACCTCAGAGAAGATCAGTTTGGATTCTGTAGATATGTTGGAACATGTGAGGCAATACTGACCCTACGACTTATCTTAGAAGAAAGATTAAGGAAAGGCAAACCTACATTTCTAGCATTGGTAGACTTAGAAAAAGCTTTTGACAATGTTGACTTGCAGGGGTAAAATACAGGGAGCGAAAGGCTATTTACAATTTGTACAGGAACCAGATGGCAGTTATAAGAGTCGAGGGGCATGAAAGGGAAGCAGTGGTTGGGATTGGAGTGAGACAGGGTTGTAGCCTATCCCCAATGTTATTCAATCTGTATATTGAGCAAGCAGTGAAGGAAACAAAAGGAAAATGTGGAGTAGGAATTAAAATCCATGGAGAAGAAATAAATACTTTGAGGTTTGCCGATGACATTGTAATCCTATCAGAGACAGCAAAGGACTTGGAAGAGCAGTCGAACGGAATGGACAGTGTCTTGAAAGGAGGGTATAAGATGAACATCAACAAAAGCAAAACGAGGATAACGGAATGTAGTCAGATTAAATCGGGTGATGCTGAGGGAATTAGATTAGGAAATGAGACACTTAAAGTAGAAAAGGAGTTTTGCTCTTTGGGGAGCAAAATAACTGATGATGGTCGAAGTAGAGAGGATATAAAATGTAGACTGGCAATGGCAAGGAAAGCGTTTCTGAAGAAGAGAAATTTGTTAACATCCAGTATAGATTTAAGTGTCAGGAAGTCGTTTCTGAAAGTATTTGTATGGAGTGTAGCCATGTATGAAAGTGAAATGTGGACGATAAATAGTTTAGACAAGAAGAGAATAGAAGCTTTCGAAACGTGGTGCCACAGAAGAATGCTGAAGATTAGATGGGCAGATCACATAACTAATGAGGAGGTATTGAATAGAATTGGGGAGAAGAGGAGTTTGTGGCACAAATTGACTAGAAGAAGGGATCGGTTGGTAGTACATGTTCTGAGGCATCAAGGGATCACTAATTTGGTACTAGAGGGCAGCGTGGAGGGTAAAAATCGTAGAGGGAGACGAAGAGATGAATACACTAAGCAGATTCAGAAGGATGTAGGCTGCAGTAGGTACTGGGAGATGAAGAAGCTTGCACAGGATAGAGTAGCATGGAGAGCTGCATCAAACCAGTCTCAGGACTGAAGACAACAACAACAACAACAACAATTTTTATTATTTAAACCTTCCACAACGACAGAACCATGGGACTGCAGTGGTATGATATGTTGAGAGTAAGAATGAATTTGCTGCAGACTGCAATTAAATGAGCTTCAATTTTTTTAGTTTGAACACGATCAATTTCGAGGCCACAAGTCTCTTCTTTAGACGTACCTGATACGTGTACATCAAATTAGTGTGTGCCATGTTTTTCTTAGAACCATGTCTTGTTATTGTCAATTGTCCTGCAGTAACGAGCACTATCAAAGAAGAGTCTAGAACATCAGTTACGAAGTGACACAGTCAGTGGCTGGCCAGAGAATAATCTTCAGAATTCTGTAGCCAGCCATTGAGCTTGTCACTGTGTGAGTGGTGTCGTGGGCCCATTACTACAGGGCAATTGTTGACAGCAAGACATGGTCCTAAGAAAAACATGTGACACATCGATATGACATGTATGTGTAAGGTACGTTTGAGGATGAGGCTAGTAGTCTCGGAATCTATCATGTTATAATTAAAAAATTGCATAATTGTTGCCATATCAGTTTGCAGATACAAATTTCTCAATTGAAAATGATTACTTTGTCTTATATACCTCAGACTGTAACTGTTGAGCTCTCAATGTCAACTACCTATTTATTAAAAAAACTGAAAATAATTTAATTGCAGTGTGAGACAAATTCAAACTTACTCTCATAATTTCTTTTTCATTCTACACTGAAGCACCAGAGAAACTGGTATAGGCACACGTATTCAAAAACAGACATATGTAAACAAGCAAAATATGGCGCTGTGGTTGGCAATGCTTATATAAGACAATCAGTGAGGGGTGCAGTTGTTAGATCACTTACTGCTGCTACAATGGCAGGTTATCAAGATTTAAGTGAGTTTGAACATGGTGTTATAGTCGGTGTAAGAGTGATGGGACACAGCGTCTCCGAGGTAGTGATGACCATTTCACAAGTGTACTGTGAATACCAGGAATCCGATAAAACATCAAATCTCGACACCACTACGGCCGGAAATAGATCCTGCAAAAACAATACCAACGATGACTGAAGAGAATTGTTCAACGTTACAGAAGTGCAATCCTTCTGCAAATTGCTGCAGATATCAGTGCTGGACCATCAACAAGTGTCAGTGTGCAAACCATTCAACGAAGCATCATTCATATGGGCTTTCAGAGCTGAAGGCCCACTTGTATATCCTTGATGATTATGCGACACAAAGCTTTACGCCTTGCCTGGACCTGTCAACACAGAAATTGGACTGGAAACATGTTGCCTGGTCAGACAAGTCTCATTTCAAATTTTATCAAGTGAATGGACTTGTACGGGTATGGAGACAACCTCATGAATCCCTGGACCCTTCAAGTCAGCAGGGGACTGTTCAAGTCGGTGGAGGCTCTGTAGTTGTGTGGGTCATTTGCAGTTGGAGTGATATAGGACCCCTGATATGTCCATTGTGAATTCCAATGGACTTTGGCAATTCCAGCAAGACAATGCAACACCCCAAACATCCAGAATTGCTACAGAGTGGCTCCATGAACACTCATCTAAGTTTAAACATTTCCCCTCATCACCAAACTCCTCAGACATGAACATTATTGGGATGCCTTGTAACATGCTGTTCAGAAAAGATTCCCACTCCCTTGTACTCTTACGTATTTATTTATTTATTGTTCCGTGGGACCAATTTAAGGAGATGTCTCCATGGTCATGGAACGAGTCAATACATGAAATTATAACATGATATTAGAAACAGATAAAATGAAATATAAAAAAACATATTCAGGTGACAAGTCGTAAGTTTAAATGAAAAAAGTCAACAATGTAACACTGGAATTTGCTTAATTTTTTAGCTCTTCCAGGAGCTCCTCGACAGAATAGAAGGAGTGAGCCACGAGGAAACTCTTAAGTTTGGACTTAAAAGAGTTTGGGCTACTGCTGAGATTTTTGAGTTCTTGTGGTAGCTTATTGAAAACGGATGCAGCAGAATACTGCACTCCTTTCTGCACAAGAGTCAAGGAAGTGCATTCTACATGCAGATTTGATTTCTGCCTAGTATTAACTGAGTGAAAGCTGCTAACTCTTGGGAATAGGCTAATATTGCTAACAACAAAACGACATTAAAGAAAATATATACTGTGAGGGCAATGTCGGAATTCCCAGATTTTTGAATAGGGGTCGACAAGAGGTTCTTGAACTAACACCACATATAGCTCGAACAGCCTGTTTTTGAGCCAAAAATACCCTTTTTGAATCAGAAGAATTACCCCAAAAAATAATACCATACGACATAAGTGTATGAAAATATGCGAAGTAGGCTACTTTTCGTGTTGAAGTGTCACTTATTTCAGATACTGTTCTAATAGTAAATAAAGCAGCATTTAGCTTCTGAACAAGATCCTGGACATGGGCTTTCCACAACAGCTTACTATCTATCCGAACGCCTGGGAACTTGAACTGTTCCGTCTCGCTTATAATATGCCTATTCTGTCTGATCAAAATATCGGTTCTTGTGAAATTGTGAGTTGTTGTTGTGGTCTTCAGTCCTGAGACTGGTTTGATGCAGCTCTCCATGCTACTCTATCCTGTGCAAGCTTCTTCATCTCCCAGTACTTACTGCAACCTACATCCTTCTGAATCTGCTTAGTGTATTCATCTCTTGGTCTCCCTCTATGATTTTTACCCTCCACACTGCCCTCCAATGCTAAATTTGTGATCCCTTGATGTCTCAAAACATGTCCTACCAACCGATCCCTTCTTCTAGTCAAGTTGTGCCACAAACTTCTCTTCTCCCCAATCCTATTCAATACCTCCTCATTAGTTACGTGATCTACCCACCTTATCTTCAGCATTCTTCTGTAGCACCACATTTTGAAAGCTTCTATTCTCTTCTTGTCCAAACTAGTTATCGTCCATGTTTCACTTCCATACATGGCTACACTCCATACAAATACTTTCAGAAACGACTTCCTGACACTTAAATCTATACTCGATGTTAACAAATTTCTATTCTTCAGAAACGATTTCCTTGCCATTGCCAGTCTACATTTTATATCCTCTCTACTTCGACCATCATCAGCTATTTTACTCCCTAAATAGCAAAACTCCTTTACTACTTTAAGTGTCTCATTTCCTAATCTAATTCCCTCAGGATTACCCGATTTAATTTGACTACATTCCATTATCCTCGTTTTGCTTTTGTTGATGTTCATCTTATATCCTCCTTTCAAGACACTGTCCATTCCGTTCAACTGCTCTTCCAAGTCCTTTGCGGTCTCTGACAGAATTACAATGTCACCAGCGAACCTCAAAGTTTTTACTTCTTCTCCATGAATTTTAATACCTACTCCGAATTTTTCTTTTGTTTCCTTTACTGCTTGCTCAATATACAGATTGAATAACATCGGGGAGAGGCTACAACCCTGTCTCACTCCTTTCCCAACCACTGCTTCCCTTTCATGCCCCTCGACTCATAACTGCCATCTGGTTTCTGTACAAATTGTAAATAGCCTTTCGCTCCCTGTATTTTACCCCTGCCACCTTCAGAATTTGAAAGAGAGTATTCCAGCCAACATTGTCAAAAGCTTTCTCTAAGTCTACAAATGCTAGAAATGTAGGTTTGCCTTTTCTTAATCTTTCTTCTAAGATAAGTCATAAGGTTAGTATTGACTCACGTGTTCCAACATTTCTACGGAATCCAAACTGATCTTCCCCGAGGTCCGCTTCTACCAGTTTTTCCATTCGTCTGTAAAGAATTCGCGTTAGTATTTTGCAGCTGTGACTTATTAAACTGATAGTTCGGTAATTTTCACATCTGTCAACACCTGCTTTGTTTGGGATTGGAATTATTATATTCTTCTTGAAGTCTGAGGGTATTTCGCCTGTCTCATACATCTTGCTCACCAGATGGTAGAGTTTTGTCAGGACTGGTTCTCCCAAGGCCGTCAGTAGTTCTAATGTAATGTTGTCTACTCCTGGGGCCTTGTTTCAACTCAGGTCTTTCAGTGCTCTGTCAAACTCTTCACGCAGTATCTTATCTCCCATTTCGTCTTCATCTACATCCTCTTCCATTTCCATAATATTGTCCTCAAGTACATCTCCCTTGTATAAATCCTCTATATACTCCTTCCACCTTTCTGCCTTCCCTTCTTTGCTTAGAACTGGGTTGCCATCTGAGCTCTTGATATTCATACAAGTGGTTCTCTTCTCTCCAAAGGTGAATTAGAAACTGTAAAAACTGAGTCTTACTGTGATTTAGCGTCAAATTGTTTTCCACAAGCCACGAACTTATTTCATGAACTACATTATTTGTTACTGTTTCAGTATTACACACAAGATCCTTTCCATATTTGGGGAAGTGGCAGTATGGACCAAAACAAGAAAAAAATATACAGTAAACGTGTGCTTTAAAATGCATACCTTAAAAGTTATGAGCATTTGTTCATTAGAAGAGTTATGATTCAAAGTAGCTAAGATGAAAAAGTGCTCATAGCTCTTAACATATGCATTTTAGAGCACATGTTTATTGGACATTTTTTTCTTGTTTTGATCCATACTGCCACTTCCAAAAATATGCAAAACAAAGAGCTTGCAGTTGAAGAGATTTGTTTCACAGTATTGAAGATGAAAAATTGCTCGTAGCTCTTAAGGTATGCATTTTCGACCCTATGTTTACCGAGACTTTTTTACTTCTAGTATCATGTACTTTCTACTGTATGTGTTTATGCCATTAATTATGATACACCCTGTATAAAAAAATTATACAAAATAACTAGGTATTACTGCCAATTTACTATAACAACTTCACCACATAAGTCATGTGCTTACTCAGCAACCAACTTTCCAACCTACATAAGGTAATTCATTGATTGATCCACAGGCCAGTAAATAAGGTCGGGGAAAGGACTTTTCAAGCCTTATATTGCCTTAGATATAACTGTCTTCTGTCAACTAATCCTGTCAATTCATGTTGGGATACAGATGTGGAATGAACTGGTCATTATAGTGTTTTATTAATGAATGTCATTACACCATTTCAAAATCTTAAACCAATTGACTGCAATATGACTTTCTTATAGTTCTAAATCTTGTTGAAACTGTACAAGCAGCTAATGAGAATCATCGGATACAGTCAGGAGATATTAACTTTTCTGTCAAAAATGGTTAGCCTACTTTGTCTTACTGCTCTTCAGACCCTCTCTGCTGAGCTCTCAATATCTTCTATCTAAAACTCCATTACTGTGAAAAGAAGAGAGCTTACATTGTACTTTAACATTATTGTAAAAATTCCAATACTTTTATACAATGTTTTTCAGTAGATAGTTTCTTTCTCTTTATTCTGAGCATGGTGCTGCTTCTCTGTGGACCTAAATGGGGAATGTACTTTTTAAGCTCAACAGTGAAGGCATCGTCCTCCCTTCCACCACACTGAAATAATAAAACAATACAATTACCAGCAAATATTACAATATAATACAACTAGTACTGACACTGTCCCATTCTTCATTATGTAAATAAGATGCTCTGACACATAAGGCTACGATGTCCTCTAGAATTTTTGGGGCCATTACATCTTCCATTATTTGTACACCTGAATCATTGTCATTTTGGTGATGACACTATATTAAGCCTCTAGTGCACACAAAATTCAACAGTGAATAAAGGAACTTCATGCAGCAAGTATGGACGGATGACGTAAAATAAGTTATAATAAGACTAAACTAATAGATAATCATGTCTAAGAAAACAATCCACTCAAGAAAAGGAGACAGAATGGCTAGCAAATATTTAACATCAAGCAGTGAAATTCCGTTACTATTTACACAAACATTTAAAAGTTTAAAATGCTCTAACCTACCTTTTAAAACTGTTAGTTTCTTGTTCACAAAGAATGAAAGGTAGGTTTGGGAATGTTGATCTCAGTACATTACTCTGCCAAGATACAACTTTCTCAAGTCAAGTCCCGAAATGACACACCCATCCCTGCTATACCTTGGTATACCACTCGCTGTCACCATCCTAACCTCCATAATACTCTTGTCAAAACAAATAACTTTCCCAGGCTGTTATTCCTACTCCAAAGTTCCCAGCACTTCAGTTATAACTGTTGTATAACCTTCTCCATGCACCCACCCACTTGCACCTACTCCTGTCTGACCACTGTCTTACTTCATCAAAGGCAGAGCAGAATGTGAAACCAAATGTGTTGTTTACCAGCCAACATGTGTTTACAGCACAGCTTTTTATATTGGTATGACGGCCACTAAACGGTATACAGGAATGGACATTAATTGCACAATCCTGCCACTTCGAATTTATCTAATTTATTATGCTTCTGATATGTTCCAAAAGGAAAGTTTTCATATTGTTATTAATCCATCCCAGTTAGTTTTGGTCTCTTATTCCATCTTTTTGTCTCATTCTGTTCTTCTACCATATGAAGGCTGAAACAGTTGCAGTGCTTATATGTGTGTGTGACCTGCTCCACTATATTTGAGCCCCCCACCCCACCCCTTCATCATAATCTCCCTCTAGCCTCAAAATAGATGGCTCCCTTCCAAAATGGGTCCACCTCCACAGCTCAGTAATCAGTGCATTTAAGTGAAATGCAGAGAACCCAGGTTTCATTCCTAGTACTGTCAGGGTTTCTTGGTGTAAGAACTGGAACGGAGTGCACTCAAACTTGTGATGCCAATTGAGGAGCTACTTGATTGAGAAGTAGCAGGACCAAGATCAAGAAAGCCAACAATGACTAGGAGAGTGGTATGCCCGTCCATACTGAAACTAAATGACATCATTGGTAGAGGATGGCATAGTGGTTGATCGGCACCAGTTGTTCCATCTTGGCCTGAATGTGGAGCTTTGCATTGAATGCTCTCAAACTGGGATACAAGTGACCTCCATCTCCTGTGTAAACTTTCTAAATGTATCCCACTTTCCTTCTGTGAAAAGAACTAACAGTTCCAAAACTTTTTCTACTAGTAAACGTGTCTCTTATCATCCACAAATTGAATAGAAAACCATGCAGTTTACAAAATATGGTTATAGAAACACTAACCAAGTGTTTGTAACTGAGAGGAGAGCAAAAGAAATAAAGGTAGGTTACCAGTTCGTAGAACTCAAAAGTGACTGAGCTTCACCACACTGTAGATGTTCATACATTTGTTTGAATTTGCAGTGCCCACATTGATTGTATGCTCCCATGTGCTGATGTGAATTCAATATATGGGAAAATTCTTGTGTGAAATCTTTCCTTTCAACTAAATCCTTGAAAACTGTTTTCAGTACCAAACTTTGACAACACTGTCAACTTCATACTTGTAGCATCAGTCTTATCCTGGCTTCACTGTTTTGTGTTCAGTAACATGGTGACAGATTTAGTCTTCCAGTTATCTTGATATTCGGTTCTCCTTGACTTGAAGCATGAATTTAGCATTGGGAAAGAGTACATGTAAAATTGACACAAGTTGTATAGGGTAATTGCCATCGTAACAACTGTAATAAAAGTCTTATTAAGACCAGACATGTTTCACTTTATTTTAAAGCATCTTCAGTTGTCAGTTTTTTTTCCCACATGTGTGTGTTGAATATTTGCACGCAGAACTTTCACTGCACTTTTGCACACAGAACTTTCACTGCACTTAACATATTTACACTTATGCACTACAAAGTATCACTGTCCTCTCTCCACTTTGCATGAGGACAGTGATTCTTCCCAACACAGAAGTACTTGGACTGTAAAATTTAAGTTTCTTCTCATTAGGCAACTGTTATGCACCACATAATTAAATTAAATCTGTGTTACCAGTATTGCTTTCATTGTGTACTGTAGTGGTTTTTTTTATTACTCCCAAAGTAAAAGGGTCCTCAGTCCCTTGCAAAGTTACTTGATCACCATCACACCCTGAAGACATGCATCATCCCTTGACATGGATCACCACATGAAAATAAATAATAAATTTGCACAGTAGTTGCACTATCCTATAAAATAATACATTATAGCGTTTTATCGTTTGTATCACTTGTCAGAAAGGTAAATGTAAGGTTAATCATCACTCTTCTGGAGTGACTTATAACACCGCATTACACATGATCTTTTTTCTGTATTACTTTATGTTAGTTAGGTAGAGTTGTAGGCTGCTACTGTAGAATAGTGAACTCCTTATTGCATCTGATACATAAAAATTCACTAAACTGAAATAGCTTATTTTCTAGCATATAACTTTTAAAAATTCTTTGTAGGAAGATGAGCAGGATGTTATGGAGAACCAAGGGGACATTTGGAATGGTGATGTGCATTCGGAGGAGGATGAAGAGGAGGAGGAGGAAGAGGAAGCAAGTGAAGATGAAGCAGAACTACATCCCCATCCAAATGCACAGTAGTGTGACAGCTTCAAATAATGTGCACAAAAACATAACTGTTTTTGTTTGTCAGTTAAAATTCCAAGGACAATTGGAATCTCAATTTTCTCACATCTGAAAATTGCAGGAGTATTCTGTTTTGGAAGAACTTGATTTTATATTGCTATGAGTTGATTACAAAATTAAACAGTAGTCTTTTAGAAAATTGTTTTACTTATCTAGTCACTCATTGGGCACAGTAGTGCACCATTATACACTACTTTCTGATCCTGGACAATAGTTTTGTTACCATAGTCACTACATTTCTACAAAAAGATGTCTTGACTTCATGGAAAAGGTGTAAGAATCAGTTCATTAGCAGTTTCACTCACATAATTTACAGAAAATTAATTTCAGCACATCTCCTCATAATACAGTTTACTTTGTAATAATGCTAATGCTGAAATTATAATTAAAGGAATATTGTTATCACAAAACAGTATTCAAATAATTTTGATTATGTAATTAATTCTTTTTTTTATAGGCTGAGGGCTGACTTCTTCAGTACAATAATGAAAATACTTTGAATGTCATATTGTATTCTTTAGTGTAAGCCTTAAACTGTGCCAAATTTTTTCATATTACCAGAATTTTTAAACATTATATTTAAATTTTTCATGTTGATAAGTAGAGCTTTACAATGATTTACTGTGATGTATGTGGATGGTGTTAAGAGATTGCATAAAAATATTTGTTAAATATAATGATGCTTCTATATATGAAAATGTTGCAAACTACTACGTATTGTAAACAAATTTATTATTTATCTACATGAAATAAATTAATCGAAAATTAATTTTGTCTTGCTTTTTCCCCATTATTTAATATGTGTTTTGTGTATGGTGATCGAAGAATGTGATTTTCTGTCAACAGATTACAAGTATTATACTCTTTCTAATAATCTATACTTAGGTCTGGCCTATAAGTATACTGCAAATATTTTTTGTCAGTTGACTGTAGTAGTAAAAAGGGTGATAAAAAAAACCCAAATAACTACAGACACTTTTCAGTAGCACCAGTTGTATTCAAGATAATAGAAAATTGCGTGCATAAGCAGATATACAGCTATTTTGAAAGCAACAAAATTTTAAATGAACAACAGTTAAGATTTAGGTCTCACTGATCAGCCGTAAAAGGCTGACTGAAGCAAAACGTATGACTTAGTGTCACATGCCACAATCATCAAAAAGTTAGAATATTATGGCATAGAAGATTAATCACTAAGTTTATTCAAATATTTGTAAGCAGTATGTTGCATAAGCAGATCATCAGCAGTACCACCAATCAAAAGAGAAATCCCCCAAAGATCTGTTCCTAGATGTTTCCTGTTTATTGTCTGCATTAGTGACTTTTCGAATTAGGTACAACATAACAATAAAATTATTATATGCTGATGACATGACACTAATAACCACAGGCGAGACTGTACAAAGTGTGCTAGCTAAAAGCAGAGAAATAATACTAGTGTCAGACCAATCAGCCATGCATAAAACAGACAAAAAACAGAAGAAGTAATTTTAATGTAAAGGCAACTAAAAATGAAAATAAAACAATAAAACTACATGTCACATTAATGTGACCACCTGTCAAAAGCCTGAATAACCACCTTCACGTCATGAGACGTGCAGGAATAGAGTCAATGAGGTTCTGGAATGTACCAACAGGAATGTGGAACCAAGCTGACTCCTTTGACATGACCAGCTTACTAGGTTCTGGATTGAGGACCCATGGCACAAACAGCCTGATCGAGGCGGTCCCACGGATTCTTGATTGTGTTTAAATCTGGAAAGTTTGGTGGCCAGACACAGTAAACTCAGCCTGGTGCTCTTCCAGCCATGCTTATGCACTGCAAGCTGTGTGACACATTGCATTGTCATGCTGATAGATGTCATTGTGCCATAGGGGTGGACCTAATCTCCAAGGATATATGCATCCTTTTGTTAATCAGTTGTATCTTCAATAATGACAAGGTCACTCAGGGAGTACCACAAAAACATTCCCCTGACCTGACCATAACTATTCCGGGGTGTTTGCTCTCAGACGTTTTAAGCCGTACACGCCAATGGCTATCTGTCCGATGGAGCATAAAACAGTATTCACCTGGATGGGCCACTTGTCACCACTCAGTGGACATCTGTTTGTGGTGTTGATGTGAAAATTCCAGCCTTTGTTGCCAATGAAAAGCAGTCAGCGTGGGTGCATGAACCAAGCACCTGCTGTGGATGCCAGTACATTCATTGAAGCGTTTGTTGAATGATCATTCGATAGACATTGTTGGTAGTCCCTTGGTTCATCTGGGCTGTCAGTTGGTCAATAGGTGCATGTCTGTCTGCCCATACATGACTACACAGCTATCGTTCACCCCATCATCTATGGCCATTGATGCACCACAATTGGCTTGGCACAATTTTGCCATGAACAGTACACTTTAATCACAGCAGCATGTGAACAGTTTACAGATATAGTCTTTTTGGAACTGCTTCCACACTTGGCCTGAAAGCCATGGATCATGCCCATTTGAAGTCGGATAAATTGTTCCATTTCCACATCACGACGACGACTCCACTGTTTTCTACGTCCTTCCCGACATGCTTTATATACCTTCCACTGCTAGTGCTGTCACCTGCCATGTGTAAGTGGTTATTACACATTGATGTCAATGATACACGGTGGTGACATTAATGTGACTGTACCAATGTAGCTCGTGCATTTTTTTATTGCATAAAGTAAGGAACAGTGTGAGCAAACAGTTGTTACTCCTTTTATATTTTGTTTTCTTCCATTCCCATCTTCGGTAAGGAATATGGCTCTGGGGCAATTCCCCAGGAGCTAAATGTACAGGGCGTGGCAAATAAAAGTGGCCCAGACATGAGCATACAGTTGGATATGAATGTATGCAACAATGGAGCAACTGCTCATTTGCAACAATGGAGCAACTGCTCATACAGCCAGCCAAACTTAGCAGCACATTTACACAATCTTCATGCCTGTCAGAGTTGTTGCAGAGGTCAGTCTGGTCATGGCCCTTGTTGGCCACCAAGGTCACCTGATCTGTCAAATTCCTTTGTGTGGGAAGCTCGCAAGTCTAAGGTGTTCACAACAACCCTCTTAGTCTTCAAGAATTGCAGCAGAACATTTTGGATGAGATTGCAACAATTCCAGCTTTGATCCAATGTCAGGAACTTGGTAACAAGGGCCCAAAAGTGCTGAGAGATGAATGGTGGTCACTTTCAACGAATCTGCTGTAGTCAGGTTAGTACTATATTTCCTTTCTGCTGCTGTATTTCTTTGTACCCTGGAACTCTGTTCTCCAGTCACTTTTATTTGCCCCACCCTGTATTTTCAGATGGCAGAAGAAATCAGATGTTTAGTAGGATTACCACCCAGAGAATCCTGCAGGAAACACTTTAAATGTCTCAGCGTTATGACAGTAGCTGGCAGTATGACAGTATATGTAAGTGTTTAATACATTCGAGAGAAAATCTGGAAAAATTTGACATGAAAGTGATGTACACTACTGGCCATTAAAATTGCTACACCACGAGGGTGACGTGCTACAGATGTGAAATTCAACCGACAGGAAGAAGATGCTGTGATATGCAAATGATTAGCTTTTCAGAGCATTCACCCAAGGTTGGCACCGGTGGCAACACCTACAACATGCTGACACGAGGAAAGTTTCCAACCGATTTCTCATACACAAACAGCAGTTCACCGGTGTTGCCTGGTGAAATGTCATTGTGTTGCCTTGTGTAAGGAGGAGAAGTGCGTACCATCACGTTTCCGACTTTGATAAAGGTCGTATTGTAGCCTGTCGTGATTGTGGTTTATCGTATCGCGACATTGCTGCTCGCGTTGGTCGAGATCCAATCACTGTTAGCAGAATATGGAATCAGTGGGTAATACGGAACGCCTCCTGAACGCCTCATATCACTAGCAGTCAAAATGACAGGCATCTTATCCGCATTGCTGTAACAGATCGTGTAGCTATGTCTTGATCCCTGAGTCAACAGATGGGGACGTTTGCAAGACAACAACCATCTGCATGAAGAGTTGGATGACGTTTGCAGCAACATGGACTATCAGCTCAGAGACCATGGCTTCGGTTACCCTTGATGCTGCATCACAGACAGCACGAATCTGGGTGCACGAATGGCAAAACGTCATTTTCTCGGATGAATACAGGTTCTGTTTACAGCATCATGATAGTCGCATCCGTGTTTGGCGACATCGCAGTGAACGCACATTGGAAGTGTGTATTCGTCATCGCCATGCTGGCATATCTCCCGGCATGATGGTATGGGGTGCAATTGGTTACACATCTTGGTCACCTCTTGTTCGCTTTGATGGCACTTTAACAGTGGACGTTACATTTCAGATGTGTTATGACCCGTGGCTCTACCCTTCATTCAATCCCTGCGAAACCCTACATTTCAGCAGGATAATGCACAACCGCAAGTTGCAGGTCCTGTATGTTCCTTTCTGGATACAGAAAATGTTCGACTGCTGCCCTGGCCAACACATTCTCCAGATCTCTCACTAATTCAAAACGTCTGGTCAATGGTGGCCGAGCAACTGGCTCATCACAATACGCCAGTCACTACTCTTGATGAACTGTGGTATCGTGTCGAAGCTGCTTGGGCAGCTGTACCTGTAAAGCTCTGTTTGACTCAATGCCCAGGCATATCAAGGCTGTTATTACGGCCAGAGGTGGTTGTTCCAGGTACTGATTTCTCAGGATCTATGCACCCAAATTGTGTGAAAATGTAATCACATGCCAGTTCTAGTATAATATATTTGTCCAATGAATACCTGTTTATCATCTGCATTTCTTCTTTAATGGCCAGAAGTGTACTTGTACACAATACCAGAAATAGTCACTTGTTGGATATGCTTTCCTTAAGCATTGCTATATCCATAATAGCTATAAATTCTTGAGCATAAAATTTTCAGTAAGTTATTCAGCTCATACAGTATCACAACTAAATATAAGAGCATTACCTAAAATACAGTGACTTTTGTTCAACTGAAGAATTCCTAGAAGCTAATCATTATAATATAGGTTTATCCTAGGTGATAAAGAAAATCATCTTGTTTGTAAATAAGCTAATTATTTTCTGTATTGTTTTGTGTGATTAATTATTTTATATAAGTTGACTCCACTGCTTAACTTTGACAAAGCCAATGGTGTGAAAAAATAGAGAAAGGTGAATAAAATATTGTAGTCAAAAAATTTGAAAAAAGTGTGTAGTCAGACCACGGAACTGATGTCCAGGCGGAGCTTCAAGGAATTCTCAGAACCTTAGGCCCCCTCCAAAACCTTTCACCTGACTCCATCAACCTCCTGACCCCACCGACACCCCGCACTCCTACCTTCTACCTTCTTCCTAAAATTCACAAACCCAATCATCCTGGCCACCCCATTGTAGCTGGTTACCAAGCCCCCACAGAACGTATCTCTGCCTACGTAGATCAACACCTTCAACCCATTACGTGCAGTCTCCCGTCCTTCATCAAAGACACCAACCACTTTCTCGAATGCCTGGAATCCTTACCCAATCCGTTACCCCCAGAAACCATTCTTGTAACCATTCATGCCACTTCCTTATACACAAATATCCCGCACGTCCAGGGCTCACTGCGATGGAGGACTTCCTTTCACGCCGATCACCTGCCACCCTACCTAAAACCTCTTTCCTCATTACCTTAGCCAGCTTCATCCTGACCCACAACTTCTTCACTTTTGAAGGCCAGACATACCAACAATTAAAGGGAACAGCCATGGGTACCAGGATGGCCCCCTCGTACGCCAACCTATTCATGGGCCGCTTAGAGGAAGCCGTCTTGGTTACCCAGGCCTGCCAACCCAAAGTTTGGTACAGATTTATTGATGACATCTTCATGATCTGGACTCACAGTGAAGAAGAACTCCAGAATTTCCTCTCCAACCTCAACTCCTTTGGTTCCATCAGATTCACCTGGTCCTACTCCAAATCCCATGCCACTTTCCTTGATGTTGACCTCCACCTGTCCAATGGCCAGCTTCACACGTCCGTCCACATCAAACCTACCAACAAGCAACAGTACCTCCATTACGACAGCTGTCACCCATTCCACATCAAACGGTCCCTTCCCTACAGCCTAGGTCTTCGTGGCAAACGAATATGCTCCAGCCCGGAATCCCTGAACCATTACACCAACAACCTGACAACAGCTTTCGCATCCCGCAACTACCCTCCCGACCTAGTACAGAAGCAAATAACCAGAGCCACTTTCTCATCCTCTCAAACCCAGAACCTCCCACAGAAGAACCACAAAAGTGCCCCACTTGTGACAGGATACTTTCCGGGACTGGATCAGATTCTGAATGTGGCTCTCCAGCAGGGATACGACTTCCTCAAATCCTGCCCTGAAATGAGATCCATCCTTCATGAAATCCTCCCCACTCCACCAAGAGTGTCTTTCCGCCGTCCACCTAACCTTCGTAACCTCTTAGTTCATCCCTATGAAATCCCCAAACCACCTTCCCTACCCTCTGGCTCCTACCCTTGTAACCACCCCCGGTGTAAAACCTGTCCCATGCACCCTCCCACCACCACCTACTGCAGTCCTGTAACCCGGAAGGTGTACACGATCAAAGACAGAGCCACGTGTGAAACCACCCACGTGATCTACCAACTGACCTGCCTACACTGTGACGCATTCTATGTGGGAATGACCAGCAACAAACTGTCCATTCGCATGAATGGGCACAGGCAGACAGTGTTTGTTGGTAATGAGGATCACCCTGTGGCTAAACATGCCTTGGTGCACGGCCAGCACATCTTGGCACAATGTTACACCATCCGGGTTATCTGGATACTTCCCACTAACACCAACCTATCCGAACTCCGGCGATGGGAACTTGCTCTTCAATATATCCTCTCTTCCCGTTATCCACCAGGCCTCAACCTCCGCTAATTTCAAGTTGCCGCCACTCATACCTCACCTGTCATTCAACAACATCTTTGCCTCTGCACTTCTGCCTCGACTGACATCTCTGCCAAAACTCTTTGTCTTTAAATATGTCTGCTTGTGTCTATATATGTGTGGATGGATATGTGTGTGTGCGCGAGTGTATACCCATCCTTTTTTCCCCCTAAGGTAAGTCTTTCCGCTCCCGGGACTGGAATGACTCCTTACCCTCTCCCTTAAAACCCACTTCCTTTCGTCTTTCCCTCTCCTTCCCTCTTTCCTGATGAGGCAACAGTTTGTTGCGAAAGCTTGAATTTTGTGTGTATGTTTGTGTTTGTTTGTGTGTCTGTCGACCTGCCAGCACTTTCATTTGGTAAGTCACATCATTTTAGATATATAACTATCACTTTATATAGACCAACGTCTTTAGTACACAAAAGAGTAGAAGCTGATTGAGGAAGATGGTAGCCCATACTCAGAATGTCCTCAGAAAGACCACCGTTCACGGTCGAATTTGGGGCACATAAATAAGATGTGGTTGACATCAGCTTCCGACTCAGGATCACACTCACATGCTGGTGAACTGTAAACATTGATCCGATGTAGATGTTGTGGGAAAGAGGTACGATTGAAGCGGAGTCTTATGATGGTAGAAATCATCGATCGGTCCAGATGTGTCCTCATGAACCATTGCTGTGAAGGAATCCGAGGTTGTAGCACTGCGTAATAACCGCCTTTTGTCTGTTGAGAAACGTTCCACATTTCCTGCCATTGTTGTCTTGCGTGATCCTTGACTTCACGTAAGTAGTCTGTATAAGGAAAGTGCAGATCCAGGACGGTGCCTTCAACCATGAGCAGTGTCAGACTAATTCATCACTGAAGAGAACACAATGCCACCGATCTAGGTCCCATTCCAGGTGTTAACTTCCATTCCAAGAGTTCCGTTGCCCAACTTTGCCCACCACAGTCCTACTGACAGGATTTTGTTGTTGTTTAGCTATGCTAGCACTCATTTGTGAGGTCTTGTATTGCTTTCTTTGTGGAGAATCTTTTATGAAACCCATAATTAGTTCTACTCTGTTAAATGAGTCAGTAATCTATCATAGGCCACTTTCTCAAACACATTTGAAATGATCAGAAGGAGTGACATAGATCTGTAATTAGAGGTGGTTTGCATGTCTCCAGTTTTGTTGGTGGGCGTTACTTCAGAATATTTAAGTATGTCAGATAATATGCTTTAGTCACTGATTGATTGATAATGATAATAGTTTAAGGGTAATCCTATCAAGTCAGCACAATATTTTAATACTCTACTAGAAACACTATCAGTAGAAGTCCTAATTTTTAATGATCTGATGAATTTTGTAATATCCATAGGGACTATATTTTTTAAACTAATGTCTGTTGGTAGTGCATGAAGTTTTTGCACACACAAATTTTATGAGTCTGTGTTTAGTTGTTTACTGGTGGATGCTGTGTTTGCTGCCACTGTGAGGAAGTTATTGAATTTCTTGCCATCTGATTTAAAAGTATCACCATCTATGCCACGGCTATCTTTTGAGGGCTCAGTTTCACTTGGATCACTATTTTTGTTTGTTTCTTGTTTAATAATGTTCCAAATAATTTTTGCCATATTGTTGAAGTGTTTTATTTCTTTGAGCCTAGTACATGAATTTTATTTTTTAAATGACTGACTGGAAAGATTACAACACTGGTGGTAATGCAGTTAGAATTTTGCTACTGTTTCTTCTCTGAATTACATGGAGCTCTCTCTTTCTAGCATGGGATATGTTTGAAGTTATCCACTCCTTTTCTTGTTTCTGTTCAACTTTTCCCTTTTTTGTTGTAGGGGAAATTACTGTGAGGATGTATTTAAGAAAGAGTTAATTTTTCCATTAACACTGGTATTTAAAAAAAAAAAAATTCTCCTAGTGTTTTTTTTTTGTAATTTTTGCTAAATATTGTGATCAAGCCACAGTTTATGATTCTGCAATATAATACTTTTTTTCTTTGATCTGTGCTAAAGTTTTCAGTAAATTTTATTGCTGACATTTGACCTTTATTGTCAGCTACACCACTGACTATTGGTTTTACAGCTGAATCACTCAAATTCTCAATAGCTGTTGCATTATGTCCTTCAATCCTCGTAGGGAATTTTACTGTAGAAAATAATCCAAAACTGGCCATCAACAACTGTAGTTGCCTTCGGTCTGTACTATCTGATAGAAAATTAGTGTTCAGGTCTCCACAAACAATGATTCTCCAGTTAAGCCTGCACAACATCATTAAACTGTTTCTAACTTCTTTATATAGCTTAACCCTTTGACTGCTCTGGATGTGTTAACAAGTGCACCTTTGTACCTGTCCCTGCGTGCTCTGAACGTATTTACGTGCGCCACCAGTCCTTCTACCTGGTACTCTGAATGTGTCTACGAGTATAAACACTCAGAGTAACAGGCAGAAGGACTGGTGGTGCACATAAACACGTTGAGAGCACTCAGGGACAGGTATAAAGGCGCGCGTTATTGCATCCATTGCAGTTAAAGGGTTAAGACACTTCCTTATGGCAACCAGTAAACTTCAGTACTACATGCCTGTATGATACCTGAGCCATTTTGTAGCACAGAATTCAAAAAAACTGTTCAGGACCACATTCATAACCTAAAGGTGCTGGAACTTATGTATATATATAAAATAGAGGGAAACATTCCACGTAGGAAAAATATATCTAAAAACAAAGATGATGTGACTTACCAAACGAAAGCGCTGGCACGTCGATAGACACACAAACAAACACAAACATACACACAAAATTCAAGCTTTCGCAACAAACTGTTGCCTCATCAGGAAAGAGGGAAGGAGAGGGAAAGACGAAAGGATGTGGGTTTTAAGGGAGAGGGTAAGGAGTCATTCCAATCCCGGGAGCGGAAAGACTTACCTTAGGGGGAAAAAAGGACGGGTATACACTCGCGCACACACACACATATCCATCCACACATATACAGACACAAGCAGACATATTTAAAGACAAAGAGTTTGGGCAGAGATGTCAGTCGAGGCAGAAGTGCAGAGGCAAAGATGTTGTTGAATGACAGGTGAGGTATGAGTGGCGGCAACTTGAAATTAGCGGAGATTGAGGCCTGGTGGATAACGGGAAGAGAGGATATATTGAAGAGCAAGTTCCCATCTCCGGAGTTCAGATAGGTTGGTGTTAGTGGGAAGTATCCAGATAACCCGGATGGTGTAACACTGTGCCAAGATGTGCTGGCCGTGCACCAAGGCATGTTTAGCCACAGGGTGATCCTCATTACCAACAAACACTGTCTGCCTGTGTCCATTCATGCGAATGGACAGTTTGTTGCTGGTCATTCCCACATAGAATGCGTCACAGTGTAGGCAAGTCAGTTGGTAGATCACGTGGGTGGTTTCACACGTGGCTCTGCCTTTGATCGTGTACACCTTCCGGGTTACAGGACTGGAGTAGGTGGTGGTGGGAGGGTGCATGGGACAGGTTTTACACCAGGGGCGGCTACAAGGGTAGGGGCCAGAGGGTAGGGAAGGTGGTTTGGGGATTTCATAGGGATGAACTAAGAGGTTACGAAGGTTAGGTGGACGGCGGAAAGACACTCTTGGTGGAGTGGGGAGGATTTCATGAAGGATGGATCTCATTTCAGGGCAGGATTTGAGGAAGTCGTATCCCTGCTGGAGAGCCACATTCAGAATCTGATCCAGTCCCGGAAAGTATCCTGTCACAAGTGGGGCACTTTTGTGGTTCTTCTGTGGGAGGTTCTGGGTTTGAGAGGATGAGGAAGTGGCTCTGGTTATTTGCTTCTGTACCAGGTTGGGAGGGTAGTTGCGTGAGTGTATACCCGTCCTTTTTTTCCCCTAAGGTAAGTCTTTCCGCTCCCGAGATTGGAATGACTCCTTACCCTCTCCCTTAAAACCCACATCCTTTCGTCTTTCCCTCTCCTTCCCTCTTTCCTGATGAGGCAACAGTTTGTTGCGAAAGTTTGAATTTTGTGTGTATGTTTGTGTTTGTTTGTGTGTCTGTCGACCTGCCAGCACTTTCATTTGGTAAGTCACATCATCTTTGTTGACACACACACACACAACAAGGCTGCTGAAATTCCAACTACCATTTCATTTTCCTTGACATGGGAAATTCATCATTTTTACTTATGAGGCTTCTGATATATTGACGAAGACTGTAAATGTCTTTGCTTTCATATCCTTGGCTCTGTCGAAGCTGCAGTATTTTATTTTAGTGGTAACTACTTCAGCTACACTGCATTTACTGTGCATTGCTGTCTTTTCAATGAATTTACCCTAAAAATATGTAATGAACTAATTGGGACTCACTGGGATAACAAGGATATTGCTTTGGCCAAACTGTGTGCTTCTGGGAATTAGCTGTGCAAGTAGCCTCTTATCAGAAGCCTTCAGATGCAAGCCATGTTGAACATTATGTGACAAAGAGAGAGGTGATGCATCAGTCGCATTCACATGTGAACCTCACTCTTCTATCACTATTCCAAGCTCTCCATTAACACATTCAAAGAATAGTTCACCCAAGTCTTATCATACCTCCCAAAGAGTGACATGATCACATTAGTATGAGGGATGTTATGAGCAGTGTGCATGATACATCCTGAAATGTAGCATGCATATGCAAAATTTCCCTGCAGTGGCAAGCCTCATGTCTCGCATTGCGGGGTGCGTAAGGTTGGCAGCACATTCAAATCTCACCTGCATGTGTCCCGTGGACCAACAGTGGTAAGGTGGGGGTAGCAGTGTTGCATGTGTGCTGCAGCTGTTAGCTGTGTTATTGTTTAGTTATTGTGTAAGGTGTGATGAGAATGCTTACTATTGTACTACAGAGATAGTGTTTTTAGTGGAAAAGGATTTCCATGTAGGAGGAAACATTACAGAGCATGTGAGTTGGCACTTTAGATTGCACTTTCCTGCTTTGAGGTATCCACATTGTAATACCATATGTGATTTAATTCACAAATTCCAGACAACAGGTTCAGTTCTTGATGCTCCATGAACTGGTATGTCCACAACTTTAATAGCAAAAGCTTGATGAAATTTCGGACATTATGCTGCGGAGTTCAACAAAATTAGTGAGGTGATTATTGCAAGAGGCTAAAGTCTGTTGTACAACAGCACATAAGGCCATAACCACGGAACTCGGAATGTATCCATATAAAATTACTGCTATGCAACAATTACATTGTATGGATCATCTGAAACAAGTAGTGTATTGTGAATAGTTTCAGTGATTTGTTAACTGACATGGAGTTGTGTCAGAATGAACCTTTTTCACTGATGATGCTTGGTTTCACCTATCCAGCTACATTAATTCCCAAAAACCGTGAATTTGCTGATCAGAATATCCACGTGCCTTAAGAGAAGAAACATTTGGAAATTGGTGGTAAGGTCTTATGGGACCAAACTGCTGAGTTAATCGGCCCCTAAGCTTATGCACTACATAATCTAACTCAAACTAACTTACACTAAGGACAACACACACACCCATGCCTGAGGGAGGACTCGAACCTCCGACAGGGGGAGCCGCGTGGGCTGTGACAAGATGCCTCAGACTGCGCGGCTACCCCGCGCAGCGCCTTAAGAGAAAGGCCATTGCACACAGAGTAAATTGGAGTATGGGTTACCACAATGCGAGTGCAAATTGTAGGGCCAATCTTTTTTGATACTGCTGTCACTTCCTCCAATGTTTATTGTTTCCAGATAATTTATCAGTTTATTGCTGTGCTGAATGAAAACGAGACCAGTCATTCATTTTTCCAACAAGACAATGCTACTGCTCATATGGCTCATCAGTCCCTATGACTTTTAGATGAAATCTTTATAGACAGAGTAACTATGAAAGGTCTCTGGCCCCTGTGATCATTGGATTCGTCTCCACCAGAATACTTCCTCTGGGGTACAGCTAAAACATCAAAATAACCAAAAGACAGTAGATGAACTGAAGACAACGATAGTTGGTTATCTACATTGGTAAAGGAGTCCACAAATGAATGTCAAAATTTTGAACTATGCCTTCAAGAAAGAGGAAAACATTTCCAGCACCTACTGTGATACTGTTGAATACAGCACATTTAATTTAATTAATATAATTAATTAATTTCATTGTTTTAATTTTAATAATGTTGAATCCATTCTCCCAAAATAACTGCAGCCACTAGCAGGGAATCCCAGCCCCTAGCTTACACAGCAACATGAATGTACTGCCAACCTTACACACCCTGCAAGGTGAGACGTGTAGCTCACTGCTGCAAAGAAACTGTGCGGGCACACCGTATAGTTATGATTATGGTCCATACTGTTACCTGCACCTACTACTATTATAAATTGTCTTCTTTTCCAATAACCTACCCCAAAGAGCCTAAATCACAGGCGACAGTTGTGAGCCCTGCACGTGACTTAAAGATTCTAGTTGCATGGTAATCACTTCCAAAGAGTTCTAGATCAGTTCTGACATTCTCCTATCATGACTGACTCCTACCCGTCAATAAGGCCTTCTTCATCTTCTTAAAACTTTTCCTCCTACACTTAACTTGCATCTTTTGCCCTACTCTGTCAGACTACTATGGAACTTACTTAACATAATGTGTGTGTGTGTGTGTGTGTGTGTGTGTGTGTGTGTGTGTGAGTGTGTGTATGTGTGTGTGTGTGTGTGTGATTGTTTGTGCCATATATGGGCTCCTGGTAAGACCTTTGAAAATTTTTCTTCTGGCACTTTTCTCAGATTGGTGTCCTAATGGGTCACTTGTGTCACTTGGGCCTTCAACTAGCCCAGCACGTGATGATTGCAATATGGCAACATTTGTTCTTCTTGGAGCCTCTGTACATAGAAGCATCCATTGTCATGCTGTACACAGTATGAGGATTTGTCTAAAAAGATGACATGGTGTGACTACTGTGGTCAGTGTTGTCACTGGATGCACCACCCCGTGGGCACATTACTCTCTGCTGCCTTGTTGCGGGAAGTTGCAATGTAGATGAAGTGCTCACAGTCTGTGGCACTCCAAATGTCATCATACTGTCTCTGTGAATACTGCCTTGCTGCAAACAATCCCATTTCATGACTCAAGGCATATGACATGACTATGACCCTGCTCAGTCAAGTGAACAATATGTTTGTCCTCTCCAGAACAGGTTGTATGGAATCATTGAGATCCTGCATAGTTCGGAATATGGACCTCCTAAACCAACTGTTCCATATTTGCATGACCAATGTGAGCATCAGTATCACAGCATGTTAAACTGCAGTCTCAAAAGCCGTACCTATTCCGACATGTGCTGGTGGGAGTTTCTCACTCTTGTATGAGGCATAACCCATTGCACTCACAAACAGACAGTATTCAAATTCAATTTATAAATTAGAAACCCACTGTATAACCTTTCCTCACACAGAAAATGTAGATGTGACTACTCCTATCTCCTTTGTGAAGTTGTCTTGAAATGCTAATCATTTTTGTCGCGATAATCAATTTTAAAAAATTGTTTTGTTTGTTTCTCTGATAATGCTACACATTTACATCTGTATTTGGTGCACTTTTGAGTTGCTCATACTGTGCTATCACCTGAGAGTTACATAGTGACCTCAGTGGTAAAGGACTGCCTTCTTCTTGTTATGTGCGTGTTATGTATCAAGTTTTGGTTCCCATTTAGTGAATAAAACATTGTCATTATCCTACAGTGATGACAAGTGCTGTTTTACTGTGACTTCTTTATCAGGTTATGGGCCCAGTAATCTCTGAGTGATGTGTTTTATGTGACATACATAAGACAGAATGTGTCATGGGAGCTTGGGGCATTGTCACAGGCCAAAATATTAAACAAATGCATGATGATGATGACATGAAACAAATGCATGATGATGATGACATGAACACTGCAGCAGTACAGGTATATGAAAAGGTCTTACAGGGTGGAAAATGATGGACAATGCAACTCAGAAAATTATTGTCCCAACTGATGTGAACTCACTGCTACTTATCATTAACTGTGAATCTTCAGATGCCATGTGGACCAGACTACTGCCAGTTTATGAACAGAAAAACAATATAAGCATACAATTACTATGGCAGCAATGGTACTTCTGCAAAAGTGACTCAAAGTCAACAAAGACAGGTGACATGATTCACAGTGATTTGTGTGCCCGAATGCAAAGTAATTAAATTGTTAGTGCATTGTGCTCTCTTTTGTTAAAAGATGACTATTCCCATTTCTTAAAATGTAAGTCCAAAATAGCCAGACACCTGGAATATTTCATGAAAACCAGTGATAAGCAAATTTGGCTCAGAATTAAAGTAATCAGAACTGATGACAGATTAAATTCATTAATCAAGTGGTACATAAAACAATGCAGAATAGTGGGACAATAAGTAAAAAAAAACTGGTAGCTATAGTCCCCAACAGAATGGTGCAGCTGAAAATGAAAACAGAACTTTGGTGGAGACTGCAAGGACAATGCTTCATGCAGGTGGTCTGCCAATACAGTTATGGGCTGCAGCCGCAAACATGGCCACATATATTTCGAACAGAACAGGCACAAGCTGCATTGATCAAAATCACCTCACAAATTATTGACTGGATTGAACTGTGATGCAGCTAAACTTAAGATATTTTGAGAGATGTTTACACACATATCCCAAAGGAGAGAGAACTAGCAGAGAGTATTAAGAAAACCAGCCTTGCTTGTGGAGTTTTGACAAAGCTCACAATCTGCAGCATTGTCCCCAGAACAGATCGTGGTCATCTGGTTCTTAGTCAAATGTAAGGCTTGAACCAGAGGATCAGAGGGTTCTGTGATAAGCTGGGCTATGACTTCATAGACTTGCTTCACAGGGTTGAGGGTTGTAGGGTCCCCCTAAATAGGTCAAATGTGCACTGCACATCACAAGTGACTATCCAAGTAACTGACTGTGTATGGTTTTTTTTAGGTTAGCCATCTCTCATCAAATCCGGATAACAATAGCTGTGGGGAACCAAGAAGTATCAGTGTAAGATTGAAAGAAATGCCTTCTGCAGATGAGAGTATCAAGATCCCAATTGTTAACAGCTAAAGCATTCACAACAAAGTGCCAGAGTTCGAAGTGTTCCTAGAAAACAATGAAGCTCACATAATATTAGGCACAGAAATCTGGTTAAAACCTGAAGTTGACAGCAGTGAGTTCTTTGCGGAAGATTTAAGTGTATAATAAAAGAATAGGGAAACTGGAAATGGAGGTGGCGAATTTGTCACAGTAGACAAGAAACTCAAATCCACCGAGATAGAATTTGAAGCTGAATGTGAGACTGTTTGAGCAAGACTTAGTAACAAGAGTGTGCTAAAAATTATAATAGAGTCCTTCTATCAACCACCTTATTCTCCTCCTTATGTAACAAAAAACTTCAGAGAAAACCTCAGTTTGCTTCACTAACAATACTGTAATCACTGGAGGAGACTGTAATCATCCGGTGATCAATTGGGGTAGTTGTACTTTCGTTAGTGGTGAGCATGGCAAGACATCATGTGAAACATTACTAAATGCCTTATCCAAAAGCTACCTGAAACAGTAGTTCAGAATCCACTCATGATGGAAATATATTAGATATAATGGCAACAAACAGACCTGACCTCTTTGGCAAGGTCCACTCAAAACTGGTATCGTTTACCACGAGTCAGTTATAGCAACAATGATTACCAAAACACAAAGGGCAACTAAAACAAGCAGGAAGATTTATATGTTCAGCAAACTAGACAGAGAAGCAATAGCATCATTTCTAAGTGATGAACTTGAAACTGTTAGCTCAGGACAGGAGCATATAGAGGAGCATTGGCTAAAGTTTAAAAGAATAGGTGACCATGCACTGGATAGATATTACCCAGTAGGACAGTTCATAATGAAAGAGATCCTCCATGGTATGAAGTCACTGTAAAGAAACTTCTAAAAAAAACAAGAGAGTATTGCATAATATTTATAAAATAAAATGTAGGTAGAGAGATGCTGAAGGAAAGTTGTTTGGCACTCAAAAGAGCAATGTGTGAAGTCTTCAGTGACTACGGTAGCACAACATGGCCAGAACCCAAAAGTATTCTGGTCATATGTAAAGGCTGTTAGTTAGAGTCTAGCCACTCATGGATGAGACTGGGACTGAAGTTGAGAGTAGCAAAGCAAAAGCAGAAATGCTTAACTCTGTTTTCAAATGTCTTTTTACGAAGAAAGCCCCAGGGGTATTGCCCCACTTTAATTCTTACACATCTGAAAAGATGAGTGAAATAGATATAATTGTCCATGGAATTGATAAATAGATATTATTGTCCATGGCACTGAGAAACAGTTGAAACTGTTGAAACTTAACAAAGCCCTGGAGCCTGAACGGATTCCTGTCAGATTATATACCCAGTTTGCAGTTGAGTTAGCCCCTTTGTCAACTATGATGTATCATAGATCCCTCAAACAAAAAAAGCTGTGCCCTGTTGTTGAAAAAAAGCACAAGTTACACCTGTCTACAAGAAGGACAGCAGAAATGATCCACAAAACCACCATCCACTATCCTTGACATCGATTTGTTGTAGAATCATGGAACATATTCTGAACTCAAACATAATGAGGTATCTCAGAGAGAATGATCTCCTCCATGCCAACTAGCATGGATTTCGAAAACATAGATCATGTGAAATCCAGCTCAACCTTTTCTCACATGACAATCTGAAAGCCGTGGGTCAAGGCATTCAGGTAGATGCGGAATTTCTTGATTTCCGAAAAGCATTTGAATCAATACCACACCTACACTTGTTATGAAAAGTATGATTATATGGATTATCAGACAAAATATGTGACTGGATTGTGGATTTCTTCAGAGGGAGGACATTGCATGTCATCTTGGATGGTGAGTTATCAAGAGATGCAGAAGTAACTTTGGGTGTATCCCAGGGAAGTGTGTTGAGTCCCTTGCTGTTCATATTATACATTAATGATCTTGAGGACGATGTTCATAGCAACCTCAAATATTTCACAGATGATGCAGTTCTCTACAGCAAAATATAGTCTGAATGAAGCTGTACACATATTCAGTGAGACCTTGATAAGATTTCAAAGTTCTGCAATGATTAGCGGCTAGCTGTAAATGTTCAAAAATATAAAATTGTGTTCTCCACAAAACAAGAAACACAGTATCCTATGAACATAATATTAGTGAGTCATAGCTGTAATCTGTAAACTCATACAAAGACTTGGGAGTAACACTCAAAGGAGAAAAGTATGACCATTTTGTCCTTTGAGCAAATGAAGAATGATGATGGCACTTTATTACCTCTATTCAGAGTAATTTCTACAGAATACAGAGCTAGGCCATGCTTAGATTGTAATAATAGTGTCTTGCAGAAGACTCTCTAGTCATTTTGTGTGTAAAGCACTCTTGGAGATATAATAATTTGTAACTAGTGGATGACATAAATTATGACTCCTTTTCCAATAACATTTTGTGCAGTAAAATTGTTATTGCAGGATATAAAACAGGACATTTTGTACTTATTTTGTTTGTAACATACCACTGGAAATCTAATAACTGTAATTAATTAGTGCATAATCTATAAATTATGACTCCCTTTGAACAAAATTTGGAGTAGTAAAATTTAAAATGGTTGTAACGAATTGGGGTTAAGTTTAATTTCTGATACTCATTGGAGATGAAGTCTAAAAATCGAAATTTCCGATTCATATCGGAAACAAAACCTAAAAGCCAAAATACCAATAAAACACACCTTGCGTATAAGCGCAGATTTTTCTGGTCATATCAAATACACATCTGCCTGGTTACATATAAAACATACTGGTATGTTTTATATGTAACCAGGCAGATGTGTATTTGATATGACTGGAATTCATATTTTTATATATGATCAGATGGGCATACACTGTGTAACCCTGTAATTTTCTTAAAATTTGTATATACCCTCGGTAGATTTTATATATTGCCAGACTGATGTGCTGTGTACAACCCTGCAGATCCCATAAGAATCTATGTATGTTCATATCTTATTATGTATAGGACCAGACAGATGTACATTTTTGTAATTCCGCAGTTCTCATGAAACTTGCATTTGCTTTTTGATATGTCGTACGTGTGACCAGGCAGATGTGCAGTTGTGTAGGTCTGCAGTTTTCATAAGTTTTGTATATGTTTATGTGATACAGTAATCTTTAGAATTATGTAAAAGCCATAATGATGTAGTGTTACCACACATGCAGATCCTGTTATGATGTGAGCTGTGACATTCGTTGGCGCCTCTTCTGCTAGCGCTATCTCGCGACGTGGCCTGTAGTGTAAAAACAGAGCCAGAGTTGCGGTAGTACCTAGCTTGCACTTTTATGTGATGGAGACACTTAACATTTATAATGTCATCTCTCTTGGAAGCATATGTGCTACTTACGACAATTTTGTAAGGCCTGCGTGTTATAGGAAACTATTAATATCACCATTGTTTGCCTTGATATTGTAACCTGTATGCGTCCTAAGGTATGTAACTAAATTTATATGTATACATGTTATATAAGTGAAATCTAAGCCCACTTTTATAGTGTTTTCTGTCCTCCCTAGATCCGATGATGGTGGCTTTAGTTTCACCAAAACCAGTAATCATGGAATAAAAAGAATTCCTGTGATCTTGGCTACCAGTTTATTGTTTTACAAGCGTCTAGATCGCTCCCACATGAGCACAATGTGCTCACTACAAAATTACCCTTCATGTAATGAGATATTATTTCTACTGTATGCCAAGGCTCTGGGATCTTGCAGTTCCTCCAACATCCACTTATTAATAATAAAGATACTTTATCTAATGATAAGCCTCTATATTTAATTTGTTTGGCATTTATTCTATCTATTCTGGTACCTTTGTGGTGCTTCACGCCTTTCAAAGCCTCTTGTAGCTTCTCCATAGTAGCTGGATCAACTGTCCATTTCATTGTGCATAGTTTCCCCAGTGTAATTTTTGGCCTTCTGTGTACATGATAAGTTTGTATAACTACTTATCCATTGTTCATTGGCTAAAATGTTCAGTAAGGTAGTGTCTTTTTCTTCCCCATTCAGGGCTTTCATGACTTTGTATGCACACTGTTGTCTAATGTGTACATTGTGTTCAAAGTCACTTATGAACACATCTCATGACTCTTGGTGTGTTTTGCACACAATTTGTTTCACAGCATTCCTTTTGATGTCATGTGGTTACCAGCTTTCTGATGTTTTGTCTGTAGAAACTTCAGATAAGCCATCTGTTTTTCTTTACTGGCTTTTTAAATTTCTCTGTTCCAAATTATGAGTCATTTTTCTCCATATTTTTTCTTCCTTTCATCAAGTAAATTGAAAACAAAGTGCCCATCCCTTGGCCCTTTCCCCAGTCAGGTCATCCTTGTGACAGATGTATAGCCCTGTAGTACAGGGGCATAAGACAATAAAATTCATTTTGCGAGTGCACAAGATTTTTTAGATATTTTATAGCCAAAGTTTGGAAATAAATAATTTCACAGAGTGGAAATGAGATCTTGTACTATTTTGAATATAAATGAACAAGCTTATTTAGTAGAATCATATACATTTTTGTTATCCAGAATAATAATTTAGAATGTATTAATTATTAATTATTAATTATTATGTACGAAGATTTATTAGAGGACAAGCCCCGTTCAGTGTATTTTATTATTTGGATGAAGTATTCCACCTGGTCTCCATGCAATTCCAAGAGCATGGAAGACATACTTGGAGTCTCGATGGGTAAAGTAGTTAAAGGTGGCAAAGAGTCTTCTGTGCCAGCCGTGCTGCAAAGGAATACCAATGACCAGAAGTTTGTATCAATAACGGATATATTTATGCATTGAAAAAATGCTGTAACAAGATACTTGTCATATAATGTGTTGTATTTAAAGGTGCAATAAAAGCCTTAAAAGATCGAAGTTGCCAAATCCTGGTTAGTAATAATTTAGTTATTCTATAGATAAAAATATTTAACCAGTCAGGGATGCAGACTACTCCAAGCCAAAAATTCACAATGAGGTAACTTAAAATATAAATGAACCCTTGCAGTTTCCTGCAAACATGACAACAGGGTTGTGTTCCTGTGCTATCAGTTTCAGTTCCTCCACATATTTCCTGAATCCATTAATGTTCCACAGTAATTTGAGAGCCATCTGTCATGGGTGTTACACTTTCACCCTGTCTTTCCACCGTGGAGCACAGCCTGTAGTGGTTGAAGGCTCAGTGTTGGAGCGAGATGTGTGCCCCAGGCTGACATCAAGTCCACTGGCACTGTTGATGATTTGTGAGAGATGTCATAGGAAGGGATGTCGACATCATCATACTGCTTGAGTCCTGTCTGTATTGGCAGCTGATTGTTAGACTTCAATCTTTTTGTCTGGAGAGGTTTTGGAGCACAGCTGTGTGGCAGCACTGGCCATGGGCCACTCTGAACCTTTGGAGAAGCAAGGAGCACCACAATGTTGACAACCACAGCCTTGTCTGATGTTCTGGGAGGAGGTACAGACTGCAGAGGAGTGCTAACACAGCAACCTTCATTTGTGTAGCAGCATCGGATTTCTGAAGTGGCTGTTTGAGAGCAGGTGCAAAGGAGGTAGTGAACGTTGGGGGCTCATGGCCTTATAGATCTTTTGGGCCTCCCGAATGAGATACGATTAGTTGTTTTAATCTGCTGTACCTTCCTTTCTTCAAGGAAGACACTGCAGTTACTACTCTATACAGGATGAGCCCCAGAGCAATTTACACATTTCACAGGAGATGAACAGCCAACTCCTTTATGGATGGCCTTACCACATTTGCCACAAGTGGCTTCTCCCTTACAACCTAAAATCGTGTGCACAAAGCACTGACATGTAAAGCAGCGAATTCAGTTGGAGAAATAAGACCATATACTGTGGCAAAGGAAACTGATATTAATGTGCTCTGGAAGTTTTCTGCTGCTAAAAGTCAGTGTAAACAAGTCTGATTTCATTGTATCACCATCCACCTTTTATGTTCTGTTTTGTACATCAACAATGCCTTCCTGGGACCAATCAGCTTTCAGTTCTTCTGTGGAAATGTCAACCAGATCTCTGCAAGTCACAAAACCTTAGCTGTAGCTCAAGGTGTTGTGCAGTTCACTTTCCATTGCATATTCCCTGAGGCACTGAGCTTTCTAGATCTTCTTCACTTGATGAGAATTAGACATTTTTACCAACAGGGTCCCATTTCACAAGCACTTGACAGATTTTAAAGTTCCAGCGATGTCCTCTAAAGCTTTTTGGATGCAGAAAGTTGAAAGTTTTTCAAAGCTGCTCTCTTTCCACTTGACTATAAGAAATACATTCTGGCCACCAGCGTGTATTCTGTTACAAGAGACTGAAAGGCTTGTGTAATCCCCAAGTCTGGAAGACCGGCTACACAAACCCTCTTGTTCGACTGAGTATTGGCACCTACCAACTGCCCACTCTTTCCACTGGAAGGAGGAGAAGGAGTGAATTTCGAGGGTTCCATCTCGGTCCCACAAGAGGCTAGGGAAATAAAAGTACACTTAGACAGAGCCCCACATGCCTAGGTAAGCCTTATACAACTGAGGTGCAACTGAAGAGCAGTGAAGCTCATATAATATTAGGTACCGAAATCTGGTTAAAACCTGAAATTAATAGTAGTGAGATGTTTTGGGAAAATTTAAGTGTATATCGAAAGAATGGATGGGCTAATTGCATATGGAGATGGTGTATTTGTTACAGTAGACTAGAATCTCAAATCCCAGAAACTCAAATCCCAAGACAGAAACTGAAGCTGGATGCAAGATTCTTTGGGTAAGACTCAGTATCAGAGGAAGGCATAAAAAGGTAATTGGATTCTTCTGTCACCCAATAAACTCATCTCTTGATGTAACCAAAAACTTTAGAGAAAATCACAGCTCACTTGTATGTAAGTTCCTCCTGTCATACTTTAATCACTGATGGAGACTTTAGTCATCCAACAATCAATTGGGAAAACTACAGTTTGGTTAGTGGTGGTTGTGATAAGACATCCTGTGAAACATTATTAAATGCCTTCTCTGAAAACTATCTAGAACAGATAGTTTGGAACCCTACTTGTGATGAAAATATATTGGATCTAATGGGAACAAATAGATCTGACCTCTTTGAAGATGTCAGCATCAAAACTGGTATCAGTGACCATGATGCAGTTGCGGCAACAATAATTACCAAAGTATGAAGGACAACTAAAACAAGCAGAAGGATATACTGTGTGTTCAAATGAAATGAGACATTGAAACATGTTGGAAACTACACATCATATCAAAAAATGTTATTAATTCCTATTTGTTAGTCTCAACCCACCACCCCATCATGTGCATGGTTGGTGGGTGGCAACTTTGAAATCTTCAACGGAGACCCGCATTTTTTATTGAAAATTATGATTCGACGGGAAAATCTGCGTATGTTTCACCACAGATGGCGCTGTAATTGGTGGAATAGAAATGGGTACGTAATCATAATTTCTGACATGTTACTCAATGATCCTTGAATATCCAAGTGCACATGGAACCCCACCTCAAAGCTTTGAGTGTAGGACAGGCGAGTATTTCATAACATCTAATTGGGAACCCCATTCACAATGTTGTATTCCTCCAAAATATTGAACAGGAGACTACTTGATGCGCTACCATGACCATGTAGCTAACTGCAATGTGTTGTAGATTGGCAAGAGAGCCAACCCACTATGAGAGGAAGCCGAAAGGCACGCGTTTTAGCTCACGCAGGCTGGCGTGAGGTCTGGAACAGGTCAAGGAAATGAGACTAGCCAAAAAGGACGTAGCTGTGGAATACTTAACTTTAATCCATAATTGGTGAACATCGCTCTTGATGGTACATGTTTTACAGCATCAATAGTAACTGGTAATGGCGCCTCGCTAGGTCGTAGCAAATGACGTAGCTGAAGGCTATGCTGACTATTGTCGCGGCAAATGAGAGCGTATTTTGTCAGTGAACCATCGCTAGCAAAGTCGGCTGTACAACTGGGGCGAGTGCTAGAAAGTCTCTCTAGGCCTGCCGTGTGGCGGTGCTCGGTCTGCAATCACTGATAGTGGCGACATGCGGGTCCGACGTATACTACGGACCGCGGCTGATTTAAAGGCTACCACCAAGCAAGTGTGGTGTCTGGCAGTGACACCACACAATGTATCATAACAGTCACAATACACTGCAATCAGAGCTCAAGTATTGTACAGATGTAGACAGATAGTGGCTCTAGCATTACAGTACTTGTGCAGTGTTTATTGCCGATACACCTGTCTATCATTTGGAGAACAGATGTGGAAATGGACGATGAATGTTGCAACAACAGATGAAGAAATTGAAATGATCTCATTTACAGAGAATGTATATGAAATGTTGAGGGTGCTGTTGCCTTGTATGCTGAGCATTTTCCAGAGAAAGCTCACTCTCATTCATTCCTTTACAAGGCTGTGAACTCCTTTATATGTGATGGCAGCATGCAGACCAACAAAAGGAAACAAGGCAAATTTGTTACAGGAGAAGCTAATGAAATAGCTGCATAAGTGGCAGGGCACCACAGCCCACAGATAAGCACCTGACAACCACACCACAATTCCAGTATGTCTGTATGTAGTACTGTCACAATACTGCATCATCTTAAGTGTCATCCATACCACGTCACTGCACCAAGAACTTCAAGGCACCAATTTCCATTACTGAGTAGCGTCTTGTGGATGGGCATGTTCTTCATCAGGCTTGGTGATTGGACACACCTTGCCAGCATATACACCCGCCCCTCCGTATCGTGTGCTGCATGCGGTCACTGTCCCACCCAGGCCTCGGGCAATGCACCGTTCACCGCTACCACACTTCCAGTGTCAGAGGCATCCTGCTCTGCCCGCACCGATCTCAGTCTGCTGGTGCTGCCTCAACATGTGTTACCAGGCAGGTTCCTCAAGCTAACTGAAATGCAAAAAGAAAACCCAAAAACTTGGTTCACCTTAATGGACCACCGCCTGGACATCCCCGGCAATAACTATGATGGCGCCCATTTTGTGTGCCTGGTGGGCCATCTCCAGGCACATAAGGACCTCATCAGCGACTTGCTCCTCTCACCGTCCGCCTCACCCAAATATTCGACGGCTTAATCACTGCTTATCAAGCGCCTTTCCTGCCCTCCGGCAGAAGTTATCCACCACATTATTCACAAGGGACATCTTGTTCACTGCACCCCTTTGCAACTTTCGCAGTACCTACATGCATTAATCAACAACCAAGAATTACCGAATGCAGCCCTTTGGACGTTGTGGCAGGTCAAAATGCCTTCGGATCTGCAGCTTCATCTACTGTCTCATGTCGCTGACCCACTCGAGGTTCAATTACGCATGGCGGATCAGGCTCACTCCATCATTTGTCACCCACACCACCTGTCACATATGACATCTCCCCCATCCTCAGTTGGCACATCTGCACCTCTGGTTCCACACCCTGTCAGCAGAGGCTGCCACACTCGCCTCGGTGCCTCAGCTGACCGTCAGGAGCTGACACCTATTGATAACTACCCAATTCCAAAGTGTATCACCAGATTCCTATGCATCCACCTGATATTCCAAAGACGCCATCATCACACCATTTGGCCTATTTGAATACTGTTATGTGTCTTATGGATTGAAAAATGCTGTGCAGACATGGCAGCGGTTCATTAATTCCATTTTGCTCCCTCTGCCTTTTCCCCATGCTTACGTAGATGATATCCTTATCTTTTCTATCTCCACTGAGGAGCATCAAGTTCACCTCGGTTCAGTCCATTTGGTTCTTGCTGCCATCAGCGTGGTGATCAACTGTGCTAAATCTCAACTATGTTCCACATCCGTTACCTTCCTCGGCCATTCCGTCTCTGCCGACAGCCACCATCCAATGGGTTCTCGTGTCGAAATCATACTTAAATTTCCTCTCCCCGAGGATTATGCTCAGCTCCATCTCTGGGCATGGAAAATTTTTACCACCGCCATATTCCTCAAGTTGGCTCCATCAAAATGGCCCTCACTGACGATCTCTCCAGCAAGAATGCGACTGGAAAACGGAAGTTGGAGTGGACCCAACCTATGCTCGATGCTTTTGTTAACCTTAAAACTGCCTTAGCCAAAATCATCACACTCACCCACCCTGACCCTGAGACCCATGTCTTGATCACAACTGATGCCAGTGACTCAGCTGTGGGTGCCGTTTTACAGCAGCACTCCACCGACTCCACACAGCCCCTCCGCTTCTTTTCCAAGAAACTCACTAAGAGCCAATGCAAGTGGTCGGCATTTGACCAAGAGCTGCTCGCAGTGTACGAGGCGGTTAAACATTTTCATAATGACCTCAAGGGGCAACCCTTCACGATCCATACTGAACACAAGCCACTCATGGATAGCATCCATTTCTGACGTGTTCAATCAGACAAGAATCCAGCAGAAATCTTGCTCCAACATGATAATGCATGCCCACACACAAGTCTGAGAACCTGTCAACACATCACAAAATTGGATTGGATATCATTGCCTTATCCGTCCTACAGTCCAGACCTGACACCCTCGCACTTCCATCTCTTTGAGTCACTTAAAGTTTCTCTATGGGGAATACACTTTGAAAATGATGAGAGTGTCAGTCATGCAGTGAAAACATGGCTACACCTACAGGACAAGAGCTTTTACCAGCAGGGAATACATGCTCTTCCACAACTTTGGCGTATGGCCATAACATCTGATGGAGACTATGTAGAAAAGTAGGACATGGAAAAGACATGTTGATGTATATTGTCACCAAACTCTGACTCTTAACAATAAATATTTTCTGAGAAAAAACATGGGGGGCATTACTTATTGAACGACCCTCATACATATCGCCAGTAGTCTTGCGGTTTAAGTACCGATGAATAAAGTGCCCTCTCCTCAAAGTCTTCTATAAAAATGTTTGCTGTGTGGAGTGGCCACACCGTTAGAGGCGCCATGTCACGAATCATGCGGCCCCGCCGCCAGAGGTTCAAGTCCTCCCTCGGGCATGGGTGTGTGTTTTGTCCTTAGCATAAGTTAGGTTAAGTTAGTTTAAGTAGTGTTTAAGTCTAGGGGCCAATGACCTCAGTAGTTTGGTCCCCCAGGAATTCACAAACATTTTAACAAAAATGTTTGCTAACAGAAGGGAGAGAGGACTGCCCATGGTAACACTGTCAGTCTGTTCAAAATATTCGTTGTTAAATAAAAAAGTAAGTTGAGGAAAGGACATGATGAAAGAGGGCTGTTACATCAGCCGTGAACTTATTGCTGATGAGCGACAAAGAGTCTGCAAGAGGAATCTTAGCGAAAAGTGAGATGACTTCAAAGCTCACTAACAAGTCAATTCACTGAGTTGAAGTGACTTCAGTCTATTGATAAAGTCAGCAGAATTGCAAACATGATCCGCGTACATCCCCACAAAAGTAGAGAGACAAGATGTCGGAACCTCTTTTTTATGAATCTTTGGAAGACCATAGAAACTTAGTGGCTCAGAACTATGAGATCTTAATCTTTTGGCCACTTCTTGCGAAGCAGAACAAGAATTCAGCATTGCTGATGTTTTCCTTTCCACTTCCCCTGTGGGGTCTTTGTCAATCTTTCGATACATTGGTTCAATCAGCACGTTACAAATTTTCTGTTGATAAACCTCACGTGACAACAGCACAAGGACTCATTACGAATGATGCAGCAATAAATAAGAGTCTGTTTCTCAATGACAATGAGAATGAGGCTCTCTGAGCTAAGTGTGAACGAAGGTCCTGGAGATGTGACTAGGCAGCATCTGCATAGCGAACAGGCTGCAGGCATGAGTGGGTTGCTGGCTGTCTCACATTGTGACGGCAGAGGGCCCTCGTAGTCCTGAGCCACTGGAGGTGTGGCATCTGATGTAAACTTGCAGTTCTGAGACGCTGGTAGTGGGAGGGGTGGGGGTGGCTGAAAGTGATATCACAGATAGAGTCCAGCTTTTTGAATTTTTACATATTAGAATATACTAGATGACTTCTGTGAGGGATGCTTGTCACAATATTTGTTTGCTTTTCCACTTTACTCGCAGTGTCTCTCAAAGTTTTACTTGATTACATTAGTTTGTTTCTGCAAACATCATTCATTCCATCAAGTATGGAAACAAACTGATTTTTTGATGGGCTACATTTCTTTAAAATTTCATGCATTGACCACCAGACTTTAAGCAGTCTGTATCTCCCAGTCCTTGCTGGTAATGAAAGTTTCAATCTCAGTTTTATCACGATCCAGAACACCAGGCTTTGGTTTCGCTATTACCACTGGCTGTTGGCGCTGATAAAGTGTGAGCACATATTCTTTTTTTCGCATTTGTAGTTGGTTGCTGTAGCACAATTTATTGTAAATAAGCGTCAACTTGAAGATATTTTTCTGATCAAATAGCCTTAGCAGTGCTTTAGATTACAAAATTTGTAGACTCATGACATAGCACACATGCAAATTTGTTATCTAAGCCAAGACATTAATATTTATTGGCATCATATGTATTTCATGTTTAATGTCTTACACTTGATGTGAAAAACATATCTTAAAACATCTACGAGGGGCGTTTGAAAAGTCCGTGCAAAAATAAAAACTACTTACGTGTTTGGGGTAAACCCTTTTTGTTTTTCGACATGGTCTCCTTTAAGACATATACACTTCGTCCAATGCTGTTCTAATTTGTTGATCCCCTCTGAATAATAGGAATTGCCCAAGTCTGCAAAACAGCTATTAGTTGCTGCAATCATCTCCTCGTTTGAATAAAATCTTTGTCCCGCCAGCCATTTCTTCAAATTGGGGAACAAATAGTAGTCCGAGGTAGCCAAGTCTGGAGAACAGGGGGCATGTGAAACGAGTTGGAATCGTGTTTCCAATAATTTTGCGACCACAGCTGCTGAAGTGTGTGCTGGTGCATTGTCGTGATGGAAAAGGACTTTTTGCAGTCCAGTCGCTGGTGTTTTTCTTGCAACTCGGTTTTCAAACAGCCCAATAACAATGAATAATATACACCTGTAATAGTTTTACCCTTTTCCAGATAGTCAATGAGGATTATCCCTTGCGAATCCCAAAGACAGTCGCCATGAACTTTCCGGCCAAAGGAATGGTCTTCGCCTTTTTTGGTGCAGATTCTCCCTTGGTAACCCATTGTTTAGATTGCTGCTTGGTCTCAGGAGCATAATAATGTATCCACGTTTCATCCACAGTGACAAAATGACGCTTAAAGTCCTGTGGATTCTTCCTGAACAGCTACAAACAATCCTTGCAACACTTCACACGATTCCGTTTTCAGTCAAGCGTGAGCAATCGCGGAACCCATCTTGTGGATAGCTTTCTCATGTCCAAATGTTTATGCAAAATATTATGTACACATTCATTCGAGATGCCCACAGCACTACCAATCTCACGCACCTTATCTTTTCTGTCATCCATCACCATATCATGTATTTTATCAATGATTTCTGGAGTTGTAACCTCCATGGATGTTCAGAACATTCAGCATCATTTGTGCCCTTATGGCCACTTCGAAAATTTTCGAACGACTTATAAACTGTTCTAATCGAAGGTGCAGAGTCACCGCAATGTTCATCAAGCTTCTCTTTAGTCTCCTGAGGCGTTTTGCCTGTTATAAAGTAATGTTTAATCACCACACGAAACTCTTTTTTCGTCCATTTTTTGACAATCACTCGACTTCCTTGATTCACACGAGTGCCAAACACAAGGAAATAGACCAATCTGGCTGAAACTTGGTGTGCGTTCTTTCCAAAGATGCTACTAACTAAACATGACCTTGTTACATGCCAGTGGTGCCATATCTCGAACTTTGTACGGACTTTTCAAACGCCCCTTGTATGTTCTTATTAGATCAGTGATTTGTCTCCTGAAGAAGCTTGAAAGCAGAAATGTGTACCTGTATAAATATCTATCACGTTCTCAGTGTTGAACTCCATTGTATTGTGTTGTATTGTATTGTATTTTATTGATCCAAGAAATCACCATATTGTACAGTTTCTACATATGATATTGGACAAGTAAAGTATACATTTGAGAAGTAATTTTTAACGATTTATTTGTTAAAATTTTAATTACATGGAATGTATTCACAGTTGCTAATATGGGCAACCATCAGCTGTATAATGGAATAACGACAATGTAAATTTATGCTGGACTGGGAGTGGAGCATGGATTTCCTGCTTATCGCAAGTGGCTGCCTTACCACTTTTTTATATTCTGTTGGTAAAGGCTTTTCCCTATACATTTTTTTCCTGGCAATTTTTTCCAAAATCAAGAAAACAGGAAAAAAAATTCAACAGAAAAGAGATCCTACACTCATGCAACTCCTTGACGATTAAATACACATGCATGATAATGTGGTATCCTTTGCCACGTCCATTGGGCTGTAACCATATACTTGTAAAAGGCTTGAGAGTCTGAGCCATACCCGTTCCCCACTACATAATGAACATAATGCCCCATAAGTTTCATAACTGCATTGTTCTTCATTCGGGCGAGAAATAAAGTTGAATCGAGAAGCAAGAGAATCTCACCAGAGGTTGCTGCTTCAGTCATCATGGCAAGGAAGGCCAATTCGGCAGGGCAAGCTGCAGTGACAATGGCAGCTGAAAACCATCCGATAAAATAATGCAGCCGTTTCATGGCAATGACTGCATCTTTCTGTCTCACTAAGGCCTGTGTGAAAGCTGGCTGGGATGTTATGAACGACTCGGTACCACGAGGATGCCACTTCCTTCAGAAAAATAGACAGGTTGACATTCATACAAACTATCTTCCAATCTGTCTGCGGTGACAAGGACTCCACAGAGGAAAACCGATTTCGAAACGTCCAGCTACATAACAGCATTTTTACAGAGAGATATGACTGGGAAAGAATATCAACACCCAAATCTGACATCAATAAAAAATTCCTGAATATGCCTTAATCTATTATTTATCCTACCAACATATACTGGATAAGTTAGGCTCCCTGGTCGGAGACAGGCAAAAAGGCGAGCTGTAAGTGATTGGGGGGACGTGAAAACATGTTAAAATATTGTGTCGAAGAAATAAAGCAGAAGCCTTGGCCTGTATGTCTGGGATGCACGAAACCTTCCATCAGCCGGAGTCTCGCCATAATCTCTAAGCACACCCGAAAAATTGACTTTCACTAGATAAACTTGCCCAATAATCGTTGTAACATTTGAGGCATCATCGCAGCAAAGGGAAAAAACTGAGCAACAAAATAGAGTTGAATCAACACATAAGTTTCCAAGGGCCGAGCCTTGTGAAGTAACGAGGGGGGCGACGCTCGTGTTCAAGGATAGCTCCTTCAGTCACATCCGTGACTGACTTCCAATTTAATGCAGCCATTTTCATCAGACACTGATCAATAATAACATCTAAGATCGATGGCGGGCAACCGCCACAGCCCATGGAATCCAATCTGAGGCAAACCCTCGCAAACTGAGTAACCAACATTTCTGGTCGTTAACCTGTGCTCCCATAGTACGACAAAATGCATTCAAAACGTCCTTGAGCATCGGTACGTCGTCATGAGCATGAAGAAGTACTGTAACGTCATTGGCTTGTGCATGGACGATAAACATTTCTCCCCATAACGACTACCCACCAAATCTAGCAACTATGGACCGCAATATGGGTTCCAGAAATAGCACGAATAACGACATAGATAGGGGATTCCTTACAGGAGATCCCGACACACTTCTATGAGGGAGTAAGACGAGTATTCATGTCAATAGACGCCTTAATAACAGTGCTATAACTAAGAATAACACAATAAATATATCACTGTACTACGGCTTATTGACACAACACTGATACAAATAATTCTGTTGGCAGCGCCAATTTGTTGAGGAAAACTTTATGGAAAATTATATAAACTGATGGTGGTTATAGCAGTGTCCAGGTAGTGTAAGTGAAATTCAGAATTCCGGTGGAAATCGCAAGTCCGTTGACATACTAAGCTCAGTAAACGTCGCACCCCAAGTTCCAGTATAGCATTCGGATTCTAAGTCCAGAGCGCAGCCGAATCAATATCGAACAGCAGGTCCACCGCAGTGTAGCACTTTGAGTTGTGAAGTAGAAACATGGCACTACGAGAACTGTCTTGTAGATGTCAAGAGCGGCGTTAAATAAGGCTCCATAGTTAATGGAGCCGGTGGCTGGGGTTGCTGTATGTTCTGCGTGGCCAATCCTTGAGTGTTATGGGTGACCAATCACTATGTTTTGAAGTGCAGGCGCATGCACACTAAGGTGACATGTCTTCGTCTTCATCCGGAATTACTCGTGGTTGGTGACCGGGCGATATCTCGTAGTCAGGCAGGGCAGCCTCTAGGGCTGGATGACGTCTGGATAAGTCACTCTTGTCGGCGTTTGGTGATGGTCTGTTGGCTGTTGGCAAAAGGCTGACTAAGTCTGGTGTTAATCTGGCTGGGTGGCTTGGGGTAGGATGGAAAGTAGGTGACTGGTAATGGTGGTGCGGAGAGGGGGATGGAAAAAACTGTTGGGAAACTATTTGGTTACGAAGTTGACTGGCATGTCACAGAACCTCCCAGTCTGGAAGCTGCACCCAGAAGATCTTCTGGCTCCGGTGCTGGACGATTGTTCCCAGAATCCAGGCTGGTTGCCGGCCCAATTCTCTCGCCCACACCAAGGTCCCAGGGTGGTACTTGGAAACAGGAAGTTGTGGTGCTGCCTGTGGCGTCAGCAAGATCAAGCTCAAAAGGGTCTGGAGCTGCTGTCCACAGAGAAGTTCCACAGGAGTTTTGTCTCTGATGGTTATGGACCTGTAATTGATCAAAAAGCTTAGTGATGCATCAGTGGCATGATCCTGGAGGTATGTCTTCATTTGGGTTTTGAAAGTATGGACGATCCTCCAGGCTTCCCCATTCGATTGGGATGAAAAGGGGGCGTTGGAATGCGGCGAATGCCAAGCTGAGCACAGGAAGCACGGAACTCGTTGCTACAGAATTGTGGACCATTGTCAGTTATGAACACTTCCAGCAGATCATCAATCGCAAAAGAAATTCTAAGGCTGTGATGGTGTTGCTGGTTAACATGGCATTGTATTGGACACTGCTTGGCAATCGACAGTACGCATCAACTACCATCAAAGACATGGCGTTAAACACTGTCCTGGCAAAATCAAGGTGTACCCGCTGCCAAGGGCAAGCACATGGTGGCCAAGAAGCAAATGAATGTCATGGGGCTGCCTGCTGGCTTTGGCAGGATGGACATGTTTGGGTCAGTTGTCCAATCTCCTGGTTCATGCCTGGCCAGTAGGTGAAACTGCGAGTCAAGAGTTTAGTTTGGGACACCCCCAGTGACCTTGTGCAATAGTTGCAGGACGTGCTGACATAAAGAATAAGGACTGACTGCTCGTGGGTGTCCCTCATTGGAAACGAACAGAATCACTCCATCGATCAACATGAGCTGATGGTGGGCATTAAAGAGCTGACAGAATGCTGCAGAAGCCTTGTGAGTTGTCATTTGGGTCATCCATAAAGTATGTGACTCCGGACTTATTGGAGTACCTCCTCACCACCAGTTGTGCCTGCTAACTGGGAGCTGGTAACGGCTTCTGCTTCTTCATCAACGTGAAAACACAGATTTTAGTCTTTATCGACCTCTTGATCGGGTCCCCATGGAAGGCGGGAGAGGGCATCTGCGTTGCCATGCTCAGTCGTGTTGCGGAAGTCAATCTCATAATGGTAACATGCCAAAAACAAAGCCCAGCTCTGGAGGCGGTGAGCAGTTCTGTCTGGAATCTTAGCTTCTGGATTGAACAAGGAGATCAGCGGTTTATGGTCTGTGATGAGGTGAGACTTCGTGCCATACACAAAAACGTGGATTGGATTTTCTTTAATGTGAAAATGATCCCCAGCACTTCCTTTTCTATTTGTGAGTACCTACGTTGGGTATCAGCCAATGTTTTCGATGCATACGCCACAGGGTGCTCAGAGCCGTCCGCCTCCCTGAGTGTCAGGACCGCTCTGACGCCTGTATCGGATGCGTCTGTTGCAATAATTATCTGCTCTGTTGGATCAAAACGTGCGAGGCACGGGGCCATTAACAACCGGGATTTCGACCTGTGGAACGCGCGCTTGCAAGCTAGTGTTCACTGGAAAGGCATCCCTTTTTTGCATAACAGAGACGGTTTCTGTTGCTGCTGCGGGTCAGAACTGTCACTAACACGATATCTTTCCCAGAAAGGAACGAATTGCTTAAGCGTTGTTGGTCTGGGAGGTTTGATCATGGCTTTGACACGTTTATCCAGAGGACGAATGCCAGAGCTGGAAATGATGTGGCCGAGGTACTCAGTCTCAGGCTGGAAAAAAACGACATTATTCTTTTCTGCATTTTCGGCCAGCCTCCCTTATGATGCTGAATAAAGATTTCAGATTGCGAAGGTGTTCCTCTGTGGCTCTCACTGTTACAATGATGTCAGCTAAATAGTTAATGCATCCATTCACTTTGAGTACTAATTGTTCCAAAAACCGTTGAAAAATGGCGGGGCTATTGCTATAACAAAAATTAGGCGTTTCAAACTATAAAGCATGTATGGTGTGTTAAGTGTAAGAAACGAGAGTCTGCATCAAGGAGAAGTTGGAGGTATGCATCCGCTAAGTCTATTTTAGAGAAGAAATTTCCACCTTTTAATATTGGAAGTAATTCTTCCGGCTTCGGAATAGGATATGTCTCAATCTCTGATTGGGCATGGACAGTTACTTTAAAATCGCCACACAGGCGGATCTTCCCCGATGGCATTCGCACTACGACTAATAGGGTAGCCCATTGACTAGAAAGAATAGGTTCTAGAACTCCAACTGCAGCTAGGCGATCTAATTCTTCCTTTACTTGGTCTCTGAGAGGTAACAGAACGGCGCGGGCTCGAAAGTACCGAGGCGGTGCATTACTTTACAGTTCGATGTGCGCCTCAAAATCCTTTGCGGTGCCAAGTTCGCAGGTGAACAGGTCCTCATAATCCTGGCAAAGTCTCTCTAGATCCGAGTACAGAACATCTTTGGATACCAAATTCACAGAATCGTCTATCGAAAACGCTAATTTCTTAAAAGAGTCAAGTCCAAACAAGTTCTCAGCGGAAACACTATTAACTACTAAGAAGATAATGTGACGGGTGACATTATGATATGTCGTTGGCAGTTCGACTTGACCATGTACTGTGATGGTATGTTTATTATAACCCCTTAGACGTCTCTTTGTTTATTGCAAGCGAAGAGCTCCAAGTTTCAAATAGGTACCGTGATTCAGAATGCTCACGGGTGCGCTGGTGTCTATTTGTAATTGAATTGGTTTCTACGCAATTTGCACTTCTACGAAAAGCTTGTTGGACGTCTCTTGATGATCTGTAGCGGCTACCAGATTAACATCCATCTGTTGGACAAGAGGCTGTCATGCCTGATGGGACTTACGACATATAGAAGCTAAATGGCCGTTGGCAGAACAGTTTTGGCTATAGGCCCATCTGTCAGGGCAGTCTTCACACTGATGTTTTTCTTTTTAAACTATCCAGACATGACGGCAATCGTTTTGGTACCCAAGATCGGTTTCATCAGCTTGAATGGAGCGGAAGACGTTGTAGGATGATGGTACAGTGTCCCGATGTACAGATGCTACGTCCAAATCACCACTAGTGTGGCCACTGGCTGCTGTTGTGTTTACATTAAGGGCTGATATGTCGATCCTAGATTCCAGTTTCTTGCTTGCAGCTCAGGCCACTTCAAAGCTTTGTGGTAAGTCGAAAACCTTGTCTAACGACAGGTTTAGAGTTGAAGTGCCTCACACTGCAAATCCCTGTCTGGAGTACCCTTGCTTTTAAGGGTAACAAAATGACATTTTCGCCATAAACCTTGCAACTCTGTGGCCCATTCTCTATGAGTCTGGTTCGGCTGATTCTTGCATTGGTAAAATGCTACCTGAGAGCAAATAACATGGGTATGCCACCGGTAATATTTAGTCAGCAACGAACGAATATTTGAAAAGGTGAGCTCTGAAGGGTTACATAACAATTTGCACAGTAGCCGATAAATCTCAGGTTTTGATATAACAGAAACAAAGATTTCATGATGTTGGCGTCAGTTACATTTGAATGCGTGGAAATGCCCCAGTAGTCTTGATTCGTAGGCTTCCCAATCCTCTAAAGCCTCATCAAAGGAAGGAAAAGCCAGCACTTGCTGTATTGCTTGCGTCTGCAGTAAGTTTTGAAGAAGTGGTTGGAGGGCGTTCAGTAGCAGCTTCTGGTTCTCGTCCTGCTGGGGAATAAGTTGCATGAGTAGAGCTTCCAATGTCGATGGTTGCTGGTTCGTCGCCATTTCATTGTGTTATAACTAGAAATAACACAATAAATATATTACCGTTCTACGGTTTATTGACACAACGCTGGTACAAATAATTCTGTTACCCAGCGCCAAATTGTTGATGAACACTTCATGGAAAATTATATAAATTGATGGTGGTTACACCAATGTACAGGAAGTGCAAGTGAAATGAAGAATTCCGGCGGAAATTGCAAGTCCGTTCTACATCTACAACTACATCCATACTCCGCAAGCCACCTGACGGTGTGTGGCAGAGGGTAACTTGAGTACCTCTATCGGTTCTCCCTTCTATTCCAGTCTCGTATTGTTCGTGGAAAGAAGGATTGTCGGTATGCCTCTGTGTGGGCTCTAATCTCTCTGATTTTATCCTCATGGTCTCTTCGTGAGATATACGTAGGAGGGAGCAATGTACTGCTTGACTCCTCGGTGAAGGTATGTTCTCGAAACTTCAACAAAAGCCCGTACCGAGCTACTGAGCGTCTCTCCTGCAGAGTCTTCCACTGGAGTTTATCTATCATCTCCTAACGCTTTCGCGATTACTAAATGATCCTGTAATGAAACGTGCTGCTCTCCGCTGGATCTTCTCTATCTCTTCTATCAACCCTATCTGGTACGGATCCCACACTGCTGAGCAGTATTCAAGCAGTGGACGAACAAGCGTACTGTAACCTACTTCCTTAGTTTTCGAATTGCATTTCCTTAGGATTCTTCCAATGAATCTCAGTCTGGCATCTGCTTTACCGGCGATCAACTTTATATGATCATTCCATTTCAGATCACTCCTAATGCATACTCCCAGATAATTTATGGAATTAACTGCTTCCAGTTGCTGACCTGCTATATTGTAGCTAAATGATAAGGGATCTTTCTTTCTATGTATTCGCAGCACATTACACTTGTCTACATTGAGATTCAATTGCCATTCCCTGCACCATGCGTCAATTCGCTGCAGATCCTCCTCCGTTGACATACTAAGCCCAGTAAACGTTGAAGTCCAAGTTATGGTCTAGCATTCGGATTCTAAGTCCAGAGCGCAGCCGAATCAGCATCCAAGAGCAGGCCCACTGCAGCGTAGCACTTCCGAGTAGTGGAGTACAAACATGTTACCAACGAGAACTGACTTGAAAATGTCAGGAGCAGCGTTAAATAAGGCTGCATAGTTAATGGAGGCGGCGGCTGGGGTTGCCGTACATTCTGGAGGGCCAATCGCTGAGTGTTATGGGTGGTCAATCGCTGTATTCTGAAGCGCGCACGCGGAGGCGGCCTGTGATGTTAGCAGCGGCCCGCGAACGGAGAATTGCGGCCAACGACGTCTTTCTCGACCGCGCGTAATGGAGCGTGCTGCTGCTCGGTGCGGAGATGTAATAGTGATGGATGCCACGATCAGTAATTAGAGAGGAGAACATCCTCGTGCAGCATCATTAAAAGCAACACTGTCGACACTCGCAACACGAAATCATGACTAACTCGATCAAACGTACGATTAAAATCAATAAAAAGTAAAGCTCCACCACAGGAACAGTGGAAGCAATCGAGATGAGATCAAGACATTGAGCAACAGGAGTCAGGAGAGAGCGACCTCTGAGACAACTTTGATAACATGCAACAATGCCAGAACCAGAAACGACAATCGACTATTTATCGTCCGCGCTACAATTTAATAATCAAAAATGAGTGGCGTTATCGGTCTGACCTGATCCACGAAGAGACATTCAGCCTTTTTGCGAACCGAAACAATTTTCCGACTTTAAAGGAGGGCGGGATGAGTCCCCCCTTTGCACCACTTCTTTCACCATAGATGTTGTGGTATCTCCTGTTAGAGACCAAAACTGAACATAGAATTCTTTGGGAAGACCATCCAAACCTGGCAGTTTGCGGGAGGAGAGCGAACTGCAATGTCAGATTCCTCATCACGGAGAAAAGCTGCCAAGAACTCCTCATGGAGAGATGAAGTAACATCACTACCAAAGAGGGAAGTGAAATCAGTAGACGGTATACCATCAGATTCCAGTCCAGTGTAAAGATCAGAAAAATACCAGGAAGGTTCACACATTATGTCATGTTGGGATGACCACTTACGCTACGGTCGCAGGTTCGAATCCTGCCTCGGGCATGGATGTGTGTGATGTCCTTAGGTTAGTTAGGTTTAAGTAGTTCTAAGTTCTAGGGGACTGATGACCTTAGAAGTTAAGTCCCATAGTGCTCAGAGCCATTTGAACCATTTGATGACCACTTACGTCCGTGTATAGAATGAGTGGTAGTGAGACATGCCCTTTGAGATCGTGTTCAAAGCCGAATTACATCATACAGAGGTGGCAACTCATTCTGGAGGATCGAACATGGCTGGGAACGCAAACGAAGACCATCCAACTGCAGTCTTCTGAGTTGAAGGAGTTTTGCCTTCACACAGTGAACATCCATTACTCTCAAAGGGACATCTCGAGCACGATCATAAATACCACGAAGGACAACATACTAAAATTACCGAGTCCTCCTTATTTCAGCCACTTTACCAGTGCTATAACGCATGAGTGTGGTGTGAAGCTGAGGTTTGGCAACAGCAACCCATTATTCCATAAGTGAGGGATAAGAAACTTGGGAGAAGCTTGCCCGCTCCCACGGGGCAGCGATGATGTCATCCAGAGAGGCGTCGCCAGATGTAAAATTATTAGCTTCATAATGGGGAAAAAAAGATGTAGCTGCCGTGGGGCATGATTAAGAGCCAGTGAAATGGCACAGTGGTCAGTGAAGTTGGCAGGAATAATATCAACTGACAAAAGGTCGGTACATAGCAAAGCAGACAAATAAAAATGGTCCAGTTTACTACTAGAAGAAGCTGTACAAGACGTAAACCGCACTAACGTGGGATATCTGCAGACTCAACGGGGCCATCACATCATTAAGTTCACGATGTCTGATCCACAGAACATAAGACACAGTTGAAATCTCCCACCATCAAATTTTTTCGCGGATTTTGACGAAGTAAATTAATGGCATCTTAGTTCTAAAAATGTGAACAGTCATATGTATGACCAAATCCTGATGGAGCACAAAGAAAAATTATGGCGGAACCATGAAAGCTACACCCTATAACTCGGCCATCATCAAGCGTTTCAAAATCCATCAGTGGGATAACATCCCAATAGAGAACGCACATGACACTAGAACTCTTCAGCACAAGACTAAAAACCATAGAATACCCAGGGAGACCAAACACATCAAATAACACTTCTTGCAAGCTCACGACATCAGCTTGGAAATCGTAAAAGAATTGTTGTAACTTAGCAAACGGTAATGGAAAACTTCTCCTATTAACGTTTAGGGTTGGAAATGTATACACCTGCATTAATTAACACTTGTAAGGCATCAGAAGAGAACTAGAAAAAATTGATGCATCATGCCCCACTCTCCACATCGCCAGCAGTTGATGGAGAAGAAGGTACAGGATTTTGATTCCTCCAAACCGAAAAGTGCACATACCGTGCTGCATCCTCAGGTCAAAAACTCCTTGACGCAGAAGCATAGGGGGCTCATCAAGATCCACTTTGGGGGAGGGGGAGGGGGGGGGGAGCCATCCGCACTCGCCTGACCCGGAATACGAGAAATACAATCGAGGGTGATGAACAACATCATCAGATAAAGAAGAGGCAGCAATGCAACGTATGAAGCATCTGCATCATCTGACTACCTGGGAGGTAACCTGTAGCTAACCGATGCTCCACTGCATCAGAGTGAGGAGGAGATGATATTTCACTAGAACTCTATAAAGGCAGAACTGCAGACAATGCCCCCATTACATCATTGGAACCCATTGGAACAGACGTTTCTATGGGTGCAGGAGAGGATGCAGATGCATCACTCATTTCAACATCAGCAGAACCAGTCACATCATCCCTGGCCAATCAAGAACCACAATTAACATCAGAATTCAAAGCATCACCACATGAAGAAGCACCCTCCGCCATCACCGCCTTCAAGAGATGAGATTGGTTAGGGGTGACCATCCTGAGTCCGATGTTTAAATTGTGCTGCGGGTGATTGTGGCTTAACGACAGCAATTCCGTATCTGAACGTGTCAGAAGCGGCGGGAAGTCACGCAGAGTGGAGGTCCTCTGAAGCTGGAGAAATAGTGGCAGCAGATTGCCGAGACACTACTTCAGCTAATGTAAACTGTAACATGGTACGGAGAACTGGATCTGAGATGGCCACTTTCATTACAAAGAAAGCAGACTCCTTGTCTTGCATACGTAACGTGAATTCAGTAACCACAAAGATTCAGGTGTGAAGGAATATTCTTTTGAACACACGTTACTATGGGTCAGATACGACTGAAACAATGCAAGTGATGTAGTGCAGACCAACGTTCCTGCAGGATATACCAAACGCCTCCAAAGGTAAGAAACGCCACCCTAGGAAATGAATCTAATGGGAATATACTTGATCTCTACATTTGCAAGAAGGACTGGACTAACGGAATCATCATGATGTGTAAACATCACTTGAGAACAAACCTCAGAGAGAAACCAGTCTGCTCGCAAGGGATCTTGAAACTTCCCAAAAAAGCATACAAATCAGAATAAAAATAAGCAGTATCTGCCTGAACAGTTGTAATGCGATTTGTATCAACCAACCAATAGTGAATTTCTAAAGGGCCCAGTTGAACATGTTGCGTGCTTCCGTCAACACTGAAATGAATGGTACCCTAATGAGGAATATACTTGGGAGATACCACAGATATCATGGCGTGGACGGATAATGCAGTGCCAGAGAAAAATTCAACAACAAACTCTGCTAGGCACGAATGATGCAACATCAGCTGGTACTCACTCAAGAGTGAGTAAACACAAGTTTGACACATTCGGCGTCGCGGTACAGGCAGAATTAAGGACTGTCGCGGGATTGCTTGTAATTGTGCTTACGATTATTTGTGCGACAAGCCAATCCTATAGTCGCGCCCACGATCTTTGCTCAGAGGAGGCCTTGGTGACTGAATACAAATGAAACACCGGCGTAAGGCAAACACATTTATACAATGATTGAAACGCGTACAATCGAGTCTGATATACACTACTGGCCTTTAAAATTGCTACACCAAGAAGAAATGCAGATGATAAACGGGTATTCATTGTGCAAATAATTATACTAGAACTGACATCTGATTACATTTTCACGCCATTTCGGTGCATAGATCCTGAGAAATCAGTAGCCAGAACAACCACCTCTGGCCGTAATAACGGCCTTGATACGCTTGGGCATTGAGTCAAACAGAGGTTGGATGGTGTGTACAGGTACAGCTGCCCATGCAGCTTCAACACGATACCACAATTCATCAAGAGTAGTGACTGGGATATTGTGACGAGCCAGACATTTTCAATTGGTGAGAGATCTGGAGAATGTGCTCGCCAGGGCAGCAGTCGAACATTTTCTGTATCCACAAAGGCCCGTACAGGACCTGCAACATACGCTCGTGCATTATTCTGTTGAAATGTAGGGTTTCGCAGGGATCAAATGAAGGGTAGAGCCACGGGTCGTAACACAACTGAAATGTAAAGTCCATTGTTCAAAGTGCCATCAATGTGAACAAAGGGTGACCGAGACGTGTAACCAATGGCACCCCATACCATCATGCCGGGTGATACGCCAATATGGCAATGACGAATACACGCTTCCAATGTGCATTCACTGCGATGTCACCAAACATGGATGCAACCACCATGATTCTGTAAACAGAACCTGGATTCATCTGAGAAAATGACGTTTTGCCATTCGTGCACCCAGGTTCATTGTTGAGTACACCATCGCAGGCACTCCTGTCTGTGATGCAGCGTCAAGGGTAACCACAGCCATAGTCTCTGAGCTGATAGTCCCTGCTGCTGCAAACATAATCGAACTGTTTGTGCAGATGGTTGTTGTCTTGCAAACTTCCCCACCTGTTGACTCAGGGATCGAGACGTGGCTGCACGATCCGTTACAGCCATGCGTATAAGATGCCTGTCATTTTGACTGTTAGTGATACAAGGCCATTGGGATCCAGCACGGTGTTCTCTATTACCCTCCTGAACCCACAGATTCCATATTCTGCTAACAGTCATTGGATCTCGAGCAACGCGAGCAGCAATGTCGCGATACGATAAACCGCAATCACGATAGGCTACAATCCGACCTTTATCAAAGTCGGAAACGTGACGGTACGCATTTCTCCTCCTTACACTAGGCATCACAACAACGTTTCACCAGGCAACGCCGGTCAACTGCTGTTTGTGTATGAGAAATCGGTTGGAAACTCTCCTCATGTCAGCACGTTGTAGGTGTCGACACTGGCGCCAACCTTGTGTGAATGCTCTGAAAAGCTTATCATTTGCATATCACAGCATCATCTTCCTGTCGGTTAAATTTCGCGTCTGTAGCACGTCATCTTCGTGGTGTAGCAATTTTAATGTCCAGTAGTGTAGTCTATCGCCAACTGCATGACCGCGGTTGATGTCTTGAGGCAGAGTGGTGCATGATCCGGAGGTGTATACTCCATAAGACGTGCATACCCATGTGCTAGCAGGCAAGTCTCTGTACGGCCGGCTCCCGGCACTATCCGTGGAGTGGGGCGTTTTTTGCGGGCGAGGTGGAAGCGGCTGCATAAACGGACGGGCTGGCTTCTGGGTGTGCACATGTGGAGAGTTTGCGATCGTTCGACCCACGTGCTTCATGGCTCGGCAGGACAGCTCTTTGTCCATTACGTCTGGTGCGTTCCGATGCCTGGGTCGCACTGGTTCTTGCTATGTCTTCACACATCCGGTGCACGCCGCGCCGTTGTCGGGCTTTCGGCTAAATGGTAAATCTGTGCACGCAAGCTGCGAATTCTGTGTGGCCATGATAGTAGCTCTAGCATTTGTACAGCTATGTCATCAGCCACGCGTTAACAAACTATACTCTTACATTCTTTATGTATATTCCTGTACAAGGGAGACATTTTCAATTGAAAGTCACTTGCCTTGTGTCAGTGAATACTTAACAATATTTCAGTGTGTTTGTTGTTCAGAAGTAAGAGGCAATGTTCCTTAAGACATACATGCAGCACAGGCAGTGCAGTATAGTATTTATCCACTGGCAATGGGGAAGTGATTTTCAGTTAAAAATGTCTCCCTTGTATGGGAATATACATAATGGTTGCATGAGTACAGATTGTTACTGATATGGATAAGGTAAATGTAAGTGGATATAAGCTCTCTGCACATGTAATGAGAGAAAATATGGAGAAAGGAGGAGTTGCCATATATGTCAAAAGTTATCATTGTGCAAAAAGTATAGAAACAAAAAAGATTTGTGTAGAGAAACATATAAAAGCATTTGCCTGTGAGCTTATATTAAATAAAGGCACATTTATAATTGTAACTGTATATAGGTCCCCATCAGGAAATTTTCACCTATTTCTGAAAAATTTGGACTCCTTGTTGTGCTATCTGTCAGACAGGGTGAAGCAAATTATTATTTGTGGGGAATTCAATGTAGAATCTCTGAAAGAGGGTAATAGGAAAAATGACCTTGAAGTATTACTCGGTTCTTTCAATTTGACACCCGTTATTGATTTTCCTACTCGGGTGGTAAAGGATAGCAGCTCACTGATAGATAACTTCTTTATAGACCAAGATAAGTTTAACCAGATAAATGCTCAGCCTGTTGAGAATGGTCTTTCTGATCATGGTGCACAGCTAGTTACAATATATGACATAGTTCCATTCAGCAATACTAAACAGTCCTCCAAAGTAGTACGTTCAGTCAACAATTTAACAATTGCAAATTTCAGGGAAAGCCTACAGCAGTTAGACTGGGATGAGGTGTACCGTGAACCTGATGCCAATTTGAAATATAATTTATTTCATGACATTTTTGTAAATGCATTTGAAAACTGCTTCCCCAAGAAAATAGTTAAATATACTCGTAAGAAACCTTGTAACAAACCATGGCTTACTAAGGGTATAAAAATATCTTGTAACTGGAAAAGGGAAATGTATCTGACAGCAAGAAAGAGTAGTGACCCAGAAACTATCAAACATTATAAAAACTACTGTGTTATATTAAGAAAAGTTATTAAAAAATCCAGAAGTATGTGTATAATGTCTGAAATCAGCAACTCTGATAATAAAATTAAAACAGTTTGGAATATTATTAAAAGAGAAACAGGTCAACCAAGAGCACAGGAAGACAGTATTACCATCAAATTGAATGAAAACTTTATGAACAAAAAGTCAGAAGTTGAAAATATTTTTAATAATCATTTTCTAAGTGTTGTGGATATAGTAGGATCCAGGTGTTCATTAGAAGATGCTAGGCTGTTAATGGAAGAGGCCATACCTACGCAATTTGATACAATTGAAATCTCACCCACTTCTCCCTCTGAAATTAGGAAAATAATAAACTTGCTTAAAAGCAAAAACTCACATGGAATTGATGGCATTTCCAGCAAAATACTAAAAGCTTGTTCTCAACAGATAAGTAAGATTCTCAGCCACCTGTGTAATAGCTCTCTGGAACAGGGCATTTTCCCTGATAGACTGAAATATGCTATTGTTATACCTTTGCATAAAAAGGGGGATAGATCTGATGTCAACAATTACCGTCCAATCTCCCTTCTAACAGCTTTATCCAAAATTTTTGAGAAAGTAATGTATTCAAGAGTAGCTTCACATATCTGTAAAAATGAAGTACTAACAAAATGTCAGTTTGGTTTCCAGAAAGGTTTTTCAACAGAAAATGCCATATATGCTTTCACCAATCAAATTTTGAATGATCTGAATAACCGAACACCACCCATTGGGATTTTTTGTGATCTCTCAAAGGCTTTTGATTGTGTAAATCATGAAATTCTGCTAGACAAGCTCAAGTATTGTGGCATGAGTGAGACAGTGCACAAATGGTTTAATTCGTACCTAACTGGAAGAGTGCAGAAAGTTGAAATAAGTAGTTCTCATAATATGCAAAGATCAGCACATTCCTCAAACTGGGGAACTATCAAGAATGGGGTTCCACAAGCGTCAGTCTTGGGTCATTTGTTGTTCTTAATATATATTAATGACTTGCTATTCTATATTCATGAAGAAGCAAAGTTAGTTCTCTTTGCTGATGATACAAGTATAGTAATCACATCTGACAAACAAGAATTAACTGATGAAATTATCAATACTGTCTTTCAGAAAATTACTAAGTGGTTCCTTGTAAATGGACTCTCACTGAATTTTGATAAGACACAGTACATACAGTTCCGCACAGTGAATGGTATGACGCCATTAATAAATATAGAACTTAATCAGAAGCATATAGCTAAGGTAGAATATTCCAAATTTTTAGGTGTGTCCATTGGTGAGCGATTAAATTGGAAGAAACACATTGATGATCTGCTGAAACGTTTGAGTTCAGCTACTTATGCAAAAAGGGTCATTGCAAATTTTGGTGAAAACATCTTAGTAAATTAGCTTACTATGTCTATTTTCACTCATTGCTTTCATATGGCATCATATTTTGGGGCAATTCATCACTGAGGAATAAACTATTTATTACACAAAAGCGTGTAATCAGAATAATAGCTGGAGTCCACCCAAGATCATCCTGCAGACGTTTATTTAAGGATCTAGGGATATTCACAGTAGCTTCTCAGTATATATACTCTCTTATGAAATTTGTTATTAACAACCAAACCCAATTCAAAAGTAATAGCAGTGTGCATGACTACAATACTAGGAGAAAGGACGATCTTCACTATTCAAGATTAAATCTAACTCTGGCACAGAAAGGGGTGAATTATACTGGCACTAAAGTCTTTGGTCATTTATCAAATAGTATCAAAAGTCTGACAGATAACCAACAAGTATTTAAGAAGAAATTAAAAGAATTTCTGAATGACAACTCCTTCTACTCCATAGAGGAATTTTTATATATAAATTAAGAAAAAAATAAAAAAACAAAAAAATATTTAAAAAATAAAAAAAATAAAATAAAAACACAAAAAATAAAAAAGTTGTTATATTAACTTAAGTATGTTGTTAAATTAAGTTAATTATGTCATGTATTGGAAAATTTGACTCGTTCCACATCATTACGAAATATCGTATTCATGATCCATGGAACTAGTATTAATCTAATCTAATCTAATCTACAAATGATTGAAGACATATGGAAATTTGGATGTGGCTGTGAGTCGTGCTCAGATAGACCAACAGTAAGGCAACCACTCGCGACAAGTGGGAAATCTGGCTTAGTGTCCCGGTCTGGCACAAATCTTCATTGTGGACATTCTATTATACAGTTAATTGCTGTCCATATTCGCAACTGGCAATGCATTCATGTATTTCATAATATCTGCAGTTGCAACAGTGCCTGTTTCTTTGGACATGCTTGCACATCTGAAGGAATGTTGCATCAAACTTCTGAATAACACAGACACTGCAGTATCATACAATTTTAATTTGTGAAATGAAAATCTATACAATATTACAAGAAGGTAACAGACATCACACTGTACTTTCACTTGTTATGTGGGTAATACCTTAATTTTACAATGCTGTGAAATGCAGTGTAGGAAAGTGGGAGCAATATAGGAATTTGTACAGACCAACATGTTACATTTTAAGCAAACATGCACTATGCACAATTATTAGGCATAAGTGATATTTTATTAAGGAATTAGTTAACATTTATAACCTGTTTCTATAAACAATCGTCTACTGCGCAAAAGTTTAGATCCAAAATAATTTCTTCTTTTAAATTAATATGTGAAAGCTATTGGCATTTCTGTTCTTTTAATTTCATCTGGTAAATTATTAAACATCCTTATCTCAACATGTAGGGCACTTTTCTGATAACCAATTGTTCTGAATCATATGTAGGTCAGTCTGCTGTCTTGTTTCATAGCTATTACTGTGTTCATTTAATATTAATGACCTGTATTTGTTTAGTAAGTAGATGTTAGCGAAATATATAATACTATAAATGTAAACAAGTGGCAGTGTCATAATCCCAAGTTTGTTGAAATGTTGTCTGCATGATTCGTTCTACCTCATATTGCATGTTATATATATATATATATATATATATATATATATATATATATATATATATATATATATATATATATATATTCTTTTTATTACATTTTGAACATATCTCTGCTGCAGGACGAGTTCCCCCAAAATATGATGTTATTCTGCAATATGGATTAAAAATAATATGCTTGTATATGGATTAATTCAGTAACTGGTTTGATGAGTGCAGTTGACATCTTATTTGAGATATAATTGACATGACCATTCCATTTAAGATTTTCTTCGAGCCATTTACCAGAAATCTTAACAGATCTCAAACTGGATTGCTCTTGATTGTTTGGGAACATGCTGGGGATTTCTCCTTTTTGAAGCTGAAATTAATGTGAGTTGTTTTTTGTACATTTTTAACGAGATTGTTCCATTGAACCATTTGCTCAATGATGACATAAGTGGTTTAATCTTTTGGTCATGGTCGCTTTGCTACCAGAATACTTGTGTCACCAGCAAATAGCGTAGTATGCCTTGAAGTAATTGGGTGTGTACGTCAACATATAGCAGAAACTGTGTGGGTTTTAGGATTGAGTCCTGTGGTACTCCATATGTAACAGGCATTGTCTCCATGAGCTGTTAACATACAACAGTTCAAAATATGTTTACTAGCGTACTTTCCGCAGTGTCATCTTATGATTTTGTCTTAGTGCCAGAGGTATAACAGCGGAGTTCGCTCACGGCTATCGTTCATTCGTGCGTGCCGCCGCAGGCAGAGATGTGCTTGCCATACACGTAGGCCTCCGCCTTACATTAGTGACGTCGGCCAGTCTCTCTCTGAAGACAAGTAGACCACCTGAATGACTGTGACACCTAGTGGGAGCAGTACGTACCAATGGCGTGACATCACGAGCCGCGACCTGAGGCCCACGAGAGGCCTCACGCGACCCCAGGAAGCTCAGCATTTGTCACCGACTGATCTGTGACGCTCCTTGAGCAAATTTTTCATCCACTTTTTTTTCTGCTTGCAAAACTAGAGCTATCATCACAGTAGGAGCGCATCTGTCGTCCAGCATTCCGAACTACATCATTAATGTGCAGTCTAGTGAGAACCTCAGTAATATTGTGGTATATTATTGACCGTTTAGGTGGCTCTTTGAAATTCGACGCCGCCTGGCCGGCGTGTTCATCAACCAATCACAGCACAGACTGACAGTTATTGTCGTGTAGTAACTGTTGGTCTGGTACCCTATTAAAAGAAACTGTAACTACAATTATCAGCATCGCCAAATAAGCTTTTATCGTGTATCTGTGTCTTACATAATCTGTAATGACATATTAATTGCTCACCATGAAATGAACTGTAATACCACATTGTTGCTGTTACATTAATAATGTGAGCGTAAGGACTGACGTGTCAAGAGAGGTTTATTGATGCGTGCTATTGATGTTTAATGGTAACTGTCTTGAAGTGAGAAAAAGTGCGTGTGGTAGATTGATTGTTAAATATATGCCTTTAGGAAATCATCAATAACGTGTAAAAATAGACTTACCGGTATGTATCATTTGAAAAGTTGAAGAAAAGTTTTAATTACTGTTTTTCTCATCTTTCGCTTACGATACTACTTGTTCGACGTTTTTATTATGCACTCATCAGATCGTGATCCATGTGCAAGAAACGCCGTATTGTTTTTCGCCCGTGGAGAATATTATGAATTCGTCGGTTAACGTAGCTCCAAAATTTTAACGATTTGCTTGAATTATTTATCGGTACAGTGTAGTTAATAATGCAAAATATGCTACCTTAGTTTTGCTGCTGTTCGTTCGTCAGTCAAGTTTTGTAGATATCGGCATTAAGGACAAGAATCCATCAGAAAACAACAGGCTGCCGTGCGCTATTAGTTTATTAGCGTCCTATGCTGCATGACTCATGCGATAACATTTAACAATATATTAAAAATGACACATGCTCTCTGAACAATTATTTGACATACATGCCGTAAACTTTGAGAAACATATTTATCACGTCATTTGCAGTTAAAAGTTTGTACAAACAAAAAATAAAATTTACGTTGAGAACAGCGTGATTGAAGTGACAATGAAGAAAATGTGTTTGTTAGTTATTTAGGGATTCAGAATATTCCTGTCTGTTATAAAAACATTTATTTAATACTTAATTTGTTAATTCTGACTTAAATTTTCTCTCATCTTCGATTCGCTTTATGCAAATTGACAGAGCGTTATACAGCTTTATTCCACAATGGCTCACATGTTTCTGAGTTTTGTTGTTCATGTCCTTTCTGCATGCAGATTCTTACTGGTAGGCCTATGTGTATTGTAGTTCTAGAAATTTGCTTTTATACGTAAACTACTCAAGTGTGTTGTATACATTATAAAAACCATTACTTGACTGTAACCTTTCAGCACAATATCTGAGTTGCAGAGCAAAATCCATTCTGTTATAATTATGGGAATACATACCTAAATGTATTATCCCAGACATTTGGTATTGTTAATCCCTACTATGGTAAAGCTGACTCCACTCAATAACTACTGGCCAGTAGCACTCCTTAGATCATTCTACTAAGTTTTTGAGAAGGTATGCACTCGAGAGTTGAAAACCGCATATGAAGTAATGGTTTGCATTTCAGAAGGGCTGCTTCACAGAGGCAGCTGTTTATACTTTAACTTACAAATAGTGAAATTGTTTAAGTCTCTCCAGTTGCTATCTTCTATGACGTATCAGAGGCATTTGATGATGTCAGTCAAAGTATTCTATTAAATAAAGAGCATTTTTATTGGAGACATAGGTCAGCTCATGCCTGGTTTAGTCCCTCTTTCTGAAATGTGATACAGAAAGTTATCATAGGGACTTCACTTTGAGTAGTAAAAGTTTCATTTTTTTCACACATCATGTTCTGCAAATCCTGTCATGAAGGAGAGCCTCAGGAGCTGTAGACTGGCTTATGTGTCAAAAGGTAGAATCAACCACCACATGCTACTTGTGTAGAGTATACCAACAACAAATTATGACTAATGCTACTTGGCTGAAACTGATAATCCTGGCAATTGCTTATATAGGGTGTAATTAAATTTCCTCTTCAGACTTTCAGGCAGGTACCTTGCACCAAAACAAGAAAAAATATCCATTCTCACGGGCTCTAAAATGCGTATCTTAAGAGCTGTGAGTTGCACTTGTTAATCTTCAGTACTGTGAAACACATCTGTTCGACAGCAAGCTCCTTGCTTTCCACGTTTTGAAAGGAGTACTATGAACCAAAACAAGAAAATCATATCCAGTGATCACGAGCTCTTAAATGCACACTTTAAAGACCTATGATCACTTACTCATCTTTGCTACTGTGAAACACATCTCTTCTATTGACAAGGTGCTCATAACTCGTAAGGCGTGCATTTTACAGTCATGTTTACTTGGCATTTTTTCTTGTTTTGATGTAAGAAACCTGTCCTCAAAGTCTGTCACGAGGGAATACAGCAAATCCCTGTTTTATAAGCTCTACATATGTTAGGAGAAAAGCAGTTACTTTGAGAAAGGCAACTATTCCTCACCTTATGCACGTCATTGGCTGTTTTTATCTGCTACCATACTTAAAACAAAGCATTTACTCTATGCTGTGTGCTATCAGCTGTCTGCATATAGGGAAGGACAAGATGAATCTTATACAAATTTTCACCGAGCGAGGTGGCGCAGTGGTAGGACACTGGACTCGCATTCGGGAGGACGACGGTTCAATCCCGCGTCCGGCCATCCTGATTTAGGTTTTCCGTGATTTCCCTAGATCACTCCAGGCAAATGCCGGGATGGTTCCTTTGAAAGGGCACGGCCGACTTCCTTCCCCATCCTTCCCTAATCCGAGCTTGTGCTCCGTCTCTAATGACCTCGTTGTCGACGGGACGTTAAACACCAATATCCTCCTCCTCCTCCTTATACAAATTTTCGAATTACTAGGGAATTTAAGGCTTTTCAATTTTCTGCCTAATGTCTACTGGCAACTTGTTACAGATGTTTGTACTAGTGTATAAAACTTTATTGTTAATTCTGCAAGAGATGTATACTCTGCAAAAAAATTATTTTTCATTGTAGTATTGTAGCTGTGAATTGCACAGTTAATCCTAAATTTGCCTAGGTTATTATTCACAAACACAATTAGGGAGTATATTTATTGGCATGTAAGTGTAATCCAGAATGAATTCTCACTCTGTAGTGGAGTGTGCACTGTCTTCATAGCAAATTACAACTGTGTGCCAGATTGGAACTTGAACCTGGGACCTTTGCCTTTTGTGGGCAAATTCTCTAACGACTGAGGTACCCAGTCTCAACTCATGACTTGTCTTCACAGTATCCTTTCTTCCAGGAATGATAGTCCTTCAATGTGTGCAGGGAAACTGTGAAGTGTGGAAGGTAGGAGATGAGGTACATGCAGAAGCAGAACTGTGAGGGTGGGTCATGAGTTGTGCTTGGATAGCTTAGTCGGTAGAATATTTGCTCACAAAAGGCAAGTTCCCAGGTTTGAGTGCCAATCTGGCACACAGTTTTAATCTGCCAGAAAGTTACAAATCAGCGCACAGTCTGCTGCAAAGTGAAAATTCATTCTGAAAACATTACCCCAGGCTACAGTTAACCCACGTCTTCACAGTTTCCTTTCTTCCAGGATTACTAGATTGCTAGTCCCACAAGTTGGGGAATAGGTACTGGCGGAAGACAAACTGTGAGAGTGGATCATTAGTTGTGCTTTGATATCACAGTCGGTAGGTTGGCACTAATGGTTGACAGGAACAGACAGTACATATATTTTCTGAAACTGAACACCTTTGTGCAATATGGTTAACAAAGTGGGATCTGTATGATTGGCAAGTGATTCCATTTTGAAAGATAATGAGGAAGATGTTTCAAAACAAGCTCAGCCCTCACTATAATTATTGATACCCATAATTTTGATTACAGATGGTTTTGAATATTTGCAAATTATCAGTACTCTGATGAGAGGTGATCAAGAAATATACATTTAGTATTTCAGATAATAAGGTGAAGGTTCTGAAAACTAAATGACTTTGTAAGACAATGAAAATATCTATATATTTAGACGTGATAGCATTGGTGTTTTTATATATATATAAACCTTCGGCTGAACAACATAGGAAAATAAAAAAGATGAAAAATGATGGTGACTGAACAAATAAGGGCACTGTACATGAACTATGTTACTACTTGGTAGAGTATGGAAATTGATAATGATTTGTTTTCTAGAGATTGTTTGCAACTTTCCTCTTCCTGGAACTTAAAATTTTGTTATTATACATTCTGTGTGTGTGTGTGTGTGTGTGTGTGTGTGTGTGTATGTACGATTTCTACCCTCCACGCTGCCCTCCAATACTAAATTGGTGATCCCTTGATGAGTCAGATCATGTCCTACCAACCGATCCCTTCTTCTAGTTGAGTTGTGCCACAAATTTCTCTTCTCCCCAATTCCGTTCAATACCTCCTCATTAGTTATGTGATCTACCCATCTGATCTTCAGCATTCTTCTGTAACACCACATTTCGAAAGCTTCTATTCTCTTCTTGCCTAAACTATTTATCGTCCACGTTTCACTTCCATACATGACTACACTCCATACAAATACTTTCATAAACGACTTCCTGACACTTAACTCTATACTCGATGTTAACAAATTTCTGATCTTCAGAAACGCTTTCCTTGCCATTGCCAGTGTACATTTTATATCCTCTCTACTTTGACCATCATCAGTTATTTTGCTCCCCAAATAGCAAACCTCATTTACAACTTTAAGCATCTCATTTCCTAATCTAATTCCCGCAGCATCACCCGATTTAATTCGACTACATTCCATTATCCTCGTTTTGCTTTTGTTGATGTTCATCTTATATCCTTCTTTCAAGACACTGTCCATTCTGTTCAACTGCTCTTCCAAGTCCATTGCTGTCTCTGACAGAATTACAATGTCATCAGCGGACCTCAAAGTTTTTATTTCTTCTCCATGGATTTTAATACCTACTCCGAATTTTTCTTTTGTTTCCTTTACTGCTTGCTCAATATACAGATTGAACAACATCGGGGAGAGGCTACAACCCTGTCTCACTCCCTTCCCAACCACTGTTTCCCTTTCCTGTCCCTTGACTCTTATAACTGCCATCTGGTTTCTGTACAAATTGTAAATACCTTTCGCTCCCTGTATTTTACCCCTGCCACCTTCAGAATTTTAAAGAGAGTATTCCAATCAACATTGTCAAAAGCTTTCTCGAAGTCTACAAATGCTGGAAACGTAGGTTTACCTTTTCTTAATCTAGCTTCTAAAATAAGTTGTAGGGTCAGTATTGCCTCATGTGTTCCCATATTTCTATGGAATCCAAAATGATCTTCCCCGAGGTTGGCTTCTACCAGTTTTTCCATTTGTCTATAAAGAATTCGTGTTAGTATTTTGCAGCCGTGACATATTAAACTGATAGTTTGGTAATTTTCGCCTGCTTTCTTTGGGATTGGAATTATTATATTCTTCTTGAAGTCTGAGGGTATTTCACCTGTCTCATACATTTTGCTCACCAGATGGTAGAGTTTTGTCAGGACTGGCTCTCCCAAGGCTGTCAGGAGTTCTAATGGAATGTTGTCTACTCCCGGGGCCTTGTTTCGACTTAGGTCTTTCAGTGCTCTATCAAACTCTTCACGCAGTATCATATGTCCCATTTCATCTTCATCTACATCGTCTTTCATTTCTATAACATTGTCCTCAAGTACATCGCCCTTGTATAGACTCTCTACATATTCCTTCCACCTTTCTGCTTTTCCTTCTTTGCTTAGAACTGGGTTTCCACCTGAGCTCTTGATATTCATACAAGTGGTTCTCTTTTCTCCAAAGGCCTCTTTAATTTTCCTGTAGGCAGTATCTATCTTACCCCTAGTGAGATAACCCTCTACATCCTTACATTTGTCCTCTAGCTATGCCTGCTTAGCCATTTTGCACTTCCCGTCGATCTCATTTTTGAGATGTTTGTATTCCTTTTTGCCTGCTTCATTTACTGCATTTTTATATTTTCTCCTTTCATCAATTAAATTCAGTATCTCTTCTGACACCCAAGGATTTCTACTAGCCCTCATCGTTCAGTTATCAACTTTAAAAAATGTTCTTATCGCACGCTTCTGTAGAAAAAAACATGAATTTCATTTTCACTGCAAAAGTATATTAGCAATTGGTCTTTATGTCAACTCAATGAGAGAAATTTCTAAATATGAACAGGCAAAACTGATCTTTTTGACTAACTTATCCACCTGCTGGAGCTACCACAGTTTATTACTGACCTGGATGCCCAGAAACTTCACACTTGGAGCTTCTTCAGTATGCCCCCATTTACCTTTGCTTCTGGCACCTATAAGTCATTATTATTTTTTGGATCTGCATGATATGATTTTAAAAAAAAGTTTTAAGTGCTAAGATGCTAGCTGTGAACCTATTGTAAATCTGTCCCATTATTTTACCGGCTGTATGTGGTGTTGGTGTATTTGGCCTCATTGTCGGTATATTTATTATCAGAAAACATTATGGTGAAGAGTCCTTCAGTATTAAAATAAATAATTTTTGTTTGATAAGAACCAGAGTGGCCCAAGCACCAAACCTCGTGGCACAGCATATGCAATGTTTCCCCACTCTGGATATATTTTTATTCTTGTATCATTTGAGGTGTAAGATTTTGTTTTCTATTGTTAAGGTAGGATCCTAGTCGTACAAGGAGAATGCCTCTTAACACAGTACCTTCCACAGAAAATGGGTCCTTGGCAGTGCCACAGACAATTTCAACAGACTGGAAATCAGAGAATTTCAAATGTATAAGGGAAATTCGCAGCGTTGGGGGGGGGGGGGGGGGTTGGAAAAATCTTGTTTTTGTCTCGGTAGTATGAATTTGTTTGTTTACTGAGATGACATGCTTCGTCATTGATAACATGGGAAGTCATTGGGTGGGTGCAGCTGAGTAGGTGCACCACTTCCAGACTCTCTCATTATTACTTCTTCTCCCCTTCCCACCCCTCACCTCAGCTTGCAGGCAGTGCTGTCACCATTACTTGCTGCTAGTCTAGCAGCTGCTGATGAGAGGCAGGGCAGCTGGAGGAGTGGTTTGTTTGGATGTGATTCACAAAGCTTGTTGATACAGTGGTGGGAGAAAACGGTCATGTGTGCATGAGTTGTGTCTGAGTGATTGTGTGAATGTGTGTGCACTCTCGTTTTCTGACAAAGGCAGTGGCCAAAAATTTACTTGTGAGAGTGTGACTGCCTTTTCTATGTGCCTGTCTGTGGCTTGGTGATCATCTTTATGGTGAGTTGCTTCCTGTCCTCATTAGTATTGATTCTCAGAGTATTTGCGCAAGTTATCTGTTGCGCGGGTGATCACCGTAGTCTCATTTCATCAACGTGGTGTCTGTGACACATGAATAGCTGGTCACACAAATGGAATTCCATGCCGGGCCAAAAACGCAGGCCAATTCTTTGGTTATCTCTAATGGATCGGACCTGCTGGTCTGAAGCCCATAGTTTCCCACTAACGTGCGGGTCTGCCTGTCGGATCTAGTCTCACCGATCTGCCCGCAGGTTGAGCCTGTCTGTGTGTGGCGTAATGCGATGGATATTCATTGTTTACCCATGGACCCAGGACTGTGGTGCTCCTTGGCAGGCCAGAGGCTACAGGCAATGGATTTCAGGAATTGCAACTGTCTTGCCACAACTACATTGTACAGTGCTTCATTTTAAAGACATTTTATTTATTCTAATACATTTTGGCACTTCAAAAGTAGTTTATATATGGCCAAGGTGTATTTCTGAAAAGACAGAAACATACAGTAGTAACACCCATTCACAAATGTGGCAGTTACTGGCAGTTTGTACACTATGTACTCATGTGTTTCTTGAAAGAAAAATCAAACAATACCTGTGGAATAATAGACATAACACAGTGGGTAATAACCAACAATAATGAACATAGTAGAACCAACATTTTATTCACAGTTATCTACAGTGTTGGTTTACGTAACTCTTCCCCACCTTATACATATCTTTCGAGAGACCTACCTTTTTCTGAACTTATTTCTGAAAGCAGGGAAGGTAATTAAAATATGCCCTGTGACTCCAACAAAATGCATATTTTTGTCACCATATGTGTTTCATTTTATTGAAATAAAATAACATCAGTGGTCTTAATGAAACATATGTACCATTTGATTTGCTTTCTCCATCCAAAAGCAGTTTATTACACAAGATATTGATGTTAGTACTTACTATTTTTGTTCACACATTTAGAAATACAGAAGTTCTTACATTTTTTGTCAACCTCTATCTTTACTTACTCCTACATCTCAAACTTTGCCAGGGAAAAATGCTGAAACCTGTCTGGAAATCAGGGAGTTTCACTTGGGGAAACTTGTGGCAACCCTGGTAATGTTTCTTGTTTAATTTTACCAGAACTGAGTTTGTGAGACCACATGTTGCTTTGTCACTAGAGGAGGCTTTACAAAAGCCAGACTGAGCTGTTCAATAGTCTGTTGCAAGCGATGTTCTCAAAAACTTTTGATAACATGGGAAGTGGGCATATAATTAGAGGTCAGTTATTTATCCCCACATTTGTGAATGGGTGTTACTACTGTATGTTTCTGTCTTTTCAGAAATACACCTTGGCCAATAGATTGGTTAATTAAGGATGACACTGCAGAGTCAGCACAATATTTTAGTACCTTGGTTTAAATGCCATCATAACCAGAAAAGTGACTGCTGTTTAGATACTTGATGATGTTTGTGATCAAAACTAATATGTAATGATGGAGTATGCAGTGCCATTGAAGTAAATTTAATGGATCTGGATTTGATGGACTTTCTCTACCTGTGTTCAGCTACTGTTAGGAAGAATAAATTGAATTTAGTTGTTAATGAAAAATGAAATGAGCATGTCGCATTGTTGGCCGGGAGGCCCCATCTGGGGAAGTTTGGCTGCTAAGTGCAAGTCTTATTTCATTCGACACCACACTGGGTGACTTGCGTGCCGGTGATGAGGATGCAATGATGATGTGGACAACACAATACCCAGACCACGGACAGAGAAAATCTCCAATCCGGCTGGGAATCAAACCAGGGCCTGCTGCATGGGAGGCAAACACGTAACCACTCAGCTAAGCAGGTGGACAGTTGTTACTGATTTGAATTTAATATTATCTGTGTTGTTGCTGCTGCCATCAGGGAGTTTAATTTCATTTTTCATATAAAATTTGTTTGTATTACACCTACTGGTGTTGCAAATTGGCTTTGCCTTGTTCTTGGAATTTTGGGTTTTTGTGCATTGTACATGGGTTTTGCCTTTTTTATGACACACTGAAGAATTTTGCAGTACTGCTTAATGTTTATTTGTGAGTCAAGCTGTAAGTTCTGTGCAATAAATAAAGCTCTCTCCTCTTAACTCAAGGTAATCTGATTACAAGTCGTACTCACTCTTTCTTTCTGCTTACTTTGTACTTTTTCTTGACTCATTGTAAAGGGAAACTGAATTCATAAGGTTGTAAAAATATGACTAGAAATGAATTGTGTTTTCGCCCAATGTCTGCCCTTTCCAAAATTTGTCCCATTTATCGTTTCTGTAAATTCTCCCCGAATAGCACAAGTGAGTCACCTTTTACAATGCTGTGAAATTTACATCTTCCTTCTTAATTGAAGCTGCTTAATGATGAGTCTTTGTTGCAACCATTTGACAGTAATGATAGGATAAGCTTTTTTATCATGGGGTTCATCTTCATTTCATGAATGACCATGATCAAGGACTACATTATCAATCACTGTTACACTATATCTTTACATTCTTGTTGGGGATGTTGCTGTGGGTATCAAACCAACTCTAGCTGGCCTCAACCAGAACTACCCAAGATGAAATCAGTATTGGAGTCCCCACACACAATCGCTTCGTAGTTATTTCATTTAAGTTTCATTAGTACTCTGTTCAGCTGCTTTATAGTTTAAAACTTTTTCAGTTGGGGCCTGTAAGACTGCCAGAAGTGCTATCTTGTATGTTGCTAAGTTTGTCACTGAAGTACAAAATCAAACTGCTGTTCAGTGCAGTATTAACTGAGGTTAATGGCCTGGAAATACTTCCCTTATTGCCGCCCTTCCTTCTGTTATGCCTACAGTAATACGTTACTGGCTTGTAGGCATGTCTGTTCACTTTCTGTGACTTTTGTAATGTGTTCTGACATGTACGTCACATATGTTAGTGTCTGTTCGTGATATGAGGAGCTCATCTTTCATATTTAAAAAGATTCTTAATTTTTGATGTGAAAGTCCAGATGTGTTATAATTATCACCCTTTGTACTATCGCAGGACTCCCCTCCTCCCCGAAAATATTGAAAATAACAGGGATTGCACAGACATTTTTCTTGTCATACTGAATACTTCTGGAAATTATTTGTGTAAATAACTGTGTACCAGAAACATTCAGATGTAAATCATGCTGCATGTGGTGCAACTGTGTGGGATCCTATTTTGTGAGTGACTCCTAGAGCTCTATGTCGACAAAATCAACGGAAGACTTCACACATAGTTTGTTGTTTGACTAAAAGAGGGACATTGTATTCACATTTCTGTGAGGAGCACCGCTAACAATGTGCCTGATGTCATCCTCAGCTGTGTTGTTGAGATTGTGGTTCAAATTGTTTTCATTGCCCAGTAATCACCAGTATTCCCCCTGAGACAGTAAATCACAGGTAACATAGCTGAGTCCTGCAGTTGGCTTAAAAACCCTGGGAGTTGTTACTAGGTCAGAGCTTCGTCTTTGTTGAGTACTCCACGCTTTTAACCTTCTTGGTACTACTAACCTTAACTTGCACTGTTTTCACTTGTCTTGTCGGTGTGTGCCTGAACAATACATCACCTCTGTGAAGAGAACCCGAAGCGGGTATATTGTAGGGACTGATTACGGATCCCTTAATATTTTTGCTGTGTATTAATGATCTGCCATTTTATTTGAATCAGGATGCAAAATTAGTCCTTTCTGTAGATGATGCAAGCACTATTGTCTACATCAATATCTGCAAATGTTCTCTGGAATCCGCCATATGGTGTGTGGCAGAGCGTACCCTGTACCACTGAAAGTCATTTCCTTTCCTGTTCCTCTTGCAAACAGAGCGAGGAAAAAATTACTATATATATGCCTCCATATGAGCCTTAATTTCTTATATCATATCATTGTGGTCCTTTTGTGAAATGTATGTTTGTAGCAGTAGAATCATTCTGAAGTCAGCCTCAGATGCCAGTTTTCTAAATTTTCTCAACAGCGTTCAATGAAAAGAATGTAGCCTTCCATCCAGGGGTTCCCATTTGAGTTCCTGAAGGATCTCCATAATATTTGAATGTTGTTGGAACCTACTGGTAACAAACTTAGCTGTCTGCCTCTAAATAGCTTCAATGCCTGCCTTTAATCTGACCTGGTGCAGGTCTCAAACATTCTCACTGTACTCGAGAATAGGTTGCTATAGTGACCTACATGCGACCTCCTTTACAGATGAACCATGCTTTCTGAAAATTTTCCCAATAAACCGAAGTTGACCATTCACCTGCCTTTCTATAGTCCCTACATGCTCATTCCATTTCATATTATCGTGCAGTGCTACACCCGGATGTTTAAACAACTTGACTGTGTCAAGCAGGACACTACTAATGCTGTATTCAGACATTATGGGTTTACATTTTTTAGCATTTAAAGCTACCTGGCATTCATCGCAGCAATTAAAATTTTTGTCTAAACCACCTTGTATCATCATACAGTCATTCATCCTTAACACATTGCTGTACACCACAATATCATCAGCAAAGAACCGCAGGTTGCTGCCCACCCTGTGCACCAGATCATTTGTAGATAGAGAAAATAGAAGCATCAACAGAGAAATAGTAATGATGTTATTGTCAAAGCTTTTTACTGCCTTTTGCATGAATAGAGTACTTTTAAACTTTGAAGAAACTGAGCTATTCTAGATTTATACTTTAAAAAATACGTCACCTCTTACCAGTGTAGTATACCAACAAAAAATGATAAACATGGTTAAAAGTTCTAATTTCTTGGGTGGTTATATTGATGAGAACTTAAACCTGAGAAATCATGTAAAAGACATACTGAAATATTAGATTTGCCTAGTTTTTCTGTAATTTACCATATTTGCATTACAGCATCCAGTGTCTTCATGTCTCTTCCAAATATACAACCTTCTTTCATGCTTCGTAAATCAAATGTTTGGAATTATTAAATTATGCTCTGTGCAGAATTGTACCAGGTGACTTCTCCTTTCATTCCTTGTCTTCATCCTTGTTCTCCTACTGTTTTTCCTTTCCTACCACTGTTTTTCTTTTCCTACTATCAAATTCTAGTCTCCCATACAATTAAATTTTCAACTTCCTGAATGATGAGTAATATTTTTTAGCTCATCATACTTCTTTCAATGTCTTCATCATTGTAAACTTGTACCACTATGATTGCCGTTGGCTTTGTGTCTGTCTTGACTGTGATAATGTATTCACTATGTTGTTCATATTAGCTTACTCGCATTCCAACTTTCTTATTCATTACTAGATCTGATATCTTGGCCCAATGAGTTTTACAGCTGTCTGGGAGATGCGGAGCTCAATGACAGCCACTAGATGACACTACTAAACCTGCAGAAGCTGATGTCACCACTGCAAGCGTTGCTGTGAGGACACATGTGCCTGCCAGTATATCAGCACCCGTGATGGCCCTTAGAGCCAGCAGCTCTGCAGTCATTTGTGATTTCTCTGTACTATTCTATTGAACTCGTTCCACATTGCTTGGTTCTTAATTCACTAAATCTTAGGTTCTTGATCCTTATTTCCTTGTGGAATGTGACTATCTTTACATCTCTTTCTGAAATGTCTTCCTCATGTCAACATTCTTTGAAGAGGTCAATTTAGTTTGAATTTTTAACTTCCTGGACTTTATACTGTTGTGTCTATACCCAGTTCCAGTAGTAAATTGCTCGTTACAAAATAGTACAAGTGAGTTTACTATCTCAGACTAAATTTACACATTAATATGTCACCTGATTTAAATTAGCAACTAAGAGGAATAATCCAGTTGTTAATAATCCTACTTCTGCAGCCATGTTGCAGCACATTATTACATCTTCCCTATTTCTGAAAAGCTACATTGTTTATTCATTATGATTATTTAAGATGATAGCTCTGCTTGAGAACTATCCAAAAATACCCTTACGAATATTTTATTCAAAGTGATTTGTTTATAATTAACTGAAATGTAATTTAAATTATTGTATTGTAAAACTCATTGAAATGGTATATGAAATTAAGTAAACTTCTCTACTCTGAATATCAGAACTTGTAGGGCAATATGTGCCCCTTTTTTTATTATTGAAATAACAAAAATCATCTGAAGACTTTTAAATGTTATTTTATAAATCTTACATTTAACGATGTATTTGATTGTTTAGAGTGAGTCTGCACGATTGTCTTTAAGAAGCTGCTTTGTGTAAGACTCTTTCCGATTCTGTCAGACAAGAATAGTATACATCATCAATGTACATCCTCATACTGGACAACTCTTCCTTGGGCGATGTATTGAAAATCACACAGTCTTGTGAGAATGCGCAGGCAACAAATTAATGCTCCATGGCTTGAACACAAGTAGCGATGACCCACCCAGTCCTTCAGAGACGGAATACTCTTAAGTCTTTTTCTCGACAGTGGCATTATAATTCATCAGTTTTGGACATGTCTGTGTCCTCTGAGTAGCTTGAACACCCTGTCAGCATAAGCAGGAGGGTCTCCCATCATGTCATGCGTTATGGCACACCCATGTGCAAACTGTCTGATCACTGGGTGAAAGATGGTCACCTCCAAACTGTCCATTGTCAACTGTTGGGGGCAGCTGGATGCCACTCCCAACACATGTCAAGGGACAGTGCATGAACTTCATACAGTTGTTTCTCTGGATGATCATTCCACAACTAAGTTATTTATTGACCTTACAATTGCAGCCCAATATGTCTGATTCCAAGAGGACACAGGAGCTACCGTTTCTTTGATTACCCTCCAAACATGTGCTATGTACAATGTAGGGCGAAGAAATCATGTCGCCCACTCTTAAAAAAATCTGAGTATACTAAGTGTTCCCTCATTATACATATATGAGCTGATTATCTTTGTACATAGTAACCCTGATTTATTTGTAGCAAATCATTTTCAACATGATTACAACACCAGAAATCGAAAGAATTTTTTGCTGCCCACCCACCGTTTAAAACTTTATGCTCAAACTCCACATTATATGGGTATGAAAATTTATAACAAAGTGAAAGGAAGAGAATTGCTCAGCATAAATTTAGAAACACTGAAAAAATCTTTAAATGAGAAACTAGTGCAGTACAAGAATTCATAAATGACAACCTGAAAATTTGAGCAGGAGAGAGCAAATACTTAGGACCGATAATGTTAAAAGTTTGTTACTTTTGAAGAAAAATTATTAACTGCTTAATTCAGTAATTATTCAGTACTGTATATTATACTACTGATATTATAAGGAAAATTGTAAACCAATTTTTGTGTTTTGACGAGTATCCTGTACTTTTAAGTCAATGGCTTGAAGTTGTATGTAATGAGACAGTAAACTTCTACTTCTACTACTACTTCTACGTCTTGGCTGCCCTGTCTGCGTCCCACCCTCCTGTACGTTGATAGCGTATGATGGCAGTTTGATTCCCCTCCTTGGTCAGACCACAACCAATCCTGCATACAAAATGCTCATATAGCTGATTACTCTATTTGTTCTTGATAGTTACTGAGCTGCCATAATTTTTGTTCTGGATGTCTCTTGCTGTTTGGGTTCTTCATAACTGATGAGGTGCAGGTTGTCTCCAACACAGTTCATTCCAGGAGCTTAGTGTCCTGCTTACACAAATGCCACTTTTTTTTGCTTGTGTTAACATGGTGTTGAACTGTAGCAGTTGTGTTGAGAGAAATGTGGTAATTATTACATTCAAGTGAGTATGTGCAAAATGGCTAGTTCTTCACACACAATCCTATTGGAGGAAGAGATTGTAGAGTTTTTAGAGGAACGTCTAAGTGAAAACGAGAGTGAGAATGATTTTGATAATGGCAGTGATTCATTGGTAAACAATTTGATTGAAATGAGGATGGAAACAGCCCGCCCTCAATAGCTTCAAAAAATATCACAACATGAAAAGTTTTCTATTGTAATGCGTATGTAAATAATTTGAATGGAACCAAAATTTTTGTTTTAATGTTTATTCTTATTGTTGGTCAGTGGCCCCTGACAGTCCTAGGCAGACACAGAGTAACAATGAATCTGCAGCAGGGGATTTATTAATCAATTTCAGCCAACTGAATATGAAACTAATAATATTTTTATTGAATTGACTCTACCTTTTGAGATAAAGGCAATCCATTTATACTGGAAATTAAATTATAAAAAAGAGGAGACTATTTTTTAAAACATTTATTTTAAAGTTATTAGATGATTTCAAACAAACAAAGTGCTATAAATAAAATTAATCACAAAAAAAGTCAATAAGAACTAAAAAAAATGTTTTGTATGGGATTTTCTTCGGTGTTTTTGGTCCAGACAGTCTCTCTGCAAGTTTCAGTAGTAGTCTGCAATCATATGCTGATCCCAATGGCCTTGACATGTTTCCTCCATGATCTTGATGTCCTGGTGGAGCCGTTCCCTCTGGTCTTCACTGTAACTGCCCAAGCTGTCAGGAAATTTACTTAAATGACTGTGCAAAAAATGCAGTTTGACATTCATATTAACTTCTGGTTTTTGGAAATTCTGGAGCATTATGTCTACTATTTTGTAGTATTCTTCATATTTGTGATTCCCCAAAAAATTTTTAACAACTGATATAAAGCTTATCCATGCTTCCAATTCAATTTCAGTCATGTGGTTTCTGAAATCATCGTTGTTTGGGGTATGGATTTGTGGCCGATCAAAAACTCCTGCTTTTAACTTTTTGGTATTGATACCACGAAATGATTGTCAAATATATTTGAATATATTGCCCACTCCTATCTAAAGTTTTAACAAATTGTTTTATAAGCCCAAGTTTAATATATAGTGGTGGAAGAATGATTTTTTTCCAGACTGATGAACGATTCATCAATGATGTTATCTTTTCCTATACTCAGGTTCATTCTCGGTGGCCAGTCTTCCTGCTCTAATGTTCATTTTTCGTACAAATGTCCCACAGACAAAGAAAAGAGGGATATTTAGTTTATCCACTTTGCTGACACAATAAAAAATTCACCATTTTTAAATCTACGCAAACTGACCACTGACGTTGATGAAATGAAATTGTCTTTAAAACAAGTTTAATATTTTTATAGTCTTCCTTAAGAGTAGTTGAATGAGCTATTTGGATTAAAGCTAAGCTATCTATGAAAAGTCTCCAGTCTTTTGGTTGGTAGAATGGAAGACCCATTAAATTTAAAAGCCCAGAAATATCACTACAATATACGACATCATTCGTCTTGTTAAAATATGAAAGAATGCCGTGCTCACTAGTTCGATAGATGTTATTCATACACCATGCTGAAGGCAATGTTTTTCTTTTGGTCTTGACTCAAGAAGCTCAGCTGATTTCTTAGATAAATATAAATCTTGAATAAATCATTTAGCTCGCCCTGAGAAAAGCCTTGCAGTGTAGGACTGCATTCTTCAAATACTCTTTCACTATTGCTTACTCTGACTGTCTAATATTGTGGCAACATCACAGTAATCATCTGATAAGGAAGTAAATACTGATATTGGCAAATCTTCACTATGAAGAGTTGGTGGCTTAGTGGATTGTAGGTTTGGGTAAACCCAAGAGCTCTTTTTGTATCAATTCATACGTTTTACATTCACAGCACAAAAGCAGCAATAATCAAGGTGGTTTCTTGGCTCTGTCCACATCATCGGTACTCCAAACAGGAGCCCTTTTCATCCTCCATGACTCCAATATCGAAGTGACTCCACACAAGTTTTACAAGCATTGTGTGGGGCCCGTAATAAATGTGCTTTTTTTCATAGAATGTTTTATCATGAGTACCAGGGTCTATTCAAACGAAATAATTTATAGGCTAAGTACTTCATCATAATATGTATCTAAGTAGACTCTGTAAACTTACTCCGCAGAAAAAATTTTTTTTTTGTTCCCCAGTGTTATCCATTGGAATAAACACATTTATATTTGGAAACTACAATACCCTGTAAAGTCCAATACTTGACACCATTAATTCACACAGTTACGGACTAACCAAGCGTCCATCTATGCCTTTACACCCCTTGTGAGACACTGCATTCACCATTCACTGCCATTCAGTTGGCCGAGTTTGTGAAAGTTCTTATGGATATGTAACTACACAGGGATTACTTGCTTATGAGCTTCAGAGTTTTGTTGCTCTTCAGGAAGTAGTTCTTCAAGACTCCTCTATGCTCTTGGCTCATCAATTTGAGCCACAAAAATGTAGACTTTTTGAGCACGTACTGAACACCACTTACTTCATATGCAGTGGGGAGGTTTTTGAAGAAATAGATGAATTGGCCATGGAATCCTCACTGGTCCCCAGTATTACAAATCTCTACATGGAATACTTTGAGGATGAGGTGCTTTAAAGCACAACCTGCCAGAAACTCAAACACTTCTTCCACTACGTTGACAAAATATTTGAGTTGTGAGAAAGTGAGAGACAGGTGCTGGATGAGTTTTGGGACCAATTTAACATCAGAATGAAATTGTCAATCTACATTGGAGGACCTTTGCCTTTCGTTGGCTCAGAAACTGTCTTTACAGCTTTTCTTCTGCCAATAACTTGCTTGGGTAGTTCAGTTGGTAGAGCGCTTGACCATGAAAAGCAAAGGTCTCGAGCTCACGCCTCAGTCCAGCGCACAGCCTTAATCTGCCAGGAAGTTTCATATCAGTGCACACTCCACTGTAGAGTGAAAATTTCATTCTGGAAATATCCCCCACTTGTAGCTGAGTCATGTCTCTGCAATATCCTTTCATTCAGGTGTGTTAGTCCTGCAAGTTTCACAGTGGAACGTCTGTGAAGTTTAGGTACTGGCAGAAGTAAATCTGTGAGGATGGGTCATGAGTAGTGCTTGGGAAGCTCAGTTGGTAGAGCACTTGCTGCAAAAGGCAAAGGTCTGAAGTTTGAGGCTCTGCAGTAAACATTAATGTGTTCTGGGTGAGAGAGCCTGACAGGTATGCTAGATCAAGACAACTGTTTGTACTACCTACATATGATTGCTCAATCTTCTTAATCACATTCTACCGCTTAATATACACTGTTGTCCTGAATACATTGTTAATGTTTGACATTTCACTTTTCAGTATCAGGTGGATGTTGCACGAAGTGATTAGCTGAAAATAAGTAATTTTAAAGTGCCAATTTCTCCTTTGAATTGTGTAAATGTAAACTCCATCCTCCAACCTTGGTAGGCCCATTGGTACTGACCAAATGCTGTGTCATACTCTCAATTGTGTCATTGGATTCAATACAGAGGAGCATGGGGTTAGCACACCACTCTCCTGGCCATTTTCAGTTTTTGTGACCAGGAGCTGCAACCAGTCAAGTAGGTTCTCAACTCTCATCATGAGGCAGAGTGCGTCTTATTCTAGTTCCCCACCAAGGAAAAATCCCTGACAGGACTGGGAATTGAGCCCGGGACCTCGCCTGGCAGTCGGCCACAGTGAACATTCGGCTTGGAGCCGGGCTTTTGAAGTGGGTGGTAAGGAAATATTCCTATCAACTTGCTGTAACAATTCAGCTGCTCACTTTTTATTTATAGAGAAAAATGACAGTTGTTTGTAAGCATCTCCAGTAGCACAATTAATTTCTGAACATTTTAGGGAGGGAGGGGGCAGGGGCTCAGCATTTTGGATTCTCTGCAACATGGATTTATCCACCAAAGCTATCATGAATATTAGATGCATCACTGGTTGGTGTTGAAGCCATTGCTCGAATACTGTTTCTAATGCAAGAACAATGTATTTTATCTAATTTAGCAGATGCTGACTTGATGCTGTTGTGGCAGCAGATCACACTGCAATATAATTGAGGTTGCAACAGTGATTGATACAGAGCGGACATTGTGGTGCAGATGATCATTTTGCAAGGATGTGCATCTCACTATTTATGGGCCAGTGCAAAGAATATATTTTATCATTTAGCTTACCAGTTATCAGGCCATAAACTGTAGTCATTATAGTCTGGGTTGCCACAGGTTCTGGAAATCAGGGAAATTTGAAAAAACACTGAAAAAATCTCGTCGTTGTCTCAGTAGCATGAAATTGTTTGTTTACTGAGATTTCATGCGTCATCACTGGCTGGGCACAGCTGACTGTGTGCACCACTTCCTGACTCTCTCATTCTTACTGCTTCTCCCCTTCCCACCTGTCCCCTCAGCTTGCAGTCAGTGCTGCCACCACTACGTGCTGCTAGTCTAGCTGCTGCTGATGAGAGGCAGGGTGGCTAGAGGAGTGGTTTGTTTGCATGTGATTCTCAGAGCTTGTTGATGCAGTGGCTGGAGGCAATGGTCATGTGTGCAAGAGTTGTGCCTGAGTGATTGTGTGAATGTGTGAGTGCTCTCATTTTCTGACAAAGGCTATGGCCCAAAAATTTAGTTGTGAGAGTGTGACTGTCTTTTCTATGTGCCTGTCTGCAACTCAGTGATAATCTTTACAGTGAGTTGCTACCTATCCTCATTAGTATTGATTTTCAGGGTATTCATGCAAATTATCTGTTGCATGGATGGATCACCGCAGTCTCATTTCATCAACACAGTGTCTGTGACATGTAAATAGCTGGCCTCACCAGTGGACTTCCATGTGGACCAAAACCACAGGCCATCTCTGTGGGTATCTGTAATGGACTGGACCTGCCAATCATTTCTTACTAATGTGCAGGCCCTCCCCGTTGGATCTAGTCTCACCAATCTGCTTGCAGGCCAGGTCTGTTTGTGTGTGGCATAATGTGGCAGATTTTCATGTTTTATCCATGGATTGAGGACTGCAGTACTCCTTGGCAGGCCAGAGGCCACTGGCAATGGATTTCAGGAATCGCAACTGCCTCATAACAAGAACATTGTACAGTGGACCATTTTATAGACTTTTATTTATTCTAATACATTTTGGCATTTTAAAAGTAGTTTATATATTAGAAAGTATGGATGATAAGAGGAAGAAAATTGTGGCAGTCAGTGGCAGCTTGTAAGCAATGTTCTCACGTATTTCGTGAAAGAAAAACCACACAATACCTGTAAAATTATAGACATAACACAGTGGGCAATAACTGACAGTGACAAACATAATAGAACCAATATTTTATTGACAGTCACCTATAGTGTTGGTTTATACAACTCTTCTCTGCCTTATACACTTCTTTCAAGAGGCCTTCTTTTTTGTGGGGTTATTTCTGAAATCAGTGAAGATATTTTAAATATGTCTTGTGACTCCAATGATTATGTATTTTTATCGTCAAATGTGTTTCGTTTTATTGAAATAAAATAACATCAGTGGTCTTAATGAAACATATATAAACCATTTAGCTTGCTTTGTCCATCTAAAAACAGTTCATTGCAAAAGATGTTGATGTTAGTACTTAAGATTTTTGCTCACTTGTTAAGAAAAACGAAAGTCCTTACATTTTTTGTCAACTTATGTCTTTACTTATCCTTGAGATCTCAAAATTTGTCCCTTCAGGGGGCCAACAGCTCTTTTCTGGGTAGATGTGTGGTGTGCACAGTGAGGTACTGCAGCCTTTATTCTTTTTCCTGCCTGATTTCCCTTCCCCTTTCTTCTCCTTCCCTGCCCTAGTTCCTTTCCCTTTGCCACGTTCTTTCCTTCGCTTGGTGTTCATCTTTATGTTGGCCTGAATATCCTCATGATTTTGCTTCATCTTGCAGTTTTAGTTGGTTGCTTTTCCTCCTCCTTTTTGGCTTTTCTTTTTTGGTCCCCTCAGGGGCTTGACCTCCAACTCCAAATCTGAAATCTGTAGTGTCAGCCAGATGGGGAAGAACTGCCTCCCTAGCCTCTTTGTCTTGGATTCCTCTCCCACTCCTCCTCCTCTCCCTCTCCCTTTTCCCTCTTCCCCTCCCTCCCTGCCAAAGCCCTTTTGCCTCCTTGCTAGGTCACCAG